>NC_068562.1:3262500-3915000 GCF_022201045.2 Citrus sinensis
TGTCCTTTCAACTAATATCGTGATGATTTTTTTGTAAACATTCATAGAATATAACATAGAACCCTCTAGATTTGAATATTGACAAAGAAAATTGCACCATAATTCATCAGCGAAAAAAAAAAAAACACACACACACACACACAAACTTTAGTTAGTTGACAAATACCATATACTAATATTGATTATTGAGTTTCCGACACATTGCATCATTCATGACCACGTAGTTGGTATGCGGCGAAGACAATAAGTTTTGATAAATTAAATTACAAAGATGAAGCCTTTGTATCCAGTTTGTAGGCAATCTGCATCATAGCGACGTAGGAACTTTAATTGGTGGGTCCAAATCTTATGATGCTGTGGGCTGTCTATTTTCTTGGGCCAATTGCGCCTCCAATAGGGCACTAATTGTGGACCACAATATCCGAAGTTTGCTGACCGTTATTGATCTTAAATCACACACCATTCTGGTCTCAAGTGCTTAATGGTATTTGACCTTCTAAATTGTCTCATCAGCCCCCCCATATTCATAATAATTTTTAGATTTACCCTGATTAAGATTTTTTTTTTTTTTTACCCAAAAAAAAAAGTTGAAGTGGTGTACAAAGAACAAATTGATTTTGTAGCCCTACGTTCTTAGGATTCCAATTTTGGTGGTATCTATTCAATCTCGAAGATACTCTGGATAAGACCTCGTCCCACTTCCATGTGAACTTGGGATGTTGCTATAAGACATGGGTGTTTTAGTGTATTGTCCATTTATAAAATTTTCAAGCCCAAACGGCCCGAAAACCCACCAGTCTGGGGTTGGATATGGATGGATCTATTTTCCTTTAAAGCGTCTGTAAGCTGACTACACCGCCCGCGTTGATTGTGATTTGTGAATGCCCTTCTACTTGAAATGGCTTTTGGTGTTGGCCATGTTTAGTGGATCACACAATTGGTGATCGTCATTAGTCAAAGACTTAGAGCAAGTTGCTGCATATATTATTATATAGCATAGCACTAGTGGCTGTCACTTTCTCGAAAAATACGGTCTTAAAATATGGCCGGTCGATCTCAAAACTTTCAGCTCAAAAGGGGAGGCATTGTTATTATTATCATTATGATTATATAATCGAAACACCGTACATAGCGCGTGCATGGCTAGCCTTCCAACTTGCATATTCTAAAATTAAACCCACGAGGTTCTGTCTCCAAGTGAAACCAAACCCACAATTAGAAAAAGGGATAAGCAATTTTGAGGAACCTACCGAGTGAAGCCAATTTATTAATATATCTTTGTCCTTAATAATTAATTGTAGTTATATATACATATATGATCCAAGATAAAGAATCAATTAGTGGGGTCAAGTTTAATGATCATTTTGACGCCAAACGAACTTAACGACCAGTCGACCACTATGTAAGTGGGGGAGGGCCCTTTTGTCTTTTTCTGTTTGGGTTATATTTAAGCGTTGCCCGCGTGCGTTACAGGTTTGAGATTCCATGTTTACGGCTTAAACAGAACTACAGTTAACATGCATGTGCAGAGATTTTTTTTTTTTGTCTCGCGCTTAGATCAAAGAAAGACTAACGTATATATATATATATATATATATAGAGAGAGAGAGAGAGAGAGAGAGAGAGAGAGAGAGACTGATACTGGAATAAAAGTATGTACACTTTAGATAATTAAAATCTCTGAAGTTTTTAAATGGTTAATATGAGACGTGAGTGAGCTATTATTATTATTGTTTTTTTGAAGAAAGCTATTTATTACTAATAGGTATAACAAATGTTTTATGATATCTTTGCAGTACTAATGAATAAATTAATTTGTTTAATTTACATGCAAGTTGTGGTTACATACTTACATTAAATTCAAGTATGTACATGTTATACATGCATCAATTAGTTGTATTACTTTTGATATATTGTAAAATATCTCTTAATTTATACTGCAGCAGCTTTGATCATAAGTTCGATCGAGACTACTATCATTTATTAGTCTAAAATTTAAATGATATATATGTGAAAAGAGAAGAGGCCTTTTCCACTGCATGCTGTGCTTGTGAATCTTCCATTAGGGATAAAAAAACTGGTGAACCGGAGATTCTGGTTCTGCAGGGCTGCAATCTGTAATATCCAAAATAGCAAACTTGAGGATTGAGAGGTGCTGATCAGTTATCATCGAAATGGTAAAGTTAAATTTGAGGAAACTGGCTAATGCCTATGTCTAACTCGAAATTTACGTAAGAATTAGTTAAATTTTTGTTTAACCTTTAATCTTTCTGAAAGTGTATTTCGGCTTGCAGGGCATTGTCCCATAGGCCTCGATATATATATGGTACCATCCATTCTCATCAAATTTTATTTGCTTCAAATTATTGACGCTTTGTCTAAAGAAATATTTAGGTCATAAATATTGAAGATTGTAGCTTGTTGATACCGTATACTGATTAAAATTTCTCTTATCGAATGATCACTGAGAGAGAGAATCAGAGAAAGAGAGTTATCTGAACAACTTTTCGACTGCAACAAGTGTAACGTACAACTAGAGTGATAATCAATAACAAAGTTGGTGCAGTTCAGCTGCCTTCTTTTTCAATTTTGAAAACACAACAAGCTCTGTCCAGACATAATATACCAGAAAAATTAACAAGGTCGACTGAGCTTGACAATAGATTAATAAATGTGCATTAAAAATTATTTAAACTAATCCATTCAATAATCCTGGATGCTGTGTTTTCTTGTCAATTTTTGATGGAGTGGCCAACCCCCGGACTGTGACCAGGTGCTGTGGGTCGAAAATCCTCAACATATGCAACTTTGCTTGCCTTGGCTTGGCGTGATTCAGTGATCCCAACACCACCTTTTGCAACAGTACTCAAAGTGTTCTTGACTACTTGCTTTGAGAATTTCTTGCGCTTCAAATGCCTTCTTCCCTCCACGGACACAAATTGATGGCACAAAATCAAAACAAGGAAAAAAGCACAAGCACATATAGCCCAGCTGCTTCTTGCCATACTAATTTTGAAAAAGAAAAAAGAGGAAACTAATTAAATTAAGTCTGCAAGTGATCTGGCGTATGGAGATAGATAAATATTTTACAGAGCAAAAGAGAGGGAAAGAAGAGTTTAATTTGAATCCTCTTCTTTTTGATATATGTTTAACAGTTTAAGGGCCTTAAAAGTGGACCTGGCTAAAGCCTTTACTTCTACTGTAATATATATTTTAAGGGTTTATATACACAAAGCCTCTTCTTGATTGGTTGTGATATTTTAGTACTACTAATTAAAACAGGAGCATGTGAGGGTCCTCATCGGTGGGAAGATTCCACGGAGACAAAAAAAAACACAAATTAAATAATAAAAGAGACATTGGATGGTTTATATTAAGGTTTAGCACCAACATCTAGTGGAAAATCTTTAACTATATCTTACCCCCTAAATATAGTTGTATATATATTCGATCTGCTCGCCCCGTGCTAGCTAGCTAGTGCGCTCTTTTATATAATTTGTGTTTGTTCGTATTAATGTATATATGCTTGTACATGCATGTATGAAGCAATTGACCTAAGACCTAAGTTAACAAATACCACAGGATGGCTTGCTATTGGATCTTTATTGCAAGTTGATTTTGACTTTATTTATGTTTCTTGCATTTTCTTTTTTCCTGATAGATATGTTTCTTGGATTTAATTTAAGAGAATCCGAGGGTTGCAGAGCTCTAAGTATTTTTTTTGAGGAAAAAGAATGAAAGAAAAATCGTCTTCTCCTCTCCAGTACTATACATTTCACATGCACCTGCCCACTAGCAACGCTGATTTATTTGGACGGCTCCTTGGAGTTCTTAGGGCATTCTTTATATATTCTTTTCAGTCTTGGACACACACACCCAACTTTACAACCAGAGGCCCAAATTAATATACTTTTTGCTGACCCAAACTCATTAGAATTCGCTGGCTCAAACTTGATCCTTAGCTACCAAATGACCAAGATTCTTTTGCGGTTAATGGAAAGACCGAACAGAAGAATCAAAATTGGAGGTCTCCGTAGCTTAAGGAGAGAGTGGTTCGTACTTTATAAGCTATATATTAATGGTGTTGTAGACATCAAGTTGTCCACTACTAATCTTGTTTCAATGTGATATGTTTTTTTTTTCGCATTTCATTAATTTTCTCGAGATAATTTTTTTTTGGTTGTTAAGATGCTTTTAAGTGTACTTTTACTGTGCTTTTATATAATATTTGAACTCTAATTAATTTTATTATCGAACTTTTTGTCATAGATATTACGCACGTGATTTTCGGCCGGGATTGTGTACCTATGCCAACTGTGAAATGGTTCATAAGTATGCGTTTTTGTTTTTTTTTTTTGGTATGAACCTCAACCAAAAGAGAATCTTATTGAAACAAAAAAAAAATACATTGGATATAGGAAGAATATGGAGCCAAACCTCCCAAAAAAGTATGAAAAAGAGATAAGAAAATAGGAAAATTATCATTACACCATCTTTCTTTTGTCTTATATTTATTCAACCACTATAAAATTTCAATATGTTCTTTGCACCACTTTTCTTTTTAAATTTGTATCAATTAGTCACTTTTGTACTACCTTTTTTTTTAAATTTGTATCAATTAGCCAATTTGCACTAACACCGTTAAATAATTTAAACAAAATGATAATTTTATCCCTAAATAAAATAAAAGATCATTTTATCCTATAAAAGTTTTGAAAAATAAAAAATTATAATTATAAAATACCCCTAAATTTAATAAAAATAAATTCAAAATAGAGGTGCTCAGTTATTTTTATAAAATTTAGATTTTACAAAATTTTAATAAATATTTTTAATTTTGCAAAATTTTAATAAAAAACTGAATTTATTTATTAAAAATAAAATTTTGAAAATTTTTATTAAAATAATTGAATTTATTTATTAAAAAAATAAATCCCAAAATTTTAATAATTTAGGGGATTTCTATTAAATCCAAAAATTTTGCAATTTTTTTACAATTATAATTTTTATTAAAAATAAAAATTCAAATTTTGGGATTTTTTTCTTTATTAAATTTAGGGGTATTTTTATAATTATAATTTTTTATTTTCAAAGTTTTTAAAAAATAAAATGGTCTTTTAATTTATTTAGGGTAAAATTGTCATTTTGTTTAAATTATTTAACGGTGTTAGTGCAAAAGTGGCTGATTGATACAAATTTAAAAAGAAAGATGGTGCAAAGAACATGTTAAAATTTTGTGGTGGTTAGATGAAGATAAGGCAAAAGAAAGTTGGTTCAATGATAATTTCCCTAAGAAAAGAGAAGAAAATATAACTAAACATGAAACCAAATATGAGCAAAAATAAAGATGGTTGAAGATATTATCAGGCATTCGTTGAAAATAGTTGCTAGGCTTGAGGCAACCCTCAATTCTTAAGTTAGTTTTCTAGTATGAGTTAGGTTCATGAGCTTCTTTATACTATCAGAATTAGGTTTATACATGAGTGGATGCACACTATTTTTCCACTTAATAAGGCAAAAAGACTAGCCTAAAGAGCTACTATGCTGATAATATAAGCTTGACAACTCTCAACTTTTGAACTAGTTTTTGTATGAGTTAATTTAGGGAGCCATTAGCACTGAAAGTGATGAAATGGTTATTGGGATAATAATATAAGTTTTAGACAACTCTCAACTCTTGAGTTAGGTTTTGACTATGAGATATGATATTTTGGGAAGCCATAAACATCCCAAGAGATGAATTACCAATTGATCCGGAGGAGAGTCCCACCAACATAAGGTTCATAAATAAATTAGCAATAAGTTAGAGATTTCAAGTTCGGCTCAATCTTGTGAGTTGTGACAAAACAGGATAGTAACTAGAAATAATATATTAATTAGTAATTAAGTTTGTCTCGATCCATTATCGATCGTATGTGAAATCAAGTAGACAATTAGTATCTACAGAATAACATGAGATGGTCTATTTGACATAAGTACGTTGTCCAGCTGGTTGCTTATTTGCCAGACAGTATATACTCTCATTGTAAGACTATGATTTTTTTTTTATTATTACAATATACATTAATATTACCACATATATAGTTATCAGGGTACATAATTTGTATTCCGTATAGGATACCTAATGATTTTTTTAAGTATTAATTTACTTAAACTTATTTTTTTTAATAATTGTAATGGAGCAATCAAAGTAATATTTAAAGTGCAAATAATCCCACCTTTTGTGCTTTTTTTTTTTCCTATTTTTGCTTGTTTCGATGAGAATAATACATTTAATTATACGATTTTTTTCTTGTCCTGTTGAGCCATGTTCTTTTAGCAACGATATACTAATCGCCGAAATTGAATGGTTGCATGTATACATATTTCCTTGACCATGATATGTACTCTTCACGTTTTTATCGGAGAAAACGACATTAATACCAGTCTGCGCGGGCTTTTGCTTAATCGATTAATATAATTATAGCATCAATGGAGTTCCATATATGAGGGGATTTGTGCTAATTAGTTTACTCATCACAAACATTTACGTGATATAGCTTTAATAATTATAACAATTCAGATCATTCTTAGCTGGCCATGCATATTTAGAAAGGCCACTTTGGTGATTAGTAACTTGCATGGTGAATATAATTACAGAACGAGAGAGAGAATGCTTATTTAGAATGCTGAAGCATATATGGTAAATGCTCTAATAATTTACATGCTTGATTAATTAATAAACAACAGCTTACATGGCTGGGAAACGTACACATAAAACAATGCAAACCGTTTTATTAACGAAGAAGTACTAGAAACACACACACGCTGGCTGCGGAATCGAAACAATAACAAGGAATACAAATGCAAAGGTACTGAGAAAATTAGAAAAATAACAATTCAATTGCATGCGTACTACTAGTTTGCATATCAATGCCCGACGCCGGGACTATGGCCGGGGGTTGTGGGACGAAAAGCATCCACAAACCCCTCCGTAGTTTTAGTTCCATGGTGCAATAGGCTTGGACTTGCATCATGATTGTTAGTGTCCCTTGCAATAGGCTTGGACTTGCTCTGTCCATCGGGACTCAAGAGGCATTTTGCACACTTCAAGCTTTTACTTATTTTCAAATTTCTTCCTTCAACGTCGCAAAGTTCATGAGAAAATATCATCAGTATGAAAAACAAGCAGGTGCAACTGACATTGGCCATTAATATTGGAACGAACTTTGAATTAAGAAGCACTTAATATTTTATGCTAAAAATATAAAAAATAAAATGCACTCTACGCTAAAGGAAATATATGAAAACTAAAGTGCAAGCAAGCAAGAGGAAGGTACATTGAACTCTTCAGTTGCAAGGGTATTTATAGGAGTTCGAAAGCTACATCATGGTCATGCATGTGAGGTCCCAAGCCTCAATCCTCCAAAAATTAAAAAATTAAAAAAAAAATTGAAAAATAGAGAGAGAATCCCCAAATATAAAGGAAGATTCCAATTACCTGCATTGATAGGAAGAAAAAATAAATAAATAAATGAATAAAGGTCTATATATAGTCTGGACAGCACAGCAGAATGCCAGAGACCGATTCTAGGAAAGTGGAGTCTACTACACTACAGGAGCCCCCACAGGTGAATCTTCTATGCCTATTCTTTCCGGACCTGACACTCATATCTGTCTCCAAGCTGAGCGATGGGAAGGACGTTCAGGCAGCAGAATGCCAGAGACCAATTCTAGTGTTTATGCCCAAGTTAATCCCCTAGACAAGAGGTTTAAGCTTTTCACAGCTTTGCTTGAAACTTGAAAGAGCATTTAACATTTTTTATTTTCGGTGTATTAAACAATCTAATATTTGAAAATCATATTGAGCCCCGACTAATTCAGATTTGAGCCGAGTAGTACCACTAGGGTGGCAAAGCTTCCCAACAAGTATTTAATGTAATTGTATTCCCAAGCCTTGAACGAGAACAATGATTAAGTTAGAACAGTCTCATACTAGCTTATCTACGCGTTTGTTGGTTGAAAGAGCATTTAAGATAATCATGCATGTTGATTGCAAGTGTCGGCTCGCTTTTTATTGTAGAATGAACTCAAAAGCGGTTTCTAATTTTTAATTACTTTTTTTCAAATAAATCATTATTAAAAGTAGTTTTAAGCACTTTAGTTATTTCTATCGAGTGAAACTTATTGAGATTATTATTGTTGAGGTGATAAGACAGTCCATTAAAATTTTACCATATAATAAAAAAAATTATTTATTATCTATTCACTACTTATCATATATGTATATATATTATCATAGTCAGTTGAAGCATATATACATTTAAGAATTTTCTCACTCTCACATGCAAAAAAAAAAAAAAAAAATTGTTACTTCCACCATTGCACTAGCACGTGACCACACACACACACACACACACACACACACACACACACATATATATATATATATATATATTAATATATTTATATATTTTGAATGTTTAGTAGACATAACGTGAACCCAAGGTGGAAAAAGCTAGCCTGGCCTCCCCTCTGACAGTGAACGCGTCTTTCTTATTGTTTAATTATTAACGTCACATGCAACGAGAATATACCAAGCTTGTGGGAGTTGTAATTAGGGACGCAGATAAAAAAATCATATTTGCAAAAATCTAGTAAACTCAATTTGGCGGAGGTGTTAAATATGCAACCGTTGTGTTAAGCCAAGAGATTGGTCATGCGTGGGACATGCAAAACTATTATTGTGGCAAGGACTTTGGGATGTTATTGAGTGTGGTTTGTTGACTACGTGTCCACTAGCTTGTTAGCTTAAAATTAGGTTGAGTCGTGATTATTTTATTTTGAATAATCTTTGGCGATTTTGTTGTCATTAACTACCGGTCAATGTTCTATTTCTTAGGGATATTATCTAGGAATTAGGAATAATTGTTAATTTCTTTTGTATTTAAATTCTTTGATAGTCATTAATTAAAGGAGGCTGAATTCAATTAAAATTATTGTGATCTTTTTCTCACCCTAAGAGAATACTATCGTTACTAAATAATTTATGGCTTTGATTGGGACCTATCAATTGGTATCAGAGCTACATTATCCATGGCAACTAATAAAGAGAGAATTGAGCTCTTGGAAGCTGGACTTGGCAGTTTACAGGATGGCAAGAACAGAATGGAGCTTGGAATAAATGACAGGCTACACCACTTGGCAGAAACACTCAACAAATTAACAGAAACAATTATGGCATCCAAAGGAGCATTAATTCAAATCGCCCATGATCAAAGTGGCTTATCACGCCCAAATCGTGAGGAGCATGAAGGGGGGCGACAAAACTTTTCATCCAAGATGGCAAAACTTGAATTTCCACGGTATTCCGACGACAACCTAACTGAATGGTTTAATCGTGTTAATCAATTTTTTGAATTTCAGGGTATCAACAATGAGCAAAAAGTATCTCTAGCCTCATTCCACCTTGAAGGCGAGGCTAATCAATGGTTGTGGAGATCATATAAGGAAGATGGTAAGGAGGTGACATGAGAAATTTTTCATGATGAACTGTGGGCAAGATTTGGTCCTACTGATTGTGAGGATTTTGATTAAGCATTGTCAAAAGTTGAACAAGTGGGCTCCTTACGTGATTATCAAAAGGAATTTGAGCGGCTGGGAAATCGGGTACAAGGTTGGACACAAAAGGCTTTGGTAGGGACATTCATAGGACGACTCAAACCTGAATTAGCTGAGGACATTAGAATGTTCAAGCCGAAATTATTGAAAGAAGCTATTAGCCTTGCCTGGATGAGAGTTGAGCAGCTGATGTGCCAAAGGGAAACCACAAGACCCTTCAACCGAACAGTTGTTGATTTCTCTTTATCAACAAAATTCACACTTGCTTTAATTGTAAGGAGAAATTCACACTTGGTCATAGGTGTACAAGTCCACAAATACTACTCTTGGAGGGACGAAATGGGAATTTAGACGAGGTTTGTGAATGTGAACCTCGAGGACAAGGTTCCTGTCAAAGGAAGGGGCAATGTTAAGCCAAGAGATTGGTCATGCGTGGGTAAAGATGGAAAATTAACCCGGACCCGGACAAACCCGGATAATCCGGTCCGGGTTTAACCCGCACCGGAAGGTAATACAATGCGGATCCGGAAAAGATATTTTGAACCCGAATACATTCCAGTTCGGATCCGGTTTTATCTTAACCTGGATGTCCGAAACCCAGACCTGGATAATTTAAGTATAAAAAGAAAAAAAAAACCCTAATGCCTTAAGTCTTAACCTACTGCAGCCGCTTTTTTCTTCTCTAATTTCTCTTTCTTTCTTCTCCATCTTCTCTTTTCATTAAAACCCACTGCAATTGCTTTCTTTCTTCTCCAATTTCTCTTTCATTCACTCAAATGACTTGGAAAAATCTTTGTATAGAAAGGAAGACAAAGAGGAATGCGCCCATTAAGGCAGATCCTCATTTTTTGTCACTCTTGCAGTCTTGTTGGTTTTTGACAGCTGCTTTCCACCACTCTTGCTGGTTTTTTGTCACCAGAAACTACCGAATCTGCATAGCAACTTTCTGACGATGCTCTCCTCGACGCCGCCGACGACAACACCAATGCCACCAAAAATCTGAAAACTCAGCAATCCTCCCTCAACATTCATTTAGCTATGGTTTCGGGATTTTGGTGATTTGAGATTTGGAGATTTGAGGAAGTAACATCGAGAGAAAAAAAAATTGTAAGAGATATCCGGGTTTGGAACTTGCAATCTGGAAACCCGAATTTTTCCGGGTTCAACCCGGTCCGGACCCGGAATTAAAATATCCGGGTTATATTCGGGTCCGGTATAGCAAAATTGTCATCCGGGTTCGGAACTGGAAAGACCGAACCCGAACCCGAACCCGAATTTTGCCATCCCTATGCGTGGGGCATGCAAAGCTATTATTGTGGCAAGGACTTTGGGATGTTATTGAGTGCGGTTTGTTGACTATGTGTCCACTAGCTTGTTAGCTTAAAATTAGGTTGAGTCGTGATTATTTTATTTTGAATAATCTTTGGCGATTTTGTTGTCATTAACTACCGGTTAATGTTCTATTTCTTAGGGATATTATCTAGGAATTAGGAATAGTTGTTAATTTCTTTTGTATTTAAATTCTTTGATAGTCATTAATTAAAGGAGGCTGAATCCAATTAAAATTATTGTGGTCTTTTTCTCACCCTAAGAGAATACTATCGTTACTATATAATTTACGGCTTTGATTGAGACCTATCACGTTGAAACTGTAAAATAAAATTTTCAGACGGCTAGAAATATAGAGTTCTAATCTAAAGTCATAGAAATTGACTACTGAAATGTTGTAAGCTTAGTCAACAACAAGCGGGATAGCAAATTATAAATCTTGTGGATAATTTCATAAATCTAAAATAACAATAAGGATTTTCAACATGTAAAATGTAAGTGCATCTTTAGATTTTATAATGCTTATACCCACTCTTTAGCTAAATTAGCTTTAAGACACAATAATCTTGTTGTAATAGTCTTGTTGTATGGCTAGTCTCTCTACCAGCAAAGATCAAATATTTTCACTAATGTGAATTAATGAAATACTTACTTTCTTTAAATAAAAAAGGGAAATTATTAGTCATACATCCTTAAATGATACCCGTATCAAACGTGCTACAACACTTTTCAAGTGTATCACTCGTATACCATAAGTTGACAAAACACTTATTCCGTCCACCAATCCGTTAACTTCCGTTAGAAAGTTAACGGAATTGTGGCAAATTGACTGTTTCGCCCTTGAAACTCAAAATGAGATAAAAAGATAAATTTACCCCAAAAATTAATGTAAATTTTCAATACACAATTTTTTTGTTATTAACAATATATTTTTTTTATTAAAAAATATGAATTATTAATGGTACATATTATTAACAGTTATCCGTAAAAAATATCCATATTATACCATAAAAATTATTAACAATATATTATTTACAATTATATAGATTATACCATAAAAAAAATTCCAGTTGGAGCTTGAAGGAGTAGATTTTCAAAAATTTAGGTTAAATTTTAGAGTAGATTCGGTTATAAAGTAGTTTTTTTTAAAAAAGTAATCATTAACAATTATTCAATAAATGAGATGACATGTCATTTTTATCAATATATATCATATGACATGTCATTTTTTATTTGGTAAATGTGATGACATGTCGTTTTTAAAAAAAGACTAAATTACCCTTATGATGTCATCGTTTACAAACGGCAGTTAATGGATTGGTGGACGGTAGAAGTGTTTTGTCAACTTAGGGTATACAAGTGATATACTTAAAAAGTGTTGTAGCACGTTTAATCCTGGTGTCATTTAATGGTATATGACTGATAATTTTTTTTTAAAAAAAATTAACATCACATGCAGTAAAACTATATTATTCTAGACTTCTTCGTGAGTATTAGTGCCTTAAAAATTAATTTTTTTCTGGCATAATTAAATATATATAAAAAATTGATAGATCGAGAGCTTTCGCACATGGAAGTGTTTTTGACTCATGAAATCGCCCGCAATATCTTTGTACTTATTGTAGCTACTGAAAGGAAAAATAATCCGAAATCTCCTCGATGTTCTGTGATTCTCTTTGCTTGTTTTAAACCCATTTTGCAAGTTGTGTAACATGGGTCGAATCAAACTCAAGGCAGAAAGAAAAGTATAAAGAAAAAGTTGAGGAACAAATATTCTTTATGTGAGTTCTTAACGCACCCTCAGAGGAATCTACTGAACAGGATTCCACAGGATCCCTGGAATTTGCGGCTGGCTACGGGCTATCACAAATATGCAGAAGTTGATGACAGCTATCACCAGTACTTAACGGTTAATTTATGTATTGGTTAATATTAGTGACCATTTTGAGCAGTTAATTAAGACGGAACATGCATCCGACGTATTGTACAGTAGGCTTCCAGCTTCCGCCATGAAATTAAATGTTTTGAACAAGTTTCTGAAATTTTTTTTTCTCAAAATATGTCAAATGAAACTTCTAGAAAATTTAATGACAAAAAGCTTTTCTTACATAAAAAAAAAAATATTTTTTTAGCATTTAAAGGCCAGAAAAAGGGTTCTCATCATTTTTCTTTTTTATTCCTTTCTTTACTAGGTACTTTATTTTGTTTAATTTATCATGATAAATTAATTTATTGAGTTATAAAAATATAAGATCAGAAAAGCCAAGTTTTAAAAAGGTAAAAGAAAAAGGAATGGAGTCGGTGGTTACAGTTGGCTTTCATGTGCCTTGAGTATTGCTTTTTGTCATGTTCGATTCATATGTTTGGTCTCATCTCCATCCTATATAATATATAGTCGCGAAAAGTGTTTAATTGACACTTCCGGTTGGGTCCTATTGGAACTTTTTCTCTCTTCCCCATTCATAGTTCAATACCGGCAAGATACTTTGATGCTTTAGGATTTCCCATATAATACAAAGTTAGGAGTCTCGTTTTGCACCCAAATGGTAATTACTTTCCTCGCTAATTCTTTATTTCAAAATTAATTAAATACTTATATCCCTTTAACGGGCTTTTTCATAAATGCGTATCCCTTTCATAAATATTCCATGTAATTGAACATTTAACTTAGTTTGTACTTTGGAGATTCTAATTTTTGTTGAATAATAAAGTTTGTTTGTATATTTTAGGCCCATTAATTATTAGCTCGTTAAAATGTACAAAAGAGAGGTAAAAGAGAGTCGTATGTACTTCAAATAAAGTTACATATATACATCCTTCTAAAAGATTTTCACTGCTCCCAAAATCTAGTAATCTCAGCGTTTTTTAATTGAGTAATGATACAGCCACAAACTCTTGTACAAACTTATTTTGTACAAACTGACGTGACATTAATTCATTGGTTGAATGAAAATATAAATTAATAAAAATAAATCACGTGGGCCAAGTGATATTTAATTCAACCAATCTTATCATGCCACATCAGTTTGTACAAAATAAGTTTGTACAAGAGTTTGTGGCTATATCATTACTCTTTTTAATTTGGTGAATGCATATGCACAGATCAGCATCCTCTTCTCATCTTAATTTTTACCTTAGTAAATACATGAATATAATTGGAAGTGAATAAAAAGATAATTATAAAAATATCTTAACCGTACATGAAAAATAATTAATGGATACATTACATGGTAACAGATTTTTAAAAGTTAAGAAGAGCTAAGATAAAGAGAAAATTTTCTGTGGCTTAACTTTTGAAAAAATAAAAAGTAAAATATGGTCCTAAAAAAGAGTCATGGAAGGATGTTTTCTACATATCGATGATATATCGAATACTTTCTTAAGAGAGGAATATAATATGAAAAGTTTATTTATTTCCAATAATATCAAAAGGTAGTGGCTGGCTCCACATAGACATCTTAAACATACGTACGTGAAAGAAATCAGCCTTAACATGGACATGATTCTGTTCACGAGCATACATTAAAATCAGATATTATCCTAGATATACACTAATGTAAAGCAACTGAAGCAATAGATTCACAGGGACTTAAACAAATTGATATATATATATATATTAGAAATGTTCTAATCCAAGATTTTAAAATATGGGAAAATTCAAGAAAATTTTAAAACCGCACGGTTTTAAAGACTTAAAACTCTAAGCCTTTAAAATCATGCAGTTTTAAAATTTTTCCGAACTTTCCCGTACTTTAAAATTTGTACTAGATAACTATATATATATATATATATATATATATATATATATATATATATCTAGGCTTTTGTTTCTGCGTTTTTGTGGCCGATGCCGGGACTGTGTCCTGGTGATGTGGGGCGGAAATCATCTTTGAATCCCGCAACTGAATGTCCAGCAGCAATGTTACTGGTACCAACCACTTTGGATTCAACATCTTCAATATTATCAAGTGTATGATGAGAATGGCCAACTCCAGGGCTGTTTCCAGGTGTCGTTGGCCTAAAATCATCTTCTTCGTGTGCTGCAGCTGATTCCTGATAACCAATGGGTGGCAATATTTCTTTCTTTCCTTCTGTTGAAATTGTTTCCTTCCTGTTCATTGACTTTATTTGCCTTCCTTCACTGGAAAGAATTGCATGGCAGGCTATTAGGGCAGCGAGAATAATACATTTACTAATTATGGATTGGATTTTTGCCATTGTTAGAGAAGGATATCGAATGAAAGGCTTAAGAAATACTTGAAGATAGAAAGCTACAAGACGATGGTAACAAGCTCTTGATTCCTCAGGTATTTATAATCTTAAAATGTATGCACATTAAGTATCCTAACCGCTAATTATTTCATAACAAAAAATGCGGACCACTATCAAATGGACGGTGTATGTGTCAGAAGCTTTAATTTAATTTGAAAACTCCCTATTCTATTACTTTGTATATTTCGAAGATCTGTCTTTATCCCTCTTTTGCATATAATCATTCTAACTTAGTGCAATTTGCATTCATTATCTATCTCCCAAGTTTTATATGTTAATAACAATATTTTAATGGGAGACTGACACAGTGACACTGACTAACTGTTGATTTTATATTTTATTTTATATATATACACACACGCCCACTCCCTCCCACCAAGCTCAAAAATAATAAAATAGTATTTTAGGAGCATTTAAAACTTTTCTGTTTCTTTTATTACTTTACCCCTAAAAAAATTTTATTGATCAATAGTTTTACTACGTCAAAGGTAAAATAGTTAAAGTCTAAAAGATAAAAAAATTTAAAAATCAACTCAATACCTTTTTCTTTTTCTTTTTTCCTTTTTTTATTAAGTTTACAAAAAAGTAGAGAAATAAATTAATTCACTGAGACAATTTAGGTATTTTGATTATTTCCCCTCCTTGACCTTTCATTATGCTGGGTGTTACTTAACTTATAGTAGTTTGAATGTTGCGAGGTCGGCAATCTGTTTAATCGGTTCTATGTTTACATAAAACGTACGATTGAAAAGCCAAGGAGAGTTAGTTTTATTTTTTTATTTTTTAAAGCTAATCGTAGTTAGTTTTTAATAACAGAATACAAAAATGAGCAAAGTTGGGATCCTCCACTATCACCGAAAAGCACCAAAAAGATAGGGATTCTTCTGTGCCATCATAAAACCCACTTGGCAATGGTAGTTATTTTATTTTTTATTTTTGTTGATGGTTCGTGTGCAAGCTCGGAGCTCTTTTAATTTGCTCGACAAATTCAAGTGAAACACTCTGTCGCTTAGTCTGTCCTATGAACTTTTATTGTTTTGCTAACCTGCAAATGGTTAAAATGATTACTTTGCTGCTGAAAGGTAAAAGATTCCGTGAAAGTGGTAAGAATAAAAATAAGTTTCTTTGCTTTGAGCAACTACCTTGAAGAATACTATATATATCAACTTTCAATGCGCTTAAGTGGTGCATTACAGGGCGTTTCTCAATTGGTATTGTTTCCAAGAGCTCGCAGTCGACCTTGCTACAGTGGCCAATCATTCATATATATATATATATATAGAGTTTGTGCCATGGAGTCAAAACCTAAGTTTATTAAGTGTTTTTTCCCTGTTTTCGAGCTAGCTAGTGCATTTCACCAACCCACAAAACTTATTTTATATGAGAAAATAAGGAACCCAAAAGCTAAGATAAGTCAAACTCTTCCAAAATTTTAAATTCTCTTTATAGTGCATTATTACGGATTCTAGGAAGTCAGTATTGCTCAATTTAATTAGTTCTCATAACTAATTTTAGTATCATGGAACTCTCTCCATGATGCCAAGTTCCCTACGACGTCTTTAGTCAAATGACAGGGACTGATTTCATATTAGTGGGAGATCTTGAAAAAATATTTTCAATTTCATATTAGTGGGATGATGTAAATGGCCTTGTATCATCATCCATGTTTCATTTGTGACCAAGAACTTCTACTCATCTAATCATTTACCTTAGTAAATATATACGGATGCAATTATTAGCAATTCATTAAAAAAAATAATGATAAATCCTAACTATGCATACTCGGCTCTAATCTACACATAGTGTACGATCTTTAAAAGTTATTAAACTAAAAAAAGTGTTAAAGCACTCACAAATTTTTAAGAGTTTGATGAAAGTAGATATGAATAATGAGAAAGAAAATTGCTAATGAATATTCATTACAATCTTCAAATTCAAAAAATTACAATTGATTCATATCAAATCATACAAAGATCAACACTTATAAAGAGATTAGGATTCTCTTCTCTCGTAATATAATTTTTCCTAAGCTAAATTTAGAGAAGTGGTTAGTGGCTAATAAATAGGAGTATAAGAGAAGTTTAATCCTAACCATATACTATAAATAAAACATACGTGAAATAAGATCTTTAAAAACTCAAAAACCTTAGATTAAGGGAGGATCCTAATCTTATTTTTCCTAAGATTTATAACAAATTATTACACTTGTCATTTAAAGTTTTCTAGGGCTAGGATTTAATTTCCTTATTAAATTCAAGATGGTATTTGGCTTGAAGAAAAAGGAGGAAAGAATAGGAGATAAAAGGAGAGGAAGGGAGTGAGGTGATATAAGAGGAGAAGAATGTGAAAATCATTTTCCATTATTCGGTTTAATATGAAATTTGAAGGGAAAGAGAATTACTCATTTTTAATTTACTTGGACAAGTTTTCGCTTTGGCCTTTAGTGTTAAAATTTTCTATATTTTTTAGTAAATAAAATAAAAATAATTAAACTATAAATTGATTTAATCTAGAAAATAAATTGATAATAAATAATTTAGTTTCATATAAAAATAAATCGTAGAGCATTGGCTAAAGCACATCACTGGTGGTTATTCGTATCGTAGACAAACATTTAACTAAAAAATCCTCTTATCTTAAACAAATATTTTAATTTTCTTTGACTGTTCTTTTTTTTTTTTTCTATTTTTTCCCCAAGTCAATTTCTCTTTTTATTTATATTAATTTGATTCTGTTTTCTCTATTCATTATCACATGTACGCTTAATCAATTCTGAAAAACTAAAACAAAATCGGGTGGAAATGGTTATAGTGACGCAAATTGGAATTCTAAAAATTAAAAAAAAACCGTGGAAATGGTTATAGTTTTAATAGAATTGTTATAGATATTGGAGGAATATAAATAATATATTATAAAGGATTGAAAAAGAATTCATTGCCATCAAGACAGTCTCAGGTAACTTTTTAACTAGTTTCTGGGAATTGAAAAAAAAAAAAATTTGGTTTCAATTGACATATATACTTGCAATAAGAGCTGAGAAATTGGAATCACAACTAAGAAAAGAAAAAAAAGTTTTGGTTTTTGTTGTTGTGAAATATAAAAAAGATTTGTGAGAAGAACCTGTAGGTTATTGATTTGATACGTTTGAGAAGAAAAAAAAATCTATTTTGGTAATTAACAAAGAAATAATTAACAAAGTGAATTTGGGAATTAATAAAAGAAACAAGGTAAAAGATCTACTTTACTCCAAAGATTTCAATTATGAAATGGAAGCCTCCTGACCGAGATGGATTAAAGTTAATACAGATGGGGTTTCAAAAGTTAATTTGGGTGCTTATGCTACTACTAGTGTTAACAGAGATGAGAAATTAGTTTCGTTTTGGGTGGTTTCGACATTCCTTTTAAGTGTAAAAACTACTTTCTATGCTGAAATATTGGCAGCTATTGTAGCAATAGAGATCGGTCACGAGAAAGGTTGGACTCATCCATGGCTTAAATTTGATTCAATACTTGTAGTGCACATGTTCAACAACAGATCTTTGCTTCCTCCTTGGACCATTCGCTAATTGGCTGAACTGCTATTTTTTGGTTGACAAGATGCATTTTCGGGGAAGTAAATAGTGTCGTTGACTATGTAGTTAATCTGGCTGTTGATTTTTTTTTTTTATTATTTGGCTTGATCATCCTCCTTTGAATTTAAATTGCATGCTATGTAATGATGCTATATCCTCCGTATTTAGTTGTTCTTTAATAAATTTCTCAGTTTTTTAAGATTAAAAAAAGACTATTTTATGCATAAACATATATCGTGAAAAAATGATAAAAACATTAATAAGAGTGAAAAATCCTTATTCATGGAAGTTTAAAATTGTCACGTCTCTTAAAATCATTTTAAAAAATAAAATTAGGAAAAAAAAAACCCGAATATTGTTGGTGGTTTTGTTAGTAGTGTTTGCAAATCTAAGCAATAATTCCACGTACTATTCAAAGCACTGAAGACTAAATGAATGGGTGTATGCGTACTTCTCACTGGAAAAGATGATTTCTGACTTTCACAGCCACTGATGAAGAAAAACCAAAAAAAAAAAAAAACTTTTTTCTAGAATTGATGGTTTACATGACAGCCGGTAATCTACTGAATTCATTTCTCGTGTTTTTTCTGGGTTTGTGCATGCAACATTTGACTACACACTTTCGTACGATTTTGACTCTTTGCGAGCTGCCTTCATCAGGTATCTCGTGTCGCAAATCATAACATGCCACGTAGTGATTTGGGATTTTTCCATTTCTAAAAGCTATACTTTTCTTGTGGCTTTAAATTCTATGATAAAAGACATTACCTGAGTGGAGTAAAACTCTCTAATGCTTGCGTGTCTTGGTAGTAATACATAGTTGGTTCAAGAAACTAAACATTATTGAATATCCGCGAATAATGGCGGCTTAAATTGAGAATAGAGAGACATTTTGGTTTGACAAAATCAATGCAAAAATTTCTTCTCCATGCCTGTGACAGTTTACCACAAACGAATTATGATCACCTTTGATTTGAACTCTTTTAATTGAGTTTTTAAATTTTTTTACGTCTCCTATCATTTAGTGTTTGATTATAATTTAATTATTTTTATTTTTTAATTTATTAATTACTAATCATTTGAGTGAATATATTTAGAAGAAGATCAAATTATGAGTGGTCAAGAAATATTGAGAAATATATTTGCTTTGTACCTAAATAATTAACTAACTAACAACAAAAAGTTTCTATTTATAAAGCTTTGAAGTTACCCCCCCCCCCCCCCCCAAAAAGAAAAAGCAATATATTAACAATATTACAGTCCAAAATTACTTTTTCAGTTTACTTGGTTCGATGAACCTCTACTTATTCAAGATGCATTATTAAAAAATGAGGGATTGCATCAATATATATGCATGCATGCACTCACACATGCGCACACACACGCATACATTTCTTTTTGTGTTATATCTTTTTGGGTCTTTATGGGCATGACTCTCTCTGGTTATTTATTATTCATCCTTTTATTTTCAAGCTAATGTATCTCCTCGCTAAGTAATTAAAAAAAAAAACAAATTTACCATTGACACTTAATCTTAAAAGTATAATCCATTTTCTATTTATTAAGAAGATTTTCATACATTTGCTGACTATTATCTCCTTTCTTAGTTTAAGAAAACCCTCGGCTTATGTTCCAGCTTTTAAATATTAATTAGCCACATGAGTTTTTATACATTATAGTCAAAATCATATATGAGTAGGCCCATATTATATTTCCACCTGCTAAGGTCTAAACAAAGATACTAGTCCAACATGTGATGAGGATATTAAGGAGATAATCTCACATTAGTCGAGAATAGTTATTGGATTGAGGATATGAACTTTAGATGGCTATTAACTTATAAGCTAACTTTTAAATATGAGTAAAACTTCTATAATATTTTCACATTATCATATTTGATTCAAATAAATATCATTATTAATTCCTCCAATCGAGGCAATGAATTGATCTCTCCTTTTTTTTCCCCTTCAATCAAATTCTTAACTAATTCCAATAATCCATTCCAGTTACAATTCTCACATTGGATATCTTATAGAAAATTTTCAATGAGTACTGCTTGAGCACAAACATTTTGTACAACAGTACAAGCAGTGTTAAGTGAAAAATTCATGTGGATACGTTTATTAAACACATAAAAGTCAATTATTATTATTTTTTATTTTCTGAAAATCAATTGTCAGTCTTAGTTATCGGGATAACCAATGCTTCATAGTTATTAATAGGATAATAAATAGGATATTTATAAAATGTGAGAATGTATAGATGCATTCTAAGATGTTTTCTCAATCATTAATCATGAACAATAATGATATTAGGGGGGGGGGGGGGATTATCAATAATGAATGATGATGTAGAGACAGATCATAAATATTTGACGCAATCGTATTAATTCTAGATACACTCAATTCATTCTCTATTGGCTTTACATTTGTCACTATAGTTGAAATAAAATTCACCTGTAAGCCAAGAGTCTAAAAGATCGTCAAGTCAAAGACTCAAATGTGACCTACCGTCAGCCACCAGCTCTGGTGGAGTATCTGTACCACTCCTTTAACCTCACTATTTTAAAAGCTTTTATTAATTAACTAAATTAAATTTGTTTTGATCGAACAAGTCAAAGCAAGGAAATGATGAGCTCCAGTTTGAAGTGTCATGCTTCAACCTCTCTCCTCCAATTACGATGGAATTGGAATTCAATATGAATTAATCAAGAATCTTTGCAAAAAGCATCGAGTCTGGTTGGTTCCTCGGGTTGGGGAGGTCCTTTTGCCAAACCCTACCCAGTCTCCGCCCACTAATTTTTGTTTATAATTAATTAATTAAAGGATCGAGTACAAAGGGCAATTTGATTCTCCTTTGTTGTGGCTAGGCTGTATTGCACGAGCTTTGTTTAACTTTAATGACTGTAATTTATTATTTAATTATAAGCAAAGCAAACGCAGTCAAGGGATTTGTGTGATAGTGACTCTGGCTGGAAGACAAAAGTAGCTTAGCATTATAGCATAGCTTTCGAATCTCAACTGTCTTTGTCTTTGTCTTTGTCTTTGTCTTTGTCCTTTATAATACATAATGTTTACCTGCTCTCTGTCTAGATTCATTGTATCTAATCAGTGTACATACATGAATTTTTGTCAATTATAGTCACAAGTGTTGCCAGAGCGAAATATTAGCATGCGTATTAGGAAGATTTTTTTTTTTTAAGTGCGTGTGTGTATATATCCTTGCTATAAATAACTCATCTGACACAAAAATAAATAAATAAATAAATAATCACAAATATCAAATAACTATTATGAGTTGATAATATTCTCATACAAGTAAGAAGAGAGAAATAAGAAAAGAAAATGGTAGGGCTACTTGCACTCTAAAAATTACTTTGAACACTCATTTTTTAATAAAATAATTTATAATAAAAAAATCCATTATAAAAATTACTATTGAGGACAATTTATTATGAGTTAACATAATATAATTATTTTGAGCATTCATTATTCAATCTATAATTTTTTTTTTTTGCTTTAAACCCTAAAATTTTTTATTTCTAACATCTTGAACAAAACTTATTTGAACAATAAGTAAATTAATATTTTAAAATATTTTAACTATAAGATTTATGAGAATGTTTTTATTTTTCAAAATATTAAGTTAAATAAATTAAGGTATTATCAAGATGTTCATATATCTGCCTTTTGATTTAAATTTAAAAAAAAAAAAAGATCGGAAGAGGGAGAGGAAGCGAAAATTGAAGCCAAATCGACTGCTGCATCCAGTATCAGCATCTCCTAACTTCTTCTGCGAATTGGACATTTTTTTTTTCAACTGTTATTGCAAACAAAGAAATGAGTGTAAAAATCAATTGAAAGTATTCCTAAGTAAACAAAACTAATAACTAAAATTGTGTTAAAGAATTTATTTACAACTTGACTTGATTCTATTTGTTGAAAGTATATACTAATTTTTAATTTCTAATTTTGTCATTCATAATAGATGTCATGTTGTTTTCAAAAAATTAATTAAAATGGTTTAAGTTAGAATATTTTTGATATTTTAACAAGCGTACAAAGTAAAAATTTAAATTTTAAACTTAATAGATGAGTGTACAAATTAATAAAGTGTAAAAAGTAATTTTTAGAGTGCAAAATAGACTACCCAAAAGAAAATGGAAAAGAGTGAAAAAGCATAAACAATGTATGAGGTACTCAATAAAATTACATCAGCAACAGTAGTGTTGCAGATTTTTGCTGAAAGATCAATAAAGTACAAAAATAGAGAAAAAAAAAGGGGAGATTTTGTTACTTGTTTAATGTCCGTTCACAAAGATCTCTTAAGAATATGCCATTTTAATGGAATAGTACTGCATCAGTAACAGGATATTCTTTCTTGGCATTAAAATGCATGTTGTGCTGTTTGCTTCTAAAGATAATGCACTCCGAATATCAATTTGGGAGGGGTCATACAGTGTTTATGAAGATATTCAATAAGTGCACTAGCACACTAGCAAAAGTAAACGAGGAGAAATTGATTGAAAATATTAAAATTTCACTCATTCGATGGAGACATTATAGTTTCACCCCTCAAAGTTACTACAATAGTTCAAAAATAATCTTAGAAATTAAACTTTTCTTATGCAAATATAGCATGAAAAATACAATGAAATGCAGACCAAATAAAGTATAGTATATCTGTTTGAGCTAAGTATATAAACATAGGGCAATCCTCAACTAGATCTTGAATATATGATAGCCGTACGGAGTCATGCATATCATAACTTAAGTTTGCCAGAGCATCTGCAGCACCACCGAACATTTGTTTATTGTTCTATCTATTTTAGAGAGGCCATGCATTATTAAGGAAAATATCCTACATTAACTGAATATCAAACTTAAATTAAGTATATACTTAGATATTAATCTTAAATAAAGTATATAAAAGCTTATGGACCTAACTCAATTCAAAAGCTAACTCAAGAGTACTTAAGGATTATCCAACTCTTATATACTTAATCTAAATTCAATACTCGGTCGATGTTGAATAGTTTTCTTAATATCCCCCATCACATGCGGGTGGGTCTTTTTTTTGTGGGGCCACCCTAACTTAACTCGAAAACTAGCTCAAGAGTTAATATATTTTTCTTAACAACTATTTAGTTTTTTTTTAATTTTTTTCAAACCCATTCATGTCCTCGTTTATTAAAACTAGCAAAAAAATTGAAAAGAATTCCTGAATTTGGCAATTTAATAGACATTTATTTGACACACAATCACACAGTTGGGAAAGTGAGCAAATTGTTAGGGCAAATGGAAAAACAATCACACAGTTGGGAAAGTGAGCAAATTGTTAGGGCAAATGGAAAAACATTACTTACAACATCCATTGTTTTTTAACTGCAAGAAAGTACGTGGGAACTTTTGCACTGCCTAGCTACATCAACAAGCACTGAAGTTGAAGTAGTTCCATTAATTTCCATAAATAATTAATGGAGAAACAAACTTGAAGCAGTAAGGTTCTCTTTTGTTTAGCGACATAGTTCTCAAGCTAGCTAGCTTAAGGTTACCTGTGATTTCATCTCTAATATATCTTATATATATTTATGATAACATCGTGGAAACCCACATTTCATGGAGCAAAAAAAACTTTAAAAGCAGCAGCCAAGTTTCCCTATATTGAATATATCATGCTTGATAGAAGTGTATGCCGTGTGATCAAGATTTGGCACCATAGCAATACTGCAACAGCATCGTCTCTATTAAAACGGGAGCGCACATGCATGTATTATTATAAAGTTCATAATTGATTTCCTGAGAAGATTACTGAGCAAATACTTTGATTGATTAACCAAAAAATAAATAAATAAAGAGGAGCCAAAATACAATGCATGCATGCAGAAATGTACACATCTGTACGAGCAGAATCACCTGAAAAGAAATACTAATTGCAATCGCATTACTTAGTACATATAACCTGGGAATACAATGACAATCTCATTTTAGCACATGTAACGAATGAGATTTATTTTATTTTTAAATGAAAGAAAATACTAAAAAGAGGGAAAAAAAAAACCAACAACAACAACAGAAAAAGAGGAAAAAAAAACAACAACAACAACGGCAGCCTCCTCTAGTTAAACTTGAATCAAATAATGAAACAGAAGTACTGTGAAAGTAGCCCTAGTTTTGAAGGGAATGGCCGACACCAGGGCTGTGACCAGGAGCTGTGGGCCTGAAATCATGTACGTCTCTTGGTGGTGGAGGCGTAGACTGGCCAACTACCACGCTTGGTGCAGCCGTTAAAGACGCATTGCTGGCACTAATTTCTTTAACTGTAGTGTACTCATCACCGTGCAAGTTAGTATTCTTTTCAGGGTTAATCTCTTTTAACTCTTTTTCAAGGGCTTTGTTGTAAGTTTGAAGTTTTGGGGTTTTTTGTTCTCTCTCTAGTTTCAAATTTCTTGCTTCAATGGATTGAATTTCTTGGCAGAAAATCAATACGAGGAGAAGACAAACAAAGGTTAATTTATTTTGGGCCATTGGGAACCGAGAGAGAGCTAAGAAAGCAAGTTGCTTAGAGAAAAAAAGGGAAGTTAAAGCAACGGAGCAACTTATTGTACTAGCTAGATTGTAGAACAGTGCAAAAGTGTATAACTGGCTACAATAAAGCAAGCTGAGGCGTGCCTAAACCCCTTCCTCTTCACGGTATTTATAGAGCTTAGAGAGCTGCAGGAGGCTGAAAAGCATCAGTAGTTGCCTAGTGGGGGTCGCTTTTGAGTTGAAAATCGTGTTAAAAAAAAAAACAAAAGGAGGGAGCGACGTTTCAACTACTTAACATGTTACTGAAGATATACAACATTAAGTGTACGGCATGTCCAGTTTAGATGAATTCACTCATGCATCATTTGGTTTAAGGGGCATGCTTGGTATGTAAATGGATTTATTTGCAGTATTTTAACCTGCCTAATTACTTGCTAAGAAGTAGTTTTTCAGTTCTCTAGTACAATTTAAAACAATACTATTTTGACTTACTACAATTTAATATTGTATTACTAAAAGCAAATCTCAAATTCTTCTTTGTAGAATACCGAGTCTTTCTCTTCTATATTAATATTTACTTCTCCGGTTTACCTATATACACGGGTAAATTTATTTCCGAACTTTTCATATATAGAAACTTAAATATTATCATCTAGGATAAACTATTATAACTCATAGTACATATTCTAAATGAAATGACATGTAATCAATGGGTAAGTTAGAAAATTATTTCAATCCGAGCTATACTAAAATAATGGTTACAAATTGTTATCTATATATATATATTTGAAATTATTTACAGCTCATGAGAAATATTTTAAAAAATACTAGGCCTGAAAAATATTTTCCAAGGGCTAGCCCTCTCTCCCTTAGCCACTACACGCCCGTGACACTCATCAATCTGCGAATGATTTTGCAAAACATTTATAATAATCTAAATATTCTATTATTTGATAATCTACATGATGAATTTGAAAATGAACGTTTTGAGATATGTAGCACTCTTATATACCCCCGCAACAACTCAACAACAACTTTAGTCATTGACTGTCTCCTTTGGTAATTCCATTCCATGTTTTACTAGCTAGGGATCATAGAATACCATCTTCAGACAATAACAATTAAGAAAGTAGAAACATTTACCTTTGTCTCGAGTGATTTTTTACTCCTTCTCTGACAAGTGATTTCTATCCGCCGGCATTGTGGCTGCAACAAGATGAAAAATAACAATCTTAGACACTATCTTCATATTGAATATGCGTAAATTTGTTTATCGATCAATTAACTTATTAGAATATAGATATATAGTAAGAGTAATAATAAAGAACGTAACACTCTATCATGTGCTTTATTACTCCTCTGATTAGTGATTTTTACAGCAAATAGTATAGGACTCTGTATGGAATGGTCAGTCGACAGGTTGCATGCCGCATGCAGTCATTGTAGCCTGGGGCTTAGTTTTTTCAAATCCCCCTAACGGTAGAAAGTGATGTGTGCAGTGCCGAAATATCCCGGAACCTTTTTTATTTTTTTTTCCCTGGCCGATATTTTACACCATCCATTCTATTCAAAGTTGAGATCATTAGCCAAACAGCTGGAGAATATTCCAAGCACTTGAACGCCCATCGTGTTGTTGGTACAATTGCCAAGACTAAGATAAGAAAATGCTGGGAACTTGGAAGTCAGATAATATTATGTGTTGCGGCCCGAGATCTGTGCGGACAAGTTGGTCTATTTAGCCCTCAATCCATGCACCATGCATATTTTCAAACACTTAATTTTGACTTGAATCGTTTGCAGTTATTTATCATTAGAGCATCGACATTTGCAGCAAATTCTGAGTAAATCGAAAACACGCCTAAAATGATGTTGTTTCGGTGAGTTTGATTTTTTTTTTAAAAAAAAAAACACACCAAAAACAATAATTTTTGTCGCCATTTTTAGGGTTTAGTTCACTTAATATTTTCCTTATACTTTCACTCAAAGGGAAAAAAAACTTTTTCATTAAAAAGATGTTAATAATTTCTCCGAGAGAAAGTGCGTAGCTTTCCAAAGAGTTTAATCTCTCCATGTACTTTGATAACCATTATTAAAAAGAGTTCCTATTTTCCTTTGTCTTTCAAGAAAATTAGCGGAAAATATTGAGAAAAAATTAATCAAAATAATAGAGAAAGGAATCCTTTTTCCTCATCAATTCTTTTACAAAAAAAGAGATTATTACCTATGCACAAACTGCTTTTTCAAGAATGGTTATGAAAGTACATGGAGTGATTAAACAAAAGGGACGAATCTTAGTTGCTCTTGAGTTGTTGCAGAGAAGGCAAAGAAAAAGAGGGGAAAAAAATTGACAGATGAAGAAGACGGCTTGAGAATTAACGTTTAATTATAACCTGCCGTGTCAATGGGTATACAACCTTAGTATCAGTAGTAAGTATAGTATACAAACTTAGTATCAGTAGTAAGTAAGTATGGGCTTATAGCATTACTGAAGGAATAGTAAAGGTCAATTATAATGTTAATAATTTTAATAAAATATTCTTCTTTGAAAGCGAAATTATTTAATTTTTGTTCCTTAGAAAAAATAAGAGGATAAAGAATTAACTGGTAAAACCATTTATTAAACCATATGTGAAGATCATAACATATGAAATTTTTATAAAATAAATCTTATTTTTAAGGTGAAAATTATAAAATATAGAATTGTTATTAAGAAAACAAATCTTAACTTTTGGATAATTATGAACGAGAGTAATAATATAGAGATATTTATTTAAATAGTAAATATAAAATGGATTATTATATCAAATCTTAAGGGTAGAAAGAGTTTTTTTTTTCTTATATCGTCGTTATTAAAGAGAGAGAAGTATTATAACTATATTATCGAGAAAAAAATTAACTTAGTGAGAGAAGAATTTAATTTAAATAATATATATTTATTTATATTTGAAGAATTTTTTAGAAGAAAATTTATTTTATTATATAAATAAATAAATAAGTATTTAAAAAATAAAATTATAAAAGTTTTGATGGTGCCCTCAAAACACTTTCAAAGTCACCAACTCCCATGATGGGGCACCTCCATGCCACTCTTACTCCTTTCTAAATGGCTTCGTAAATTGAACTCCGTTTGGATCGGACAAGCAAACAAGAAAATTATGAGCTCGAAATCGAAGTGTCATGCCGCAATTCCTCCAATTAATTAAGAAATATATTTTCGCAAAAAGGCTTCTGTCTACAGTTAACCCCCGAGTTGGGGAAAGTGCCTGTGTCAGGTACAGTCTGTGCCCACTAATTCTGGTTCTAATTAATTATTAACTGATTACTAATTAATAAAGACCACAAAGAGCGTTCTGATTTTCTCTTTAGTTTTGTTAGGTTGTGGTGCTAGTGCACGTTCCTTTACTTTAATGGCTGTAATTTGTAAACTAATAAAATAATTTTTTTTTTTAACTGATTAAGCATAAGGTTATTGTATTACACATAAATATTTACAATTATTACTGTTATGACAGCAAGTCATTGCACTGATATTTATAAGCAGATATATATTTAGGACTTACATTATTACATATTTATTCTATCAAGTACATATCCAATCAAATATCCCTCACAGATGAGGGATGTCTCTACTCCACTCGTATTTTGTAAGGGAGAAAAACGTTATAAGTAGTATCCACACAATTATATTTAGTTGAGAGAGATTGAGTCCTTGGGGACTCGAACCATTGCCCTCATAGCCATACTTGACTTTAAGGGCAATGGTTTACCATTGGGCTACAAGCCCAAGTGGCAACTAATAAAACTAATTAAATACGATTTAGGGAGCTTTTAAAAAATGAAAAATAAATATGGTCCAAGGCTTTGCGTAATTGGCTGATAGTGACTTTTTTGTTTGAAGATAAAAGAACCTAAAACATAACTTTTGAATCCAAGCTGTCCTTAATCTTTGAGATCAGGATCCTCTCTTGATCTGAGCACTTCTGGTCTTTTATAGATCTTCTGCCATCTGTATTTTAGTATTAGTGAATGATTAGAATTTAATTACTTTTTTTTTAATTTATTAATCACTAATTATATTAACAGAATTTATTTATATGAAGATCAGATTAGGAGAGAATCTTGATCATAATCTATGTTGTTTCCGTAGATAATAAATTCGTTATGATGTAGCTAAAGAGTGGATATTGGTTTGCATTTACGATTAATTGCGAAATAACTCGAGGAAGAACATATATATATATCACAAGATACCTACGATTGGCAATGCACTCAATTAATTGCATCATCACGACATTGCAGGCAGAGATTTTTTCAAAAATATTTTTAAGGAGTGCATTGATGTAAATTATTGTTCTCAACTTTCAAGCTAAGTGAGCTAAATTAAAGCAGTAAAGATCAATTACGTGACAAGATTTAGCAATGTAGCATGGTCTCTTTGGAAAACGAGCTCATGCATGCATAATGCGTAGTTCTAGAGTACATAATTAATTAAGGATGGTGCTTGCCCCCCCCCCCCCCCCCCCCAAACAAAAAAAAAAGGTAATATGATAATAATTATGCTCAGATTCAATTCTGATAATGTCAAGTCTTGTATACGTAGGCCTTTCTCAGTCGAAAATAACATTGCATGCATTCACAAATATGCAAACATCTCGATCTACAAATACAACATCCAGAAATTAAAGAAATATATTTTAATAATTACAATTGTATTACATCAATTGGGAATAGTGCGTACAATGGCCCTCTCATCGTCATTGTTAGAGCGATAAATTAAATGAAGATTTATTTTAGGATAAAAGTTTGTTTCATTCATATATTTTAAGATTAGTGTACATTTAGTCTCTATATTTTTTAAAATGTCTCAAAACATCTATACCCTTAAATTATTGACATCCCTGATGTTACTTTTTTATTTATTTTAGCTTATTTTTACAATATTACCCTCTTACAATAATGTTTCTTTTTATAAAATTAATAAAAAGAAAAAAAATTAAATTAGCAATTTAATCCTAAAAATAAAAAGAATATATATTAATTTTTGTGAAAGTTTACATGTGTCCAAAAAATTTTTTATTGTAAAAATAATTAAATTACCTATTTTTTTTGGACATTAGTAATAAAAAATTAATATATTAATTCCTCAACAGTGTGTTACAAAAAAGTAACATATATTAATTTTGTTTCTATTTTATTTTTTTAGATTAAATTTATAATTAATTTTTTTCTTTTTACTAATGTCCAAAAAAATATTGTAAGAGGGTAATATTGTAAAAATTAAGCCAAAAGCAACAAAAAGTAAGATAAATGTGGTAATAATTTAATGTCGGGGATGTTTTGAGGTATTTTTAAAAATATAAGGACTGAACGGGTACTAACCTCAAAATATAAGGACTAAACGAGATTTTACCTTTTATTTTATTTTAAATGTAAGAAATCAGCAACTCAAATCTAAATTGTAAAGCACAGAGCAAATTAAACAACGAAATACATATAGATATAGAGAATGAAGGAAAAAAGTAGTCTTAATTTAGAAAATTAATAACTTTTACGGTCATTACACTATTAAATTATATGGTTTAATAACTTTTCTGGATTTTAACAAATCTAGAAGTCTGAATTGGAATATTCATATATATATATATATATATAGTTGAACATGATTTTCTATTCCTTTGGGCCAAAACCCGTTGTCAATTTTCTTCAACATGTGCCTAAAGCTATTTGACATGAAATATAGAATAGGTTATCAATCTAGCTTTTGGACTAGTGCTCTTTACACACATGCATGGGAACATGTAATAGTGGCTTGTGGCTACATACAGAGAGTTATTCCCTTTTAGGCCGCAACTTACTGCGCCCAATATAATTGGGCCTAAGACTGGGAAGTCAACGTTTGAGGGGCTGATGTACAGTTATTCTGATTGATGCTTCAACCGAAGTGAAACACATTAATGCTGTGTTTATTTTTTGAAATGGGAGTGAGGAGTATAAATTTCTTTTATTTTAGTGTTTATTTTACTAAATTGGGGAGAAATTGGGAATCTCATTCCGTGGGTTTCACTCATTTTTTGAGTGAGGAGTGGGAGTGGGACTCCCATTGGGGGAGGTAGGCGTGGGAATCCACTCTCACCTCTCCATTTTCTACCTTTTTTTAAATTTAATTCAATTTAATGTTTTATAATTAATAAAATAAAATTAATAAAATTATATTTATTTGAATAATATTATTATATTTAACTAAATAATAATTTGCATTGATTCTAAGTTAAAAAATTATTTAAAAATAATATTATTATATTAATAGAGAATTAATAAATATAATATTATTATATTTATTTTTTTTAAAAATAGTACTATATTTATTTAATATTAATAATTAATAACAATAAATAGTTTATTCTAAGAAAATATTAATTTTGTACTAAATAATAATATATTATTATTTTATATAATAATAAATTTAATATATTTAAATTTAATATAATTATATTAAATAAAATAAAATAACGTTTCATTTTATATTAAAATTAATAAAAAATTGTGATGTTCATAATTAAGAATATTAATAATTATTATAATTTTAAAAATATAATAAAATAAATGTTTATTCATTAAATATATTTTTTATTAGCTTAGTAATTAAAAACTATAATTCTTTAAATAAGGATAAATTGTAATTTGAAACTATTTACTCCCAATCTAAGACAAAGTAAACACATAAATTTGATTTTGATCTCCATTCCATGCTTCCATTCCAGTGTAAGTAAACAACCTACTCCCACTCCACACTCCCAATCTTAGGATTTCCACTCCTCAAGATTCTCACTCTAATCCAAAAAGTAAACGCTACCTAAGAGGTTATTGGAGGAGCGTGCATTTCTCTCACGACTCCATTATATTTATTGATATACCCTTTTTGTAGTTAGGTACAACCTCCCGTGGGGTGTACTCAGTAATACGGGGAGTGCAGCCGTCGGTTCTCCCGTCTCCGCTCCGAATGCCGATTGAAAGATCCTCGTTCTTCAGTGCAAGGTGAATAGGCGATGAAGAATGATTATTGATTTAAAAACTAGCCAAATAACGAAGATACCATTTTTATCCATTCATGCTGAGGCTGGAGCTAATTTTCAGTTAAAAAGAGTAATAAACGAAAAAAAAAAGTAAAATTGTTAAAGTCATAGAGTGTTATTAAATGACTTCATTCTCTTTCATTTACACCATATTACAAAATTGCCTATAAAAGACAAACGATGAAATGGAAGTTAAATGGAACAGCATTTGCAATTAGATTTGCGCTAAAATTTACATTGTAACTCTCTCCATCATTATCATGAACATGAAGGATAAATGTCGGGCTCAACGAGATATTGAGATAAGAAAGAGAGATACATGCGTGGAAGCACTAATGCAGCAAAAATTTTGAATGGGGGTGAGTATCCTGACTAGAAATAAAATCAGTTGAAGTTGGTAGTTTCACTGGTTACTTGGGTGGTTATCAAAGTGTCTGTCATCTTCTATAGTCAGCAAGGAGTAAACTTCCATATTCTGTTCCATTGAGAGTCTTCTTAACATCATTCCAGTTCTGTATGTGTTCTGATAATGTACCTCTGTGTATTTTAACCTGACGGCTTTTTAATTTCATCTGGGGCAGCCTCAGAAACTCAAGAACTTCTTTCAGTTTCTGCAATGAATGATGAGGGTCATGACCACCATACAGAGGTATGGATGGAAACTAATCAGTTGAGAAAAATTGCAAGATCAGCATCTACTCACAATCCATCTTCACAGTAGAGTATTTTAAGACAGACTTGTATGAAAATTATCAGCCCAAATTGGCTACCATTAAAGTGCATGTAAACTTCAAGAATTTCATAATCGTTACCTTGCGGTTTTTAACGAGATCCTCATAGTACAGAACAATGTGGCGGGTACTATTGAAATATTCGAAGGCCTTGGCAGCAGTCAACTCCATTTCCTTCAGCTCAGCTATCAACAATGTGGAATTGATGGCAGGCTTATACCTTGAGAGGGCTTCAGCCTGGAAGTTACTACCACAGCGTTCAAGATCGTGCAATGTAAATGTGTGTTGTGTGTGCGCGCAAAGCGACAGAGAAAGAGAGAGGGTAACCTCTTGGTGTGAATGCACATGGGACTTGTGAGTTCCATTCAACAGTTTAGCATAGCGATCATAGGAATTTGCAAGTACAGAAACCAACCGACGGAGCAGATTTCGTCGAAAGAGAAATATAACAGAAACACCCCTACGATTGAAGTATTCAACTATTTCTTTATGATACTGCATCAAGCCCTGTACACAGAGCATAACCAAAACTATAATGTTTCCGAGTAGTAACCTGTAAATCAAATAACAAATGGCAATCGCTAACATATATTTACACAAAAGCTGCTGATGTTCTGACAAATGCAAGAAAACAATATGTGCACAGAATTTTTCTTAATGCTGAATGCACAACCATTTCAAGGTGAAATAGACTAAAACACCGACCTTGTGTACCAAACAACTAAGTTATCAATTTATGAAGGATGACATAACATCAGTCTGCCTATGAAGCACTTTTTTAATACAAATGATTGTTTCCTCTCTATCACTTCAGTGGCCCAAAATTGGTATCAATCCTTAGTCATCCATCCAATACAGAAATAAAATATGCCCAACATCTAAAGCTCTGTACATGATGAATATATTTTACAGTTACGAGATATTCTATATTGTATTCCTACCTAATAGTCCACACGACCCAAATTGACGTGTTCTTATTACACGTGGTTTTGCAAACTTCATCCTACAACTTTTTACTTTCTAATTGACAACTCTTCAATTACCGCACTTATTCTTCTATGAGGAGGTTATAAAATTTTCTTCTAACATAACAAAACAAAATCATGAGGCGAACACAGATAACAAGACAAGTATCCCAAATCCCTAATAATAATAAGCTCATCTTGACAGAAATAAAATAGATGAAGATATGTTAGTTGAATTATGAATAAAATAGCTTCAATTATTGGGTAAATTTTCCAATCTGTGGTCATCCAATGAAGGGAGCAAACATGAATACATGATCCCAGTGATTCAGAACTGTAACAACAAATCAATTTGTTTGGGTCAACCATGATAAATAAATTCACATATGCTGACAGGTCAAGGGTAAGGTGGGCAGCAGTTGCCATAATTTCACATTCAATAATGATAATGGGTAACCAATAGGTATTTTAATAGCAACCAACAAGAGAAAACACAAATTTGACGAGAACGTTATACCTGATTGAGCATCCACTTAAAGCCAACTGCTGCAGAGCACTCATTCTTGGAAGCACTAGTAAACCAATCCAAGTTGTAAACTGTATCTAGAGTCTTTATAATTGAAGAAACATTTTGCCTACGATCCATAACAGAGAAAATCTCCCCATTTGAACTCACATTCATATGACTATTTAACAAGGTCTCAAACCATCCACTTCCTGATCTTTGCATTGAGATTATGGCAAAGTATTGTACAGGATTGTGTGCACATTCAGTTCTGTTAATAAAGCAAAGCAAAACATGATGAAATCAGGCTTATGAACCCAAATTTATGAAAATAAAAAATTCTTAGTTACCTGTTAAAAGTTTGGGGTTTTGGGTAATGCACAGGAGGAAACTCAAACTGCTTGGTGTCATTTTCGCCAGGAACTTCTATCTGGGTTAGGTGATACACAGGGGGAACTTCTAGCTGTTTGGTGTCGTTTTCGCCAGAAATTTCTATCTGTTTGATTCCGTACTCACTATAAGATCTTCCAAGGACTTGGAAGGGTTGAAACCTAATTCTACTGCCAATGCTCATTTGCTTTAAACGGATTGAACAGAAAAAAACGCCACAGACCACTGCAAATAGCAAAGCTATCAACCTTAACAATAAAGGGGATTTCTTTGAGGGCTTTATAATTAGGGTATCCTGTAAGACACAAAATAACCAAATATGTGAAATATTATTAACATATTCATGCGAAGCAGCTTCATGGGCAAAACATAAAAAATAAAAATAAAAAATTACAGAGATTTACACTATAATTTCATCTAAGCTATTTCAATTAAAGAGAACAAGGGAACAGAATGAGAGATTTTCATGTGACAAAATAATAATATTACGACATTAACAGAAAAGACGTACCAAAAGGGAAAAAAAAAATGGAACTTGTGAACAGCACAGTTGCACAAATGAGGGTAAAATAAAAGAAACCATAAACTGAAAAAAAAAAAAAAAAAACATGCGGGTATCATTTCCTTGGAGAGGCAGAGACACAAACAACCCACAAAATCCAATATCGATATCTAAATTAGAAAATAAATAAATAAATAAACTTCGTGGAGAAATCCCAGATCGGAGCAAGCAGAGAAGAGAAACACAAATGCCATGCCGACCAAACCAATCATTCACAAATACTAATCAACAATAATTTGTTCAGAAACTAGGGGAAAAATCACTTTGAAAAAAAAATCCAAAGACGACATGAACAGATAATAAAACTTTGAAAAGTTACCATCTTGCACAAGAACAAAAACGTACCTTGTTGGATAAATAAATGTACTCTGCCATGGCTATTTCCAGAAACTGAGAGGAACTCACAGACCCACCCAGCAAAACAAAAAATTAGAAAAATAAAATAAAGCCCTCTTGTTCTCTCATACTCAGCTCCACGAAGCAATTGAAGAAGAAGGAGAAGCAGCCAAAAAGATTATGGCATAATGTGTCTCAGCTCTGTTCTGTAGCTAATTGGCCTCGTGGAAAACAACGCCCTTATATATTGAATAAAAAACCCAAGACTAGTAGACTGCAAGAGAAGATCAGAAGAGAGAGCGTCCTCGTTCTTCTCTTGCAAATTATAAATATATGTATTTCTGATAATGGGTCTGTAGTTTTTCTAATTATCGATTTATTTAAGAAGTTTGGTGACTCAGAACAGAAATCAGAATCACTTGTTTTAGCCTTTTACATAAATAAAAACAGAGGCCCTGAATCCGGGGGATTAGTTTTGTTTTGCTAAAATCTCGGATTCTACTAAGATTAATTCTTAATCTTAAATGTTGTTACTTCTCCTGTGTCTTCTTCTCTCGGACCGCTACCCCCCAACACGACTTTGACTTTTGTTTTTCTTTCTTTCTTTCTGTTTTTCAAATATAGAATAATTTCTCGTCCTTGAAATTTGCTGATATAATTAAAAATCTCTCTCTGCTTATGTACAGTCATCTGAAAATAGGGATAAGTTATTTATTACAATGCAACGACTATTAGAGTACTTAATTAAACTAATGTGAAACTAATGTAAGATTTTTAATATCTTAGATGGGATCAAATTCTATCATTCACATTTTGGGATAATGTTCCATTCACTTTTTCTTGTGTTTTAAATGTGAACAACTTGAATCTTTAGACGTTATATATGTAGTGAGAAAATTTTATTTTCCATTGAAATTTTGTAGACTAGAATTATCTTAATTATCATATGAGTTTCTCTTTAAGTTTGGGTCGGTGATTTGTAATTAATAAATTAAAATATAAAAATGATCAAATTATAATAATATGCTAATACTAAAAATATACAAAACATCATCTATATAAGGGTGTAATTCAATTCGTAATGAAGATCTTCAGTTTGAAAAGAAATGCGAAACTGCCTTTACATTGATTTTTTGAACATTAAACTAAAATACAGGTAGATTATATTTGGGATTAAGATAGTGCTTATTAAATATTTTAATATTATAATTTTTAAGCTCCAATTACTCAATTTCAATTTCAATTTCAAGAGCATCCTAAATCAATGATGAAAACTTGTCAATTACGTGTTTAATAAAATAAAATAGCATCATACCTGTGGCATTAATGGGGCGGATGATTTTTTCTTCTTTTGCTTGGTTGGTTCGTCTTCGTCATTAAAAAGGACGTCCTTAATAAAATTAGTAAGCCTTTCCACGCATTTTTCCTTTCCCTTCGGTTGAATTGGGAGTGCCAACTTAAATTTTCACGAAAATTCTATTGCCCATAATCCAATAATGAAAGGTCTGAACAAGGCCACCGATTACCCTTGATTTTGTCGCCTTGCTTATTTGACAATTGACACGGCGAGCTTAAATTAAATTAATTCTTCTCAATAAAAAGTTAATTAATTAAATCGTGTGGCATTAAAAAGGATGCACAACTCGAGAAGATTCCAACCTTTTTTTTCTTAAAAAATGTTTTAGAACTCATCGATCATTAATTGACACGGTCAAAATTGGTCGTTGGGAAATACAATAGAATTTTATAAAAAATTGTTTGTATACAAAGTACTAAATAAATGCGGTAAAGCCATTAGCTTTAAACCAAGAATAAATATATAAATAAAAATGACTAATTTGATTCTTGCTGATTAATAATTAATCACCATCTATTTTTTAATTTTATTTTCTAGCTCCGTGTACAGAATGATATATTTTCTGAAGTCTTAATTAAATTACTCTCTGAGATTCTTGTAAGATCTGACCCATTAAATGTTCGTGGGTTGAAACAACTAGAGAATCATCAGCTACCATAATTTTTATGATTAATTTCGAGACGTCTAAGAAAAATTAAATGATAAAAAAGCATGCACATACATACATTCAGAGGTGCAAAGCAAAAGAAAAAGCAAAAGCAAATGTGAATGATGATAGATAATGATGAGTGAGTGGGGAGGGCAACGTTATTATTGCGAGTAATCCATCCATTTCGGAGTCGCATTCACAGTTCATGGATTTTAAACGTTGCGACGTTTTCTTCAAGTTCAAGTTTCGAAAACATTTAAATAAATAAAAAAACAAAGAATTGAATGAAATCAATGATGTTATTTTACAAGTCCGGCAACGTGAACCCCACGCTACCATTTGCGATCCTCCTGTTTGTATCAACTACGCTGTCTCTCTGCATCAACATTCAACAACCTCTAATTTTTATTTATTTATTAATTTGATTATTATTATTATGCTGCAATTTTTCCAACTTTGGACCAAATCTTAATGGGCCTCAATAAGTCTTCACGGGCTGGGCTTCATTTTGAAACGAGGCCGGTAAATTGGGAGAGCTTTTACCTTCTGAGGGCTTTATTGTACGTATATACGGAATAAAGTAAAAATGGAGAGGGGAGATTGAGTTACTGGCTCACTGCTAAGTGTAAGAAAAAAGGAAATAAAATTGTCAAAATTAATGACGAAGGTAAGTGTCAGTACGTCACCATTAACTCCATTTTGAGGACTAATCTACCTTTCAGTATTCAACCAAAAATTTTTATGTCTTATTTTCTTAACATCCAATTTTCACCTCAATCGTTAACTGATGAATTTTACATTTGAACAACTACCTTTTTATGTTTTTCTTTTTCCTTTCTTGTAAATTAACATGCCTGAGCAAAGTCCTTGGATATGTTCAGAATTATATTTTTAATTCATTTGTCACTTTGATCGGAGAGGAATACGTTATATTGCCAATAATTGGAAAAATTAAAAATAAAAAAATCATTAGTGCTGGCATGACAATTCTGACATTGTCAAAATGGAAGACATGGTTAGCTGATATATAATTCCTAGTGGCACAATTGAAGATTGATATAAAAACTAAAATTTAATTAAGGTATTATAAATGAGTGGTTTCTCAATAGGATTTAATCCATTTGGTGAGTCAAGGGCGAATGACAAGGAAGGGGAATATAGATATTTTTAATTTAGTTATGAATTCTTTCCGTTTTATTTTATACATGTATATTATTATGTCACCATTTCGTGTTCATCACTTCCCAATCTCCTCCCTAGCTAATCCAGTATCAGACAGAGAGAAGATTACATCATGTGCGATCAATTTCCTTCTGAGCAAAAGTTTTGTTTGTAATCTCCTCCCGTTTGTGGATGCATTCTATATTGATGAGACCTTTGAGTTTACACAATTCTATCAGGAAATAAAATTTCCGAATTTTAATAACTTTCTTAAACATTTAAAGAGGAAAGATAGGTCAGAGCTGACCATTTACAAGTAAGGTACGTAAATAAAGTTTATATATAGGTAAACAATATCATTTGAAAAGTTAAGGCAAATTAAGAAGAGGAAAGTGCCACCTAAGTTGATGTAATAGGCTCTGTTAGGTTTGATTCTCACTTAACAATGAACTAATTAATTACAGTGATGCTAAACCAATGTTGGATATTAATTATTCCTCATGCACACGCATGTTGTGGTTCGGTGACGGGGAAATGCAACACAAGAGATGTGACGCATTATCGAACTTTACAGGTTTCTATGATCTCATTATCTACTCATTATCTGATTTGCTCCCAACACTTTTGCTTGTTAAACTTGCTCAGAGATACATATATGCTTTAATAAATACAACTGATCACGTCATCATTCATGTTCATTGAGCTAATATGTCCACTCCAGCACACGTATATACATATATAGTTATGCAGATCATATAATTGAATTATATATCTGGCACCCTGTTTTCCTTTAATGCGTGTGCATACTAAAAAAATAGAAACACACATTAAAAAGAATCGAATCATTGCACTTTTCATGATGATACTCGAAATAGAGAATCATTAGAATTCATCTATAACTACATATAAATATATAGCAGCATGTAATAGTTTTTTTTTCTGTTAAAAATAATCTTGGATGAAAACCATCATTTAAATTTCAGAAATATTTATGTTTTATCATCAAAAATCAATAATCGAATATACAAAAGCATACTTGAATCTATAACGATCAATTAATCACTAGAGCAGTGTGTGGCTTGCTTTCTAAATCAACATGTTTTCCTATAAAATTCTTTAATTTTTCTTTGCACTCTATCTGATGATAAGATGTCATAAAATAATAGAATAAAAACATGTGATTTGGGATTCATAATCATTTATATAGATAACTTTCTTGTTATCTTTTTTTATTTCTATTTTTAGTCTTTCATGAATATAGAAATTACCCTTAGGCTATGTTTGGGAGCGAGGATTAAGTGTAGGATTGGATTAATTATTGAGACAAAATATTAATACCATGTTTGGCATGCTCACTTGGATTGGATTAATGGACTAAATTCAAAATTTAACCCTAAATTAATGGGATTGCTAATCCTAACTTTCATGTGGGTTTAGTTGGGACTAGATAATGTCAAGAAAAATATTTGTCCATTTATAATATCTTCCATAATTTATTACACCATTTTATTTATAACTTAAAAATTATTTACTTATTTATTTATTATTTTTAATTAAGTAATTTATTTTTTATTCATGATTTACTTAAAAGTTATTAATTAATTTATTTATTTTATTTAATGAAATGATATATCTCATTTGAAATAGCCTATAATTTAAATAATATATACTTCTTTATTTGTGTGTGTGTGTGTGTATTTCTTATTAGTTTTATTTTGAATTAATTATAATATTTCTTGTTAAATATCTATAAATAGTTGATATTTAAATTCAAATATTAATGTAAATACTATTTAATTTCATGTAAATTTAATTTAGTATAATCCATCCGATACAATACCAAACATAAGTTGGCACTATATATAATCCAACTTAATCTAATCTATTCTAATTTAGTCCAATTATAATAGTTAGTCCAATCCAATCATGCGTGCCAAACATAGCTTTAGGTCTTTAAACATTAAAGACTCACACATACATTAAAACTTAAATTACTGAAAATATTAATAGATTATTTTTAATTAGGTTTAACCTGATATGACATCTTGCACTGTTGCACATATAATTATTCACATATGACCTCAATATTGGATTGAGAATCTAATAACATTTTTCATCCTAAGCTTGCACCGGTAACTTTTTCTTTATAATTCCCATATTGAAGTATATACTTTTACCATATCATCAAGCACTGACGATGAAAAATAGGGACTTCTTACGAAAAACTTCGAATGATCAAGTTTTGTTCTACAAGAAACATCATATACATATATGTCGCTTAATTTCGACTAAAGCTTGATCAATTTTGATAAGTTTGAAGTTCTTACGTTTTGTTTCTGACTTTCCGAATTAACAACTGGCTCAGTCGACGAGATAGTGTGGGTGAACAAGAAATGTACGTTTTGAAGAATTTGCAATATGCAATTTGGTCCCACACCTTAGAAATTCTTTACTAATTTAAAACAAACAAGACTTTGATCCAACGTGCAAAGCTCTCTCTCTCTCTCTCTCTCTCTACATGTGTGTCTATATATATATATATAATAAGCGACAACATTCTATAGATAACATCTTATTGTATTTTGTTAATTTTCTAAGCTAGTTTTTTGGTATATATTAATACTTTGTATATCTTCTTGCACCAATATTTCATCCAAATGGAGAACAGAACATTTCCTACTAATCGACCTCCAACACATGCAAATCTAATTACAATTCTTAGTATTGATGGTGGAGGAATTCGAGGAATCATTCCAGGTGTCATTCTTGCTTACCTTGAATCTCAACTTCAGGTAACATTAATTCATTAATTCCAAAGAAATTATTTTCGTTAATGGTCACACCAAGATATGCACAATGCATGGTTCTAACAGTAGTACTACAACTATATATAGGAACTTGACGGTCAGGATGCAAGACTTGCCGATTACTTTGATGTGATCGCAGGAACAAGTACAGGTGGTCTTATAACAGCTATGCTAACAGCACCAAAAGAGCAAAATCGTCCCATGTCCGCTGCCAAGGATATAGTGCCATTCTACATTAGGCACGGTCCCCAAATTTTCCCACAATTAAGGTGACAATATATGCTTGAAAATTAATTAGTCAATCAAAAGTTGGCATCCATTTATGCATGCATAATTTTGATTTTTTTCCCCCCTAATTATAAAATATACACAGGGGTATGCTAGCTAATTCGGTTGTAAATCGAGTGAGAGCTCTAATGGGAAGCAAATATGACGGGAAGTACCTTCACAAGGTGATAAAGGAGAACTTAAAGGACACAAAGTTACATCAAACCTTGACAAACGTTGTCATTCCAACTTTCGACATCAAGAAACTTCAACCTACTATCTTCTCCTCATTTCAGGTTATTTTGCCAGCATGGATATAATTTAGCTCCAGACATAGTAATTCGGGAATCAATTAATTCATGAATTTGTCATGTACATTCAGGTAGCAGCAAGTCCTGACTTGGATGCTCAATTAGCAGACATAGCCATTGGTACCTCCGCAGCGCCAACTTACTTTCCTGCCTACTATTTTGAGAACCCAGATGACCATGGAACTTTGAAAGAGTTCAATCTCATTGATGGCGGTGTGGCTGCAAACAATCCGGTGACTTTTCTTTTTGTTTTAACAGAAAAATCTCTATCAGTTAAGTAATTGAGAGCATATTGGACTAATTAACAATCTGTGCGCGTGAACTGTGTGTGATATGATGAAGACTTTGGTAGCCATTTGCGAGGTGACCAAGCATATACTGAAGAATCCAGATTTCTGCCAAATCAATCCCTTGGACTATACTCGTTTCCTTGTGATCTCCCTAGGGACTGGCTCAAAAAGGAGTGAACACAAATACAACGCAAAAATGGCTTCCAGATGGGGAGTGATAAATTGGTTGTATGACAATGGGGATACACCGTTACTAGATTGTTATGGTCAAGCAATTGGAGATATGGTTGATTATCACATCTCTGTGGTTTTTCACGCCCTTCAGTCGGAGGATAATTATCTCAGGATTGATGTAAGCTCTTTTCCATTATTCTCCCTCTTGTCCTTTTCTTAGTGATGGGTTGAATCTATCTTTGAGGAGATAACTAATCTCGAATCCGTTGAGAATAATTTTTAAATAAACCTGCGTAACTCTCAACTTACCAAAATAAGTTTTTAAAATAAGTTAAATCCATGAAATTTTACATCTATCCAAGGCGGAACTATAATTATCTAGGTCAGAATAAATTTCAGCAAAGATAAGGGCCTTCTATGAAATATACTCCTTCTCTATATGAAATTCATGTTTTGGCCCCTAAGGCTTACATTTTTTTGTTTTTTTGCCTCTTTAAGTTTGTTTTTCCTCCGTTATGCATGGCTTCCTTTAAGACAAGATTACTGTCTTATTCTAATTAGAGTTTAGTGAGTATCGGACAGGTTTCAAAGTCTATATTTAACTATTTAAGTTGTAAGTCTAAAAAAAGAAAAAGAAAAAGTAAACAAATAAGAACCAAAGAAGAAAAATAAAAAATTAAACAGATAAACACCCCCTCATACCATAATTAGGGTTGTGGGAGAAACTATGTGTTTTGTGGATCTGCGTGCTCCATGGTTAGAACCTCTAAGGGGTCCCAACGGTTTAGACTTGAGTAGGTTGAAAAAGGACATACAACCTTGGCAAGAACGACGTTTTGTGGAATATATGACTCATGCTCCTTTAGGTTCTTTAAATTATGTGAGTGGTGTAGCTACCGAGATCAATGCAATTAATTATCTCTCTTCGAGAACTTGGTTAGCTGCTTCTCATTTTGTTTTAGGCTTCTTCTTCTTCGTAGATCACTTACGTCCAACCCAATACCTAATTGATTTGATCAATCCTAGGACAAATTAATAGTGGAAAAAAACCTAGCAATTATGACAACACAAACACAAACACAAAAGTTCTAAAAAATGAAAAAAGAAAAAAACCCTTTTTGAGTTGTTCGCTAGAGTGAAGTTAGAACTATTTAGTTACGATTGTTACAAGGTTCTAGTTTATCAAAGAAGAAACTCTGAAAGTTAAGTTAAATAAAACTGAAACCTTAAATAATTAAATACAACAACAAAAGAAGGGGCGGAATCTTTAAATAGCCCTTTCAATGTTTTTTGTTTTTAGTAAACATTCAAATTTCAAATTGATGAATAAAAATCCATTGAAATAGACTCTTTCAATCTCGACGATTGACTAATAATAGGGTATTATGATTTCGAGCAAGCCGCTATGGTGAAATCGGTAGACACGCTGCTCTTAGGAAGCAGTGCTAGAGCATCTCGGTTCGAGTCCGAGTGGCGGCATAGCATCTGTAAAAAGTGGGCGTTCGAATTAGGTTGTTTCGAGCCGAACCGAACCCAAAATTTATTTCAAGTTTGGTTCGGTTTTGGTTGAAGTTTACAACCTGTTTGGGTTGAAAATTCCTTCAAACCCGATCGGGTTGTATTTCGATTCCAGTTCTACCCGAACCGAATAGTCAACTGATCAGATTAACTAAAAAAAAAAAAACTTAAAAACATATTCCTAACTCTAACACATCACAACTCCCAATTCCTAAACATACAATTCTCAACCGCCACACTCCTCCACTTCTTCTTCTTTTACCTTTTTCTTCTCCTTCTTATTTTTCCTCTTTCTTCTCCTTCTCCTCTTTTTCTTCCGCCACTTCCAAAGATTATCTTCTTATTTTCTTTTTCTGTTTTTTTTTTTTACTTTATCTTCTCTTTTTCTTCGTCTTGTTTCCTTCTGCCGCTGCCGAACAACTTCTTCTTCTTCTTCAAGTCTCCTTCCTTTCTTTTTCTTCTTCTTCTTTCCTTCGCTGCTGCCAAACATCTTCTTCTTCTTCTTTTCTTCCTTCACCACCAAATGCTTCTTCTTTTTCTAATCTCCCATTAATTAATCTTTTAGTAATTTATTGTTTTAATTGTTAGTTAATTTCTTAATTTTCTTTTGTTAATTGTTGTTAATTTTTTTGTTAATTGTTAAATATATAATAATTTATGTTAATTAGTTAATTTGTGAATAAAATTATGAAAATTTTGTTTGATATTTAGTTAATTATTCTTTTTTGGGTGTAAATAAAATTAAGATTTTTAATATAAATGAACCCGAATTTATAACCCGAACCAAACCAAACTGAATTAAATTTGGTTCGGGTTTATAGTTTCAACCTGATTGGGTTGAGTTTCCCAAACCAAACAGTTTGAAATCCAAACCGAAACCCAAACAACCCGAATCGAAATACGATTTGCCCACCCCTAAACATAATCATAAGTCACAACCTCTAATTAATTTATGAAGAAGATAAAAATTTTAGTGAGACAAAACTGGCACTGACATTAGAACTAAAGTAGAATGGCTCAGCTTAAGTTTTGGAATAACATTTAAGTCATTTCCATTTGGTCGTTTCTCATTCTTTCTGAACAATCTAGATTAATAAGTTTTAAGAATTATCAGTCAGCTGAAGAAATAGAATAGATAATCTTTCCGATCCGGTTCCACCAGCATGCCTGTTTATTATATATAATAGTATATAATTATATATTATATCAGTATGTTTTTCTGGCAAGTTAATGAAATGAATAAAGCAGGATGACACGCTACAAGGAGACCTGTCTTCGATTGATCTAACTACACCGGAGAATTCAGAAAACCTTGTTAGAGCTGGCGAGGCCTTGTTGAAAAAACCAGTTTCCCGCATAAATTTGGACACGGGTTTGTATGAACCTATTGAAAATGGAAGTGCTGGCACCAACGAAGAAGCACTCAAACGGTAACTTCATCATTATTTTATATGAATGCTATCTTTTTAAATATTCTTTACATAATTCTGAATATTCAACCGAGTGTAGACATAATAAGAGCAGTCTCATCTCATCAATTTTTTTTCCTTCCTAAACTGCAAATGAAATTTATGAAAATATTCTCCATTTAGTGCGGCGATGAGTTAATTCATTACTCAATCATAATTTCTGTTCGATGTATGCAGATTCGCAAAAATGCTGTCCGATGAAAGGAAGCTCCGTGAATCAAAGTCTTCGCGGTGAAAGAAGTAAAATAGGACCGGAATGTAAAATCAATTTGTCAATTTCTATGTGCCATAAACATCATTTGTTACACTGGTTTGTCTGGAATAATTAGTGATAAAAGTTGCATGACTCTTTGCTAGTTGCAACTGCAGGACCAACTTTCTTTTTCTAGATTTTCTCTGAGCTGTAACATCACCATCTTCTGATTTACAAACTTTAATCTGCATATAATTGTTGGTGTCCTAGACCTAGAGTAACCTACTTCTTGAATGGTTGCGCACATCAGAATTAAGAAGTCTGGCCAGGATGGTAGAAACGCAGCAATAACATTGTTGGCAGCATACATAATCACCACTTACTTGAGCTAGAAATGGAAAAATTGTACTCTGATTAATCATGTGGACCTGTCTTCAAAGTATGAGCATGAATATATTCAAATAAGCTTTTACCTTCTGAGGGCTTTATTGCACGCATATATTGTATAAAGTAAAAATGGAGGGGAGATTGAGTTACTGGTAAGTGCAAGAAAAAAGGAAATAAAAATGTCAGTACGTCACCATGAACTCCATTTTGAGGACTAATATACCTTTCAGTATTCAGCCAAAAATTTGTACATCATATTTTCTTGACATCCAATTTTCACCTCAATTGTTAACTGATGAATTTTACATTTGAACAACCAGAGAAACTGTTTCCCTTTTATGTTTTCTTTTTCCTTCCTTGTAAGTTAACATGCCTGAGCAAAGTCCTTGGATATGTTCAAGAATTAGATTTTTAATTCATTTGTTACTTCGATCAGAGAGGAATACGTTATCTTGCCAATAATTGGAAATTTTTTTTAAAAATCATTAGTGCTGGCACGACAGTTCTGACATTGATCAAAATGGACGACATGGTTAGCTGATACAATTCCTTGTGGACAATTGAAGATTGATATAAAAACTAAAATTTAATTAAGGTATTATAAATGAATGGTCAGTCAATCGGATTTAATTCATTTTGATAAGTCAAAATTGAATGACAAGAAAGGGGAATGCATATATATATTTTTAATTTAGTTATGAATTCTCTCCATTTTATTTTATACAAGTATATAATTATGTCACCATTTCGTGTTGATCGCTTCCAAATCTCCTCCCTACCTAATCCAAACTTGAGCATCAGACAGAGAGAAGATTGCCCAGTTGTGTGTGTGTGTGTGTATTATAATCATGTGCCATCAATTCCCTTTTGAGCGAAAGTTTAGTTTGTAATCTCCTTCGGCTTGTGTATGCATTCTATATTGATGAGACCTTTTAAGTATACCAGTTCTATCAGGAAATAAATTTGACTTTTAGAGAGGAAAGTTAGCTCAGAGCTGACAATTTACATTTGAAAAATTACGCAAATTAAGAAAACGAAAGTGCCGCCTAAGTTGATTTATTAGGCTTTGTTACGTTTGATTTTCACTTAACAATGAACTAAGTACAGCGAAGCTGCTTCTGATCAGTAGTTAGAAATGATCACAAGTTTAAGATTTCCCACGTGGCCGAATGGAATTGGTTGATTAATGAGGGCAGCTCCACGACTATTGAAATTAGCTAGCAGCTAGCAGATCTCATCTGAGAGGATGACATAAGAATAATGGAAAGCGTGCTAGAGGTGTGCACGTGTATATATATAATTCAAAGATTTTGTTGTTTTTGATTTAGACAAGGAGTTAATTAGTTTTAACACATTTCACGAATTAATAAACAGTACTAGTTTGGACTTTGAGGAATATAACCAAAGTTGAATATCAAATTTTGATTACTCCTCATGCGCACGCATGGCGTGGTTCAGTGATGGGGAAATGCAACACAAGAGATGTGACACATAATCGAACTTTACAGGTTTCTATGATCTCATCATACACTAATTATCTAATTTGTTCTCAACACTTTTGCTTGTTAAACTTGCCAAGAGATATATATGCTTTAATAGATACAGCTGGTCGTGCCATGATTCATGTTCATTGAGCTAATATGTCCACTCCAGCACACGTATATACATATATAGTTATCAGATCATAAAATTGAATTATATATCTGGTACCCTTTTGTACTTTGATGCATGTGCATACTGAAAAATAGAGTACACATTAAAAAGAATCGAATCATCGCACTCTACTTGATGACACTTAAAATAGAGAATAATTAGGATTCATCCATGACCATATATAACTATATGGCAACGTGTAAAATATAATTAATAGTTCTTTTAAAAATAATTTTCAGTGAAAACTATTGCTTAAGTTTTAGGAACATTTATATTTTATCACCAAAAATTAATAATCAAATATGCACAAAAATGTATTTGAATCTGTAACAACCAATTACTCTCTAGAGCTGTATGACTTGCCTTCCAGATCAATATGTTTCTTGGAGAATTCTTTAACTTTCTTTTTACACTGTCTTTGATGGTGAGATGTCATAAAAGAATAGAATATAAATGTGTGATATGGGGTTCATAATCACTTGTATGGATATCTTCCTTGTTATCTTTTTTTACTTCTATTTTTAGTCTTTCATGAATATAGAAATTATCCATAAATCTTTACACATTAAAAACTCACACCCTATTAAATACATTAAAACTCAAATTACTGAAAACCTTAATAAATCACTTTTAATTAGGTTTAATCTTATATGACATTTCGCATCACATAATTATTCATACATAAACCCAACGTTAGATTAAGGATCCAACATTTTCATTCTAAGCTTGCAAAAATATTTTTTTTTTCTTTCTAATTCTTATATTCAAATATATACTTTGACCATATCATCAAGCACGGACGATGAAAAAATAAGAACTTCTTACGAGAAATTTCGGATGATCAAGTTTTCTTCTAAGAGAAACATCATATACATATATACAGTATTGCTTAATTTCAACTAAAGCTTGATTAATTTTGATAAGTTTTAAGTTCTTAGGTTGCTGTTTCTGACTTTCCGAAATAACAACTGGCTTAGTTGATGAGATAGTGTGGATGAACAAGAAAACGTTTTGAAGGATTTACAATTTGCAATTTGGTCCCACACCTTAAAAAGTCATTACTACTTTAAAGCAAACAAGACTTCGATCCAACGTCCAAAGCTAACCCCCACACCCCCCCCCCCCCCACCCCCCCCCCCCCCCCCCCCCCGGCCCCGTGCGTGCGTGTGTATATATAGATATATGCTCATTACAGCATTGATCAACGGTATAAGCGACAATATTCTATAGATATCATCTCATTGTATTTTGTTAATTTTCTAAGCTAGCTTATTTTGTACTTATTAATATTTTGTACAACTTCTTGCACCAATAGTTGATCCAAATGGAGAACAGAGCATTTCCTGCTAATCAACCTCCAACATATGCAAATCTAATTACAATTCTTAGTATTGATGGTGGAGGAATTCGAGGAATCATTCCAGGTGTCATTCTTGCTTGCCTTGAATCTCAACTTCAGGTAACAATAATTAATTAATTCCGAAGAAAATATTTTCGTTAATGTTCACACCAAGATATGCATAATGCATGGTTCTAACAGTAGTACTACAACTATATATAGGAACTTGACGGTCAGGATGCAAGACTTGCCGATTACTTTGATGTGATCGCAGGAACAAGTACAGGTGGTCTTATAACAGCTATGTTAACAGCACCAAGTGAGCAAAATCGTCCCATGTACGCTGCCAAGGATATAGTACCATTCTACATTAGGCACGGTCCCAAAATTTTCCCACAATTAAGGTAACAATGCTTGAGAATTAATTAGTCAATAAGCAAAAGCTGGCTTCCATATATGCATGCATAATTTTGATTTTTTTCCCTCCTAATTATAAAATATACACAGGGGTATACTAGCTAATTCGGTTGTAAATCTAGTGAGAGCTCTAATGGGAACCAAATATGACGGGAAGTACCTTCACAAGGTGATAAAGGAGAATTTAAAGGACACAAAGTTGCATCAAACCTTGACAAACGTTGCTATTCCAACTTTTGACATCAAGAAACTTCAACCTACTATCTTCTCCTCATTTCAGGTTATTTAATTTGCTAGCATGGATACAATTTAGCTCCAGACAAAGTAATTCGGGATTAATTAATTCATGAATTTGTCATGTACATTCAGGTAGCAGCAAGTCCTGATTTGGATGCTCAATTAGCAGACATAGCCATTGGCACCTCCGCAGCGCCAACTTACTTTCCTGCCCACTATTTTAAGAACCCAGATGAACATGGAACTTTGAAAGAGTTCAATCTCATTGACGGTGGTGTGGCTGCAAACAATCCGGTATCTTTTCTTTCTGGTTTTAAAAGAAAAATCACGACCAGTGAAGTAATTGAGAGCATATTAAACTGATTAACAATCTGTGCGCGTGAACTCTGTGTGATATGATGCAGACTTTGGTAGCCATTTCCGAGATGACCAAGCATATACTGAAGAACCCAGATTTCTGTCCAATCAATCCCTTGGATTATACTCGTTTCCTTGTGATCTCCATAGGGACTGGCTCAAAAAAGAGCGAACACAAATACAACGCAAAAATGGCTTCCAAATGGGGAATTATAAGTTGGCTGTATGACAATGGAGATACACCGTTACTGGATTGTTATGGTCGAGCAATTGGAGATATGGTTGATTATCACATCTCTGTGGTTTTTCAAGCCCTTCAATCGGAGGATAATTATCTCAGGATTGAGGTGAGCTCTTTTCCATTATTCTTCCTCTTGTCCTTTTCTCTGTGATGGCCGGGTTGAATCTATCTTTAAGGAGATAATTAATCTCGAATCTGTTAAAGAATAGTTTTTAAATAAATTTGTGTAACTCTCAACTTATAAAAATAGTTTTTGAATATAAGTTAATCCATGAACTCCCCCCCGAACTATAATTACCGAGGTCAGAACAAATTTCAGAAAAGATAATAGACTTCCATGAAATATACTCCTTTTCTAGATGAAATTCATGTTTTGGCCCCGCAGGCAGGCGGGCAGGCTAACGTTTTTTGGTTTTTTGCATCCTTAAGTTTGTTTTTCCTCCGTTATGCATGGCTTCCTTCAAGTTTTAAGACAAGATTACTGTCTTATTCTAAGTGGAGTTTAGTGAATATGGGACAGGTTTCCAAGTCTATATTTAGCTATTTAAGATGTAAGTCTGAAAAAGGAAAAAGAAAAAACAAACAAATAAAAACCCTCATATACCACAATCATAATTCACAACCTCTAATTAATTTTTTAATTAGAGGTTTGGAATAAAAAAATTTTAACGAGACAAAAACTAGCAGTGACATCAGAACTAAAGTAGAATGGCTCAGCTTAAGCTTTGGAATAAAATTTAAGTCGTCCCCACTTGGTCATCTCTCCTTCTCTGTGAACAATTTAGATTAATAAATTTCAAGAATTATCAGTCAGCTGAAGAAATAGAATAGATAATCTCTCCGATGCAATTCCACCAACATACCTATTTGTTATATATAATAGTATATAATATTATATTATATTAGTACTGTTTTTCTTGCAAGTTAATGCAATGAATAAACCAGGATGACACGCTACAAGGAGACGTGACTTCGATTGATCTAACTACAAAGGAGAATTTTGAAAACCTTGTTAGAGCTGGCGAGACATTGTTGAAAAAACCAGTTTCCCGCATAAATTTGGACGCGGGTTTGTATGAACCTATTGAAAATGGGAGTGCTGGCACCAACGAAGAAGCACTCAAACGGTACCTTCATCATTATTTTATATGAATGCTATCGTTTTAATATTCTTTACATAATTTTGAATATTCAACCCAGTGTCGACATAATAAGAGCAGTCTCATCTCATCCAATATATACATATATATATATATATTCCGCTCTCCCTAAACCGCAAATGAAATTTATGAAAATAGTCTCCATTTAGTAGGGCCATGAGTTAATTCATTACTTAATCGTAATTTCTGTTCAATGTATGCAGATTCGCGAAAATGCTCTCCGATGAAAGGAAGCTCCGTGAATCAAAGTCTCCGCACTGAAAGAAGTAAAATCAGAACCGGAGTGTAAAATCAATTTGTCAATTTCCATGTGCCATAAACATCATTTGTAACGTTGGTTTGTCCGAAATAATTAGCAATAAAAGATGCCCGATTCTTTGCAAGTTGCCACTGCAAGACCAACTTTCTTTTTCTAGATTTTCTCTGAGCCGTAACATCACCATCTTCTGATTTACAAACTTTATTCTGCAAATAATTGGTGATGTCCTAGACCTAGAATAATCTACCTCTTGAATGGTTGCGCACACCAGAATTAAAAAGTCTGATTGCAAACAATCATGGCCAGGATGGTAGAAACGCAGCAATAACATTGTCGGCAGTACAAATCATCATCACCACTTGCTTGAGCTGGAAATGGAAAAATTGTACTCCGATTAATCATGTGGGCCTGTCTTCAAAGTATGATATAAATAAATAATGATTCTGCAAATAGCTTCGCGAAAACTAAAATAGAAGCCAATTTAACACACTTGAATCAATCAAAATAATTTTCCTTCTAATTAACGAAAGCTTCTTTTCTTCTTTTATTGTCCGACTCTCATGCAATGTACAAGGAATAGTGTCTAATAGACAATGTTATACAGGAGATGGTACAAGGACTTGGTTCCCCTTGCAAGTAGGGAACTGTATACTGTATAGAACTCTATGGCACAAATTGAATAACATAGTATTTTTCAAATAAATAAACAAATAGAAATTTCCCTAAACTCTTTTGACAATTTAAACTATGCAAATATTTGCTGAATGACGGTCTCAGCATTCCCATTATATTGTGCAAGAAGGTGGATGGCATCAGCCCTCGGCAAAGCAAGAAATTCCTGCATCATTAGAAAATGCAATAAATTACTTGTTCCCTTACTGCTGCATACTATGATAAAAAAACATCAGTCAAGTAAAGTTTCGGAATTGCAGCTCTGATAGCAACCATCAGTCAATGCCCATAATCTTTGGACTAAAAAAATATATTTATATCCCAAGTAAAATTTACCACAATAGGATCTTGGCCTACTTTGCCTAGTAAAATTGGAAGCTCATGATCCAAGAAAGAATCCATCCAATAGAGGACAGCAATACAAATTTTACATCACTGTTCTATCATAAAGCATGATAAAATGAAGAGCATGTGATATAACAAGAGAAATTTACTTGACAATGAAATAACAAGGCACATAATCAACTCACCATGACTTTGAGTATTGCATTTTCATCACAGACAAAATCTGCCGATGACACTTGATTTGGACTGCTACCATCTTCTGAAACCCTGGCATTTGACGATATTGTGATTTGGGAAGATCCCTGGGTGCAACTATCTGCATGTGACTTCGACATGGCAACTGTGGCAAGAAAAGGAGTATAAACTTCCTTCAATAGATCAATCCTCAGGAGACTTTCAAAGCGATCTTTACACATTTGAAGTTTAAACCACTCATTGTGTGTGTGAAGGGTTGCTCTCAAAATTTTCATAAGCTGAGGTTCTTCAATTCCAAGCCTCCTTCCAATTGCAACCTGTCAAGGGTAAAACCAAGAGCTTATATTTCATTTGATTAAAAGGAACCTTTTAATAATAGATCATCACCAATTCAGATAAAAGATTAACTTACAAACATAGGTCAAGTATAAAAGCAAAGATGTACAGTTATCACTTACTTCCAAAATGAGCAAGGACAACTTCTGCTTATAGATAAACTACAAAAGAAAAACTTAACTTCCAGAACCACTACATGTAGAATTATCCTTTATACCTTCAATACGTTTTTTTTCATTCTTAAACATAATCAGACATGAAATACACCTAAGAAAAGTAATATCATAGCCTATCTGGCGAGGGTTCTAGCCCTTTGTTTAAGATTGGTAGAAGTCCCTTTAGCACCTTGCCTTCTTCTTCCCACTCAATGAAACACAAGAACACATCCGAGCGGGTCTTTCTCCGAGACCCCTGCTTGATTGAAATGACAGATCCTTAAGACAGAGTTGTATAAATGTGATCATACCCACTACCATTGTTGCAGGCATTATAGAGAATCTGAACTGTCTATAAACATGGGGCCCGTGTCGTTTTCCAGTAGGTGCACAAATTGTAACAACATAGACTCAACAGTTGCAGGGAATGTAGATTCCCCAATGATAAGGGATGTGCTCATGATCAAGCAGAGGGTATAACGTATCTGCAGTCTTGAAATTATATCATCTTTTACCTATAGGTAATTTCGAATGAGTTAAAAGCTACTGCACATGCTATTATACTTCATTACTTTGGAAAGTATGATGAAGGTAAAAAGTAACATCAGGAGCTGTCTTCAGGTAAATTACTCGTCAACAAATACAGATACTAGACACGATATTGTCTTCAATTGATAGATACATCCGAAACACAAGCATCCAATAATAACACACCAAGATTTAATTTTTGTATAAACTAAAAGAGGCAGCATCAGGATTATAAAATAAGAGCAGCCAAACAAACTATCAAAAAAGAGCTTCATGACCAAGCAAAAGAAAGTGAGAAAAGTTAAGAAAGAAATACCCGTTCAACTATATCAGTGAATTATACCATACCTGGAGTGAAGTTGCAAGAGTATGTAGAGGGAAGCCCTTTACAAGTACATCCTCGTTAGGTTGGAGCAATGCCAGTAAAGTTTCTTTCAATGGCTTCAGCAGGGCAGGATGACTAGCTGCTAAAGGACCTAAATGGGCACATGCAACCCGTAGAGCACCCAAATGATCACCGCAGCTAACCAGCTTGAGGAATTCTACCTATCACCAACAAACAAAAGGGTGAGAATTCGACATCCATTCATATAGTGAGACACCATGTATCCTCAATGTTTCCTGACGAAGCCATTGACAAAGCAGGATTGTCTTACCTGCTTAAGTTGGAATAACAACATCGGATTTTGTACAAAAAAGTCTGCATCCATTGCATTAATTTCTTCAACAGCTTCTGCAGCCATTCCTTTACCGGCTAGCTCCTTCATCCCCAGCACAATCTCATAATTTTCCTGCATACAATTAACATCCGAAGTGAAATTTTTTTCCTGGCCCTGCAAAATAATGTCATTTAATAATGAATTTATCAAAATCAAAGCAAAAATTTCCAACCAATTACCTGTTGCTCCATTGACATTATTGTGCTAGGAATCAGTGTAGAAGAGTTAAGCTCTCGCTTATTGCATCCACCAAGAGAAATTTCAGGATTATAACAGAAGTCATCTTGCCTTTCCCTCCACCTCTTGCGTTTATTCCTTTCTCCACTTCCATGGCTTCTGCTTCTCAGAACCCTTGAACTTTCAGGTTGATGTGATCCGCTCGTGCTACAATCTTCATTACTGCCAGTTGGCCCACCAGTGAATCGTAATTCAACATCAGCTCCTTGAATGCTAATCACATCAGTATTATTTTCAGGAGAACCATCCATAATAGTATTGCTGACAGAGGTTTCACCATCCGAATTTTTACTGATGCTACAATCCATTTCAAGTGAGCAGTTCCTAGATGAACAACACCCAGACACTGGTTTATCGACTTTTATAGGTATGGAAATGGTTTGCGTTCCTGATGTGCATTAAAAGAATTCATCAAAATTAGATAAAAAATAATTTTGATAAAATTGGAATCAGATAACAAATATGGGTTTTACCAGAAGGGGTTGAAAGGCCAGAATCAACAATGCCCCTGTAAACACAATACTCACGAACAAGCTCATCGAGCATAGAAACATCTAATCTCATTTGACATAACTCATTCTGCAATAAAAACACATATCAGTTAAAATTGGATACAAAGTGTATTCCAGCCAACTCAAGTTGATAAAATGAAGTATAAAACAAGTCCCTCAAGAAGCCCATCTTTAGTTGTTTGGAATTGCACTAAGATAGTTAATTGGTCAAATGAGCCCTCTAATGAGGAAGACCTCATTAATGAAGTGAAGGTCAAGCTAAAAGGCCCAAAAATTTTGATAAGCCCAGAACTGAAATGGTTAAATAAACAACCCAGTAGAGAGCAGAGTGTTGTTGGAAGTAGGAAAACTTGTATTTATCAACAGAAATAAACCCAAAACACCCAAGCATTCGAGAGGCTTGGTATCTCTCCCAAAATGAGCAAGCTCACTACAAAATAATTCTCTGGATCCCCTCCCCAAAAAACCAGCTCCTCCCATATAACCTCCTCACTTCTACGCCAAAATAGAATAACAGAAAAACTCTAATTATCAAAACCGAAAACCATCAACTTATTACTAACAGAAATGCATAACAAACTCCTCTCTATACTACTTAATGCCACGTCAGCCACGATGGGTATTTCCAGAATTACCCTTGCGCCTTGCATATGTGAAACGCACTTGTGGCCTAACAAATTTAAAAAAGAAAATTCCAATGCACTAACGGACAAAAAACACTGCATTGGAATGTGTGTTTTTCTAGTCTTTTACCTTGTTCCTCACTTTAATAAAGAGAGGGCTTCCTCATGAGAAATTGACTCTTTGTTAAAGCACCAGTTTTAAGTAACTGTCAAAGTGATACAAGTTCATAAAGATTACCAACTGCATTTTCAATTGAAAAGGATGAATCAGCAATTATTCTGTTATACTCTTGGAATTTCATCCTTTCAAATGTGGAAAGAACAAATGCAAAAAGGGATATGCAGTTCTATAGATACAAATGAATTTTGGAACGACCTGGCAAATTAGGTTAGGGTATATGGAAAGATGTTTATGAAGATCCCATTGAAGATTCCTCTTGAGGTTGAGTGCTTAATCATAAGATACAACAACCATTTATTGCAACAATGAAGGCCACTGCATCATATGTTTTAATATTGTAATGCAAAAGCAAGGGTATTTATACTTGCAGAAACCTCACACTAAAAATTCATGAGTTGGAAATGGTTGATCGGAAATATTCTTCTTAAAAACATTCAAAAAAGCTTAAACTCCTGCTCAGACACCATAAAGGCCTCCAATTCCAAAAAACAAAATTACAGGAATAAGTACATGGATAAAGAGACAAGATCTAAATGATTAATCCGACCAATGTCTAAAAAATGTTTCAGGTGATGGGGAACAAGAAACAAAACTTCTTTCCTTTGCACACTTTCTTACTAAGAGTAAATTTGACAATGTGGATATAGATTATCCCCTCAAATGTAGCGGAATATTGATAGAAGAAGAATGAGCACAATAGAGAACCAAACACGCTCTCACATTTTAAATAATACATATTACATAAGTCATGTTAACTAATTTTAGAGATGAGCAAGGGGCTGTGCCAGCCCACGGGTACGGCCCATGTTCCTACGGCACATCAACACAGGATAACCCACCAATGGGCTGTGCCAAGCCAAGCATTTTGGCCCATGAGCCATGCCATGGTCAGGCATGACAGAAGCACAAGCCCATTAAGAGCCCATGTGCCCACTTCAATATTTTTGAAATATTTTTTTGTTAATTTCTTATTTTGTTTTGTTATAGGATGAAATACAAATTTAACAATTTAAAGTTCAAATTTTAAAACTTAAATTTGAAATTTTGCTTTGTATTCTAAATTTCTAATCTCAAACCAATACATCTATTAACTGAGTTAATTTAAATTTAACTGAATGATTTGAATCATTATTGATAATTTAATTTTTAAAGAATAACTACAAATATTACTCAATTGAATTAGAAATAACATTATTTGAAAGATAAATAAAATAAAATTTATTTTTATGAAATGAAAAGCTACAAATTACAAATAAAATGAAATATGGCATAATTTGCATTACTATAGTTTACAGCACATCTTAACTAGGTTGGCACCACTAATGACTGAACTATCTATCATTTGCATATTACAACAATTTTATTCACTAAAAGCATTCCTAAATTTTAATCGTCAATGTCATTACTGTCGTCATCATCAACTTCAACATGAACATCATGACATCATCATTGTCTTCATCATCAACATTTGTATCATTTTGCAAATTTTGAAGCATGGTACAGGACACCTACATCGTCATCCTAATTATTGTTTCAGTAATTTAAATTGGATTTGTATAACTAGTTAGTGTTTTATATTTCTAAAACTATAAATCATGCTATCAAAATAGATTTAAATTTGCATTATTAATGAAAGATTTGTTGTTTTTCTACTCTTATTAAGGTTATAGTATGTTTTTAATTTTTTATTTGTTCCATTAAAAGCAATTTATATGTTTCAAATTAATAAATTAATTTAAAAGCATTATAGTTTAGTTTAGTCTTTATATATTTTCATTATGATTCTTGACAATTAAATTTGCTTAGCCTAGTGGATACGGACAACTAGTTTTCTAGGAGTCTTGAGTTCTACACTTCTACCAAGTACCAAAAATAAATAAATAAATAAAACAAATAAAACAAATAAAATAAATAAATAAACTGATAAATTTAAATAAAAATTGAGGCTTATTCAAGGAAAAAAAATTGTGGCCCCACAGCTCACGTGTGCCATGCTCCTGGTTGTGTCAGGCCTCAAATTTAGCTGCCGTTCCGGCACGGCCCAATGGTCATCTCTAACCATTTTCACAGGCTATAACATATATTAAGTACACACCAGGCTACTAGTTACCTGTGAGTACGGAAACTATAACCATATTCTCGTGGTATGGGAAGATGGATACAAGTTAAAGAAATAACGCAAACTCATAAAAAAAGGTCTTAGATGTAGTAAATTAACAAATATTTAATAACCTGAAAAGCCTGAAATAGATCACCCCGGGCAAATCTCAAGCTGTCAACTGCTCCTTGTCTTGTAATCTTTACAGCATGTGCAAGGGCTTGTATGTCAACCTATTTTCCAAAAGTAAACATGAAAAAATAAATAAATAAACACACACACAAGCTCTGAGCAGTGTAAAATTGTTCTCAATTACCAGATGCCAACATAAAGCAAAGCGGTAAAGCTGTACATCCAAGACAATACCTCCAGAAGTTGAAACATCTTAAAATAGTTAGAACGGAATTCTAAAAACCCACCTCATCAAAAGGAGGTGCTTCATACAGAGACTCTTGAGGTGTTGCAGGGGGGTCACGTTCCTCAAGCAGCAACCTATCAGTAAGATCTGAAATGGGTGACGGAACTCCTTGATGAAAGCAAAATTCTTTGTGTATGCTGTAGAATAGGGAGAAATTTAAAGAATAATCAAAATGACTTAAACACATCATAATCATCAACAAGAGTATATCAAGAGTGATTACCTGATTAAATATCTGAGAGTCATAGCAAAAACTGGATCGTATGCATGTAAATGAGCCCTTAAGACAGAGGACATCAATCCAGCAATTTCAAACCTCCGCCTTTCAGCCCACTGAAACAGATACAGCACATAAAACCAGATGCCTTAGGTTAATGGCTACTCAAACAACAATATTTCAGCATGCAGGTATGAATAGTTGACAATACCGGAGTAGAATTTAACTGAATTAACAGCAGAACCAGAACTCAGTTGCTAGCTTGCTCTTAAAAACACTACCCATCCAATAAAGACAAGATAAAACTATAAACAGAGAAAGAAGACATATCATAGAAGAAAGAAGAAAAAAGAAAAAGAGCAATACTAAATATTCAACAAAGCTAGAAATTCTAATCAAATAAAGCTCGTAGTCTTATTGCATTCACAGCAACTTAATCGAGCATTAGCAGGATATTGCACTTGGTCTTAGTCTTAGTGGGATGCAGCTGCTCCATACCCCTGCTCAACCTATATATATATATAGGGGCTGCATAAAGCAGATGCATTATGAAAGCCTATATTTAACAATGGACAACTTGCTTCACGAAAAAACTATATCTAAGTTCCTGTTATCAGTTTTGAATTGTGGGAGAGTAATGAGAATTCATAATTTCTTACCACTTACAATGCATATATATCAGGAACTATAGAATAGGTAAAGAATACCAGTGGTTCAAGGATGAACAGGTGTAAGAACCTTTTTCCCTCTGACAGATGAGAATAGGGAAAAGAAGAAAGACTTCATTAAGTTAGCATTTACAGAGACCAATAAGTTACAACCCACCTCAATTGCGACCGGAGAAGTCGGATCATCTTTATCATATATAAAGGTGAGAAGGACATGCTTGAATTCTTCATATGCTTCCTTAAACATAGATACAAACATCTGTCAGAAAGCAATTTTCTGAAAAGAGAAAATGCTAAAAAGAATTCGTTAAAACCAAAAGGTCAAGGATGAAGGGATGAAAAGAAAAAGGCAAGCACCAAATCAATGATAACTAATTTGAAATTTAATAACATGGCAACGCAAGAAAAGTAACCCCATTGTGATTGTGAAATCAACATATGGAGAATACATTCCACCACAAATATATGTTTTTCAAGAACAATATATCAATATTATTTATTTATATTAGCTTTGTGAAAGAGATGCATGACAGATTCTAAGAAGATTTTCCTGAAAAAGGAAAATGGACAGCCTAGTTGGTTTTGATTGTGTTCAAATGTTGATGTTATAGAATTAGGAATATAGAAGCTGATTCAATAGGCCGATACATTAAACACTGGACTAATAGAGGTGCTGGCTCTAGGGCTAGGCGAGTGAAGCAATTGCCTCATTTTCACATAAGCCTCCTCTAAATTTTATTTTACTGGTGTACCTAAAAAAATTAAGAATTATAAAAAGACGAGCATATTTTAAGGGCTCTTAATAAGTTTTATTGAATTACTAATAATTTCAGTAATTTTCTTTTGTTATCAATAACTTTTTCTTCAATTCCATATATAGTTAATTGAACTTTTCCTAATTGTTCACAGCTATTGACTTCAATTTTTTTTTTTTTTTGTAATACCTTTAATACATCCCTGATTTTTCCTTACTAATTTAATTACTAAATTCTCTCCATACATGGTTCGAGAACATTTTAAACATTGAAACCACAATCCATTAACTAATGTCACTGTCCCTTTTTTTTAATTACCACAGCTTCTTTTTCTATCGAGAATAAGGGATCATACTTGTTTTCTTCTTATTTTTATTTACTGTAAAAGTGTTAACTATAATAAATAAATAAATAACCAATTAAAAAGCTTTTGTCTAAGGCCTCAAATCTCCTTGTCCTTTGAACAGGCCCTGTAGACTAATTGTATGTCAAATTTGCAAATCATGTAATCTTTGTGTCCATCAAGAAACATAAAACAGAGTAAGAAACTAAGAACCCTAAAAAGGACAACAAAGCTCATGACAGCATCATAATGTCAACTAGGCAATAGGCATGCTAATTTCAAATACATCACTGCAAAAGCCTCTTGAAGTATTTCTAATCAGTGTAAAATTAAGTAATACCATAAAAATAAATCTAACCATGTGCCATTATCTACAAAAAGCAAGTATCATCTCCCTAAGAAGGTACAACTTGAGAATGCATAAAAATAACACTGTAAGTTACCGGATAAGCATCAAGAGCACAGGGTGCAAGAGCAGTCCTCAAGCAATTGATCGCTGATTTTCTATCCTCTGTAGTTCCTCTTCTCAAAAGTTCAATAAATTTCTTCAGCAAAACAAAAGAAAAATATATGTGAATAACAGGAATTTGCACGTCACAATCATCCTCATTTCTCGATTGATTACATTAAACTGCATTCATAATTTTTATCTCTTACCTGTTTCTGTAACCGGAAAAGAAGCCTGTGATCATCGAGAATGAAAGGCGCGTGAGCGCGGAGGAGATCAATCGCGGCGTCAATGTCACCGTATTCTAACGACCGTCTGATCTGTCGAATGATCAATCTCGAGTGATAAGACGAAGAGGAGAGAGAGACCGAAGACGTGGAAGAAGAAGACGGAGAAGATGGTGGAGATGATACAATTGAGTCTTCGATTAAGTTCTCAGATTTTGCGAACTCGAGGATGAGTGCGTCCAGAGCTTCCCAGTTCACAGGCGTCGACTCCATTATTGTCAGTTGTTTGTTTCTCGGAAAAGTTTCCTAGAGAAAGTGGGCAAAATTATTTTAATTAGTTTTTTCATTTGGGGGTGCTCGGGTTTGGTCTTGTTTATTTTCAAGGATTTTCCATTTTGAGAGGAAATTTCTACTGGAAGCAAGGAAGGCGGCGAGGCGAGGTAAACAATTTGGATTGGAGGTTATATACGTGCCACGTGTCGAGTGATTTGATGCCTTTGGGAAGGTTGTTTACTTAGTGTTACTTGGTTTGTGATTTTTAGTATCTCACTGATGCTGATGTGGAAGCCTGGGACGCTGATGCGATCGGTCAACGGCTTTGAAAAAGTCAACTTTTACACGTAACAGTAAAACAGCAGCACAAACGAAACGATTAATCCTTAATTATTGATTTATTTTCTCTATCACCGTCTACAAACATATATTTTACGCATATATTTATTTATGTATACTCATGCGGATCAGAGTCCACAGACATCCTGTAAATAAAACTAGCACAAGTTTATTGTTGAAGAGTTGAAGCCGCTCGTCGACAAGACGAGCAAGAATCATGGAATTGGAGCAAAGGCCTGAATTAATGATTCTTCTCATGGCGTAAACTGGTTGCAATCAGGAATCAGCAGACTGAAAAAGGCCGGCTTTTCCTGACACAGGCATGAATTTTTGTTCACCCTCGAAACAGGTTTCTTCAAGAGCCTTTCCCCGATCTTCACAAGTTCCTGCATTTCCTTCTCTATTGCTTTGTCAGTTGATGGTGCACCCCCACTAAATGAATTGTCCTAAACTCAAGATTAAGGTGACATAACGCATAACTGATCGATATCGAAATTAGAAACATTTGACCCTTGCTTCAATATTTATCAAAAAAGGGCTGGCTGATCTTATGATAAATGTGGCATATGTACTGAGGGTTATATTGATTTTTATTTTACCTGGAAGCGAAGGTAGTTGTTTTCACTCGCAATGGATCTGAAAAAGTCAAAAGGACATTGGAAGGTGAATCATGTCTCTTCCAGCAGAGTTAAACAAATCTACCAATGGAGAATTGCCTTCCAAGTAAAGCCAGCCCAGAATTCCCCAATTTGTTGCTATTTCTGCGTTGTATTTTTTTCTTCAATTTTGAATTTCCAGTGATAGACTAGCGATATCACCAGGCACCTCCCACATTGTTGAGCTTATCCCGACAACCCAACTGGCTTGCCCCTGGTCAGCACTGCCTCATAAATCAAATCACAACAAGTCCGCTTGGAAATTAACTTCAAATTTGAGGACAACTTAACTCAAACAAGCTAATTTTTGTTAATTACGTGCAGGATTATTTGCTGCCACCCCTCCATCAACAAGATGAAACTCTGTGTAACTCCCTTCTGAATCTTTGGTTTCAAATTTATGAGCCGGGAGCCCGGAACAAAAGTTGGAGCTGGAGAAGAACCAGTACTTATATCTGATAGGAAAGCATCTTTTGAAGCATTTGATTTTGCCTGCATTATACGTTGATCGAAAGGAAGAAAAAGAATTAATACGTATTAAGCTTGTGTTATATTAAATGCATTGTAATTAAGCTAGCTCTAAACAAGCAATTAATTAAAATTGAAACGCATGTGATCTTGAGAACATACACGTGCATCAAAGGTTGAAAAAAGTTTATTGGCTGAAGCAACTTGACGTCGAACATAGGTATAATAACAACACGCGTCACGGTTTCATGAAGTCTTCGAGATCCCAGCATCTCTTGAAGTTGATATTTCAGATACTTGGGCACCGTATTCTGGTCCCATTAAACCCTTTACTTTCTGAGTAATTTCACTAAATAGTGAATTATCATAATTACCACAATATTAAACCGAACTGTAACATATAAAATGTGCCGCAAATACAATGGAAGAAGTTTACAAGCAATTAAGTGTCGTACTGCGATTGAGGAAATATTTTAGGACCATGCTTGAGTTGGAATGGAATAATATCGTTTGCCTGGTAAAGAGGACGCCCACGATTATCAGAAGCCGTTAACATCGATAACATTGCAGTTATCAAACGGACCGAGCTAGTTCCAGCAATCACATCAATATAGCCTGCAAGTCAATTATGGTGCATTTACTAATTAATAATTGGATATGATATATTGGAATAAAATAAAAAATAAAAATCAGGGTAAATTATTTATTTTAATTATAGGAATTTAAAGATGTATTGCCATTATTGTATTTACTTTATTGATTATTTCAAGTTAATAAAATGATTGTCATTATCGATTATCAGCATCATCATCATCATTATTAACAACAATTACAAGAATAAGAATAATTATATGATAATATTACAATATTTTAATCAAGGACATAAGTGGAATTATGAATTTTGATGAGGTAAAAATGGGAGTTATTCCTTAATTCCAAAAATATGTAGACAAACAAGTATCATAAATTATTAATACTAGTGTGTCAGTAAATTAAACATCAGAAATCACTGACACTAAAGTATCGGAGGTTAAAAAAATTTATTATAATTTGTAAATCTACCAACTCGAACCTAATACCTCTAACTCAAAATTTTAATATTTAAAATGCAAACCACTAAACCATATAAACTTAAGATACAAATTTTGTCATTGAAAATTTAAACAAAAATATAATAGCAAAAGCAATATGCCCAAATTTCAATCGAACCTCTTTCCCTCGTTTCATCAATCATTGCCTAAAAATTTCTTTCCTCGGTTCACTATGCTGGCCGACACATCCTTATTCCTGGCAGTTCGCTACACTAGCTTAAATATCAATCGAACCTCTTTCCCTCATCTCATCAATTGAAACCTAAAAACTTCTTTCCTCGATTCACTATGCTGGCCGACACATCCTTATTCCTAATAGTTCACTATACTATCCTAAACCTCAATCGAACCTCTTTCCCTCATCTCATCAATCGAAACTTAAAAACTTATTTCCCCAGTTCACTGCACTAGCCAAATTTACTAAACTTGTAATGGTGTAAAACAAACCTTAAACATAATTACAGCCTATTTAAACTCTTATTTCATAAATCAAGCCTCTGATTCACCCTTCAACAGTATTTTGGTTAACAGATATGCGTAGTGAATTATTGAACTCCAATAAAGTAGGTTGTATACATACTAAGAGTACTCAAGTTTCATTTGACAGATAGTGGCTAGTCCAAGCTATAATATTCAATTCAACTAAACCTTAAATTCGAATAAAAAAAGTGAACGAAATAGTCAGAAATGAAGTAATACAATAATTGCTGACGACAACGACGATGATTGATTTATAACCGACCAAAATTTTCTAACAGATAATTAGAGTACCAAATAGGTAAGTGTAATTGGATAGATTACTTCTAAGTTTATTAAGGACCTCATAGCTATTAATAAGAAGAACTCAGTAATGATTTACAAAATCGATCTGATTGTGCTAGATGATCAATGCAAGCTAATTGTTAATGGAATTCCTTTACGGTTAGTTTTGTGTAGAATTATTAAACTTTTGGATGAGATCAAATTCAGGAAAACAGAAGAAACCATACGCTAAAATTTTGGGAGATGAGTATATCCCACTTCCGGCTGCCAGAATTATTAGTGCAACATGCTTTAGGTCGTGTTTTGGTCAAAATGCTTTCAAATAAAAGCACTTCCTATAAAAGAATATGATACACATTGTACAACTACTTCTACTTGGAAAATCTCTGATTTATTTTGTGTGATATATACGCTCAGATAATCAAAACCTCGAATGAGGAAATTCCGTCACTCAAATCAAAATTAGACAATTCTTCTAAAACTGAAGAATTTGATTTAGAGACTTTATCTTAGATTATCTTTAACCGAGTAAGACAGGAAAAATTAGTTCTTAGGCAGTAGGCACCAACTCTTTCCGATAAATTTTCAGAGATATGAATGCAAGTTAGAACCATGCACAGCTAAAAATGCAATTTAATATTTTACCTGCTATTATTTTGGTACGGTCTGATATTGACCATGCCCCGATCCCCTATACCCAAGTTTGAAAGCACCGAGGATACAATCATACAACTTTTGTGTGTGATGTATGTTACACAGCCTTGACCATGATTGAAAATTGCATATCCTTCCTACCCATAAATAAAACCATACAAAATAAGGCTACTAATATTGGTGTCTTCAGAGTTCAGACAACCAGGTGTGCGGAAGTAGAACATGAGGTCTACTAAGTGGGAAAGACAATATAAAGATATATCTTCGGCAACAATTTTATCCCATAGTGGGGAATGCTAAAAGAGTCTATCCTATGAATACATCAATCCTTCTAACGCTCTGCTATGTGGCAAAGCTGTTGGATATCATCCTTAAATTTAATGTCATATGAATAAATGAACTAGATTTCCCTTTTCTTTTTTCTTTTTTTCAATCTCTTTTTCCAAGTCATGAGGATCTGAGAAGTAGACGGGGTTAAAAGAATGCTGATACAAGGGTGGCAATTTTTTCACTTGGTACATCTTGAAACTCTTTAATAACAATGGATTTTTCATCGATATGTATGACACTGTGTTAGCTTGAAATTCTTTAATCAATTTTCCAGAAAGTTTTTTCAGCTCTTGTAGTCTCTGATCCATGATGCCTTCTATTTTGTTTTTGAAATGATTGATTCTTTCTCCTTGTTTCTTTATCATACTTTTAATTCAACAATTAGTTCTCAAGACTTAGTCCTCTCCTCTGATAACAATTATACGACCCTCCAATGCAACAAAAACAAATTATATGCTCGATCAATCAATGTCGACACAAATTCATATGGAATCCAAATAGAATCACCCCACGAGAGCTTGTTCATTAGTGCCTCTATTTTTAACTGGTTCCAAAATTCCGGTAGCAAGGTTCACTCTAGAAACTGGTTCTTTCAACAGCCTTTCACCAATCTTTACAAGATACTACATATTCTTCACTGTTGCTTTGTCAGTTGATGATGCATCCCCAGTCAATGTGTCATTCTAATTAATAAAAACCACCACCAATAATACGAGGTTGACTCTGTTATACAAATTTGCATAGGCTTAGAAAGTTTAAAATAAGAGCTGGGCATAGCTGGTGCTCACCAATCTCGAACCCTCGTAGTTCTGCAGCAGTGTGCATATGAAATCTTGGGACTTGGAAGGTCAGCAAATTTACGTTTTTCCAATGGAGGGCGGGGGTAGAGCGTTGTACCTGAAATAACACCCGGATCAAATGGCCACGCTGCTCCTAGCCATGCACGTCTGACGGAATATGAATTTAAGATTTGAGAGAACACATATTGTTCACTTGATCAATCACATCCTAATCAGCGTTGAGTAATAAAAGCGCCACATTCCATCTGTGATTTTATAAGCTCATTACCTCATAAGCACATTGACTCACTGAGGATATATTCTACTGGAAAGTTGAACGAAAGTAAATACAACGCATGAGAGGCCACGGCATTTGCAACCTGGTCTAATTATTGACAAACGATGCAAATACCATTTAAGAATTATTGATTCTCAGTACAAGCAAAATTATATGTTCATTGTCTGTAAAATCACCAATCAAAGATTAAAAAGTAGCACTTACAGAAAAGATGAAAAAGAAACAATGATAAAAACAAGAATGCAATGCCTCCACCAACAACAAAATTTTGATTAGGAAGAGGCAATCCAATGACATCCAATTGGTGTATATTCTCCGAATGGGCAGATCTGCAACTATTTAATGTAATGGTACGAATTCCATGTTTAACACTGCGTTAATATCTCAGCACCGTCCCTGGTAATAAGAATAGTGTGCTCAAATTGTGCTGACAGGCTCCCGTCTTCTGTAACAATTGTCCAGTTGTCATCCCACATAACAGGATTTATGCTACCTATTGTCAGCATCGGTTCTGCAAATGTTTATTAAGGTACAATGAAAAGAATCAGTATTCTATAATGCTAAATAACAAAAAAATTTAGGCATTGAATTAAAAGAACACACACAAAGTAGAAAATATACCTCAAAGCCACAAAATAGATGCAGCAATCTGACATGCATAAACCATCAACGAGAGAGACACAGAAGTCACAATAAATGATGTGTGTATGCAGACCCATGCAGCAGTGAATTCATTTTGGATTTTCCAAAAAGCATGATTTTTGCAGTTCAGTGAACTTGAGAATTAAAGTAATCAGATCTTTAACTTTTCTGAAAACCACCTAATAGTTTCTACTTGTCACTTCTCAATGTAATGAATGGAATAGATTTACTGTAGGCACTCATAGACAGCTGTAACATCACCATTATTCTAAAATATTGCCTCTCAAGTGAAAAGTCATCTTAACATTATAAACTAAGTTTAATATTCATCCTGAAGAGTTCTGAAAAACATCCATTTGTCACTTGTTGAAAAATAGGAGTATTTTGCAGGCACATATATACTTAATTTAATTTTACTAAATCAACTTTGTAGTTGGCTACTTGGAATGAGAAGATTATATTACCTATGGTGAAAGTTTGATTCAACACCATGCGTCCATGATCATTGTTCCCTGAAAGGTACAAGTACGTCATCTTAAACAGCATTCACTGAACTTTCACACTTAATGCATGCATATGTGCAGAGAGAAAAGTTCCTTTTACAGTATTGCATGTTTATGAAGTCATTCTCCAAAGATAAGGGTGAAAAAAGAGGACAGATAAAACATGAAACACTATTCCCTCTTTGACGGGTTGATCAACTCAAAGATGCTTCAAAACATCCACAATATTTGTTCTTTGACAGGTTTAACTAGAAATACATTGTTGCAAACATACAGAGGTTTCCACATATACAGGAAGCCTTGTATGCTACAAGGCTATCAATAAAGCATTAGAAATGAAATGGACAGAGGAAAAGAAAGGATAATTCCATTGAACTCCCCAAAAGTTTGGCTAAACTGCATATGGATCCCACCTGGTTCTCAACCTCATCAGAATCCTCCCATAGAATTCTAAACTTATGATAAACCTCCACTAAAATTGCGAAAGACATACCCTAAAAGTTCCCCACAACATGTGGTCTTTGTCTATTCCACACAAGATGGAATCTGCCTGTTATCAGACAAAACCTTAGGAAGATAAAGATTAATGAAATTTGGCTTATCAAAATAGCAAGACAGCAATGACTGCTATGTATACAGTACAGTTTAGGAAAAACACCATAACACGTCATTAGCAAATACAGCACCACTGGCTGAATACTAGAGCAACACCATTGCCCACCAAGGTAAAGTACACACAACATTGCAAACAAGCCAGTAACAGAAATCACAGATGACAATGATAGTCTATACCAAAAACAAAATAGAGGACCGATAAAGCTCAGGATAGTTACTATAGTGTAAAACAACAGGATCCGCATGGAAAACACGTCCAATCCCATGGCCAACGAATTGTCGAACAACGCCATAATTATATCTATCTGCATGGTCCCTAAAGAAAACAATAGTAATTAGCGGAAAATCGAGATTTGTTGCATTCCATATCCATAAAAGCTACAATGCTAATAATACCTTCAACAGTTAAGCAATAAAATGAGAATGCTAACAGTTTTTAAAGTGACATTTGCAATTCCAAACCACCTAGCTATAGCCACTGGATATATTTCTTCTCCACGGCATTAAGAATGTAGAAATTTATAGAATCTTTATTCTCAGTAAATTAAATGATAGAAAAAAATATACTAGAGCTGGTGCCTTACTGAATGGTTTTGCCAATTTTCTTGTACTCCATTCCCGGTGCACATACCGATATAGCTTTATGTAGACAATCTTTGGTTACCTAGAGCATGTACCCAATGTTCATCCCTGTAAGCATAATTAAGGTGAAGAAGCCTGCCCTAAACAAATTAAGCTTTATCTAAACTAAAATTGGGCAATAGACAAAAGTCGCACGAGTACAATAACTATGAATAACCAAGCACTTGAAACAGAATGATTTTGTGTATTACTGAGAATTAATTTGAAAGCATTTATCTAACACTATTAAAAATCTCGATGGGTAATAACAAATCATCTTCACCGGTGAAGAAAATAATGTATATCATCATATTTTTATATCACACAAATGAAGAGAAAACATAGAACTCTGTGAAGTTTGAAGTTCCAGCAAACTACCTTCACCAGATTTCTGGCTTCATCATCAACATCTCCACAAAAGAAAGTCGCTGATGTATCACCATGATAACCCTAAGCAATAAGAAAAAAATTACTAGTAACCAAATCTCAAACAAGACAAGTTACAGAAAAATCACCAAAGAAAATCTACTCGCAACAGGGATAACGCTAAGTGAAGCACATTACAAGGAGGTAGGGGTAAGCTCCCACTAGCTCCCCAAAACCCAGGTTCTATCATTTGCTGTATAACAAGACAGGACACATCCGAGCACAGGAAAACATGAAATTTAGAGATAATGTAAAATTCAAAAACTAATCATATAGCAAAGCTCCTTACTGAAGGAGCAGAGTGAAACTTATCAAAAACAATGGCTTTGCCGCATGATCAATTATGATACCACTATTGCGCCATTGAATCAGTTAAAGAACTCGTATAAAATGTCAGCACAATGTGCATAAGTTGCAGCATTTATTAATCTCATGGGTCGATTCATTTAATTCAAATTATGTATGGTAAAAAGTTGCATGTAGAAATATGCTTACATTTAGATAAACAGTCACATCAATATTTATAGTATCACCATCCTGCAAACAGAAGCACATATTAGCGATGTCTACTAATTTAAGAAAATGCTAACTTAGCACAATAGGACTAAGAATTTGAAAAATTTACACAGAAAGAACCTCAAGTGCACGGGAATCCGGTATTCCGTGGCAGATACATTCATTCACTGATGTACAGACACTCTTTGGAAACCCACCATAGCCAAGAGGTGAGGGATATGCTCCATTATCAATAATCATTTGATGAACTGCTTTGTCAATTTCATCTGTTGTAATACCTGGCTGGCAATGGAAGCAATAACCCAAAGTGCAGATGAAGTAGATTGCGGACCTCCTATGTAATGCAGTACTATCTACACTTTATCTCTGAAAACTCTATTCAGTAGCTACCAGAATTTTTAAAAATCAACTGACAGATTATGAAGACATAGTTGTATTATGAATACAGTTCAAAGACCATAACGGATGTTCACAATGGCAATAAGAGAAAAACGAAAAAAATCTCAATTTATAAAATCTTAAAAAAAAAAAGAAAAATGCAAACAAAAAACACTCAGTTTAAAATTTACTGATTGCCGAAGTTATCCAAACAAAGCATAGCAAAATAATGATCTGATCTGGTTGGCGATTGAAATAATGTTTTAAAGGAAGAACAAAGTTAGACACAAGGTAAAAAGAATCACAATATTACCTTAACTAAAGTCCCAGCATATTCAAGAACCTGTGCTGCCAATCTGCCTGAAACTCTCATGCACTCTATCCCCTTCTCGTCATGCACTTCAGGTCCACTTACAATTCCAATTGGTTTCTGAGAATTGACATAGGGAGGCCTTGGTATATGATCTGGAACAGGTCGATGCGGAGATACCTTCCCAGGCCTTAGTCTCTTACGTCTTCTGTTCGGCTCCACGTCTAGATTTCTTTCAATTTCAAGAGGAAAACTCTCAGTGCATATTTATCCTGGGTCTATATGTATAATGCACAACTATAATAAGGGAAAGCGGTTTGATATAGCGTGGGATATAGAGAAAAAGCACACAGGCGAACATACAAAGTATTATGAAGCATACCTCCTATTGAATAAGAGGTCAGCTAAGCCAGAAAATGTTCTAGATAATTGCATTGAAACTTGATTCTTTCCTGCGTGGAAATCAGCGAGAAGCAGGAGAGAAAAAAAAAAAAAAAGAGCATGATTCCAGATCTTGACCCAGGAAAAGAAAAGAAAGCTGCTAATTAAGCAAACAAATTTCCAGTTGATTTTTGAAGATATGGGTATTTCAGAACAGCATGTCGATATAGACAAGGGAACCACCATTTAATTCATAGGTTATAAAGTCCCCAAAGGAGACAAACTACAGTGAACTGCAATATCAATCCAAAAATAATGGAATTTAATTAAATAAACAATATCTTCAGCTTCTAATATTAAAGCATTTGGATGAAAGATAATTAGCCTCCTGTTATCCCCTAACTCAATTGGCATCTCGACGTCAGGTCATCCTAAGAAACTTTATCAAATCTGCTATGTTTGCTTGAAAACTTTTGTTCCTGGAAGATATTCTCCATTTATACAAAATAAATAAATAAACAAACACATATGATGGCAACTCACCTGAGTTGTAGCCAAAGAGTTGATTAAGAGGCTGAGTTGAGTGAATGAAGCGATTACCCACGAATGAAGAAAGTAGTCTTGGCTGCAGTTGCAGAGAGCAAGCGCCGCCTACCATCCTTTCTTTTCTTTTCAACTTTTTAATGTTTTATTACATACAACTCTCAGGCAGCTGAGCTTGTCTTCTTGTTTCCCCTCCCTCTGTTTTGTTATCTGTTCAGGCACTGGGTCTGGCGCTCTCCTTTCGCCTTTCGTCTATCTATACGTTTTGAGAGCAGCTGCCGGGTGGGCTTTTATTGGGCCTATGTACCGGGCTTTAAACATGAAGCCCATACTTTGTCTGAAGTTGGGCTGTAACCTTTCTATATGCAGACTATGCATGTACTCTAAGAGTATTAGCGACTGACACCACAGGAGCCTGAACCACGCAATAATTTAATGAAAGCACGAGCAGCAAATTTGATATCCTTTCTTTTTTTAAACTACTACAGGCACCGACATCGTAATCGTATAGCAAGATTTTCTGAATGAAGTACTAAATTATATGAATGGACGTTGTAACTTACAAAACTTTCAGCAGCCAACCCAACTAATTGGATTAGGATGTCGAGGGAATAAAGACCTAGCCCCGTATCCGCTGAACCAGCATCCAGGGTCCATGCGTGAACATTGCTTCGGCTGTAGGCTCCTTATTTCGGGCACGGGTCGGGTCCTTTCATATTCTTGAACCATATCATGAGCTACTGTAGCTGGTCTGCCCACCTCGGATGTATAACCTACAAAACTTCAGTAGCCCACCCAACTAATTTTGTCTTCTCCACTAACCAAACAACAACCCGACCCATTTGAGCAAGACAAATTCACAAAATATCGAAACAACATGAATCCCAGCCCCCCCAAATTTCAAATCAAAACTCAACAGCCAAGTGACAGACACTCTAGTGAGAATGCTAATTCACGCCAATTTTATATGACTTGTTGGTGGTGGCTGTATAACCTGATAATTTCTCACGAAAATGGGAGTGGAAAAAAATGCATCTAAAAAAAGTGAAAATAATAAGATTTTGCGGTGTCCCTGCATGAAATGCGTCCCGTCCATGCCACGACGAATTGTCGTTTTCAATTGCCATGGCGAGGACAAATTTTGGAATCCGATGCCTGCGAAGGTACTTTGGCTCAGAACCAACTGTCAGTGCCCGTGGCCCATCCTCTGGGACCCATCCCTTCCGTTGTCCCTTTCCGATTGATCTCTTTCCTTGTTTATTTTGTTTTTATGGGAAGGGATATTATCATTTTTTTACTAAAATTATTTTGACACATCATATCAATATCACGGTTTAATAAAAATATTATTTTATAATTAAATATTTAAATTATTAGTATTTTTTTATAATTTTGTTAACTAAATAAAAATTATGTTGACATCATAAGGATATTTTGGACATCTCACACGAAGCCAAAACGTTGCGTTTTACAATTGTAAAAAAGACAAGCAATTTGGACATGGAAGCCCTAGAAATCGAAATCAACCCCCTCTCTCTCGTTTCTTGTTCCATTTCCGCCCTCTCTCGCTCACTGTTACTGACCCATATCTCTCTCACTCTCGCAGCAGTGTCGTCTTTTGGGAGTAATTTTGTAATTAAATCGTCTTTTGTTGTTCTTCCTTTTTAAAGGATAAAATTATCTTGTCGTCTTTTGGGGGTAATTTTATAATTAAATCATCTTTTGTTGTTCTTCCTTTTTAAAGGGTAAAATCATCTTTTACGATTTAGGGGTAAAATTGACTTTTTATGCATTTTCCGTTAATTATTAACTGAGTTTTAACGTAATGGTGGAAAAATACTAATAATTTAAACGTTTGGTGGTAAAATGATATTTTTACCAAACCGTGGTACTGACATGATGTGTCAGAATAACTTTGGTGGAAAAATGATAATATCCCTTATGGAAAACTATATCTATATTGTTAGTTTTTTAAAAGGGAATAAAAGTATTTGAGAGAGAGAAAGGATACGTAATATTCTCCTTGAATTTACTACTGACCTCATCTTTTATTATTTTTTATAAAGATATAATTGATAGTATAGTTATTGTATTAAAAAAATAATTATTATTAGATAAAAATATAAAATTAATTAAATTTTAACAATATATTAATATAAATACACATGTGGCTAAATATTTTAAAGAGTACGTATCAGTTCCAACACTAGATATAAATTTTGTTATAATATACAACTGATTACCTCCCTTACAGTTAAGATAACAACTTCGAGCATGGCTAGCTCCCATAGTGTGATGGGCGATGTGTACAAGGTTTGGGAACAAATTCACCGCCATATGGTTGACTGGTGATTACTAGCCATTCCGACTTTATATAGGTGAGTTGTAGCCTACAATCTAAACTGAGAACGGGTTCTTGGAGTTAGCTCACCCTTGCAGGATCATAACCCTTTGTCCCGGCCACTGTAGCACGTGTGTCGCCTAGGGTATAAGGGGCATGATGACTTAACGTCCTCCTCATCTTCGTTCGACTTATGACCGGCAATATGTTCAGGGTTTCAAACTCGAAGGTGGCAACTCAGTACGAGGGTTGCGCTATAATGACACATGAACTACGATACCAAGTGCATAAATTTTTCTCTAGTATGAGAATGAATTTGTTTATTGTTAGTCGCTATGATTTATTTCTTTTTTTTAATTTACAAAGCACATTCAAGTTTTATTTGATAAGAACAAGACTGAGGATAAGTTAAAAGATTACAATCTGAAAGAATGTAAGTAAAAAGAAAGATGACTTCATATATTGGTATAAACATATTTTTGAGAATACGTCCCACAACATAGTGCCACGAGAATTACCGTTAATTATAAGTATGTTTTCGTGACAAAATTAATTATATAAACTCAGTGGAAGCCTAGAAAGCCCGTTTTAATAAAGATAGTGATGCTGACTGTCCACACCGCGTGTTGGAAGGTGAGAGATTGTACTATATCTATATATATATTTATATAAAACAAGAAATCTGAAATCCAGCTAATTAAGCTAACCACTACCGTCCACTCCTCCTTCAACGTCTGAGTTTGAGACACATAAAATGAAGGATTGAAGCTCAAACGGAGATATTTTTAGTTTTTAATGTGGCTTTCGTGCTCGATCTCAATCCCATTTTCAATTTTCAAGCAAATGGTTTTTCGTGCACCAAAAGATTGCCAATCGAGATTTGAGAATTAAATACCGTGTAAACTAAATGTGCAATGCAATCCATACAATGAAAGAGATTGATGATATAATAAAATTATGGGATAATCACAAAATTTTCACAAATTTTAAGAGAGAAGCATATAGAAGCGAATTGTGACATTAAATGCTTGTAAAGTAATACAAATTAATGTCTTGAGTAAGGAATGAATCAATCCATGTGCGATGCGCAGATACCGTTGCCGTAGGTATATATTAATTGAGGACTCCAGGTTATGTCCGCGATTATAGGTACATGGGTCTCAGCGCCGGCAATTCTGTGCAAAACTGCCAAGGTGATGATAAGTATCTGAGAAGAAATTAAAGGAGATATCGAGGGCATTCATCAATAAATGAATCGAAATATTGGTATCTTTAGTTGCGTGTTTCCTCATTTTTCCCACAAAATTACAAAAACACGTTTTCTTTTGGCATCACCGTCATCGGGGTCCGCTTTCGTTTTCTTTAATTTCTTCATTTTAAACTCAGGGAAAATCTGATTGGTAATTTTGTTTCCTTATTCATTGAATAAGTATTAATACTAACAACGTTTATTTTCAAAACCTTTTCCATGAACATTCTTTGTATGCATTGTGTTTGATGAAATTGTTAAAAGCTAGAGTTTGTTTGATGCAATTGTTAAAAGCTAGAGCTTAACTGTTGTTTCCACTTTGGTTTTTCTTTCTTGGTTGAGATTCTCATGTTTTCAGTTGGTGACAATTATAATAAAGTCTATGCTTTAATAATTCTTTTGCAAACGATATGATCTCATGAGCACCAACCCGTCTTGTTAAATTTACTTAATTGAATCATTGATCAACTTGTGATATGGATATATTGATGATGTAGAAATGTAAAAGAAAGATAGGTTAGAAAAACTAAGTTTCTAAATAATGATAATTTTATTGAAAAAGTCTAAATGAATAAAATTAAGGTTTTGAACTCCTTTTATACTAACCTTAAATATTACGAATTTATCAAAATAGGTAAATCAAATAATATTATTTTATAATTAAATTCTCATAATCTAAATAAGTAAAACAAAACAAATAACACCCACATCCAATTCCTAAAAAAAAAAGAGATAAAAATCCCTAAATTAAAAAATAGAAAAATAACTTAGAACTGTAGAATGACTAGAAAAGAAGTAGAATTTTTAGCTCGACCAAAGGGTTAAAAAATTAATTGGCTTTGGTTTGAATCCTCTCATTGCAAGATTCGAAATGATATATTATATGCCTAAAATAGACACATATGACCCAATATATAACCTCTAGAAGATATCTTATTCATCCTACTCAATCATCTTACATCAATCCCCCTTACTTGGAAAAGAATTCACCCGAGTCGCTTACTAAGGCGTCACACATACACACAGACATTAGTCTCGTAGGCCTTAGATACTAAGGCAACGCATTGCGATTGGCACCCTAAAGCATTACTTCATGATTATATCCTTAATGCATCTCCCCATAGTTAATAATTTTGAGGTTGTTCTTTACGATTAATTCGTTGAAATACTTCTTCATGATATAGCTTCTTACCGTTGATCTCTCTTCTTGTTCATATTGTCCACAAAAAGCTTAAGACCCTCAATCGCTTACCTTATTAACACCATTCTCAAGTTACAAGCTTCCTCAATGGCTTGGAAGGCTACTTTTCTGGCCATCTATTGACATGCTTCATAGCCCGTGCCTACATTCTTTGATCATCGCCTTCAGAATAGACGTTCCTTTGATTGTTTGGTCATACCACGATGACGAACAACTTACTCTGATACTAAATTGACAATACGAAAATGTAAAAGGTTGATAGATTAAAGAAAATAAGTTTCTAAATAATGATAATCTTATTGGAGAAGTCTAAATGAACAAAATTTTTAAGCCCTTTTTATACTAACCCTAGTAGGCAAAGCTAAAATATGATTTTATGACTAAATTTTCCTAATCTAAATAAGAAAAAAAATAAATTAAACCAAAATGCCATACCTAAAAGAAAGATAAAAATCCTAAAAGTAATGAGAAAAATAGAAAAATAACTAAGAAAAAAGTGAAATTTCTGACTTGACCATAAGCTAAACGACTAGGGTTATTCTAGTTTGATTCTTCTTGTCGCAAGCTTTCAAACTATATATTAAATGCCTAAAATAGATATCTATAGCCCAAATTATAACTTCTGGAAAGTATCTTTCTCATCCTACGTAACCACCTTACATCATATATAGTATACCAACTAGCAATTCAATTTCTCTCTCCACAAGAGGAAACTAAAGGAGCATTTTAATTTACTATATTAATTTGTGAAATAAAAGCACTATCAAACATTGATTATGATGGAATGATCAATTAATTGATTAATTTACTTTCAAGACTTATTATTCAATATTCCAAGCTTCTAATTTTCTTGTTTTCTTTGGATTGTAACTGATTGTTTTTCAACTCTTAAACAACTCAACTCATTCTTCATCAAAAATCGAAATATCACCATCTGCACATTAAAAATCTTAAATCTTTTCACGTAAAAGATGAGCTCAAGAACGGTTCACCATTTCACTCATACATCCTCATCTCATAAGTTAAAATAACAATTGTAATTATAAGTAGGGTTAAGACTAGAATGTTAGAGGTAAGCAAAGATGAGAACATGGTGGAGCAGGTGTTGATACAACAAATGAGCGGTTTGAAGAAGTAGCGGCGGCTTCGTCAGCGTTAAAAAGTGTCACTAGTCGGTTCTGCTAAATAAACTTCAGAGGTCAAGTTGGAATGGAATCACATAGGTGAAGAACCAATCTAGTTGCCATTTTTGCATAACTAATTGTTCTTTTTTTAATTTTGAAATTTTTAATCAAGAGAGATTGTTGTGTTTTGTAAGTCTGCAAAAAGTTGGGGGGAGAAACTAATTTGTGATGATGATCAAAAAGACCAGTAATAACAACAATAGCATTAATAGTAATAAGATTTAGTTCAAATGATAATTTTAGTTGTCTTACATTAGTAATTTTTTGAGGGGGTTATGACATAGTAGAAAAGTGATATATCTTGTAAACTTCAGATGGATTATTGTTAAAAAAAATAAAAAAATAAAAATATTTATATTTTTTTATAATGTTTGAAAAACTAGGTGATTAGTGGATAATTTCTCTTTACTTTATTCAAAGTATGCAACATTTAATATAGTTGTTTCAATCATATATCTATTGAGTTTTCTTAAGTTATATTTGTTGTAATTTACAATACAGCTAAAACATGAAACAATAACAAGAGAGGTGATCAATGAATGTTTTTTACATTGTTTTAGTTGAACTATAAGTTATAATAAATGTAAATTAGCAAGAGCCAAAATCGTACCCTTTTAATGGCAAAAAGAGCTTATAACGGCAATCAAAACGTGCCGTTAAATGGTTAAGATGGCAAAGATTCGTATGCCGTTGATCCAGGAGCGGTGGAAAATCGTACCCTTTTAATGGCACAAAATTGACGGCTATTAAATAGATTATATGGCAAGAGATATAAGCCATTAATAATTGCTTCAACGGTGTTCATTAATCTGCTTTAATAACTAAGGTAATAATGTCAATTTACATTTTATCGCCAAACTTAAATTGTTGTAATAACTTAAAACGTCATTTCTGAATATATCATTAAAATATTATATCTTGAAAGTTTTTCGTTTTTAAATGACACAAAAATACGATTAATTTTTTTTGTAGTTGATTTCATGCTTCTCAAATTTATTCTCTATTTCATTCACATGACAAAATTGCATTTGATACATTGGAACAAAAATTGTATAACTTGAATTTTGAATAGACAACCAATCAAGCTTCTTAAGTTCTATTATTTTGACACAACAACTCGGCAAGTGAAGAGAAAGAGAAAAAAATTTGTTACTTTAAAAACTAAAATTATAATTTTCTATCCTTGATGCGAAAGCCGTGGCCCTCAGAACAATTCTTCTTCTAGCTCTAGCGCCCTGCAAAATATTAAATGAATTCATCATGTTTGGAAAAGAACTAATAATACATTATACATAGTTTAGCAAAAAAATTAGTAAATTCAGCAAGATAAAAAGAAAAAAAATCCAAAGAAATTAATCTAGATTGCTTTATATATATATATATATATATATATATATATATATATACACATACATATTATGTGAACTGAAAACATCTTAATAAAATAAATATTTTTCATGCCATTAATATATCAATGGAACTAAAATCGTATATTAAAAAAAATAATCAAGAAGATAATGGATAAACAGCTTTCTTGACTAGGTTCCTCTTTGAATTAATAGTACTCAATTTCAAATTTGCTCCTGTGAGAAAACCCAGGTACCAATGTTCAAAGAAAAAACTCAGCAAGCATCCTAAAAAAAAAAAAAAAAAAAACTCAACAAGCAAAATCAATGAAGAATTGATTGTAAAATTGTTTAAAAAGTCTTTAAAATTTCATAATAGAGAAAATAAATAGAACAAGTTTCGTTAATGTAGGGGTCATTATTATAATCAATGGAGATTTCTTACCATGGGCTGTGGGTAAACTTCAAGAAAACTACCCCAATACCTAGGTTTAGATGAATAGATGAAGAATTATGAATTAAAGAGAGAGTAGGCTTGAGATCGATTTAGGGCACAAAACATAAGTCTCATTTTTAAATAAAACCACAAGCAGAAAAATGGTAATATATAATTTATTCCAGTAAAACGGCCAATTCAATATATAGAGAATATCAGCTTACCTTATCCAATTTTAATTAAAGTATTTTCCATCATCAAATTAAAAGAATTCCCTTGAATTGCGAGAATAGATTAAATTTTTAGAAAAAAAAAATGATTTTACCGTGAAGAAAGGAAAAAAAAATGTAGATAGAAGGATGAGGTTGAATAATTAATATGATAGTCAATGGATATATAATGGGTTGGAATAAAATTCTAAGATATATATAGGATTTAATTTAGAGTGACGCCATTGGCACCCCTTTATATCTCTTATGAAACCCCTTTTGTTCTTTATTTACAAATTTGTCCTTTATATTTAAATTATATTAAAAATAAAACTTATCTAATTAAACCCACCTATGTTTTCTTATTTTTTCTCCATTATAAACTCACTAAATCTATAAAATTTGAAAAAACAATGAATTGTCATAGAATAAGAATTTGATCTAAATATAAACAAAGTTTTTGTAGGAAATATAATTTTGTGAAGTTTGTTTACTTAGGCCAATTTTTTTTTTAAAGATTCGCACACATGTCTTTATGTATAGTTATTACCTAGTAGGAAAAACAAAGACAAATATAGATAAAAATAATAAATTCATGAATGCTATAATCAAGAAGAGATTGAAAGTGGTTTGAAATGCGAGAAGGGTGAGAGAGAGCGCCTAACAATTTTTTTTTTAAAGTATCGATGCAGGGGTTTATTAAGAAAGTACAACAAATGAGGGTTATTTTAAGAATTAAGAAGAGTATGTAGAGAAAAGGGGTTTAAAAAGAATGTTAGAGGCGTGCCAATAGTTAAACTCTTTAATTTATATCAACGAAATATATTTTTATGCTATTAAAGGTATTGTATATTTCATGGCAAATATATATATGCTGTTAAACAACTGCATTTCATGGCATATTTTTTTTTCCATAAAAAAAATGTTTCCACGGCATATTTTATTCTTATGCCATTAAAATGAGATATGTTAATACTTTTTACAGCATATATTAAAAGCCTGCTATAGTATTGATCTTACTGGTGGTGAATAACGGCATAGCTATTAGACATGCCGTCTTTAATAATAATTAATGGTATTTAATTGAAATTTGCGGTAAAACCTCTGCCGTAATAAATCAATTTTGTTGTAGGAGCCTCAGCCAAACCTTCTATTGAAGACAAATGCTCATGCATGCGAGGTCTAATTGCACCAGCAGCAACTAACTAGCTAGTAGCAAAGGCACCCAACAAACACTATACTGGGATGGCCAGACCCAAGCTACGAGAACTTTTAGTAAGAAACAGATACGTGGTCCTAAGCACTGATGAAGAAATGATAGCTTCTATTTTCTGGAGCAGGCTCAAAAAGCTGGTAGGCATTAGGGTTAATTGAGCCAAGGACAGAGGCATGTTATATCCCCACATACACAAAGTCTCAAACTTAGCTGAAAAATGGACCACAGTAACACTACGTCACTTCAACCGCTGCACATGGTCGTTATGCATGGACCACATTGATCGATCATGATCATCAAACAAAAACCCATGTTGGCCAATCGCCATGGGATGCGCTTGTGTGTGTGTGTTGTAATGAAGAGATCCTTCTTTTGAGTCAGTAGAATTCCCAAAGGATAGCGAAAGCTAAGGTCTATTATTTGGAAACAGTTGTCTTTATATTTTTGTTTGCACGCATTATTTTCTGTGGGACTAATTAACGCGAACATGGTTTTTGAATTTCGGAGATAATAAAGTGCTTTCTTACCCGATCGTCAAAACCCCACTTTTGGTGGGCTTTCACTTCTCGTTTTTGGTAAGTGGAAAAACAGATTCTCCATGGCAATCAAGTGGGATGGGAGAAATTTATGCTGCAATCAGCAATCTTCTTATACGCATGTTTAACGGGAGCTGATTGGGTTTGATTTGCTGTCAAGTCCACTAAATTAAAAATCCAGAACCATGGAATATATTTTATGCTGATTTTGTTGAAGAATTAACAGTTTATTTCACCCCTGCAATATAATTGTTTCGATATTCCATACTTAAAACTCCCTTTTAAGTTTTAAACCTCACAAACAAATTGGTATCGGATATTTAATCATTGGAAATGTTACTTTTATTTGTCGAAATCGATCCAGCCAAACCCAACTTCAACATCAAACAATGTGCCGCAAAGTCACCTACCAAATAGGTTACCCCACGGCGATACACAATTTGATCAAATTAAGATTTTGTGGAGCTTTAAAAAGCATGTTAATTAGAATGAAATTAAATAGGGACACTCCTGATCACAGTCTCCCATATGCATGTATGACTTCAAAAAGTAGTAAATAAAAAGACATAAGCCGCAAAAAGTCGCACTTTTTAAAAAGGGGAGGCCAATCGCCACAGGCGGGAGGGTCCAAAAAATGTTTGAGTTAAAGGTAAAAGAGCTTGATCACTCTGACATTGGAAAGAAAAAGAAGTTCTTTTGGAATTGATACAGAGGAGAGGACCATTTAAGCCCTATAAATGTGCAGGAAAGAAAACATGTCTTGGACATGAAAGGAATCATCGCATCTGAAACCTCGCAAGAACTCCAATTCTTTTCATATCAATTTTTTCTTCCATCTTATTATCGTCTACCTTGAGATTCCTCATTTTAATTTATTTCCACTTTTCTTCTTTTTTTTCTTTCCTCTCTTTCTCTCTCATCACTTTCCCAGTTCTTTAAGCAAGTCTTGATTACACATCTTTCTAATGTTTAGCACCATAAAGAGAGAGCAAACCATAAAGTTCCTTGGTATTGTAAACATCGCAAGTAATGTTATGTGATCATTAATAATTTTAATGGCCAGGTGTATCTTGCCTTTTTATTACCCTTTGGAACCACCGCCATTTTAATAGTTTTATTGACCTGATCATCATCAGCTTATAATACCTCGGATTGCAAATGGGTCCGTATATTGGGGATGGCAAAATCCTCCATGGGTTTGAGGCCCCATGAAGCCCCACCCTAAACGAGAAAAATTTTGAATAATTTTTGGAGAATATGGTGGGGAGTGGGAGAAAAATAATCCCCAAATTCTTAATGGGATGGGGTTTGGTTTTACACTCCCCACCCCACCCCCACCCCAATCCCCATTATATATAAATATATTTTTAATTCTTATTTAATAATTTTTATTTTATGAATTATAATGTCAATTAATATTTTTTTAATTTTTATGCAATATAAACAGGATATGAATGAAAGAAAACCCTATAATATTTTTCAACTATAAAACATTGTTATATTTTCTTTTCTCTTTTAAAGTGCTACGTTCTTTAAATATTTTTTTAATTTTAATATCATTTTAAGATATTGTTTCAAACTTTTAGATATTTTTTTAAAAGAATTTAAATACTTTATAATATGGTGATGATTTTATTTTAAGTTTCTAATTTTTAACTTACTGAAATTATGTATTTATACCTAATATAAAATAGATAAATGGGGAATATGGTGGGGATGGGGAAAGCATTCCTCACATGGGGATTCCCCATCCCCACCCCACTAAATTTATTGGGGAATGGGGTGGGGAATGGAGGTAAAAATTTCTAACGGGGTGGGGAATGGGGTAGGCCTCCCCACCCCCACCCCACCCCATTGCCATCCCTACCGTATATGTTCATCTCTAACTCTTTATTGGTTACGTCAATTGGAGTATCATTATTCACGACCATGATTATTTCAATGCAGTGTTTGCAAGGTACCAACACCATAGCCATTATTTATGATTTATGATGCATATTTTAAATTTTTTATTCTAAAAAATTATTTTAAATGACGTAGTATTTATCAATTGGTTGGTAAAAATAATATAATTAATTCATTTAGATTTTATAATAAATTATTAATTAATAAATAAATGACATATTATTTAAGATAAAAAATTTAGAATATCTCTAACTACTCATATTGTATAACATACAATCGGTTACCTTTGGAACATACATAAAATGTAACTAAAATGGAAAGGAGAAAAGTTTACTACAGACTAGGATTGGGAATATTTTGGTAAGGTCACCCTTAATCATTCAATCTACTTTTAGAATTATATATACGTGTAGTTTCAACTTAAAGTAAGCCAAAAGCACTTTCGGATTAAAGTTGAACCTTAGCCATAGCAATTGGCGAGGCCCAGAGGGGAGGACCTAGCTAACACACTATCTTTATATGACTGCCACTAGAATTGTTGTTTTATATTACATTAATATAAGCACAAGGGGACTAAAATTACTTCTCTAGTTTTCTGTGCCCACCCTTACCTAAGATCCATGTGCCCTTGTCCCTTCCCTTTCTAATTTAAATTATACATCACATTCCAAGGGAAAGGAATCTTACTTTATGTTTTTCATCTTTGATTTAAGGGGCCATAACGTTAGGTGACCTGTGACCTTTAATTTAAACCATATATCAAAGATTCATTCATGGGCAATTTCGCGCTGTAGATTATTGTCTTATTGGTAATCACTTTAGAGACCGATTACAGTGATTTATCTTCTTTACAGTTGGGATGTCTCTCTCTCTCTCTCTCTCCTCTCCCATTCTGTCTCATATGATCAAGAACATACCATCATTAATTCCATTTGGATAATTTTGATTTTACTTTCAGGGGAGAACTCAAACTATCATTATTGAGAATGGATTTATTTGAAAAACAGGTCTGTGCTACAACTATGGAAAGATGAGATATAATCATATAAGTTAACAGTTTGAGTTCTCTCCTGTCGTACTTACAAGTCAAGGGACAAAAATTATTCTACATTGCTTTTTTATTATATCCCACCACCAAGGTTTTCAGCTAATTGTGAATTAGAAACTGATATTTTTTATTAAAAAGAAAAAAAGAAGGAACAAGAATAAAGGCAAGAAATATCACTACTTACGCTTGTACCTATTATTTTTGTGAGATTTAGAGAAGAGAAAATTGTTTTCTCGTTTTCTTTACAGGAAACCTGCAGGCCTAGATTTTATATAACCTTATATTTAGTTAAGCCATCAAATCGAATCGGTTAGGGTTTCACCATACATGTAGTCTTGTGAGCAACTATTAAACATAAAGAGTACTCTAGCTAATTAAATTATAGCTACAGTTATGGAGTAATAGTCCAATAAAGCATTGACCAATCGATCGATCAGAACATTATTTATTTTCCAAAACATCCAAAATTCTTCAGTCTATCAAATATGATTTCTTTTATAATCTCAATTTTACCTAAACTTCTACGGTTAGGTAAAATTTGCTGCGTTAAAAAAATTCTTACTGTCTTTCGCAAATATAACACCGACTTGTAGGAAATACTCCAGCTATTGTAATTTGGACATCCCAAAATGTTAAAATGTAATGCGGCAATAGATGACATATATGCAGCCATATATACCATATACTATATAATACCAAGCTAGTGATCCATCCAAATCAAAGTATGAATGTTCTCGGTAAGAATTAAATTCTCAATCTTTTTAGCCTTACATCTTTACTGCAAAATGCAATCATCAAAGAGACCATGGCATGCAATGTAATTGTACTGAGAGATTTTTTGAAGCTTTACGGAAGAAATGCACGGACCCCTGATAAGGTATACAATAATATTCTCCAAAATTGGGGCACCTGAACTGTCAGTCTGATTTTATCAAAAAAAATATGCTAGCAAGAGATTATGATTCTGCCCTATCCAATTCCAGTTTATAAGTAAATAAGGAAAGTTGCTGCATCAGTAATAGTCATGAACCAGCACTGCAATTTCGTATGTAGCTACCAAGAAGATCAAAACAACAGAGTAATAAACAACGTCGTGTATGTCTTATATATAATGCTTGTCTGCAGTTGAGACAAAATCCAGAGAGAAATATAGAAATATGTTTTTTGTTACGTTGCCTGATAAATATTTATTTAAAGGCAGCTGGTGAATTGATTAATGATGAGAGTGAAAATTTTCGTGTATGTGAAAAAAGGTGGTCCATATTTGCCTATAATTTGGACTGTCGGATCAACAAATTGTGCCCTATTGAGGGTACACGTGTGAGATGAACACTCACTGTATTAAGCATGCAAGACATCAACATTGCACCATTCATTTTGATATTACCTAATTGTAATGCATTCATGGTCCGAAATTAAATGGCCACGCTTCCCGCGCGTGTCCCAGTCTCGAACTCCTTCTTGTTTATTATTTTCATTATCTACGCTCTAATTTTTTCATCAGGCTGCCTTAATATCTTAATTTTTGAAGATTATATCTTAATTATCTTGGCGAGTTTTTAAGGAGAGGCCAAATTCTTCAACAACGTTCATCTACTAATATGCTCTTACGCTTCGTCATACGTTTCTTTGTTGTTTTGTGTTTCAGAGAGAATGCCTTATAGCTCAAAGTAAAGTAAAGCGGCCGCCAGCTGACACATTCTCTGTTAAATCAGTCCTAATCCGGACAGCGCATTGTTGTTTGTTTGTTTGCTGTGCGGACCTTGCAAATTGATGTTATTAGGTGCTAGGTTATTGAGTCGTTATTAGGACATTACCGCTCAACCAATATGGATTGGATTATGATTCTCTCCTAATATGGATTGGATTATGATTCTCTCCTGAGCACTCCTGATCTTTTACAGATTTTGTGTCATCTGTCTTTTAGTATTAGTATATGATTAGAATTTAACTATTTTTTTTAATTTATTAACTATCAATCATATTAATAGAATTTATTTAAAATAAGATAGATCATATTAGATTTGCCTATGACACTTTTTGTTTTCCGCACCATGATTTGATGATATTTTTATTAACATTTGAATTTGAAAATAAAAATGACAATCTACAATCCGATCAAACTGTTATTTTTATCATTACATTGCCATGTTTGGGTTAAACTTAATTTCACACTTACAATAAAACCTCTACAAATTAATAATGTCGGACCATACAAAATCTACTAATTTAAAGAAGTATTAATTACTCGACAAAGTAATTAATAATTTATTAATTATAAAGTGTATATACAATTTGATAAACTAGAAATTTATTGTATTTTACCAATCTAATCAATAATGAATTAGTCCACTAAACATGCATTAAATTAACCAAAAATTTTAAGAATTATGGCAATTTGAGAATTCAACCCCTTAAACTTGTAGAAGCAAGAAGCAAAATCAAAGATGAGATCCAACTACATTTAAGTTTCAAGGAAGAACAATTAATTACTTTTATGTTTGTAATTTTAACAAATTATTATTTTTTAATATGAATGTGAGCATAAAGTTATATAAGGGTTTTAAGAAAACAAGTATTATTTTATTAATGTACCGAAATTATTAATTTACCCTATTAACCTAAATTAAGACCCTGATAATTATTATATAATAGAGATTAATAATTTATAAAGGTTATTCCGTAATACTCTTAATTTTTTTATTTACACCTGTTCAAAGGAAAAGGAAAAGGAAAAGGACAAATAAGTAATTCTAAATTAATGCACACCATTTTTGCCTAAGACCAGCTTCCCCACCTAACGGGGACCTGTAATTCTTTCCATTCAATTATGACCGCACGATTATCCGTCCTTTCTATTTAGTGCAACTTTCTTTCACTCAAACAGTACGATTTTCCTATATTACCCTAAAAAAAAATAAAAAAGCAATCACTCCTGTGCAGTTCTCTACAGTTCACAAGTCCCACTCCACTTGTCAGTCCTCCAATGGTATAAAGAACGGCGCCGTCAAATTCCCCGTTACAGATTACCCGTCCTTGTTAACGGAGCCTGGACCACGACGATAGTCCATATAGACGTACAAATTAACAAACCATGACAAAATAGAGAGGATAAAGAGAAACTGCAACATAGAAACGCGGTGAGAAAGTTGAGGGCTCAAGGGCTTACAGAAATTCCAGTGATGGAGGTCGCTCGAGTTGGCGTAAGAACGCGAACGCGAGCACGAGCTGAAGCCCTGGCGGCTGCAACTTCTTCCAAGTTAGCTAAGAGAAGGAAACTAGAGTGTGATGAAGTCAAAAGCTTTGCGTCTTATATTCAGCTCAGGAATCGTACAATTGATACAGGTGAGAAAACGACGACGGAGAATCGGTGTTCAAGTCCTGGCTTAGAATTATCTGATCATGATCGTGTTTCGACTTCATGTTGCTCCAGTCACGGATCCAGTGAGAGAATAGAATTTGTAGATCTGAAGGTGAAATTGAATTCCGTTTGGCACCAGTATGCTTATCTGAATTCTTGGATTTGATTGTTTTGGTGGCGCATTTAATTTGAGGCGAACATGTTGTATTTAAATTTTGAATTTCGTTGAATTTCATCTCTTTTTGCAGGATGAGAGTGCTGATGTGGAAGCTGAAACATCGACGTATTATGGATGCAGAGAAAGGTTTAATTTTTGTTTTAATTTAATATGAGATAAATAATTTTTTTTAAATTTATTTTCAAGATTCTTGTAATCATTTGATCTCACTCACATCTCTTCAAAAATTCGAATTCAAAATGGAGTGATCCATTTATTTATAACAGTCTCTCTCTCTCTCTCTCTCTCTTTCATTTACTTTAATTTGCTCTACTTAATACATCATTTCTACCTCAGGAGAGACGCGACGCTGTCCAGCGAGCTTGAAGCTGAAGCTGGAGAAGAATCAGACAGCCTGGATTCAACTGCGAAGCCATCATCAGAGGCAAACTCTCGCCGTAGATCAACGGTGGAGAACATGCCTGCCAAGTCTGAAATTGAGGACTTCTTCGCTGAAGCTGAGAAAAAGCTCGTAAAACAATTTTCTCAGAAGTAAGTACGCAAAACAATAATGCCTCTTTTGCCATGCACATTGTTAACTAACGCATCAAAGTGAACATAATTTTCACTCGGTCTCTTTGTTTGTTTACCAAGAATTTAACTCTTGCATTTCTATTCTATACAATATCTTGGATTTTTTTTCTTTATTTTTTTTTTTTGGCCAATAAAAATTCGAATTTGCACTCTCTTTGCAACCAAACCTGAAGATGCATGCTAGCAACACTCTTAAAAATTCAATTACAGGTATAACTTCGACTTCGTGAAAGAGGAGCCAATGGAAGGACGTTACAAGTGGGTAGGGTTGAGGCCATGAAGAAGATTACCAATGAAGAAATTAAATTAAAAACAATGGCGATATCTTCTGCAGATATACGTATTGTACTTCTAGGTATCAGTGATTGATGATTTAGTTTCTGTTGTTTAGTGTAAGGTGTGTTTCGTATTTTTTGTACAGCTCGTCAGCCGTACTGGAAAAGAAGCTCCGAGACTGAGAGAGAGATTTCCTCAAGTAACGAAATGGAACTGCAAAAACTGTGAGGAACAAAATGGTTGAATAAACTAAGTGTTATTATTTACTTTAGCTTTAAATTCAGCCTCCATAAAATTCGTGTCTTTTTCTCTGCTACTGCTCTTGTAATTTAGTACGGATTCGCAGTCTGTAGTCCTTCAACATTTTTCTTTCTTTTTCTTTTTCTTTTTCTTTTTTCTTAATAAAAATTAAGTTGAAAAGAAACAAAAGAATTTATATTAGTTTGTTTTTACGATTGATGGATATCATTTATGAGTAAAATGGATAGAGTGAGGGAGGAAGAAGAGTGAAGGGGAGTGGGGTTGGGTGAGGGGCGTGGAGCGTGGGGCTTCGGAGGGGTTGATGGGCAAGGCAAAGCAAATGGTTGGGCGTAGGAGGGGCAGGCGCACGCACATTGCCTTGTAAGTTACGGACACGTGTTCACGTTTGGAAGTCTTGGTCTTTTATCTCCATGTTGGAATTACTTTGTAGTCTGTGTATGCTTCCAAATTCCACCTGTATATTTCTTTAATTAATTGTCAATAATTGTGTCATTTGTATCTTACATCAATCCATGAGTAATACCTAATCACTTAAGTGGTGTTTGATTAAATGCATATCTTGAGTCATTGGTACAACTTTTAAATTAGATGTAAGTTACATATAATATAATTTTTATTATTATTTATTCTTTTCCTGGTAAAAAGAAGTACAGTAAAAAAAAAATGTAATTATCTATTTGAATTTGATGCAAGTCCGATCACGGGAGCGAGGATATATATATACTTGAATGCCATTGCCATTTGCCACGTGAATTTTCGGTACTGTTTATTTGTACAAAAGTAAAATAACAGTGTCAACTCAATTACTGGATCGCTTGATCTTGATGTGCAAACAAACTTCTTTCGGACCTTGCTATGTTACAGCTTGTGCAAGTAACATAGCCAATGGGAATCCTCCACGCGTGTTGGTGCTGATGCAACCCAGGCCAAGGCAGCTGTTCATGCAAGGTGAAAATGCCGAGGCTGTCAGTTGCAGCTTCTGCAACCTAGCCTTGTCCAACTTCATAAGCCCCCAAGCGTAAATAACACAGTTTTCAATGTGTCAAAGCCATTTGATTCTTTTTTCTCTATGTCGGCTCTCGGAGTCTAATTGGAAAGGAACTTATATGAAACTGGATGTAGAATAAGTTTAGAAGGACGTGAGATCGATGAAAAATGACTATGTATATAATTCGGCTGTTTTCTTTTGAGTACATTTGACATGAAAAATCTCTCACTTCTTCTTCTTCTTTTTTTTAATAAAAAAAAGGAAAAATCTATCTCAATGCTAAATCTTCGAACCTTATATGCCCTTATTTATTCAAGAAAATATTATATCTGTCTTTTGTTTTAAATTAGATAGAGAGCTACCATTTGTTATATGCCCCTAATTAAGGTATTTTTTTAAAAAAATTATTTTAAATAAGTTTCTTTCATCCCTTCAAAAGTTTATAAAAAAAAAATTAGTTAAAGAGTCAAATCAAGGGGATCAAGTTTCATTACCAAATTAAGATTATGAAGTTTAGTTAAAGAGTCTCAATTAAACATGAGAAAAATATATTTTTTAGACATCAGATTTCAAAATTCTTACCTTACATATTTGATGTTAAATATTCAGCATAAATTTGTAGTTTAGGTACTTTAAAAAAAAAAAACACAAGTGATCAATTGGTTCAAAGGATAAAAACATTTCTAATGCATTGGTTTTCAATGATGAATTGATTAAATCGGCAGTAACCTTCAATGAGCAATGGGCTGGTGGATTCGGGTATGGACGTGGCACTGTAGTTGAGTTAGGAGCTGGCACTGGATATGGTTATGGGAGTGGATCTAGTGTGTCTGGGGTTGGTTACGGAGCTGGTAGTGGTGGTACTGGTATTGGGTATGGGGCAAGTTCAGGATCAGGTGGGGGTACTCGAGTTGGGCAAGGAAGTGGCAGTGGTTATGCGTCCGGAGGTGGCACTGGCACACAGTAACCTGCCATGCTTGCTTCAAATACGATTAGAAATCTCTATTTTCTTGGTAAAATTACTTTATAACATGTCATATATCTCACTTCATGTCACTATACATTCCTCAAATTTTCATTAGGTAAAATGTTCAAGTTTATTTGTATGACTTAAAGTCAAATCAATTAATTGTAAGATTAGAAATATCACCTTAATGATATTAATATAGTAAAAAAAATTTAACTAGTTATGTATTTTAGTGAATACAATACAATGTACCGTCTTAAATGAGTTCTTCCAATATTTAGAATGTTCCGTCAAAAGGTATACATAGCATTAATTTGTTCTATCTATCAAACGAACAAATGAGAAGTAGAATTGACATTACTTCTTCGAAATCTAGTTCGACTTAACCTCTGATTTCCTAATTAAATACTTAGCAGATTTCGGTTTTATACTTTTTTCATGCATGGAAGAGAATGGGCATACATGCACATACGAACGATTGGTAGTGGAGGTTTATTTTGCGATTAGTAATTGTTGATAACAATTTATATGATACTAAATCTTATCGGTACATTGTTATAAATGCATATGTGGTACAAAAATTGAAAGAGGATAACATTTTGGGTTAATTAGAATTTGAAAAAGAATGTTGGTAGGAATCTGTTGATTAGTGGAGAAGATAAATGATGGGATGAATGATTAACCAAATTTTAATTTACAGAACAATTTACGGCAACTATTGATCATTATCATCTAACACTAGAAGAAAAAACCACGTTATCTTTTTTTTTTAATACAAAAATCACGTTATCTTGTTCTCTCATAGATAATAAAGGTGTTAATGAGATAATATTAAGAAAGCTTGGCAACTTTGACATCAAATAAGAATATTGATTTTAATAACTGCAACGAATCTGCATGCATATTGAACATGTTCAACGAGTCTTGCATAAGCAATTGGAAAAAAAAAAAAAAGAAGGGATTGATGGAAAAAAATAAAAATGACTTGTGTGCGAAGATGGCAAATTGATACCGAAGAAAAACACACACAAGAGTTGGCGATAGAGGCTCTGAGATTGAGATTGGTACTGCTTGTCGAAGAATTTCGTAGATTGTGTTTACGGCGAAAGTAGGAATGATTAGGGTTGATGGTTTAATTTGATGGTATTTGTTTCAGTAGGCAACACTAACAAGAATTAATAAAATTAATGAATTCATGGTAAAACAGTAATAGAGAAATAAAATGTACAATTTAATGTCGTTATATATACAATAATATAAAATTATAATATAATAGAGGTGCCGAAAGCAGCAGAAGAAAGGCTGAGTGTGAGACCGTGAATGGCATCGCACAGCTTGCTCAGGGGCCGCTAATTTCTAACTTTTTCTTCAATCTGCTGCACAATACAGCACGTAAACCCATACGTTGCATATGGCCCAGGTGGGTCCCCTTCCTGCGAAACGTTGATTTCAAGACTACTCTACAAATATCACAAGAAATGCGACGAAAACGTCCTGTTTAGCTTGCAGCAAACAAAACAAGATGGAAAAGTGACAGTACATGGTCATATTAAAGTTGTTCTACCGGTAACAATGAATTATAACTATATACGTAAAATAATAAATAATAAATAATATATTATAATTTTAATCATGTGGTTATGAAATAATATTTTATTATAAAATAATTCTAATATAACCGGACCTAAAAATAAATGACCAAAGTAAAATCATCATATCAGATTTAAATTCAACAACACTAAAAAGCGAAATCAAAAGCACATCTAACATGCTAAAAAATAATCATTTTGTAGAAACCATCACCTAAATCTCAACAACGTTTATGTTGTATTACTAAGAATCAATAATTAAATATATAAAAGTATATATAGATTCATAATGCTTAATTGTTTTTATAGAGTTGTGTGGATTACCTTCTAAATCATAAATTATCCTAGAGAATCTTTTAAGTTTCTCTCTACACTCATTATGATGATCGGATGTCAGAAAAAAATAGAATATTAAATGACTACTTATATAGATAATTTTCTAGTTATCTTTCAATATTTCTATTTTATCATATCGTAAAAATAAATATTATTTTTAAATTTTTATACATTAAAGGTCCACGTAAAATATATTAAAGTTCAGATTATTGAAAATTTTAATATATCACTTTTAATTGTACTTAAAATTATATGATAATATATAATACATAATTATTCACATATAAACCTAATATTGAATTAAGATCCAACAAACACCCTCCAGGAGGTTAAATAATGGACTTACATTTCGGTTCATGAACTAATTTTTTGAGAATTTGGGAAAACTAGCATCACTTGCACCTTCAAAATCCTTTTAAAATCCCTCTTGTGGCTTTACAATTTTAACCTTCAATAAAATATTAAAAAACCCAATCTCTCTTGCCCAACTCAAACTTGCAGATTTTTCTCTTTAAGCCCTTTGTCGTTACCATTGCTTCTTGTCTACATTTTTGCTGCAAACTTTACAATGAATTCTTTACTCGAAATCCTAAATTAAGATTCATGTATACAAATAACTTTAGAAGAAATAAATCATTTAAGTTTTAATTTTATCATGAATTTAATAAGAAAGTTTTCTACCGGATCTACACACTTGACTAGCGAGTTTTATAACTGCTATGTTGTTTTTTTAGGCTTAAACTCTATTCAAATCATGAGGTGATCAGTTTAGCAACTATCAACTGAAAGGAAATTTTTTTTTAATCATTTTTAAAGAAACGTAATAATTTGTTGGGTTTTGAAGTTTGTTTGTGGCTGCAATTCTAATTTGACCTTTAGTTTTACAGTTGCCAAAATCATGGTAGTTTCTTTTAAGAAGTTTGTTTACTCCCCATGGGAGGGTCTACGGCTCCTATCCTTTGATCGAAGATATGTAAAATAACGAATCAAACTGGATAATTTTGAAGTCGTGCATCTTTCCATAAAGTTGTAGTTCCCTTTTGACAAGAAATAGGTAAGGTCTTTCACGGACTTGGCGTGTGGGTGTTATGAGTGTTCAGAGTTCTCTTGATTGAGGGGTGCCAATAGTCCCACTCTTACTGCAGGTCAACCTCGGCCCAATATCGGCTCAGTGAACTCGGTTCAGACCTCGGCAGGAAAGAGGCTGTATTGCTGACTGCCCCGTGAACCAAAAAGATTAAGAACCCCATTACGCCGCGACCCCTATGGCCTATGGGGCATCACTTTATGAGTAGCTTGTACATTAAAATATTTTTGGGCGGTGAACAATCAATGGATTATCCAGATTCCAGAGGCAACCGCCAGAGTCTTAAATCCTTAAAACAAAGTCCGGCACCGCACAGTGGATGCTGTGAATGGTAGAATTTCGAAGGAATAATGTTTAACGGTTTCTAGCAGTTGAGTCCCAACTAACATTATTAATTTTTAACGACATCAATGTTCTTGCGATTAACATTTTATACTTCAATAACAGAGGGATATGCCGACAAGGTAACCTCTAATTCCGTTGGGCTCGGTGGAATCCCGATACATAAGCTTACATGTAATTCACAAACTACAAGCATTTACACCTGCTAGAAAAATATCCTAGACATTTTCAATAGAGAAAACTGATCTGATGGAATCTGATCTAGACGTTTCTGGTCTGCTCTCCGAGTACGAGACCAGTGCCTTCACAACTTGGCGAAATCTCCTTCTGTAAGTGGGAAACTTCGATACGCTGCGTATCAGTCCTATCATCCTGTTGATGAAGTAATTATCAGATTGCATTAACCGAAAAAAAGAAAAACCACTCAGGCCCTGTATGTCACTTGTGAAAAGCATTGGCATAATGCTCACTTTAGTTAAAAGACGTACTCTTCGAAGGACTAATGTTAAAGTTCATATGACAGCTCATAAAATTTATATACGAGTACACAAAGTTTTGCCTCTTTCAATTACTTCAATGAGATGCAGATAAAGTTCATACCTTCTACTGATGCCCTGTATTTGAGCAGCTCTGAGTGCATCTTCAGGCAGTAAACCGCCGTTGTCCCAAGCCTCCATTCGTTCTGTAGTGCTTCCAAAAAGGACTACTTTTTCCAGGTACCTCACTTCAGGCTCGGTCAATTTTAAGACTGAAATTTGTTCCTTTAGGACCATTATTGGGTTAAAGAACCAGTCCAACAATTTATTATTTGGTCTATTCAGATGGGTTATTTCAACACTATCAGGTAGCAATAAACCACCCGAACCAGCTTTGATGGAGTAAAGGAGAGTCTGCAAGAATGAATAACAAGGCAGACCAAAACCTACTATGGCTTCTTCATTCACACACTTTGCTTTCAACCAATCTTTGAGGTCAGTTGGTGTTATTACATCAGCGTCTAGTAATTCTCTTCCCCTCGTTTCACAGGACCTCATCATATTTACCCATATCTGTTTCATGCACCTTAATTGGTCAGTAAGCAATCGTTGTATAACCTACTCAAATCATACAAATGAACAGATTTTATAACTATAAATATCAATAATCGATGACATCAACTCAACTTCTGCTAAGACTTTTAGACCGCAGCAACTGTTTTTCAAATTATCAAATGATGCTTAAGACTGCAGATATGATATCTACAAGTTTAAAACTCCCAAAGGTGGCGTATTTAGTCAAAACGTTTTGCCAGTATAATTATCTTTCAGGCAAATAACAACGTTTGAACACTAATACTATTTTATTTGATTTTTAAATTTGAATTTCCAAATAAGATTTTGTTATTACAGAATTTAAGGTAAAAAAATCATTTAAAACATTAAAAACAAGGTATTCCAACTGACTCTCATTAGTTCTGTATATTGGACTATTATGACAACTCACTTAGAGATGTCCATTTGGTTCACAGACATACCTGCACCATTTTCACTTCTTGTATAGCCTCCCTAACTGATCTGGAATGCGCTAAGCTTGGCATCAGCATTGCAGGTGCGTCTGCAGAAGCAGAAGTAAATTTGCCTCCAGCCACCTGATTTCCCCCAACAGGCAATTCAGATGAGCTATGGACCTTTTTCTGTCTATATCGGGGCCTGGCTGTGAGAAATGTATTTTGAAGAGTTAAAATGAAATTAAAGAACCAAGATCTCCAGCAGTTTAGTTGAAAGAATATTATCCACGTATCCAGGAATAATTAGAGAAGATAATTACTTTGGAAGGATAGTTCCCTCCCTGAGGTAGAGCCAATCATTTGTATACTCGTCAAATTCTGCAACCATTGCAATTACATACGCAACACCTCTCCGGAAAGATCTTTCCTGCATCCATAGGAAAGCTAAAGTCTGAGTTCAGTTGTAATAAATACCAAACCTACAATGTACTTCGAATATGACAAACCTGGTATACTACAACTGATCCATACAGTCCAATGAAGATACTCGAGAAAATAGCAATCACAATACTCCCAATAACAACAATTGGCCACAAAAGGATAGTCAAACCAGCAATTGGTATGCAGGCTGTTTCGAGAAATGGTCCCTCACGGCTTATGAGATCATGCAGCAGCCGAAACCAGCCCTTAAACAACATATATGGACTCTTGATCACAGCAATTACAGTGTATAAAGGAATGTCCACAACTAGCCCCAGCAGCCCAGCAATGATACATCCAGGCACATGAAACAACCTACAACAGGCAAATGGTCACTATAACAAATGACTGCTAAATTTGAAGACCAAACATTTGCTTTCATCGCTTTGATACAATCAACTTAACCCTTATTCTCCATTTTGTTGTCTAGGAAAATTCAATGGCCAAATAGATGCATGAATCAAGTAAAGTTCATTCTTAGAGCTAAAAATTATATTGTATTTGCGGTAAAGGTTAAGCTCATCCCTAGGCTCTAGAGAGTTAAAGAAATAAAAATTAGATTTAAAATGCTTAAATAAAATAAAAGCTTCTTAATCCCTGCTCAGAGCACCAAAACAGCTAGAAACTCTTAAATCAAGAATTTATATAATTTGTTTTCCAACGTGCCTATGCTCCCAGTGAAACATTATAAACCTCACTAGTTGCCAAAAATTACAGAGCAACACAATCATAGTTGATACAAACAATAACAAGACCAATACCTCAAAGGTTGAAGCTCATTTGAATGAGGCGATTCACGTATCTCCTTCAAGAAGATCGGATATGAATGATAACATAAGTCTGCAAAATCTCTGACCATAGTACAACTTCCTTTAATAGTTCCCCATGTTCCATCCTGATTGTTGATTAAAGCAAATAGAAACAAGTAGTTAAAATTAACAATCTTTAACGAGCCAAACTAGAAATAAAATTCAAACAGGGAAACTAGTTCTTCAAAAGTTCGAAAGTATACCACTACACAGTGGAAGAGTTTCTTGCATTCATTGTCATTTCTAAAGGCCTCAAAAGCTGAAACCCAGGGAGTGAAAAAACCATAGCCGACTCCCACAAGAACGCTCCCAGCAATGCTTAGACCCAACCATAAGCCAAACAAAGCAGGCAAAGGAAAAAAGATGGCAACTTTAAGAGGTATATCCAATCTATTAGTCCTGCAGTTACCAATCCAATATCTTAGACAACAATATATAAAAGCTCCTGATAGAAAAGTATGATTTTGACAAAATTCAGTTGCACATCGAGAATTATAATAAATAAAAAGGAGCAAAAATAGTACTAAAGATTTCATTCTTTTTACTTTACAAGGGTGTAGACTGTCCAGGCAACATGAGCAGGGAACAAGCCAATAATCACTCCAACATTCCCTATTATCAATATCAAACCAGCTACAGGACACACAAGTAAACCTGCAGCATTAATGAAAAAAAAAAAAAAACCATCTTTCAAATCCCCATGTAAAAGCTCAACGAACATAACAAAATAAAAAGTCAAACAAGAAAAAAAGAATAGAAAGGCAGATATTAAACATTTGTAGAAAGTGAATAGGAGAAGAAAACCTTTAAGAGCCCCGAGAAAGAAAGCCAAGCAGAAGGCAAAACCCACATAGATGATCTTCAGCCAACCTTGCAGATTGCTTAACATGTCCATAACAACCAAGATATCATAGAAATTCAGCAGCACCACAAGAGAACAGGTTATAACCTGAAATCAATTCTTCTAAAACCTATTTAAAATATTATGCACGTTAAAATAAAATAAAAATTTTATACCTAAAACTATAAGCCACCCTTTAAAAAAACAAATAAATAAATAAGAAGCCAACAATAATATATTGCAAGAAAGAAGGGAAGAGACTATGGACAGAGAGAGAGAGAGAGAGAGAGAGTTGCAGTTCAAGAAGAAGATGACAAAGAGAGAGAACAAGCCTCGGAACCCAACCCCAAAACAGAGTTAATCAATTCAACAGTGTCCAGGATGCTAGGACTTAGGATCCCAGAAGAAATATTCAAACACAGCTCCTATATAGGGGCAGCAGCATCCCTTACTGCAATGCAGCTTTTCTTTTTTATTTATTTATATTATTATTATTATTTGTAAGGGTCTTCTAAGTTACATTAATAAATTATAAATGTATGTAACTCAAGAAAAGCCCTGTTTTTAAAGCTTGATGGAGTAAAGCTGTTAATGATACGATGACATGAAGTGGGTCACGACTTTTGTTTGCGTGCCATATCAATATGATTATTCAGTCCAGCGGGTGATATCAAAGGATGTGATTAGTTGTTACTGTACAATGGATTACAGAGTAATAAAACGTGTTAGATTACAAAGTCGTATTAATTAAATATTAATAATATGGTTTTTGGCGCAGGCGTGCCTGCGTGGTGCGCGAGCGTTAACCGTAAAGAGTCGTAATTGGGCTGCTGGGCATGTGAGAGGGTGTTACCAACTCCGTGGTCAAACACTACTACTAATAATATCATGCATAATTTTAATATTATCTTCTTCTCTCTTTTTATTCTTTTCGGCAAAAAAGTTTTAATATTATTACATTTGGACATCTAGAAGTTTTGACTTCCGAATTAGGCGCCGAGGATTTTTTTTATTATTTTTTTATTTATTTTATTGAGTGTTTATGCTTTCATATAAAGTCTCACTACTCCTCTACGTGACTATTGTGTTTAGTTAATCTTTGTAAGAAGGCGGTTATTGTGGTTGTTGTTATTTTACAATTGATTATTCACTAGAAATATAAATTGCTTAATAAAAGAAAGCACAACCTCGCATTAGAATGCAATATTTGTAAGATGTGTTTGGCAGTCTGTATTACACTATATTTGGTTGTAATTTTTTGTTGTATTGCACTACATTAAAAAAAGTGACTAATATAATAAAAGATGTGAAAAATAAATCCATAGGAGGTTAGGTTCAGGCTATATTGCATTAAAGTAATGTTCGTATTTTAAATATAATCATTTAATTTTTATTATATAATCAATTTTAAATTTATTAGATATTTGTTTTATATTTATATTTAATTAAAAATTTAATTGAATTAATGATATAAAATAGTAATAAACCTACATATGTATGATAATGATTATTTTACTTTCATTACATAAAAAAAATATTTTAATTATTTTACTTTAAAAAAATTTTAAAAAGTATTTTAATTTTATTTAATTATATAATGAATAAAAACAAATTTATATTTCAATATTATATTGTATAATATAGTTATATAGAATAATATAATATTAAATTATACTTAGACTATATTATAATAACTAATATATGGGAATAAATAATATTTTAATATAATAGTATTAATAATATAATGTAACCTTGCAATATTTTATTATGCAATAATGTTATATTATTGAATAATTTTTATATCATAAAAATTATTTAATAATTAATTCAAAAATTAATAATAAAAGCCTAAAATAATAATACACCTAAATAATATTAGTTTAATTTTAACATTAAAATAATAAAGTCCATATTACACCAAATAATATTGCATTACAATTTAATACAATATCTCGTAATACAATACGATTAATATAGTGTAATGTAATACAATATACTAAATGCATCCGTAAAAACACTTATTATTATTTTTTTGTTATTGGTATAATATATTTCCTTGTTTTAGGGTATATGTGTTGATTTTACATGTGATACGCGCTATTTAAAAAAATGTAACAACGAAGTTGTTCTCTACTATATATATATATATATATACATAGCAAATAATTGAGAAATCTACGCAAATTACTATGTAATTGAATATATGATGTATACATCAAATGTAAACTCCCACCCTCAAAACTAAAAGTCGAAAACGTCATGAATTTCGGGAATAACAATGATCGATCGTTTGGGGGCACTGCGTTTGGCAACATAAAAAATTAATAATAACGTATAGATAATGACGGGACGGGAGGCGCACACGACAAAGTCACAATGTTGCTACTGTGGTCCTTCGCTGCAGAGAATCAGAATGGATGATCGCACTTATCTGGAGAGAATTTTTGGCGGGGATTCTTTTTAGTTTCTTCTGAGAATGATGTGAAAGAAACCGAATAATGTGGAGGCAATGGATGAGTTGTCAAATTGGACATCTGAATATATAATGTAGAGCCCCGTCTGCTCAAAAACTTTTGAATTTAAAAAAAATTATCATTATATATATATATGTATAATGAAAAATCTAACCACTTTAGCCGTCGTCTCTTTTTTCCACTTTCGCTCTTTTTGTTCGGTGACGCAAAACGTTTCTTATACGTGGAACAAATGAAAAGGTAACTTGACTTTTCACTTAAAATATAATTCTATTAAGGTTGTGGTTATATTAGAGTTGATTTATGGTGGAATATGAATTTTAGCTACATACGTAAAATGATAAATAATAAAAAAATTTTAAAAAAATAATAATCGTTCACTCATTTTTTTAAATTTTTTAAAAATACACAATTCTTTCTTTTTTTTTGTTAGAATCCACCTAAAATTACATTTTGTTTTATTTTTTTACTTTTGTTTGCAATCCGTTAAGAAAACTAACGGAAACTTTAAAAAATGATCATTTTACCCCCAAAATAAAAATTATAATTTCATATTAAAATTTACCAAAAATAATCAAATTAAATCTAATTATTTTCCCATGGTCAATAAAGAAATTAATTCCACAACCATCAAATGTATATTTTTTTAAAAATATGTCTGTAATTAGAATGTTAAATTATAACAGTAGTTTAAAAATAGTCCAATCTCGCAAACCATCAATTGAATTTAAAATAAATAGAATTTTATTATTCATTGAGTTATAATCTCTAGTAGTTAAGATTTTTTTATACTTTATTAACGTACCAATAATGATATTTATTATTAAATCTTATTATTTTTGACATTTTTAGGGTGAAATTGTAATTTTTATTTTGTGGGTAAAATGGTTATTTTTTTAAATTTCTGTTAATTTTTTTAACGGATTCTAAACGAAAGTAGAAAAGTGAAATAAAATATAACTTTAGGTGGATTTCAATAAAAAAAAATTATATATTTAAAAAAAAAATGATAGATGGTAGATATTTTTTCAAAAATTTATTATAATTTGAATGTAGATACGAAAGAGTACTGAGTTGTCAAATTGAACATCTGAATATATAATGTAGCCTTGTCAGCTCAAAAACTTTTGAATTTAAAAAAATAATAATTATATAAAATCTACCTACTTTAGCTGTCATCTCTTTTTTCTATTTTTTTTTCTCTTTTTGCTTGGGTGACGCAAAACATTTTTTATTTATGGAACAAATGAAAAGGTAGCTTTACTTTTCAATTAAAATACAATTCTATTAAGGATATGTTTGCGTTATAGTTTATTTTCGGTAGAGTACAAATTTTAACCACACACATAAAATAATAAATAATAAATAATTTATTATAATTTTTATTTTATGGTTACGAAAGAGTATTACATCTTCGAGCGGTTCCAACATAATCGAACCCTTCTATTAAACTTAACGAATTTCAAATGGAAGTGAAAAAGTAAAATAAAATATAATTTTAAGTGGATTCCAATTTAAAAAAAAAAAGTAATTATGTATTTTTAAAAAATTAAAAAAAAATAAATAAATGGTAGATATTTTTCTAAAAAATTATTATAATTTTAACCGAGTAGATTGAGTTGTCAAATTGAACATTGGAATATATAATGTAGCCTTGTCAGCTCAAAAGCTTTTGAATTTAAAAAAATAATAATTATATAAAATCTACCTACTTTAGCTGTCATCTTTTTTTCGTACTTTTGCTCTTTTTGCTTCGGTGACGCAAAACATTTTTTATTTGTGGAACAAATGAAAAGGTAGCTTTACTTTTTAATTAAAATACAATTCTATTAAGGCTATGGCTGCGGTAGACTTTATCTTATCTCCGGTGTAGTACGAATTTTAACCATACACATAAAGTAATAAATAATAAAAAATTTATTATAATTTTTATCTTATGGTTACAAAGGAGTGTTCTATCTTTGAGCGATTCCAACATAACCTAACTCTTCTATTAAACTTGTCGGACCCAATTATAAAGTGTAAATCCACTTTAGTTTTACAATGGTGAGAATACAGTTTTTCTATTAGAATTTTGTATTTCTGGTATTGATACCCAATTTCAAAACTCACAAATGATAAAATGATATGACTGTGACAACAACAATCCTTTACAATATGTCACGATGCTGTGTTTGGTACAAGGTATTGTATTATATTGTATATTATTATTTAATGTAGATCTATTATATTATGTTATAATGTTATATTGTATTAATATTGTATTATAATAATATTTTACAATATTTTGGTATTCCGCTGTATGAAATATCTATATCTTATTTAAGTATTTATTGTTAGTTATATTGACTTATTAAATAATAATCAATTTCATATATTAATTATTATAAATATTATTAAATAATACATTATTTAGTTATATTTAATATAATAAAAATTAAAATATAATATAACATTATTAAATAATAAATAATAAATTTATTAAATTACATAAATAATTAAAATGTAAAAATCGAAGAAGATAAAAATTAATAGTGTATATAATATTATATTAAATTAAAAAGTTATATTTGTATATTATTATTAATATAAAGTTTCAAAAGTATAAAAAAATTGTATAGTTAAAAATCTCAATTCCTAGGCGGGTGATGGGTTTCGATAATGTAGCAAATGCAGTTTTAAGTCTTGACTCAGCAAGGTGTATTATGTGCGACATTTGAATTGCCAAACATGAGATTCGTTTCAATTAATACAGGGCCCACCAATTATCCTATGGAATGTGGCATGCCAAACATGGAAATTTCAGATTATTCTCTACTGTCTTTAAATTTTTCTTTTTTTTTAACCTTAATTTATTCCACACTTTTGTTAAAAAGATTTAAAAAAAATCATCAACTCCCCCTAATTTTTTCCTTAACTTTTGAATAAAAAAAGATAACTTAAAGTTTTTAAAAATAATAAACATAATTTTAAAATAGTTAATTCACATAAGAGTAATTTGAAATTTACTCATTAAATAATAATAATAATCCATCTTAATACGCACAAATATTCAATGTTTGTAAAATATTTGATGTGACCTAACTGCGTTGGTTGTGGAAACACTGGTTTGAGTATTAATCCATGCCCACAAACATGAGTAGGTTATCCTCCAAAGCATGTTTTATTTGAGAATTTGTTCAATTAGATTCAAATGAAAGATAAGCCACTCAGCCTTTAGCTGGGTGGTCAGTGGAGGGTAGCAGTTCGAACCCTTATAAATGTATTATGAGAAAATTTCTTTAATTATAACGTATAATTAAGTGGAGGCAGCCTTCTAGTTTACCAAGTGTGAGTGGAGTAGCTTATGCAAAAGCTAAAACAATATATTTGGGAATGAGAGTAGCTGAAGCAGCAGCAAGCGAGCTAGTAATAATCAAGAGTGATTGTTCAAAGGTGGTCAATCAAAATTTGGGAAAGATAAAAAGTAATTTGGAGCTCTTATGGATTATCTCGAAAATTCAAAAACAAATGCAGAGAATTAAAGATATTAAGATGCAGCTCATTTTCTGGACATGTAATGGAGTAGCGCATGACTTGGCCAAAATGGCTTTAAAAGTTAATGAATATGTCCAGCGGGTGGGCGCATGCCCGCCTCAAATGTTGTACCTTTTTTTCTTTAATTTAATGAAAATATGCTTTCTTTAAAAAAAAAAAAAGTACGAGTGAAATATCTTTCAAGTATCAGTTATAATCTCATGTAATATGAGCAATATTCTCGTATAGTCAACAACAACAAAAAAGATTCAAATGAAAGATTGCAGGGTACAGTGGCTTAAAAGCTTCTTCTTTTTAATTTCCCTAATCATTTGAGTTTGATTCTTGGAGTTTGAATCCAAAAAAGGCAGGGTTAATTAATCAATTTATGTCTTACATAAAATAGAAAGGGAAAATTGTCAGTTTCCCCTATTAAAGTCAAAATACATGATTTACTTCTTACTATTTTTACACTTGTTAATAACCTCCCTCATAGTATAATTTTATAATATTATCTTTTTCTTTAAATACATTTTTATTTATATTTATTATAAATTAATAATTAATAAAAAATATTTTTCTTATATATTTTGTTATTGTTTTAACTATAAAGAATAAGTATATATTAATTTCGTAAAGTGGAAATTGACAATCTCCCAAATGAAAAAAATTAGAAATAAAAAATGTTGCCAATTTGCATTCACTTTTTTGAATGAACCATAGTTAGTTTGAACTTTGGGCTGCAATAAATAAATATTCAATTAAATCTTCTTGGGCTCGAAGGTCCATAGATTTTTTGGACCAACGAATCAACCACAATATTTGCTCCTCACGAGCGATCCATTAGCCCAACTTAATGGGACTTTTTTTTACCTCCGCACAATTTTAGTTCAAGGGGACATTTTTTTATTTTGTTTTTTGTTTTTTATAATATCCGATATTTTCTTGACAAAAACAATTTTACGATATAATTGGTTTTTGGTTAAAAAAATAAAATAATAATAAGTTATTTTGTATTTTTTAAGGTAGAGAAGTGGATAAATCCCTTATTATTATTTTTATTCTCATTTTTAAAATTCAAACTCAAGTGACTGAGTAAATAAAATTGCTTGAAATTACTCAACCATGCCCTTAAGAAAACTTAGTTATTTTATAATGGGAATGAGAATGTGATGAAATATGAAATGAAAAAGTAACAAAATTATTGAAAATTACATGATCTCATGTTTTTCTCTAGTCCAAATATACTTTTAATTGAGTTCTTCAAGATTTTAGCTAGGACACAACATTAAATCCATTAAAATTTAAAAGAATTTTAGGTAGAAGGGCAAGTATAAATGATTAATTTTTTAAAGCTAAATTATGGTAGAAATTGAAATCCAATGTAATGTTATGTGAGCAAAATTGACAAGAAGTAAATATTTTTAATCTATACCATAATTAATTGATATGAGTCAAAGTGAGAAGTAATCTATATTGAGGCACAACATATTTCATTACGGTGAAGTGAACAAAATTACAAGTCTCACACTCGCAATTCCTAACACATGCTAACTTACGATCACGATAATTTCGTAATTTCTTAAAAGCCTTTATATTTGAAGGTTTCTCTGCTATGAAGTTTAAGACCATAAACTCATCATCCACAAAAAAATCTTATCAAAGCAAGCTCTTCACCAATGTAATCACGATCTTCACAACTTTCATACATATTATGATATATGTCAATGTTAGCGTGATAAATTACAATAATTGTGATAAATAATAATGCTAAAAATACGGGTTTGAGTTAAGCTACCTAGTGGTCTTCAAATGATATAATATTCAGTATAATCATAGGTTTACTTAAAGATAAAAATAACAAAAAAAAATTAAATGAATCACAACAAGAATGTCTCTTTCACATGTGATTGATATTTTTGCACAAAAGCTCAAATTAATTATTTCCCAATTAGCTTAAATATATAACCCCATTAGCCCTCTTCTATATTTATGGTTAGTTAGGTTTCTAGCTTAGAGGACTGCGTTACAGCAATAACAGTGTAGATGATTGATATATCAGAGAGCTGCAGATAGCTAGCTGCAAATGCATTGACCGTAGAAGTCGATATATCAGAGCATATGGGACTATGATCAATGTACTGCGGCCTTCATTTTGATGAACAAATTGATAATTGTCATCACCTTGAACTTCGTACTAACAATTGTTCGGAAATTAACAAACAAAGAACCTAAATATTATTATACCATTACAGCATAATTAAAATCAAAGTACAAGATATCTCAAGTACTATTAGCATTTTCAGTTAAAAAGAAAAAGAAAAAGAAATCTCTCAATCGGAGAGTAAGCAGACTGACGACATATTCTAGCAGCGAAAATTTTAATATATTGAACTGATGAGTTATACGTTATCCCAAAATTATCAAGCAACTAGCAATTTTGGGCCTCTGCGTCCTTGTAGCCCAACAAAGGAAATAAGTTCAAATAAAAGTTCTTCCGACAGCCGAACATCGAGGAAAGATAAGAGACGAAAACTCATTTTCCTTTCATAATAGTTTCCAACAAAAGAAACAGAAAATTATTAATTCTAACACTGATTCAACGAAAATTATTGATTAAAAAAATGTTGGGGAAAAATTAGGTTTTTAAATTTTTATTAAACCTTTTGAAGATCGCTCTCATATAATATATAAGAATACGTAATCCAGAAATCGTACCTTGAAAATCCGATTTGGCTTTTTCCGTTGAAATGATTTAGGCTCCTAGATCACGATCCGCCATCACTACTCCTGTTAGATCACGATCCGTCAGCACCACGCTTGCTAGATCACGAACTGTCACCAATGATCTTCCAGGTTATGACTCAGGTTCGATCTGCACTTGACGTGTGGGCGCCTTTATCACTACCAAAGCAACTAGCACGAGAAAATTTTTCTCTCAACAATGGAGAGAAAAATCTTATTCTCTGATCTGTATAAAGTGGCTTCTATCTTTTCTTTAAGGAAAAATAAGCCTTATATATTTCCCTTTAGTGAAAACCCTAGGCTCCAAATAATGCCCTAAATAAAACTCACGTTTATTTACTTTTTCAATAGGGGACCTACCTTGTAAAATAACATAAGGCCCCTTATACAAAAGCTAATTAAATGGAGCCTCCCACTAAATGATATATTTAGGTTTTTGACCCAAATCGCTAGTTATCTTACTTATTAGTCCAGTAGTGGTGCAGTCAATTAAATGAGCTAACCCGGGGATCATTTGGGAACATACAATAGTGGCTACAATAATTAGGCTTGTAATTAAACTATCCCAATTATTTAATTCCAAATCTACTCCACTAAAAGATTGGAACTGACTTTCATAATTGTATGCTCGAATAATAATTCGTCCCAAGCCACATTGATTTCTTTACTGCACAATCCTTTGTACCACATCGTTAATTAAATTGATATCTCAACTGTCCAATCAATTTAATAACATCTTATTCCTTGATCTTTACTAGTTTTCTCTAATGATCATTTTCAACATACTAAATATGTTGACACACTCTGGCCAGGGAATTCTATGATCAAGTGCTGAAAACCCATTAAGAGATGTGTTGTACAAATTCTATATTGTTAATCCATAACTTCAATACTCATAATTGCTCCCACCAAGATACCGGATAATCTTGACCACAAGGATGTGTCGTGCCCATTGGTAACTCAAATGGAATAACAATTACAATCATGAAATCATAATTAACTCAAGATTAAGATTACAGTAAAATCAACGCCTATGAGATTTAATAAGTCTGACAGTTATTACAAAGTTAATTAAATCTCATATGTGATCCTGTTCAATGTAGTCGTACTACATCAATAAATTCATACATGATTAAGACAAATCATTCAATGAATTTATTACAGTCTATACCTAAATAAAGTGCCCAACTTTATTTATCAACTGCGAACTAAATTTATTTAATCATAAGATAACTTGTATTTATGTCTTCTGTGAATCCACATGGTGATCACATAAATACATATAATATGATTAAATGGACTTTAATACAAGTATTAATGCAATTAAGATATTTGAATAAAATATCTCATTTATTTTATTAATCAGAAAAATAGTTTATTACAATTAAATAAACACATATGCTTTTAAAGAGCATATTTTCCCAACAATCTCCCACTAGCTCTCAAAGCATATCTGGCATATTGCACATGCTCTAGGGCTCTAAGTGCAGGTTATAAAGGTTTCCCACTAATGGCCATTCTAATAAGATCTGCCATTTAGCATCTAATGCCATTTGGGGTACTGTCATATAACCTTTCTACACTATTCCCTTATAAGATGATACTTCCTTTCAATATGTTTTGTTTCTTGTGGTTCCTTGGTTCCTTAGATTGAGCTACAACACCACCATTATCACATAAATAGTTTAAGGGGTGCAGTTACAACAGGTACCACCTCAAGATTTCGTAGGAACTTGCAGAGCCATATAGCTTCTTTTGCAGCTTCAAATGTAGCCACATATTCAGCTTTAGTTGTTGAGTCTGTGATACAAGATTGTTTCACACTCATCCAACTAATAGCTCCACTTCCCAATGTAAACACATAGCCGGAAGTTGATTTTCTGGAATCCTTATCTGACATAAAGTCAGAATCAGTATAACCCACTGGAATGAGTTCATCACCAGAATACATAAGCATATAATTTTTAGTTCTTTTCAGATACTTTATAATATGCTTGACTGCAGTCCAGTATTGAGGTCCAGGATTAAATTGATATCTGCTAACCATCCCTACCGCAAAACAGATGTCTGGCCTAGTGCAAAGCATGGCATACACGAGACTTCCCACAGCGTCTGCATAGGGAACTCGTCTCATTCTCCCTATCTCTTCAGATGTTTTAGGTGATTGATCCTTAGAGAATGTAATTCCATGTCTGAATGGTAATAAACCAGTCTTGGAATTTTCCATGCTAAATCTAGCCAATATCTTATCGATATAGACCGCTTGAGACAAGGCTAAAGTTTTATTCTTCCGGTCTTGTAGTAACTTGATACCAAGAATATAACTTGCCTCCCCCAGGTCTTTCATATCAAATTATTTTGCTAACCAAATCTTTATTGTAGTCAATACTCCTATATCGTTTCCAATCAGGAGAATATTGTCTACACAAAGAACTAGGAAGGCTACAAATTTTCCCTGAATTTTCTTATACACACATGGTTCATCAATGTTCTGAATGAATCCAAGTGATTTAATCGCTTGATCAAATCTGATGTTCCATGACCGGGATGCTTGCTTCAATCCATAAATGGATCTCTGCAACTTACATACCATGTGTTCTTGGCCTTTTTGTATAAATCCATCTGGTTGCTGCATGTAGATGTTTTCTTCAAGATGCCCGTTAAGAAAGGCAGTCTTGACATCCATTTGCCAAATTTCATAATCTAGCACTGCAGCAATGGAGAGTAGAATCCTGATGGATTTAAGCATAGCAACCGTAGAAAAGGTTTCCTCATAATCGATTCCTTCTTTCTGAGTAAACCTTCGGCTACTAATCTTGCTTTAAATGTTTCCACCCTTCCGTCTACTCTTTTTTTTTTTTTCTTATAGATCCACTTGCAGCCTATAGGTTTTACCCCATTTGGTGCCTCTACAAGTTCCCAGACTTTATTGGAATACACAGATTCCATTTCTTGATTCATGACCTTTTTCTAAAATTTAACATCTCTATCTATTAGAGCTTCGTTGTAACTAGTGGGATTTTGTACATGTTCATCTGAGATAGCTATATAGGTTTCTCCCAAAAATATGTATCTCGCAGGTAACCTAGTTACTCTCCCACTACGACAAGGTTCTAAAAGTGATGGTTGTTCAAGGATAATCCTGTGCTGATCAGCTGGTTGTTGCTGTTCTTTTTGTTCTATAACAGGTGTTGAAAGCTGAGCATCAACCTGATCTCTTTTATTTCTCTAGTTTTACCTTACTCTTAGGTTATAAGTCATTATAGAGTCTTCCTCAAAGAAAGTAAAGAATATTTCTATAAATACATTCCTATTTTGAGGACTATAATTCAGACTTTCCCTTATTCCTTTAAGATACCTAAAACATGCAAGCTTCTGAACACGAATCCATCTTGTCTATCTCTGATTCTAGTAGAAATACTAGTAAACTCCAAATACGAATGTGTCTCAAACCATGTTTGTGACTTTTTCATAATTTCTTGGAGTAGTAGACACCGAGATAGATGAAACTAAGTTCAATAAACTTTGTAGTTTTAAATACTAGTATTTGGAATCAAAAAAGGTAAATGATAAACCACTTAGTATATATCTTGTCTTATCCAAAAGAATCTTGTTTCTCCATTTAATTACACTATTGTATTATAGTGTTCATTGACAACCAAATAGTGCTTGAATTCTCCATAGAGATATTCTTTGTTTCGATCATATCGAAGTTCTTTTATGTTCCTGTCTAATTGCTTTTGTCTTATCCACGTACTCTTTTGAATTTCAAAAGCAATGGAATCATGACGCATTTAGACAAACATAAATAAAATGAATATTCATCAACAAGATTGATAGAATACTCATAACCCCTTATAACATGTAAACTGATTAGTCCGTATACATTTGTATGCGCTAAATCATCAAATACATAGTTATGCTTTTAGCTCAAAAAGAGCATCCTCGTCATATTACTTTTCTAAATAAGATTTATAGAGTTACAATGATCAATCTTAATAGGCCAACAAGTCTATCATTAATCATTTTCTTAAAATCTTATTATAGTTTATATGACTTAGGCATAAATATCAGAGGTGATTTTTGGTTAGAAGAAACATTTCTTTTCTTAGATAAATGCATATACTTTTTATCATTATATCTTACTTTGAATAGATCAATGGACTTCTATGATATAAATTGTCTTTATAAATAACCAAAATAAATAATAAATAGAGGATCCAAAAAATAACAGTGTACTCCTGTTTATTAAAACAAGCCACCGAAATTAAATTCCTCTAATATAAAGACAAATATCAAAACTAAAGTCTTGTAAAATTGATCTAGTCTTTCAATTGATATAAACTAGCATGTCATCAACTGCTGTTTGATGTTTTCTTCACTTAATCTCTTGGTTTCCTGAAAACCAAATAAATGAATTACAAATAAGATTAGTTATCTCAGAATTCATTATTGTATGATGCAATAGAAATCTAAACTAATTAGGAAGCTTAAAGATTTCCTATACCTGATTTTAATAATCTTAGGACAATCTTTCTTCCAGTGACCTTTCTGTTCACATTTGTAACACTTGCCTTTTGGCTTGCCACTTCTTTTAGTGGACAGTTTGCCGATCCCAACTCTTGCTTGCTCATTCTTGTCTTTCGACTTAAGCCTTGAAGAGAATCCTTTTTCAGGAAGTTTTCTGCTATGATAAAATTCTTCTATAGCATGTAGTTCGTGCATTAATTCAATTAAGGTCATATCTTTATTGTTTAAGATATAACTGACCTTAAACTCTTTGAATGTATCAGGTAAAGATTCAATCACCATGTTAATCTTTGATTTATCATTGATTTGAACACCATGAATCTTTACCTCATTCAAATAGTCCATCATTTTGAGGACATGATCACGAACTTTTGTGCCCTCTTCCATCTTAGTATCTGTGATACGTTTTAATGCTGCTTCTCTGGCAAAATGGGTATTTTGCCCAAACATCTGATGAAGACTAGCCATTATTTCAGTGGCTGTTTCCATGCTCCGATGTTTCTTATGCAGTTCCACAGAAATCGAAGCCAATATATAGCGCTTAGCCATTTTGTTAGCTTCGCACCATTTCTCATAAGACTCCCTCTAATTTCTATAATCGTATAACGATGGTTCAGGAGGGCAAGGCTGGGTCAACACATATTTGCTTCCCTTAGCAGTGAGAATATTAAATAGATTGCGTTTCCAATCTAAATAATTTTCGCCAGTGAGTTCATTTTTAACAAGGATAATTAATAATGGGTTGATGGAAGACATTTTCTGAAAAACAAAACAAAATAAACATGCATAAATACTTTGAAACAATATTCACAATAAATGACAAAAATGCAAAAAACCATAAATGCATTTTAATTTATTGTAACGATAATCTAGTACCACTTTGACAAGCTATCCGTTGGGGAAGTCATGTCAACACTTACTAGACCCAATTATCCATTAGATTATTTACTTTCATGTAAAGACATGATAAATAATTATCGTTATCCCTTTGGGCCTAAATTTGTTAACAGAGCTTCGTTGGGAAGGTTAATAACAAACTTTAGTTGAGTGTATAACCATTGTTTCAATCTACGTATTTTTCATATCAATAGTCACCGTTGGGGTGAACAATCGATTAAAAAATATTTCAATTTTATCTTTGAAGAAGTTCATCAAATAAAATATCTAATATATATACCCTCCGAAGGGAGCATCACCGTATCATGAAGTCGAGGTATATATATAATTTTATTATTGAACTAACAATGGAGCCCGTGGGAAAATTATCTTGAATTTTCCCTCTCCCACTCAATATTTTAAAATTGGTTTTTCCTTTTTAAAACATACATATTGTTAATTGCATGCTTTCTATAATATTATCTAGATGACATCAAATATTATTAATTATGTGCAAATTTCAAACAATATAATGAGATTCATTATTAATGAATGACATGTATAATTATGCATAGAGTGGCACTACCTATTCTATATGACATGTTATCATGGCATGTTATCATCCAAAACATAACATATAGAAAAACAATTAAATAATCTTAATTCATGGCTTTCCTAATAATGAAAAAATACATTAACCCTAAGCCTAATCTTCATTGGGCTTCTTGTCAATGTCCATCTTCCATAAGTTTGTCTTTGTTAATGGACTAGGGGAAATTGAGCTTTTAAATTTATAATTGGTCCAATTTTAATTTTGAAAGGAAATAAATAAAATAAATAGTTTTAATTTTATTTTTATTAAAATAAAACTTTTGGACCAAAAATAAATTTAATGTATTTAATTTTATCTATGCATTTTTAATCCATTAAGCCTAATTGAAATTGGGCCTAAAACTAGGATTCTTTAAGTCCAAAACGGTTTTTGGACTTAAATGCAAAAAATTAAAAACGTTTCTGTCCAACTAAAAAATATGAAACTATAGGGATCTCCACGATAAAAACCATGGAACCCTAAAATCACATTTTTCTTTTCCTCTTCTTCCCCAGCCGCCACCAGCACAAAAACCCAGCCGTTGTTTACTGTTTCCACACCGGACAGCCGTCATCGACGCCGGAAAGACGCCAACCAGAACGCTCCGCGCCTCCAGCCCACGTTCACGCTGCTGCTTGGGCGCTGCAGCTGCTGCTCGCGCGCTGCAGTTGCTGCGTGTGCAGCGCGCGCTGCAGCTGCTGCGTGTGCAGCTCGCGCTGCTAGCAGCGTGGCTGCTGGCCGCTGCGCGCGCTGCTGGCAGCATGTGCTGCTGGCCGCTGCGCGCGCTGCTGGCAGCATGTGCTGCTGGCCGCTCGCTGCTGCGTGTGCTGGTTCGTTGCTGCAGTTTCCAGCACGTTTCCGCAATTTTCCAGTGATGATGCTTCGGTGATTTACAAATTTTCAACGCAAATTTTGGCTTTACAAAATTTCAATTACAGTAAAATAAATCAAGAGGGAAACATGGTGATAAAAAACCACCACTCTTGTTACAGATCCAAAGAAAAATACAACGGAAAATCTAACCATGAATTAAGACAAACCAAAACATGCTTTATTCATATATTAAACAAATAATATATATCTGAATAAATTGTGCCACTCTAATACATAAATTTCAAGATTAATTTCATACAGAATTCTTATATATTAATATGAGATGGCTCTGATACCAATTGTTTGGGAAAAATTAGGTTTTTAAATTTTTATTAAACCTTTTGAAGATCGCTCTCATATAATATATAAGAATATGTAATCCAGAAATCGTACCTTGAAAATCCGATTTGGCTTTTTCCGTTGAAATGATTTAGGCTCCTAGATCACGATCCGCCACTACCACTCCTGTTAGATCACGATCCGTCAGCACCACGCTTGCTAGATCACGAACTGTCACCAATAATCTTCCAGGTTATGACTCAGGTTCGATCTGCACTTGACGTGTGGGCGCCTTTATCACTACCAAAGCAACTAGCACGAGAAAATTTTTCTCTCAACAATGGAGAGAAAAATCTTATTCTCTGATCTGTATAAAGTGGCTTCTATCTTTTCTTTAGGGAAAAATAAGCCTTATATATTTCCCTTTAGTGAAAACCCTAGGCTCCAAATAATGCCCTAAATAAAACTCACGTTTATTTACTTTTTCAATAGGGGACCTACCTTGTAAAATAACATAAGGCCCCTTATACAAAAGCTAATTAAATGGAGCCTCCCACTAAATGATATATTTAGGTTTTTGACCCAAATCGCTAGTTATCTTACTTATTAGTCCAGTAGTGGTGCAGTCAATTAAATGAGTTAACCCGGGGATCATTTGGGAACATACAATAGTGGCTACAATAATTAGGCTTGTAATTAAACTAGCCCAATTATTTAATTCCAAATCTACTCCACTAAAAGATTGGAACTGACTTTCATAATTGTATGCTCGAATAATAATTCGTCCCAAGCCACATTGATTTCTTTACTGCACAATCCTTTGTACCACATCGTTAATTAAATTGATATCTCAACTGTCCAATCAATTTAATAACATCTTATTCCTTGATCTTTACTAGTTTTCTCTAATGATCATTTTCAACATACTAAATATGTTGACACACTCTGGCCAGAGAATTCTATGATCAAGTGCCGAAAACCCATCAAGAGATGTGTTGTACAAATTCTATATTGTTAATCCATAACTTCAATACTCATAATTGCTCCCACCAAGATACCGGATAATCTTGACCACAAGGATGTGTCGTGCCCATTGGTAACTCAAATGGAATAACAATTACAATCATGAAATCATAATTAACTCAAGATTAAGATTACAGTAAAATCAACGCCTATGAGATTTAATAAGTCTGACAGTTATTACAAAGTTAATTAAATCTCATATGTGATCCTGTTCAATGTAGTCGTACTACATCAATAAATTCATACATGATTAAGACAAATCATTCAATGAATTTATTACAGTCTATACCTAAATAAAGTGCCCAACTTTATTTATCAACTGCGAACTAAATTTATTTAATCATAAGATAACTTGTATTTATGTCTTCTGTGAATCCACATGGTGATCACATAAATACATATAATATGATTAAATGGACTTTAATACAAGTATTAATGCAATTAAGATATTTGAATAAAATATCTCATTTATTTTATTAATCAGAAAAATAGTTTATTACAATTAAATAAACACATATGCTTTTAAAGAGCATATTTTCCCAACAAAAAAAACCTCAGCCACCAACCAATTCAATCAATCCTTAATTTAAAAGTCAAACCCAAAGTCAGTAATGAAGTACAAACTGAGAATCAAACCCACAGCTTAATGATCCGGACAATGAAGAAGAGGCACGGCGGCAATGAAACAGTGTTGTGCACTGATGAGATCAGACGGCACAATGGTGGAGGAGCTGCCGTTCGCGTGACATGATGGTGATGAAGGTGGGGGTGTCTCGTGGCAAAGCAAGCTGGCGTGATGGTGATGGAGCAAAGTTGGCCGACCATGTTTTTTATGGAGACATTTGAGACGACACTGGGAGATTTCACAAGTTGTTTAATTTTTTGTGCTTTGTCCTTTTAGATTCTAAGCAAACCCGCAGGTTTAGTTTATGCGGGTGTTGCCGCATTATGATTCTATGTAATACAATGTCCGATAAAAACCAAATATGATATAGTATTATTTTAATAGAATGCAAAATTCTAATGCAGCGTCACCAGGAGTGCCAAACACGCCCGCCCTTTTTGTTATTGTCTCGATGAAAAGTGAAAGGACGTGGCATAATTAGACTACACTCATACCCAACAAAACCTACATTGCGATTGCCGAAAGAAGTTGGGAATAGGTTGTAGAAAAAGGAGAAAAATGAGGTACGGTTGCTTAATATTGTCACAGGGATAAAAATTCGGGAATTATGGATGTTACGGTCAATTTATTTATTGGAAATAGATTGGGTATATAATTGAATTGCTAATAGTTGTAATATCCATACGATTTGGTTCTGCTTATTGGAAAAAAAAAAGAAAAAAAGAAAAAGAAAAAAAATCTTCGTCACACACCCGACACTAAGCATTTGTTTTTCAGCCATCGGCATGCAATTCGTGACCTACATAAATTTTATTTATTTACAGTCACAAAATTTATTACGTCGGAGTCGAACCTTACCTGTTTCCTCATCTTTGTTCTTAGTTATGCGATTAAAGTCTTTGTGGGAACAGATTAAAAGGGTACCTTCATAGCTTTCCCTAGCAATTTCGATGACACTAGTAACGCTGTAGTTGCTGCAGTTCTTCTACCTGTAACTCTAGGCGTAGCCTGTGGAGTGGATTCGATCGATTTTATCTATCGCCATATTTTATTTGTAAAAGGAAAAAAAAAAAAGCTTTTAGTAATTGTTTGCATTTCAGCTGTAACCGTATTTTTATTAGTACGATTGCATGTGCAGTTGGGCATTTCTATGATTGTTAATTGTTGATGGAATTTGAAAATTTTAATGTTGGCTGAGTTAATTAAGCATTAAAAAACCCAATATTCCTAGAAGATTACTAGAAATTCTTCTGTCTCTCTGTTTGATCTTTTGAAAAGCCACATGAGGTCATACCATAACTCAGTAAAAGGAAACAAATTTAATTTTGTTAAAATTTGATTGTTCGTATTTAGACATAAATTAATTTATAAAGGAGAAAAAAAAAGGAAAAAGAAAAAAAAAAGAGAAAAGAAAAAAGAATTAAAGTCCCATCGTATGGTATCGGCATATATGGTTTCGTAGTATTGCATCGTTTTCTCGCATCCCTCTCGGTCTCGGACTCAGGCTCGGCTCTGGCTTCTTACTTTATTATCCTTATTATCCCTCGTCCCTTCTTAATTCCACAGTAGTACCGTGAATTTTGGGCTCGTCCATTGTTTCATCTCCATTGCTGAAAAATGGATCTGGAACTGGAAGTCAAGAAAGAAGTGGTAGACGAGCACGTCAACACGACGTCGCATCGCTCGGAAGCAGCAAGACCAACAGACGACGAAGAAGCTACAATCGCGCAGCTCTCCCTGCTTCCCGCCTCTTCCAAGCCCAAGCGCAAGCGCAAACCTAAGACCATATTCTCCGCGGTTGTTCTCTTTCTCTATTTTATCTCTAAGATCTCGTAATTCATGTATACATACGCATATTGCTCTTACACAGATTTCTAGCTATTAGGTTTCAATTTTGAATTCCGTTTTGTTTAATACTGGAACTGTTGAGAAATAATAACAGGATGAGCCAATGAAGCCGTCGAAGAAGAAAGGAAAGATTATATTAAAGCTGAAGAAGAGTCCACCTGACACATCGGTCACCTCCGTTCCGGGAACCGTAAGCTGCCTTTATCGTTCTTAACCTCAAACAACATTATTAGCATTTTATTTTATTCTTGAGCTGCTAAATTGTTTTAATAGAAAAAAAATTATGAACTCGAACAGGTTGAGCCTGATTCTAGAGGAGGAGGGAAGACTAAGAGGTTGGTGAACAGTTTTTTTATTAATATTACTGTGGATTGGATTTGATTTGATTTATGACTAAATGAATGGTCCTGTGTTTAATTTGCAGCTCTAAGAAAAATAAGGATGTGGTTGATGGGAAATGTTCTCCCGTTGAACCCAAGTCTCCTGCTATGATTAGGGCAGAAGAGGTTCAATCCAATCTAGAGCCTCAGTTCCCTAGTTTTGCCAAATCTATGGTTAGATCACATGTGGCTAGCTGTTTCTGGATGGTGAGTTCTGTTATATATGTACATTTTAAGGTGGCTAATGGTATTGTGTTGGGGAACCACAGCTTTCTGCGAGTTACAATCATATATGATGATTATTTATTTATTTATTTTTTGACAGGGGCTTCCTGGATACTTCTGTAAGTCACATTTACCAGATAAGGATACCTCTGTGGTTTTGGAAGATGAATCTGGAATCCAGTACACGGCAAAATATTTTGCTGAAAAGACGGGATTGAGTGCTGGTTGGAGACAATTTTCCACTGCACACAATTTGGTTGAGGGAGATGTTTTGGTCTTTCAGTTAATTGCACCTCTAAAACTTAAGGTGGTGGCCTAAGTAATTTCTCTGTTGTTTATGTGAACAATAATGCTATACTTACAAAAAAATTTGTCCTTCTACTTATGTGACATGATGCGGCATCATTACAAATTGCATATGTGTTAAGTGGTTACTTATCTTATCATTTCACTTTCACATGGAAATTTGCATGAGGGTCAAGTGTGTCCACCACGAGTTGGGATAAAAAACCCAGCTCTTTTCCTGTATAAGTTTCTAGCATCAGATCATCAAATTTCTTTTACATATCAACCTTATGCATTTGAATGTGGGGATTATGAAAATGATTTTCATCAAAGATTTGAAATTACTTGAGAAGTTTTGGAGATTTCATTGTTCTATATGGGTAATGAATAGGAGAAGTTCTGGTATTCTACTTCCAGACAATTGATTCTGGTGAAGAAAAGAAGAAAGACGTATTTGTTTCTTTCTTTGGTTAAATAGTTTATAAGGTTGAAAATAGTTCAATCACTTTCAGAGTGGGAGTGCATTGTCTATGTATTTGTCTCTCTCTTTACAAGATCTTAAAAAGACAGTTGATGGGATTTAAGGCAAGCAATTTTCATTTAAGCTCTTTGTGATTGCTCTAGAAAGTGTGGGAATAGTTTAAAAGTTTGGATAACAAGGGGATGAACTATTGTGCATATCTCTTGCAGTTTACTGTCATGGAGGTTAGGGATTTCTCAACTCAAATTCTCTCTCGTCTTAGATAAGCTGATGCGAAGAAATACAATCTTAGGAATATTACCTAAAGATGAAGTCAGTGATTCTATGTCACGGATGGCTGATTGGTGAATGTATTGGTAGATTAATCAGAACTATACTTTTGTGTTGTAGAAATCTTTTTCAGACATAGTACCTTCAGTTTCCGGGGTGCTGGTGAAGGCTATATTTCAGAATATTTATTAAAACCTGCTGCACCTATATGCTTAGTCCAAGCTCCAGAAAAATCATCTCGATGTATTTGAAGCCGTGGAAGCATTAACTTAATCCATTGAAATCGTTCTAGGTCCTTGATGCCAGGGTGGGCAGCTTTGAAGATTGTATGTTTGGTCCAAAGTCTATGTTAAATTTTTTGTCATTGGGTCCATGCTCGAACAGGTGTGAATTTCTGCTTTGATACAGTTGGAAACCTTTTACATGGTGATTTGTATAAATTGTATTTAGTAAAGGGTTTTGGGGTTTGTTCTAGAGAAGAAGAGAGAGAGGCTGAAATTTGACAAAATATTTTTATGTGATGGTGAATATTCAAGCTCCATTTTGAGTGTTGTCTATATTTTATGCATCTAGAAGCATTATTTGTCCATAATATTACCTATATTTCTTTTGTAGGTGTACATAATAAGGGCCAATGATTTTACTGAGGTGGATGGGGCTCTTGGCCTTCTAAATTTGGATGCTCCTTCAAAGCAAAATGATACAGGCAAGCTTTTGTTTTATTTTGTTTATTTTTGGTGTCTTTTATATCTGCTTACATGTCATAAGGTCTCTACCATCTTTATGTTACTTATGCATCTTCCATTGCCCTGGGATGTTATAGCTGAACTTGAAATAGACAATGGAGAACCAATCGTAGTGACTAATCAAAACACAAAGAAGAAACGCAAGAAGTCTCTACCATTAGCAGTTGTCCAAAAGAAGAACAAAAAATCTGTCCAGGGAAGGTCAGCCTCTAATCTTGGACAACCAGCAGAGCAATCTGAAAATGACAGTGAAGAGGTTGGCTCAGAAGTTCTGGAAGGTTTCAAAATATCAACACCTCCTGTTCAGTTTAAAGATGTCACGAGTTTAGACAACTTCAACATCCTGGTAGATGGACTGGTTGTAGATTCTGAGCTCCCTGAAGATATTCGGTGTAACTACTACAAGCTTTGCTGTAGTCAGAATGCATTCCTTCATGAGAATCTTGCACAGGGTATCAATTTCAAGTTGATTGTTGGAACTATTTCTGAAATCGTCAACATTGCAGATGCCTTGAGAGCTTGCAAGTTTACTACATCCCGTGATGAATTTGCTATGTGGGACAAGACTCTGAAAGCCTTTGAGCTTTTGGGCATGAGTGTCGGCTTCTTACGTGCTCGCCTACGCCGGCTTCAGAGATTAGCTTTTGAATCAGAAGGTGCCGAGGACACAAGGAGGTATATAGAAGCTAAAGCTCAACAATCTCAGACGCAAGATGAGATAAGAAATATTGAAGCAAGGCTCGTGGAATTGAAAGGTGCTTGGCAGAGGTTTGATGCAGAAATCTCAAGTCTGAAGTCCTCAGCTGAGAGCTATGAGCTCAAGTTCCGAGAAGTGGCAAACGCTCCATGGTGACGTTCTAGTTGTTATGTGCCTAATAATTTTTTGTTAAATTTTTTTTTTTAAATTACCGTTGGTCAATCCTTTTTTTTCTTGTGTATCATCATTAATGACTCCTCTGTAACTTGAAATAGCAACGAGGTGAACCTGTTTTCATGTGGTAGATCTGACACAGGATTGCTAGGTAGTTGTAGCATCGCTTAGTATCTTTGCAAAAACATCAGCCATTACCAGCTGTTTAGTGTGTTTTAAGGATTCGAATGTAATATAGACTTTGTTGTTCTTTTTCTCGTCGTGTCCCTTACATTTTGCGACAGTTCTCCAACCTGTCAGAAGAAGTTGGCTGTACAAAAAGTGGGGCGTGAGATCCCTTCATGGTTGCAAATTCGCATAAAAGAACCTTGGCATCCAGGGATGAGATGGAGATCAAGATTGATCTCAATAGTTTTCGAAGATTAAGAAATGCTTGAAGATTTTTTGACCGCATTTCTCGCAGGATGTGGAAGGGGTGTAACATAAAGCTGATGATGGATTCAAGTGATTTCAGATTATTTAGGATTCCTTTTGTATAGCCTCTGTTTCAACAGAGCCATATATGAAAGAAACCGTTACTATTTTGAATTTTATATTTTGTTTGTAAAAACTTGATCTTCAGTGATTTCAAATGAGCCACGTATGGAAAAAATTGTTGACATTTTGTGTGAGCTTGTTTCCAAAACTGGATCTTCTTGGTAGCACCTTCCTCAGACTCTCATGAGTTTGCAAATGTGGTTTGTCATTGTCCATTAACATCAATTGGACACATCATTGCCACAAGATGTAGTAAGAATGCCGACTGCATTTCAAGCTATCCCCACATACAACCTCTATCTTGTGTCTTTTTGTTGCACTCAAGATTTAAGTAATATAAAACACAAATGACAGTAACTAACACCTGCATCAATTAGCTTAGCAAAAAAAATTAATAGAATAAAAATTCTAAAGTCATGAGTCATCAAGAGTTTGCTTTCCCATGTCCTAAAGTCGGAGAGTTATTCATTTCCAAATAGATTCAAGTCAAGAAAACTTCCAACAGATCCAAGCAAGATAAAGATAAAGACGACAAATTCATCAATTAGTAGCCAACGTGGTACAGAAGAAGTTCTTCAACTGCAAACAATTTGTACAAAAGAACAGCCAAACGCCAACTTCTAATAGATCTAAACAGATCATTCAAATAGTAGTGAGTCTCCAAAACGAAACAAGCTAAAAAAAAGAAGGTGAATCCGAGTTGAACCCAATCCACTAGTACAAATTACGACCCTAAAATTACCCGAACCTCCGCTAAAAAGAGAAGAAAATGGTACCCCGTTTTCCCCAAATAAGAAAAAAAAAAAAATTTAAAGGAAAAATTAAAATTGCCCCACCACATCTCTACACCACCTTAAACAATTGTACTATATTCCAATCTCCACGTCCCTGCAACTTGACCCTCCTTCGCTCCAAAGCTCCTGCAAAACAACACGAAATAATAAAATGAGTGGAGTCATAAACAAAACAAAATCTTCAAGAGAGAAAATAACAAGAGGTTTGGCTATTCGCATTCTCTCACTCTCACCTGTGAAGTCTTGCTAACACGGGTCTCCTCGTGAGCAAAAATAGACTTTTTACTTTCATGAGCAACTTTCTCAACATAGCCATCACTCTTTTCAGCTTTCTTGGAACCAATGTGAGATCTTTTGAGACCGAGAAAGCCCTTCCACCTAGTAGAAGAACCTTTCGGGGGCCTCAATGAAAGTTCATTATCATCTTTGTCATCATTAATAAGAAGCTCTTCTCTCAAAGTCCTCTGCATTTGGTTGTTGCCGTTATCTTTAAATGGCAAAAGCTTACCTTTGAAGAAGAGCTCATCAGCACTCATCATTGAGTAGTTACTCACTGAGAATTCAAAGTCTGAGGACACTGGAGCAGCCTCTCTTGAGCTCCTCTCTTGCTTGATAATGTGCTGAGACTCAGCAAAATCATTGGAGAAGGAGATTCTTGGGCTCATAAGACCTTTGTGCTCGGAGTTATACATGTCTAAGCATGCCATGAGATTTCAAAACGACATAGAAAAAAAGAAAGAAAAGTTTAGAAAGAGTACCGAAAGAAAGACCAGAAGAAACCCTAACAAATTCTAGAAGGGACCCTCTTCATTCACTATTGCAACTTACCAAGTAGATGCTTGCACTTATATGTAAAATGAGATAGAGAGAGAGAGAAGGCAGCTAGCAAGTTTGCCGAGAGACATATAATAGGTGTATGGTTGTTTTGAATTGAACATGCGTGTCACAATATAATATGCCCATGATGTGATGTTTTGTCATGACATGGTAATGGCAGTCAATGATGACTAGTTTTGAAGATACAGTCTCAAAGCTTTTTTTTTACAGAATTCTGGTACTTTCATTTGGACTCAAGCGAAGTTACCAAGAAACACTCTTTTCCCCTCCACTAGAGTAAAGAAAATACTACTATCATATAGTAAACAAGTTCAACTCTCTTTTCAAGAACTAGAAACAAACAATCCCCTTCTGCTTCTTGTTTCTCAAATGGTGGAAAACTTATACTACGAAGATTCCAAGAAGTTGTCAAATACAAATGAAAACTTATTAATCTGTCAGTGTAAATTTAGTGTTCCCACACTGGATTTATTTTATTTTAAAACAAATAGAAATAATTCCCTATATATTTTAGACAATGTGGCTAGGGCTAGAAGCCATAATGATAAGATTCCATGCAGATTATAAGCATGCAAAATCCAACAGCCAAAAATCGGATGGTACAATGAACTGGAGCTCCTTTTTTTTTTACTATTTTGGTGCAACAATGAATTACCTTTTCACCAGAATAGTAAAAAAGCAGTGATTAAATCAAAAGCATGTGTACGCAGCACGCTCGTTTTACAAACTTACCAACAATCAATACACATTTATATAAACGCTGTGACATAAAAGAGATCATAATTTAAAAATATTTACAAGTGGGGTCAAACAAATTAAAGATGAGGATCATTAATGTAAGGACACAGTGCAGTGATTGAATAAATGAAATCAACTAGATATATATAATATAGTTATTGTATGGATGGTAATGAAATGAGAGAGTGTAACGTAACGTAATTGATCTTTTGAAGGCAAGGGCAACGCAGATGCAGATTGAGGGAGGTGGCAACAGTTTCTATTGCTGGCGTGGAAAGCAACAGCAGTGACATTTAAAGGATGGGGGTATGGGGGTTTTAAAGAGGTAAATGCATGCTTTTAATGATTTTTGAGTCAAGATTAATAATAATAATAATTTAAAAAAAAATGGTGACAGAGAGGCACAGTGACAGAGTTGCCAGTGAGTGAGAGAAGAGGAACAAGAACTGGAGGGTGGCATGCATAGGCTTTGCCCTGGGGTTTGACTCGCCTTTGACTTGTAAGTAAATGATCAGTGAATGAGCTGTCGATGCCGACGGATCAAAGAGACCACGTGACCAGGGGTTCTATTAGTGTGTTCTCTTCCTTATCTTTTTTTTTTTCTTTTTAATCTTAAAAACAAAACAAAACGAACACACACACACACACAAAGCAGAATAATCATTATCTTTCACAATCACTGGTTTGGGGTATTAATAGTTAGTAGGGATATCAGGTTTCGGATACGTAAATTGTATGTTTAAGCTCGCAAGTCTTACATTTTTACGATGCTGAGTTTCCTAATCCTAGTCCTGGGGGGCTACAACCCTCGGTCACCATCGTAAAACTTGGTGTTTCTAGTTGTTTGAGTTTAAATCTTTCAATTTTAACCTAATGATTTTAGGCCCCCAATCCATAGGCTTTGGATGAAAATCCTACTTCTAAACAAGCACTAATCAAGGGCATTGAGGTGTGTTTTTTGGTCGATAGTACTGAGCGAGGAATGTCGAAACAAATTGTGATAATGAATGAGGAACTTATTAGCTTTCGGCTATGAGAAATCACGTGGGGCACGTGAACAACTCTTTTATCTTTTTTAAGTGATCTGATAAAACCCTCAAAAAGATGTTCCTTTTTCCAATCATAAACAAGTTTATCCAATTCTATTAAGAAACAAGTATGAAGAGAACTTTTAAGTCTTGGGCTATGAAGCACTATTTTTATGCTGAGATTTTTGGCATAATTGTGGCTATTGAAGCCTGAGGAAGCAACGTATAGAGGGTGGCAATACGTTTGGCTAGACAGTGACTTATTTAACTGTTGTGCAGTCTTGTCTTTACAATCCAAGTTTTGCTTTTCCATGTGCAATTAATTGTAATAAATGGATTAATTTTTGTAATTTAATTATTTTTAAGAGTGCTCCTCCTATGCCTTTCAAGAAGAAAATTTTGTAACAAATAACTTAGTTAAGTTAGAATTTATCTTTATCATGTATACATTTGGTGGGATTGTCCACCATTAACGATTATCTGTAAAAAAAAGTCATTTGAAAATGCTTTGAGACTATCCTGAGTATCGTTTTATAACATAATCTTTGATACATAATGTTTCTATATTTTTTTTTTCAACTTAATATACTTTCAGATGTATATAAAAATAAGAGAGAAAGTGTGTGTTAATTAGGGAGAAAAAGTGGTTGCGGGTTGCCACCTCCCTAGTGAAATAGGGCAAGGCTTTTCTTAAACAGGACTGAGGTTTTCAGATGGACGATGCTTGAGCATCTTTGAATGCACAGAGTTTTATCATTTCCAGTACGCTATCTTTTTTAGGAAATGATGGGTACTTTTAACTTTCACAGTTTTAACTTTCAGTCCACATGCAGCGAATAGAACAGTTGGTGGGAGAGCGATGCAACTCTTAATCTAATGCCCGTTATGTTTATTTAACGTGCAATGCTGGGGGTTGATATATACTTAAGTTTGTTTAACTTATCATAACTATCTAGATATAATTAATTAATTATATATATATATATATATAAATATAGAGTATTCCGTTGGCAAGGCTAAGGTCTGGAGACTTGAATCAACGAGATCTACTGTACATTTGGATTTGAAGTTTTTTGCGTGCAATCTCTCTACTTAATCATGATTAAATTGCAATATATGTAATATATTAAAATTAATTAAAAAAAAAAGAAAGAAAGAAAGAAAGAAACACACGCACACGTGAGAGCGAGGGACAGAGAAGGACATCGGGTTTAACTTGGACCAAAAGGACATGGGTTGTCACTCACATGGTTAAAAGCCTTTGTCAAAGAGGTCGCGCAAATGGCGTATTGACACGTGTCGAATTCCGAGGAGAGGGTGTGCGTTCAAAGATCAAAACGAGGACCAGTCAAAAAACACATTGAATGAATGAGGACTTGACTGGGGGAGTGGGGCCGAAGCCAGAGTCCAGTGCGAATTGCGAAATGCTTTCTGGGTTTTGGTCTTTAGCGTGTACTCTCCATTTTCAGTCCCATCTCACATGGCCTCCCTCCCCCTCCGCCAACTCTCTCTTGTATTTTCCTCTCATAATAATGATAGTTTGAGAGTTTGAGAGTTTGCAATTGGCTATCGTCCTCCGGATCCATTATTTGGTAGTAGTACAATCTTTTATAATTCTACGAGAGTTCTGGTAATTAGCTTAAAACTTACGGCATTAAACATTCAATCTTGACTGAATTATGTTTTTTTTTTTTTTTTTTTTTTTTTGTGTGTTGAGTAAGAAAGAAAGTCATACATACGTACGTACATAATAATATAACTTCTTCTTTTAAGCAGTGTGACTGGTAAATTGAATCCGCTCTTTTCCCATATCCAAATGTTCAAAGTCTCAAACCTTTTTGTTTATATTATTTGTTCTTGTAGTTAGTAGTTAAACAGCCATCCACAATATATATAGTCTGAAAGTCGAACAAACTCATCATCTATCACTGGGCAAAAAATTATTTATACAAGCTCTTGAATAATCACAGAGGGTAACTAATAAAAAAAATGAATTAAAAAGCTTTCCTAGCGTGGGGTATGATTAGTACGGCGGCGTACCACGAGTGACTTTTATGTTACTTTTCTTCTTCCTCTTTCGGTAGAAGATAGAACCTACAAGGCAAGGAATTAGGACCTCGAACTACTTGCCAATTTGGTTTGTTTTCCTAAAACCCCAACCGTGTAAATTAGACATTAATGGCGATTCCATTTCCGGGCTTAACATTTTAATTCAATGCGCTGTATAAGCAGGCTCAACGTCCTGGGCTTGGTCTAGGTCCACTCACAAATGCTTAAATTGGGATCGTTACCATTTAATAAATGTGATCTCTTAATCATGATAAGACATACGTTAATTTAACAATTAACAATTAAATACACAATACATATGAGTAATGTATAAAATTATTTTGAAATTCAGAATCGACAATATTATATGTATTTTACATTTTTCAATTTAGATCTAAGATCTTATTCTGTTAATTTTCGGTCGAATTTATAAAGTGAATTAATTAGGAAAAATTTCATTCTCAGACCCCACCAACCTACTCATTAATTTACATTAAAGCTTATACACTAAGAATTATCTTATAAAAACTTAAAATCAATGCATCTAAAGTCCATTCCAGTAAAATTCAAATGTTCAAATTTAAACACAAACAAATAGAAGTAATCAAAATCTATATATTTAATTCACCTGGCTAGCTTTGGGTTGCTTCACCTAAAGTTTGGTCAAACATTGAGCTTTGAAGCAACCTCTTATCTTCTTTTTCAATTACAAGCTTCCTTATTACCAGTTCCCATCACATTGATGGGAATGTATCCTTCATCATAAGATCTTAGATCTTAAAGCAACTTGCTTCAAGAGAGGGAATGTATCCTTCATCTCACCATGACAATGCAAAATATGCACAAAGGGACTGTTACTTGGTTTCACTTTGCTTTTCATGCTTTGTATTCGTGCCTCTATCGGTGAAGACTGAGAGGGCAATGAGAATTGGAGGAGGCACCTTGTGCGGATTGCTTGGTTCAATTCTTCTTCAAGCGTCGGTCTTTGGAGTGAAGTATTGATTTTTTTTTTTTCAAATTTTGAAAAAAACAAAAAAGTACACAAATGGATTTAAAGGACTTTGTAAAACGCAAAAGTAATTTGTCAAGACCTAGAGTTGAATTTAGAATAAAAGATTTAGAAGATTTCCTTTGTTTCTTGGTAGCAGCTAGCAAGAACACAAATGAATTATGAGTGAGTTACGTTCCGACATAGATGGACTTGATAGGGACGTGCTTCGCGGCTTTGTTTATTTTGCAAATTTATTCTGCAAGTTGGATTTATTTTCCATCTAAATGGTAATTATAAGTGCATCTAATTGAACTGATTTCTCCTAATGTTTGAACAAACTAACTTATTTAAACTTCTAATTCATAGTTAGTGGTTTTAAAATCTACTGGACAGTATTAAATGCATCGAAACATTCTTTGGGAGAGTTGATCTGCCCATCTCGTTATCAGAATTCAGAAATAATCTTCTGTTCTTGATATCACAATTGACGATAGTTGATTTCATTCGGTTGACGCCAAAAATTTTCATATCTGCACAGACAGTCCGGCAACTAGCCGGTTAATGGGCCTGATGCGGGGACCAAGGATTATTGACTCTTCCGAGAAGCCTACTTGATTGTTGACTCCACCAAAAAAAAATTATTTATGTGAGCCTCAAGGATAAATCCATCCATCTGATTTTTGAAATTTTTTACATAGAAGCATAGTACGTTTTCAGCATTTTCATATTGATAATACATATTTATTCATGGGATTGAGAAATGAGAATGGAGAATAAAATCATTGATAGTGTTTATTTGTTAAAAACATGAAGGAGCCAAAATAAATTGGATCGGGCTTCACAAATTTGAGAATAATGAATTTAAATCTCATTTTTATGGAGAATGCGGGAATGAGAATGAGGAATGAATTAATGTTTAAATACTTAATGAAAATTAAATTAATTTTACTCATTTAATAGTAATAAAAACAACGACAACAATAATAATTAAAATGATTAGCACTACTATATTATAATAATTAGTAATAATAATAATGATTTTTTTATAATAATTGTAATAATAACAGCTATTATAATAAATAATCACAATAATAAACTAAAGTTATCTTAGCGACTTACAATAATTCATTTTGATTATAGTATAAAGTAACACAACAATAGCTTATATATATAAAAAAAAAAAATTCAATGGCAATACAATTATTTCGATTTCAATTTGTACAAATAAAGTAAACAATTTATTATGATTCCATTCTTCATCAAGAATTCGGTCCATTTTGATTCCATATCATTACAATTATTGATTAGTAAATGCACCAACCATCTAGGATTTATAATGAATGGAAAAAGGATTCATAAATCCGTTTATGAAAGTTTGCACTCTGTACACAAACAAAGCGCTACAATTCAGAATTTGACATTCTTAAAAACATGAATTAGACAGCGAGCTGATTTGATCAAAACTTGGATTCTAGTTTTTCATGCACCTTAGGTTGGGCTTGAATCATGTGTTGACCCTTTGACACCCCTTAAAAATTATTATAAAACCCTTCATATTTGCATTTACAATTTTAACCTCAACGTGAACAATAACTGAAAATGCCCATAGAAAAGAGTGAGACAAATTCGTACAATAAATAAACAGAACAAATTGAAGATGCAGAGAAACCAAGACAAAAAGATTTGAGTGTGGATTCTATAATAATCACAAAATGGAGGCAAACGGGAGCCATAGCATAGTTGTACATTATTTTCAAACATTTTTTCCCCCCAAAATCTTCTTCTATCAACAATAGTAACTATTTCTAGTACCCACAATAAGTTGAAAAAACAAGAGGCAAACGTCAAAAAATTTGGTGTATGGTTTAATCTAGAATTTATGAGCAACAACACCACCATTGTAGGGATTAGTTTTTTAGCAGCAATAAACAGAAGTCGAGAAGCAACACCCGGGGGTTTGAGATATCAGTGTTAAAAATTCTAGTGGAGTGTATGAAGGAATGGGGTTTGATAAGGATTTGGGAGGGATGGCAAACGTCAACTCATTAAACCAACAGGAAGTTCCTGCCAAACTTCTAGTGAATGGAACAAAATTTCAGCATTTATTTCCTCATGGCATGCTAAACTTCTGGTACAATTTCTAATATCACATACATTATCAAGATTGAATATGTTTCTCAAAAAAACAAGCAGAAGAGTTTTATTCCACTGCACTCTTAAGCATGCTATTAGACTCATCCATATAGACCATGCAGTCTACCGTTGAAGCTGAAGCCGAAAAGTCCAAAAGGATACATTTATAAAATTTAGATGAAAGTCTTGACATGAAATTTCAACAGCATTAAAGCTACTCATACAGTATCTGTATCAAAAGCAGGATCAACACCTCTAATGTTCTTTTGATATTGTAGAAGACGAGCAATATCACAAAATTTCAGAAATCTGCAACATGGGCAATATCTTAAGCAAGTCACACTTCTTAGAGACATCATATATGTGACTGAAAAAGGATTCAAAAAATAGAGGTTCTGAAAACCATCCATAAAAGGACTTCCAATGGAGAAAGGAGGTATGATAAAATGATTTTTGTGTATTCACAGCTGTATTCATTATAGTAAGGGTAAACTTCAATTCACCCCGTAGTTAGAATAATAAATTTCAATTTACCACCTAAAAGTATGAAACCTCAATTTACTCCCCAAATGTTGTTATTTTTACCAGTTGACTTAGTAAAGCACGAGAATGTGCTTGACCTAACTGAACATGCAAACTAACATTTTCATCTGGTTAGAAAGGGTAATTTTTTCTTTACTCTCCTGAGGTTGGCATATTTTCAATTAGATGACAAAGATGATTTTATTAATGGAAGCCCCTTATGAAAGATAAATCATTAATTAATTAGTTTACTTTTTTCCAACCAAAATATGATTTGATCCTTGAAATTAAGAAGAATAGGTAAAAAGCAATCAAATTAAATATTGGCAATGAAAAGTGAGTTAGTACTTAGTAGGCCTAAAAGAAATAAGAAATATTTTCATTCTTGACTAGAGCATTTTAGTTAAAATAAATTACAAATCATGCCATCCATCAAAATTAACCTAACTTTTTTTAAAAATTTTTCCTTCATTTTTTTTATTCGTGTCCTTCATTGTTTATTCTTCAATCTTCTTCTTCATCTTCGTTCTTACTCTTCTTTCTTCTTCTTGCTTCTTCCTTACTTTTGGTTCACAGTTACAGTAGGTAATATGCATCAATGGCGGCAACCAGTGGCGGCAGCGGCATCTCACCATGAAATGTCAAACCCTAATCCCTAAACATAATTCACCTAAAATTATCAAACCCTAGAGTGGTAGTGAGGTTTGGGCTATTGGAGTGCGGGTGGTGCAAGATTTGAGGCTGCTGCGCGTGACGGCATGATGAAGTGGCTGCTGCATGTGGTGAAGAGTTGTTTGGGTGGTTGTTTGTGAGTTGCGTTGAATTTGTTTGGTCCATTGTTTGTGAGATGATTTTTTGTTTATTTTCTTGTTAGATGAAACAAATTGAGGATGACTACTCTTGTATTGTTTATTGTAGACGAGATGAAAAAAATTGAAAATGTTTTTTTTTTTTCTGTATTTTTATTTTTATTAACATTAAATTTATTATAAATTTTTATTTTACTTATTTTTAATAATAATTCCCATTTATTAAAATTTTCCTTTTTTTTTCCTCTTAAAGAATCTAAACCATAATCTAACACCATTAAAAACCTATTTGAACACATTTTTCTTATTTTTAAAAGAAGAAAAATATTTATTTTTATTTTTTTTACCCTTCTGCAGTTAAAAAGTTAACTAATTAAAACAAAAAACAAAAGTTAGAAATTTAAGTGCAAATGTGAATGTTATTTAATCGTTTAAGTGTGTTGAAATTTGATAAAACATTTAGGTGTGGTGGAAATTAACCTATATAAAAAGATAGAGCCTTGACTTCCTATCAGCTAGGTGACTGTTAAGAAAATGTACAAATACAATTTTACTCTTTTGGCTATTAAAACTAATGAGGGGTGGGCAAATTCGGGTTCGGATCAATCCAGAATTCAGCTTAATCGGGTTGGAAAAAGGTCATCCGAACTCAATCCGGACCTATAATCTGATCCAATCCAATCCAACCATAATCGGATTGGATCAGATAAAAAATCCGGATTAAGTTCCGATGGAAACAAAGCAAAGCAAATCAACCCATTTCTCCCATAAACAAGAAACAAGAAGCAAATATACCATGAAGCAAGCTGTTGTACGAGGTGGAGCAAGCTGGCAGCTGCAGCAGTGGTCGAGGGGTCTGATGGAGCAAGCTGCAGCAGTGGTCAAGGTGCACAGATCGGCGCATCACGGACTTGCGATGGATTGGCTTCGCACGGTTGCATCGGTGAGTCAGTGACTGCTGCTGTGTGAGCTGTCTGGTGAGTCTGCTGTGCTGTGTGTGCTGTCACGCTGTTGGCGATCTCTGTGTGAGTGTGTTTGATGAGTGTTGTGTGTGTGAGTGAGTCTTACAATTAGGTTTAGTCTTTTACTTTTTAGATTTTCGTTTTTTTTTTTGGTCAACCCAAGCTGATAGGAATCTAATCCGAACCTGAAAATTTTTTTTCGATCCAGGTGGATCACATTGGGTAATTTGCCCACCCCAAAAACCAATGGAGAAATAACGACATTTGGTGGGGAAATTGAGATTTTCATATTTTGGGGTAAAGTGAAGTTTTTCATTCTAACTAGGGGTTGAATTGAAGCTTACCCTTGAAATAATTAAAAATAAAGAGAAAAAGAAAAAGAAAATGTAAATGTCCCGTTGCTTTGTCAAAAGTAATATGCATTTCACTCTATTGTTTTTTGTAAAACAGTAGAAGAATTTCCCCTTGCTTTGTCAAAAGCAATATGCATTTCACTCTATGTTTTCCAATCTAATGATAATAAAGCATGAAGTGACAACAAACTTACATTTATGGGCACCTCAGCTACAATAAGGCCAAGGCTTTCTTCCATACTTCTGAGGGTTACTACTTCACCTCCAACAACTATATTGATCACACTACCATCTGTACTTGGTAAAGTGTTGTTATTGTAGAATGCAAAAAGCATTATAAAACTAACAAAATAATGTCACTGAAGGAAGTACCTGCTGCCAAACAAGTTGTCATGCGCCTTATATATGTTTCCTGCAAGCAAGGGGGGGGGGGGGGGGGAGAAAACAATGTCAAACCCAAACCAGTTTAACTGAGGTAAAGATAGGAACATATTTCACATAACGACTGAAAAACAAACTGCAGGTAGAACAAAAGAACACAAGCCGTTGTATCACAGAATGAGGCATGGAAGAAGAGTAGGATTATACCTTCTTTGTTGGCAATTCATAGTTTATCAGAACACGAGCAGATATAGCAGATTCTCCAGAAGAAAGAAGTGGAAGGCAAGCATCTGTCACAACAATCATATGAGACTTATGCTCATCTTTTCCAGTTTCACTTTCATCTCCACTCTGTTCAGTGACTTTTTGGCTCCATTTCATTGCTGTATGCCGAAATTCCTCCAAAATCAGCGTTCGCTCCGTTTCGGCCAGGTCACTGTGCTGGTATATTGAAACACTATGCAAACTATTTTATCAAGCATTCACTGTACTAGAAAAACTAATAAACATAGAAAATTCCAATTTGCAACGTCTCTTAACGGGAGTCGACATTCTTACAGTGTCTCAGAAGCAGCCACCTTTTAAAATGAAATTCAAATACAAAGCCCAAAAATCTTAAACCAGAAAAAATTCAGGAAAATACAGCAATAGACATGCCAAAAAATTCTGCTCTGAGAATTATCAAAATTATAACAGTTTTGATGTGCAAACACGTAGGAAGCCAGACACCATAAAATAAAAAATAAAATAACTGAAGCATATTGGAATTCTTTGCATATAACAAATTTAAGGAAATTCATTAGTACTGTAGTTACCAGAGATGAGAATGAAATGTCAGCGAGGTTAGAGACGGCAGAGCAAACGGCGTCAAGCTCGTCCCTTGAGCTGCAGCAGACTATCATTGGCAAGCCCGGCCGCCGCCCAGCCACGACTAAATGTAATAGTTCCACCAACGTTTCCTGCCATAAATTTTATTATTTTCACCATTCAATTGTCATTAAATTAAAATATTTCCAATTAAATTGATTGAGTCCTCCGTATAGACCATTTTGAACTGGAGTCTGTCGACGGCGACATAGAAGTGACGTGGTTGACTGCCAAGACAACAAATTAGGATTTTGTCTTTTACTTCTTTTTTTTTTTTAAAGCTATCATAAAAAATATATAAAAAAATTGAAGATAATAGTAGTAGCCATCACCTGAAATGTGAAGGAGACTGACATGGAGGACAGGGAGATTCGACTCCATCGATCGCCATGATACGCGACTATCAGTGACTCTACTTTCACACCCCGTTTCTGTAGACGGAGCAGTTTTGGTCGAATGTTATGTCACGCGACGCCGTTTTGTTTTTCGCCTGTGCGTACTGCACTATAATATAATACGCCCTACCATAATGAAATACAGCTAATAAAATACATGTATACAATACAATACTATACGCCAAACTTACAAAATTTTATGAAGACTAACATCATAAGATTGGATGATTTTGTTTTTGTCCTCAAAATTTCTTATGCGATCACAAAATAGCAACAAATAAGAGTAACAATTTGTATTATCCATTAGAGTATAGAGAGGTATCAAAAGAGGGATACACAGTATATAATGCTAATTTAATCTCGATTATACATATTTTTTACTTATCTTTAAACAAAACCTTATTTATTTATTTATTTATTTATTTTTGGTTGGTTTTATTGTAGGTATTGTAGGATTGACTATTGGGCTTCCCAAACATACGAAATGGGTAAAAGAATAACATACAAATACGAAGTGGGGACGTCCGGTACACTCGACAAACGCAAGTGGTAAGCACAAGGAGAAGGAGCTGGACTCGAGTCGGCGTATGTTAATCAGAAAAAAGAGAAAAGCATTAATAATCTGGGACACAAGTGCAAATATACAAAACTAAAGGACCTCAAACAAGAAGACAACAAAATACGAACCATCCCTCATTTTCCTCCCTTGCTCCGCAGCTCATTTTCTCCCCTTCTCTCTTTCCCCTCTCCGGTAACAGTTCTCGGTGTCTCATCTTTTTAATAGCGCTAGTCGTTCATCGCGACGCACGTTAACTTGCTGATCTCCATCTTACGCTCCCGGAGGTACGCCTCTTGAACTACGCGTTGCCTTTTCACCATTTCATTCTTTTTGGTCAACCACTCCTGAAAGTTATTCCTATCGAAACCCTAATTAGATTAATAACGCACTTTAATCCAATCCTTGTAATCTCAGTAACAAAATTTTTGATTGATTATAGATTATTTATTCTGTTGTATTGTGCTTGATCAGGGTTAAAGAGAGAATCTAGGGTTTGGTGTTTAATCTGGTCTGTGTGGAAGAAAGAAGGGATATTTTTCAGGGTTAGGGTTAATTATTTTTTAATTTTGATGCTTTGGCGGGGATCCGAAGCCGCCAAACGCTTTGTACATTGGGTCTTATTGTGAGATGGCCAATCCTGGAGTCGGGAACAAGTTCGTGTCTGTTAATCTGAACAAATCATATGGGCAATCTTATCATCAACATCAAAATAATCATCATCATAACTTATCTCATTCCGGTTATTACGGGTCGAATCGGGCCCGTCCTGCTGGTGGCGGAGGAGGAGGAATGTTGGTCCTGTCACGGCCCCGAAGTTCGCAGAAAGCTGCTGTGCCTAAGCTTTCTGTTCCACCCCCCTTGAATCTGCCCTCATTGCGCAAGGAGCACGAGAGATTTGATTCATCGGGATCCAATGGTGGGCCTGCTGGCGGAGGGGTTTCAGGTGCTGGGCAGAGGCCAGGTTCCTCGGGCACTGGCTGGACTAAGCCTGGCACAGCTGTTGGTAGTGATCAGAAAATTAATGATAAGGTTGATCAGGGTCCGCATAGTGTTGATGGATTGAGTAAGGGGAATGATGGGGTTGGTGTGTATGTGCCACCTTCAGTGCGGTCTGGTACAGTTGGGCCTGCATTATCTAGTTTCGCTCCTGCAGAGAAGGCAAGTGTTTTGAGGGGTGAAGATTTTCCCTCTTTGCAGGCTGCGTTGCCAGCTGCATCTGGGTCGGAGAAGAAACAGAAGGATGGTTTTAGTCAGAAACAGAAACAAGGCATGAGCCAGGAGTTGGGTAATAATGAGCAGAAGGATGGTTGTCGATTTAATGCTGTTAATGATGGCATGAGTCCTCGTTTGCAATCTGGACAGGATGTTGTTGGTAGTAGGTTGCGAGAGAATGGTGGTATAAATCATGATACGGGTAGTGCACGGAGATCAGAGCAAGTGAGGAAGCAAGAGGAATACTTTCCTGGGCCACTGCCATTGGTTAGGTTGAAACCACGATCTGATTGGGCTGATGATGAACGGGATACAGGTCATGGCATTACAGACCGGGACAGAGATCATGGATTCTCAAAGAGTGAAGCTTACTGGGAAGGAGATTTTGATATGCCTAGGCCCAGTGTTTTGCCACACAAACGAGCTCATAATGTTTTTGAGAGGTGGGGACAGCGTGACAGTGAAACTGGAAAAGTTTCTTCCAGTGAAGTCGCCAGAGTAGACCCTTTTGGCAGAGATATTAGAGCGCCTAGTAGAGAAGGACGAGAGGGAAACATGTGGAGAGCATCTTCCTCTCTTCAAAAAGATGGATTTGGTGCCTTAGATATTGGAGACAACAGAAATGGTATTTGTGAACGGCCATCTAGTCTGAATAGAGAAGCAAACAAGGAGACTAAGTTCATGTCATCGCCATTTCGAGACACGGTGCAGGATGACTCTGGAAGGAGGGATATAGACTATGGGCCGGGTGGGAGACAGCCTTGGAACAACTCAGTGCACTCATTTAATAGTCAAAGGGCAGAAAGAAATCCATGGGAACAGTATGGCAGTGAACAATACAACAGATTTAGGGGTGATGCTTTCCAGAGAAGTTCGGCGTCAAAATCATCATTTTCCTCTGGTGGCAGAGGGTTTCCACACAATGATCCCATGCACAATTTTAGTAGGGACAAACGTCCATTATTGAAGAGAGAAGAACCTTATCAAGATGACCCTTTCATGAAGGACTTTGGAAGTTCTAGTTTTGATGGACGGGATCCCTTTTCTGCTGGTCTTGTTGGGGTGGTTAAAAAGAAAAAAGATGTGCTTAAACAGACTGATTTCCATGATCCTGTTAGGGAATCTTTTGAGGCCGAACTTGAGAGAGTCCAGAAGATGCAGGAGCAGGAGCGGCAGCGAATCATTGAAGAACAGGAAAGAGCTTTGGAGCTAGCTCGACGGGAGGAAGAGGAGAGACTGAGAGTGGCTAGGGAACAAGAAGAACAAAGGAGAAGGTTAGAAGAAGAAACCAGAGAAGCTGTGTGGAGGGCTGAACAAGAGCAATTGGAAGCCACACGCAAGGCTGAAGAACAGAGGATTGCAAGAGAAGAGGAGAGGCAGAGGATTATTATGGAGGAGGAGAGGAGGAAACATGCTGCTAAGCAAAAGCTTCTAGAATTGGAGGAAAGAATTGCCAAGAGGCAGGCTGAAGCAGCCAAGAGTGACAGTAATTCTTCTGACATTGCAGATGAGAAATCGTCTGGGTTGGCAAAAGAAAGAGATCTTCCCAAAATGGCAGATGTGGGTGATTGGGAAGATGGTGAAAGGATGGTGGAGAGAATAACAACTTCAGCTTCTTCTGATTCCTCTGGTCTTCATAGATCCTTTGACATGAGCTCTAGGAATCAATTTGCTAGAGATAATTCATCTGGGTTTTTGGATAGGGGCAAACCTTTTAATTCATGGAGACGGGATGCATTTGAGAGTGGGAACAGCTCAACCTTCATTACACAAGATGCAGAAAATGGCCACTATAGTCCCAGACGAGATTCAGCTTTTGGAGGAAGAGCTGTTCCTAGGAAAGAGTTTTACGGAGGACCTGGGATTATGTCTTCAAGGAATTATTATAAAGCCGGGATTCTAGAGCCACACATGGATGAATTTACTGTTTCAAGAGGTCAGAGATGGAATATGTCTGGAGATGGAGATCATTATGGCAGAAACATTGAGATGGAATCTGATTTTCATGAGAATATCACTGAAAGATATGGTGATGTTGGTTGGGGGCAGGGTCGTTATCGTGGCAATGTTTATCCTCCATACCCTGATCGAATATATCCAAATCCCGAGACAGATGTGATTTCTTCATTTGGGAGGTCTCGGTATTCCATGAGGCACCCTCGTGTGCTTCCTCCTCCAACTCTGACTTCAATGCAAAAACCTTCCTATAGACGTGAGAATGAGCGTCCTAGTCCTTCAACTTTCCAAGAAAATGAGGCGGAGTACAATCGATTGTTAAGAAGTGAATCTATCAGCCTGGCAGGTTTAGATAGAAGTGAACAGCACAATCTTGCTCAGCCTGAAATAATTGATGTCCAGCCCGAGAGTACTGAAAATGAGGAACAGAATTTGGAAAGAAGCACAACATCCAGATGTGATTCACAGTCCTCACTTTCTGTTTCTAGCGCGCCTGATTCGCCAGTTCATCTATCTCATGATGATTTGGATGTATCTGGAGACTCACCTGCATTATCTGCTACAGAAGAGGATAAAGATGCAGTATTGTCAGGACCAGTTAATGATACCGTCGTCTTGCCCATGGATTCTGGGAATGGGAATATGATCGCTCCAGCAAGTTCAATTTCTGCAGGTGATGATGAAGAATGGGCTGTTGAGAATGATGAACGGTTGCATGAGCAAGAAGAATATGATGAGGATGAAGACGGATATCAAGAAGAAGATGTTCCTGAAGGAGATGATGAGAACATTGAATTGACGCAGGAGTTTGAAGGTATTCATCTAGAGGAGAAAGGCTCGCCGCACATGATAGGCAACTTGGTCTTAGGCTTCAATGAGGGTGTCGAGGTTCCAATGCCAAATGATGATTTTGAAAGAAGTCCACAAAATGAAGATACCACATTAGCACCCCAGATTTCTGCTGGTACGGTAGTAGAAGATCAAGGATCTTTAGATGGGTTGTGTGGAAATCTTGCTTCTGTGGACATTCCTTCCCAATTGAGTATTGGTAGTTCTTCTGGAATCTTGCAGGAGACTGATAAGGCAATTCAGGATTTGGTTGTACAGCAAGACAACACTCAATTGTCAGCAGCATCTGAGCTAATGGATCATTTGAATGCTAACAGTTGTTCTGTTGTTTCTACTCAGCATCCAATCCCAACTTCTGTTAGTATGGCCTTACAGTCATCATCTGATCAGAGTGTCATGTCCACAGTTACCGCTGGTCTGAGTCAGGCTGAGACACCTGTTAAGTTGCAGTTTGGGCTGTTTTCTGGTCCTTCTCTAATACCATCTCCGTTTCCAGCCATACAGATTGGTTCTATACAGATGCCGCTTTTACATCCACAAGTGGGTACATCCCTTGCCCATATGCACCCATCGCAACCTCCAGTTTTCCAGTTTGGTCAGCTAAGATATACATCTCCTGTTTCCCAGGGAGTGCTCCCGTTGGCTCCTCATTCAGTGCCTTATGTTCAACCTAATGTTCCAGCCAACTTTTCGTTGAATCAGAATGCAGGAGTCTCTCAGCCCATTCAACATGTTCAACAAACTTCTACTCATAAAAGTGACACATTTTCTCTTTCGGGAGATAACCATCTAGGCCTCGTTCGTAGGCACCTGGATCAAGGGAATGCATTAAATGAGGCATCTTCACTGCCAGCAATTGGCAGTGCACAAACTACCTCTATGGTACAGCAGGATGGAGCTGAGATTTCTCTCATTGATGATAACAAAACAAGGCGTGATTCAGTTTTCGAAGCAGATGAGCAGGGTCACCATAATTTAGATATGAGGAACTTCAAATCTTTGAACCCTAAAAAATCATCAGGTCGCCTTCACACCGAAGCGTCATCTTTTCAGTCCAATTCCAGAGAGAAAAGCTTAACTGGGTCAAAGGCTCAAGGTTTAACATCTGGTAGCCGAGGTAAAAGATATGTTGTTACAGCCAGGAATAATTCTTTTCCAAAGTCATCATTTGTGGCAGCTGAACCCTCTCGTTCAGATGCTGTTGGATTTCCAAGGAGGCCTCGGCGCCAGCGAACTGAGTTTCGGGTTCGGGAAAATGCTGATAAGCGGCAATCTACTGCTATGGCTCCAGCTAACCATCTTGGGGTGGATGATAATTCAAATAGTAGTAGAAGGGTTACTGGAATTTCTACCCGCAGTGGGTATAGGAGAGTTGTGTTGAGTAAATCATCGAAACAGATCAATGACTCGGAATCCTCGAATTCAGCCACAATGAATTTACAGGAGAGAGATCCTGGGAGCAAGGTTGGAAAGGGAGTTGGAAACGAATCATTGATGAAGGGTCAGAACATTTCACACACTGATGAGGGAAACCTTAAAAGGACCATTCGCTCTGAAGATGATGTTGATGCTTCCTTACAAAGCGGTGTTGTGCGTGTATTTGAGCAGCCTGGCATAGAAGCCCCAAGTGATGAAGATGACTTCATTGAGGTGAGGTCGAAGAGGCAGATGCTGAATGATCGGCGTGAACAGAAGGAAAAAGAGATTAAGGCAAAGTCTCGGGTTACAAAGGTTCTGGTGCAGTCTTCTATTCAATTTGTTTTTATGCCTCGCAGTTTGAATCATTTGATGAAGACCTATTACTTAATTACATTATTTTATTGTTTATGACAGCTGCCAAAGAAACATCATTCTACTTCACAAAATGCTATTGTCTTAACTAGCTCAAATAAAATATCTGCTTCAACGTGTGGACAAGGTGCAAATAATGTCCGCTCTGATTTTGCTGCCAATGAGGGAAGAAATTTGACAAACATTGAAGTGTCAACAGGATTTAATGCAAACAAAGTGTCTCAACCCTTGGCTCCTATCGGCACTCCCGCTGCGAAATCTGACCCTCAGGCTGATTTAAGATCCCAGACAAACAAGTATTTGCCCTCAAAAGATTTCTTATAGAAGAAAATTTGGGCATTTAGAAGTCTTAATCTCATTTGTTTTTCTGCAGGTCCCTCAAAAACAGCTCCATTCCAGTCGTATCTGGCTGTGGAAAGAATCTTGCATCAGGCTTCATTTTTGACAGCGAGAATAAGATCATGGATAATGTTCAAACATCTATGGGCTCTTGGGGTAATTCGCGGCTTAATCAGCAGGTGTGTCGAAAAGTATCAGTTGTTATTCTTGACTTTATTTGTTGCGATGTTTATATATTTTTCTGAAACGCTGCTCTGTTCTCTTTTCTCTTTAACAATGTATTTGCCTTCTAATTTTCAGATGAACTTAGCTTTGTTTGGGTTTAATTTTTGTATTTGGCATTGGGGTTCAATGAATTAGACATATGTTGGCTTATGAATATAATCATGTGGGAGGATTGAATATATGCTCACCACTTATTTATTTATTTTTTCTTTGGAGCCTTGTCCCTAGTGATGTTGGCTTGCTTCCAGGATATCCTTCTGTTCAGTGAAGTTTGGCATTTGACATGCATGCTGGTGTTTTTATTTTTTGTTCGCTGTCTGTGCTCTATTCTTTTTTCTTTTCCTACTTTTTTTTTTTTTTTTTATTGCAATGTAATTTGTATCTGGATTCTGAGTGCTTTAAAGTGTTTGTAGGTAAAATGTAGTGCTTTTCAAGGGTGGTTTAATTTAATTGTCTTTTTGTGGTTTTCAAATTGATTTTTGTTATACAACCTGTTAAACATTATTCTCTCTCTCTCTCTCTCTCTCTCTCTCTCTCTCTCTCTATATATATATATATATAAACTAAAAAATTCAAAAAAAAAAAAGTTAAAGGTTGACAGGGCCAATAATCTAGCATCATATAGTGATTTGAATTTTTTTGAGATTTGATTACTATTTGGTTTTGAAAGTGAATAATAAATTTAAATGAAACAATGATGACATAGTTTCCTCTGGGCCGAGTATTGTAATTATTTGGAAAGTATGTTTTTGATGATTTGGAAACTGATTTGATTGTTCTGCAAGGTCATGACGTTTACGCAGACCCAGCTTGACGAGGCTATGAATCCTGGGAAATTTGATTCATGTGTTTCTGTTAAAGATCATACTAGCTCAGTCAGTGAACCCAACATGCCATCATCATCCATCTTGACAAAGGACAAGTCATTTTCTTCCTCTGCAAGCCCAATCAACTCTTTGCTTGCTGGAGAGAAAATTCAATTTGGTGGGCATTTTCTTTCATGTCAACTGATGCAGGTTTCTGTAATTGCAATTTGCTCACACTGAAAGATCATTTTTTACTGTATGCAGGTGCAGTTACATCTCCAACGGTTCTTCCTCCCAGCACCCGTGCTGTTTCACATGGGATTGGTCCTCCTGGTCCATGTCGATCAGACATCCAAATTTCCCACAATCTTTCAACGCCTGAGAATGACTGCGCAATTTTCTTTGATAAAGAGAAAAACACTAGTGAATCTTGTGTCAATCTGGAGGATTGCGAAGCTGAAGCTGAAGCTGCTGCATCTGCTATTGCTGTTGCAGCCATAAGCAGCGACGAGGTTGTTGGAAATGGGCTGGGCACTGGCTCTGTCTCTGCATCAGAAACCAAAAATTTTGGAGGTGCAGAAACTGATGGTATAAGAGCAGGTAAAAATCTTTTGCTTCCACGGTGCTGAGCCTTGTACTCCTTCCCATATAGATTTTAATTTTTTCTCATGCTATTTAAGACTTAATTTAATGTAGCAGGTGGAGATGCTGATCAGCAATCAGCAAGTCAATCAAGGGCTGAAGAGTCATTAAGTGTAGCCTTACCAGCAGATCTTTCTGTTGAGACCCCTCCAATTTCCTTATGGCCACCTTTACCAAGCCCACCTTCATCGAACCAGATGATCTCGCATTTCCCGGGAGGCCTACCATCCCATTTTCCCCTATATGAGATGAATCCTGTGTTGGGGGGTCCTATCTTCACTTTTGGACCGCATGAAGAATCTGTTCCTGCTCAATCACAGACCCAGAAGACTGCTAGTACACCAGGTTCAAGCTCACTCGGGACATGGCAACAGTGCCATTCTGGTGTGGATTCATTCTATGGCCCCCCAGCAGGATATACTGGGCCTTTTATCAGCCCAACGGGGGGCATCCCTGGGGTTCAAGGCCCACCACATATGGTTGTCTATAATCATTTTGCACCAGTTGGCCAGTTCGGACAAGTTGGCTTGAGTTTCATGGGTACATATATTCCATCTGCAAAGCAACCTGATTGGAAGCGCAATCCTGCTTCTTCTGCTATGGGTGGTGGTGAAGGAGACGTGAACAATTTGAATATGGTTGCTGCCCAGCGTAATCCTACCAACTTGCCTGCTCCAATCCAGCATCTTGCCCCAGGCTCACCACTCCTGCCCTTGGCTTCCCCTCTGGCGATGTTTGATGTTTCTCCATTCCAGGTGGACATTTTCCATGTTTTAAAACTGAAAATTACTTGACTTTTAACATGATTGTTACTCTCCTTTCCCTCTTATTACCTTTTATGTTTTTGTTCCAGACTAGTTATGTTCTGGAAAATATTGGTTTTATACAAATGATTGTAGAAGTCTTTCAATCCCGAATTGTTCTGCAGTTTTTCAATGTGTTACTCTTCTTCTTCTTTATATATATATATATATATATATATATATATATATATTTTTTTTTTTTTCATTTGTTGGTGAGAGTACAGTTGCTGTTTATAACTAATAGTTTGTTGCCACACACCCCCCCCCCCCCCCCCCAAAAAAAAAAACCACATCTGACTTTCATTTGCAACTCTTTTATCCAGCCCCCATCTGATATGTCAGTTCAAGCTCGCTGGTCGCATGTTCCTGCACCGCCACTTCAGTCTGTTCCTATGTCAATGCCATTGCAGCGACCGACAGATGGAGTACTTCCTTCTCAGTTTAACCATGGGACTTCTGCGGATCAATCATCAGCTTCCAACAGGTTTCCTGAGTCCCGAAATTCAACACCCTCTGACAGTAGCCAGAATTTCCATGCAGCGACAGATGCGACTGTCACTCAGTTGCCAGAGGAATTAGGGTTGGTTCATGCATCAAGCTCCACTTGCGCTGGGGCTTCAACACAAAGTAGTGTTGTTAAGAGCTTGTCAGTAAGCACTGCAGCAGATGCTGGCAAGACTGATACTGTTCAAAATGGCAGTAGTGTTGGCCAAAACACTAGTTCGACTTTTAAACCGCAGCCTTCGCAGCAGAAGAATACATCTTCCCAGCAGTACAATAATTTGTCAGGTTATAATTATCAGAGAGGAAGTGGGGTGTCGCAGAAGAATAGTTCTGGGGGTGAATGGTCCCATCGAAGGATGGGGTTCCATGGGCGAAATCAGTCTTTTGGTGCGGAGAAAGGCTTCTCTCCTTCAAAAATGAAGCAGATATATGTGGCAAAACAGACCCCCAGTGGGACATCAACAGCACCGCAGTGAGGATTTGATGGAAGATGAGATTTTTGGATTGAGAGGAGAAAGCCACTGGGAGCTGAGGCAGCTTCTGAGGATTGAGTTTTGTGTTGACGTTTTGCATAATTCATTGCACAAGTAGGGAATATCTAGTGTGGAGTTTTGGATTTTTATCAGTGCCTGTCAAAGGGCTATGCTGGTTTTTGTAATGCAAGGTTGCAGAACTGGTTGATGATAGCAGTTTTGGGTCTTTCCACAGAGTAATTTTAGTGATGGTGTACTTGGATAATAGTGTGTTATCAGGACGGTAGGCACTAGACACACCGCTGTTCGCAGATGCGGTGTACTTGTCTGTTTTGGTCTATCACTTCCTTTATCTCGTTCTTTGTAGGCCGCAAAGCATAAATGTTGATCTCTTTTGGGATTCATGTATTAGAATTACTAAAGATAAAGCAAAAAGCGGATGTATATTATATGTTTCTTTTTCTTTCCGTGTTAGCAATGATAAATGTTTTGGCTTGGTTGATGTTGGTCACCTGCTTTCTAAGATTTGAGTAATAGAGATGATGTTTAACTGATGCACGTGTTATGGTTAGATGTGGATGTGGTATATTTATATGTATACAAGTCTAACAGGAATATGGGTCGTGGCATTGATGAGTAGAATAGTAGTAGAGTAATTATGATGACATTAATTTGCCTAGTCAGAAGAAATGTCTGGTGCTGGTCCTGGGGAAGAAAAAACTGAAGAGTTCCAATAGATTTTCAATAAGAGGAGTGGGAGGCAGTGGCGCCGGCACATCAATCAAGCTTAAACTAAGGCTTAATTGTCCAGACTCCAGGGTTATTAGTCAACTTGGGGAGCAACAACTCTATTCCGCATGTTTCTGTGTGTGGTGCGGCGCCGGAAAACCGTCTCAGTCTCGGACTATTTCTTTTTAAATCAAATGGAAAACTAAGGCTTAATTGTCCAGGCTCCAGAATGTGACAGGCCAGGCCGTCGGCGCCAAGAGTTGAGTTACGTTACAAGTGTAATTAATTAAGGGAAATTATCAGCCATATACTCTTAAATGACACCAGTATTAAACGTGATACAATATTTTTTAAGTATATCACTCGTATACTCTAAGTTGACAAAACACTTTTATCGTCCACCAATTCGTTAACTGCCGTTTGCAAGCGTTGATATCATAAGGGTAATCTAGTCTTTTTTTAAAAAAGACATGTCATCCCATTTACCTAGTAAAATATGACATATCATATAATATATATTGATAAAAATGACATGTCATCTCTTTTATCGGATAATTGTTAATAATTGTTAAAAAAAAGCTACTTTATAACCGAATTTACTCATCCAAAATTTAACCTAAATTTTTTAAGATCTACTCCAAGCTCAAACTGAAATTTTTTATGGTATAATATGTATAATTGTAAATAATATATTGTTAATAAATTTTTATGGTATAATATGGATATTTTTTATAGATAATTGTTAATAATATGTACCATTAATAATTCATATTTTTTTAATAAATGTATTGTTAATAAAAAAATTATGTATTGAAAATTTATGTTAATTTTTTGGATAAATTTATTTTTTACCTCATTTTGAGTTTCAATGGCGAAATAGTTAATTTGCCACAATTGTGCTAACTTTCTAAACGGAAGTTAACGGATTGGTGGACGGCATAAGTGTTTTGTCTACTCCAAATGTGTCTGTTTGTGGTGCGGCGCCGGAAAACGGTCTCAGTCTCGGACTATTTCCTTTACAATCAAATGTTGGTCGGCGTCCATGTCTGTTTGGATAAGCTGGAGAAAATTCCATCTGGTACAGCTGACCTCGCTTATTAGTATTTGCGTCTTGTCCTTTATTATTTAACTAACTTGTTTCCACTAGTACATTTGACCTTGACCTTGACCTTTCAGCCAACTGGGTTTGAGCTTGATCATTAATATGTCGGCAACTGTTTCTTCTACTGCATCGACAAGTTTTATTCTCTATAGAATTTCTCTTTCCCGGCAAAAACATTTTAATTCAAATTCTCAAGTAAAAGCAGTAACATTACTAATATTCGAATCCGACCAACTATGTACAAATATATAAAATGAAAATGAATCGACTTATTAATTACTTCATTTGACTGGTAATTCTTTTTAAGAGTAATACAAGATAATTCGAGCCCCCGTTCATGGATGGAGGAGAGAATCGTACGTGCGTGATGATAAAATCTCTCTTCTGATCAGCTACGTCGAAGTAGTCATGACTCATGATCGTTATATAAAATTATTCTCCCGCTGCTTGCTGCTACTCTACCTATCCCATTAATTCCACGGTGGTCTTAATTTGCAACATTAATTTGGCGGCTTAAACTTACTCCTTTGTTCGGGTTCTGAATAATTCTTTGCAATGTAATCTGATAATGGGAAATTAAGCTTTGCTTTAAGTCCCCTGAACTCAATGGCTGCCCTATCGTAAGCCCTAGCAGCTGCCTCATCCGTATCAAACGTGCCAAGCCACACACGTACAGCCCGCCGAGGGTCCCGAATCTCAGCTGCCCATCTGCCGCATTGCCTCTGTCTAATTCCCCTGTACTTGTTCTTCTTCTTCTTCTTCTTCTTCTTCTTCTCGTTTTTCATGATCACTTCATTTTCATTACTCGTGCCTGGGGTTGGGGTTGTACAATATTCTTCGCTGGGCGGGAAAAGGTTGCAGCCGAGGCAGCCGTTGATTTCGCATACCTGACACGTTACAGCATCTGGGAGGGTCAGCATCGCCATTGTGCAGGACACTTGCTCATTCTCTTCCATCCCTTTACCATTTGAAGAAAAGGACAATGTAGCAGCTTGATGTTCATCAATGGCAATAATGTGGCCTGTGATTACGTGCTTCAAAGTCGACACCATGACATTGTGTTCTTCTTCACGGTTCACAAGTGCTTTCAGCTGGGAGCTTCTAGAGGAATTTTCCATATCTTAAAAGCTTGAGATCGGGTAGAAATAGAAAGTATACAATCGACTTGGCTTTTTTGGGGCCGGGGATGTGGGGGAGAGCGGGAGAGATTTATAGAGGAGCCCGGAGCCAGAGTCCATGTGGCTGCCGGCTGTTACGCATTTTAGACACGGATCACAACACCAAGCGTTGTACGAGGAAATATCAGTAATGGAAAAGTGGGCCACAAAACCGGCAGCCCATTTTAGATTTTTAGTCAAATATATATATATATATATTTTTTTTTAAAAAAAAAAAAAAACATGGGAGCTTTTAACAGCCTTCAAAATTCTAACATATTTAAAATATCGAACAAGTTCTGATTGCAACTGATAGTTTACTGCAAAGTGTTGCATGACCAATAGAACAAGTACATAATATTTTGAATTAACAATCTCTCTCCGATAATGATTGTTCTTGTGAGAGTGAATGAAATATCAAAGATCCGTGTTCGCAAATCCGCAAAATTAAAAAATAAATAAATAAAAAATCTTAACCGATTTTAACCTTTTTTTTTTTTTGGTTAAAAATTTGTGTGGTGCTGAGACCACTGGGGATCGGTATTCCACTTCCATTTTTGCGCGACACATGGAGGTTGAATTTTACTTTTATTTAAAAAATAGAAAGAAAAAAAAAAGCTTTATCACACATTTGATCTATTCCGTATAGACAGCATTTTAGAAAAATCCTAATACTTAAAATTAAAATGTTTGACGATGAAGTTAAGAGTTGATAATTCAATCAGAAGTCCAATTGATATGTTGTATTTACAATTTTTATGTTGATGTAGAGGTTCAATCTTTATTAATCTAAAAGTATAAATAACATGTAAATAATACAATTTTTACTAACCGACATGCTGCACAATCTTTAATATGCATTTGGCACAGGTATGGCAATATACAAGCATACAACTATGAGAATTATGTATGGAATATAAAATTTAGTATTTTTCAGAATGAGAGACTGATTTCCAATACCCTTCAAAATTAGTCTCATATTATCCATTCCCAAAATAGAGTAGGTCCACCATTTTGACTCAGATTTTCATTCTTATTTTGTAAAATAAAAGCGGTCAATAATTTTGATTTTCCAATTCAGAAAGCAAACGCACCATTAGAATATCACATTATTTGGTCATTACGGTGGTCCAACCCATAAAATTATTGGTTGGATAAAATATTTATAGGCTTACATAATTATTTTCATCGAATAATGTTACACTTAAAAGTTTCATTTTAACTAATGTGATATTATTATAAATTGTCGTGTGTAAATAATTATTTACTTATTTATTATATCACACAAGATAATCTTTATGAGGATAACATCTATGTCAAGAAGGAATGCAAAATTTGTATCCCTACTTGTAGATATAATATTTATTACCTCTTTTCAAATATAAGCCACGAGTTGTTTTATTTCCTTAGCAAAATTGGCACGTGAAATTTTGTAAACCCATTGCAGATGGAAAAAAGAAAAAACGGAAAGAAGACGTGAAGTCCAGGGCCAGACCAGAACAAGTCAGGGCGCAGGGAACATTGAAGTTAAAGGATACGAGGGCACCAAATCCAATGTGCGCGGACGCGCCGCACCATAACACTTGGTCATTTAGAGGATGTGAACATGGGATTTGGGATGAGCGCAATCCCAAGTCGCCAAAATTCTTAGCGAGAAAATAAATGGGCCATCGAGTTGTCAAGCCAGTGATAGGTGGTCCACCACAGAACAGACAAACAAATGCAGCCTTTTAAGCAATACCTGTGCTCGTTACTTCCTTTCACCAGCTTGCATTTTCTCGTACGGGGTACCAATTGAAATCGAGTTTTGCTTTTCTCGACTCTTGACCGCTTCCTCTGCTCCGCCCAAATATTCTTGTTCCTTGTATTTGTCACGTTGGTTTTCTACATTCATCCATAAGTTGAGCCCCAATCCATTTCTGAACTTGGTTTTTGCAGCCGTTGTATTGTATCCTGGTTTTTTCCCCTCATTTCGGTGCTTATGATAAATCCCAAACTTGTTCTAGGAGCATAAGTTTGATTAATATTACTTGCACCAAGAGGAAGAGGGCAAGTATTTGAAGAATGTCTTGTTACACAAAAACGGTCTTCCATTAACGTGTAAGCAATTATAATACTGATGGGGAATAAATCTCAAAATATCATTTTTTTAAAAAAAACAAACAACACTTTCAAATTATAATCACATGTTAAAAATAAATGTCATTCAAACATCTGCATCTAGACTAATTCAGATTTCTTTTAAATTTAGACTTATTTAAATTTCAAATAAAAACACTGTAATAGAAGAGTTGTGAAACCATTACATGGGAAATTTTTTTAAAAATATATTGATTATAATTAAGCAAATTGTTATAAAAGGTTTAATTGAAGATATTTTGCATCCAACTTTTGTTTAAGGAAGGCGATTATGCTAAAGCTGTACAATTATGTAAATATTCCAGTATAAAACTATAATCAGATACTTCTCTTCAATCCATTTTTTAAATTTTAATGACGTTGCTAAGAATTTTCCAGTCTCTTTTTGAAAAATATTGCAGCTCATCAACTCGAGGCAGGCGACACTTGCATTTTTCACGGTAAATCATTCGGTCGGCCTATCTTGACGACTCATCTAATATTCTATCAGCAGTTTGTTATTTCTTTGTTTCAGTCACTCTCCCGCATTGTCATGGAACTTTTGCCTCACATTTTCTGAGCCTTAATATATCATCCCGTCCAGTATTGATATTCTTTCAGCCCCCATTTCATCAAAATCAAGTCAATCCGGCCAGCCAAAATTATACAATGCTTCCACATATTTCCCAGTATACTTGTTTGTCCAAAGTTTAACCTGAGTAGGTTTCTTCAGTCGAAACGGCAGTTCCACTGAATCAGCAGACCTTAATTAGATTAGTCAACTATTCAAACCTTCATATCACGGCATCCTTTTTTCCATAAACAATGTTGGCAATAGGACACTATGTTTGAACTGCTCGATATTGCCTGCTTTACTGGCAGGAATATCACTAAGGAAATTTTATGCTCGATTTACTTGATGAACTTCATGACAAAAGCCCATTGATATCCATCTCCCACTAGACTAAAACCAGGTATCTTTTTCAATCTCCCACTAGACTAAAACCGGGTACCTTTTTCAATCTGCTTCTTTTCATGCAAGACCTTACTCTATAGGCATCTTCCCACCTTCCCGCTGATGCGTAGATATTGTGAAGCATCACATATGATCCTGGATTTTCAGGGTCCATTTCAAAGAGCATCCCGCTAATTATCTCACCAAGTTCAACATTGCCATGGATTCTACAAGCACCTAGTAAAGATTCAAGAATGCTGACTGAGGGTTTGCATGGAAGTTTCTTGACAAATATGAAAGCCTCATTCAAGTGACCAGTTCTCCCAAGAAGGTCCACCATGCATGCATAGTGCTCCATTTTTTGTGATATCCCGTGTTCTACCATAGATTTGAACACCATCTTGCTTTGCTCAACTAAACCTGCATGACTGCAAGCTGATAGGACACCTAAATAGGTTATTTCATTAGGTCGCACCCCTGATAGTTGCATCTGCTTGAAAAGCTCAAGTGCAGCCTCACCATCTCCGTACAGTCCATACCCATTAATCATCACACTCCAAGAGAAAGCATCCTTATAAATCAAACTTCCAAATAGCTTTCGTGCCATGGAAATGTTTCCACATCTCACATATGAATCCATCAGGGCATTGCTGACAGCCACATGCTTATCCAAACCCTTGCGTATCACAAAAGCCATCAATGAATGGGTCAGATTCAGGCTATTTATTAGAACACCGGCTGAAATTATGCTTAGAACTGTTACATTATCAGGTTCCAACCCTGCGCCAAGCAGTTCAGTGAAGAAGGCAACTGCTTGTTTGGCCTTGTTTGTTTGGACATAAACAGATATAATTGCATTCCACAAAGAAATTTCCCTCTTATCCCCCATTTGAAAAAGTAAGAGACATAACCTTGTATTTTCAAATCTAGCATACATGAATATGAGACACGTTAGGAAAGCAGCTTCTTGAATGATTCCTGCTCTAAGTGCAAAAGCATGGACAGCTTTACCCTGCACCTGGGTGCGGCATACAGGCAACAAATTTAGAAAGGTTATGTGGTTTGGCCTCTGACCCTCATTAATCATTTGTGCAAACAAAACTAAAACATCATTGTGTGAGTTTTGAAACCGATACCCAGTTATTAAAGCATTCCAAGATACCAGACTTCTCTCATGCATGAGTTCAAAGAGTAACCTCCCGTCATTAGTACTTCCACAATTACAATACATCGTAATAAGTGCGTTCAGAAAAGTAACATCTGCCACACACCCAGTTTTGATAGCATAGCCATGAATAACCATTCCTTGCTTTATATTGCCGTTCTTATTCAAATTAGGGAGAAAGCTTATCAGGGTGACCATGTCAAGCTCTACTCCCTCTTTCTGCATCCTCTGAAGAAGGATAACTGCTTCGTCCACTGCTCCATTTTGTACACACCTAGATATTAAAGTATTCCATGATACAGAACTTCTAGTAGACATTCTGTGAAATAGTGTAAAAGCATAGGAGAATTGACCACCATCAGAATAGAACATGAGGAGTGCATTTAAAACATCAAGGTTTGAGACTATACCCTTCCTTAGACTAAATGCATGAGCAGATTTACCAAGTAAAACATCATCTAGTTTGGAGCAACCTGAAAGGACGCTAATAATAGAAACTGCATCTGGGTTGAGCCCTGCAAACTGCATTTGACGAAATACAGCTAAACTTGCATCCCAAAACCTATTACGCACATATGCAGACATCATTGCATTCCAAGATAGAAGATTTCTATTGGGGATCTGATCAAATAAGAACTTTGCAGAATCAATATTTCCAAGCTTGGCGTACATTGATAAGAGGGCTGTCAATACAGAGGGCTGATTTCCTAACCCATTCTTTATGACGCAAGCAGTAAGGGATTCACCACAATGAAAGCTACAATAGTTCTCGCATGAGGGAATAATGGACACAAAAGTGACCAAATCAGGCTGCATTTCAGCTCGAATCATTTGCCTGAATATCTCAAAAGCTTCAAAGAACTTCTTGCTTTGTGTATAAGCAGATATCATAGCATTCCAAACACTGGCATTTTTTTCCAGCAGAGAATCAAACAATTTTCTAGCAGTAGGTAAATCCAAATCACCAGCATACATAGAAATCAAAGCAGGCACCAAAAAATCATCAAATAAATACCCAGATTTGATAGAAAATCCATGAAGAGATTTCCCAAAACAGAAATGCCCCAAACGTGTGCACACAGGAATTACACTTGAGAAAGTGCTGACATTAGGCTTAAAACCGACGGTTAAAATCCGTCTAAAAGTCTCCAATGCTTCCTGATCAAGCCCATTGAAAGAGTAACCAGCCATCAAAGTATTACATGAAACCAAGTCTGCTAGGGGTATTTGATCGAACAGTAGACGTGCAGTCAGCATCTCGCCTTTCTTTGCATAAAAATCAACTAGGGCAGTCTGAATAACAAGATTCTGATGGTACCCAGTTCTGAAAATAACACAATGAATCTCTCGCCCGATTCTCAAATCACTTAAAGAAGAACACGCCTTGATCAAAAAAGGAAAGGTGAAATCATCAGAAGGACAACCAGAAAGTCGACATTTGATATAGACATGCAGCAAATCTGCATGTAGCCCACAATTAGAAAGACCCCTGATCATCAAATTTTGCAGGAACACACATGGTTTTTTTATTATTGGGAATGAAGATAGAGCTATATCTGGAGCACCTAAACGGAAACAAGACTTGAAAAATTCTCCGAGCAGAAGGAGATTGTCTCCCTCTTGCATAAGACCATGCACGATAAGAAGTGATTTCAAAGGCTTCAAGTGTTCGAAGCGCAAGCGCTGGCAGTGGCAGTGCCTTAAGATTTTTGTTATGGATTTTGAGTTTGAGATACGAGTTGTATAGATCAAGAAACGCACGAACTTCTGAATGTAAGGAGGAGAGACAGCACGCCATCTTTGAAGAGATGACACACTGAAACCGATACCGTTCATCGCTTTCGCTTGTTCTCACACTATCACTGTCTTTGTCAGTCAGTTTTATGTATGCTTCCGGCCATCGCTCGCTTCGTTCGGCTATGCCTACCATTATCAATCTAACATGTTGCCAAATAATCTGGATTGAATTTGACAGACAGTTTACCCTTCTTTTTTCAGCGAGGCTTTATTTATTTTCTGCTCACACTCGTTTTATTTCGTTTTATGGGTCGTCACACAAAACTTTGATCTACAGTAATTACAAGACGGTAACAATAACAAATAAAATGTAAACCCGATACTGAGACGAGCTCATACATTCTGGCAACAAGTATAAAGCAAATGGGTTTTGATTATCAAGATCCGACAAACGTTTTTGGCAAATCAAGTTCTCTCACAAATATTTTACTGCTCGACGATTTGATCTCCATCCAATCTTATTTGGCTGCTCTGCAACTGGTTTCGGCATTGCCATTTTTACCGTCAATTTTGGTTTGAAATCATGCCAACTATTTCATGAATTCAGTGACGTACAAGACTGGCAATCATGCACGAACATATGCATATTTGATTTAACAGGATCTCGAAGCATTCCCATATATATACCTTAGACCTACACAGATCAATTAAATAACAAAAGACAGCTACATATTAAATAAATTTGCAAGCATAAAATTTAGCCAAAACAATGAACCATCACTTATCAATCCATGATTATTTTCCTTTCAACTTGGCACAAAGTATATACTACAGCTACCATGCATCAACAACCCTTCTTCATCCTTATGGATCTCTAGTACCCGAATGTGGTCCTCTTCATCATACGGATAAACTCATCAGCGTTTACTTCTCCATCATCTACATATTTCATAAAATTTCAGGCAATTGATAAGCATGATACGATCATAAGAAAACAAGACAAAATAATTATATACTTCATAATTCAAGCTATTAACAATAGAAGAAGGGTGGGTGGGGGAGCAGGTAGTGGCATAATCACAATCTCCTCTACACACAGTTTGTCCTGTTATGTAGCATGTTACTTAAATTTTACGTTAGTGGCTGAATTATGCTGTGCCAGCACTGATCAGAAATCCATGACGATATGAATAAAGGTGGCAGGCCTCAGTAAGAGATCATATTAAACTATTAAATGTCCATGCCTGCTTCAAGTCAAAGGAGGCTTGCTCTATTTTTCATACTTTAGCCTTTCCAACAAGATTCAACAAGGGAGTATCACATTCCATATTATTACAATCATCAGATTTAACATGACAACTTTTGAAAGCTAAAATCAGGTCATTGAACAATTGTCAAAATCATAGTTCTCAAAAGAGGAATTTGAGATCGTCAGTTTGCACAGGGTATTATGATAGAGAGGGCATTTGACAGATTAAAGAAAATTTGAACTGCATATTTGGTTTGATATCAGAAGCAAAATAAATCCCAGGGCAGCAAGTCATATAGAATAAAGTTGTACCCAGAAAGTTATAACAGTATCAGATCCCAAATAAGAGGTTAACTTACGATCTCTGTCTGCTTCCTCTACCATCTCATGAATCTCTCGGTCAGTGAAGTTTACACCCAGCTCCCTCGCAATACGCTTAATATCTCCAGCTGATATCTTTCCCTACATACAAAGGAAATAAGAATCAAGCACCAAATTGCAAAGTACATCCCCAAGGTCCAAATAAAGAAACTCACATTGTTATCTTGGTCAATGATATGGAATGCTTTCATGAGCTCTTCCTTAGAATCCCTTTCTCCAATCTTAGCCGTCATCATATGTTCAAATTCATCTAAATCAATGGCACCACTTCCATCCTTGTCGACATCTGCAATCATTTGATTGATTTGCTGCAATGACACAGAAGATCAGGCAGTTAGGCTGCAGAAGGAATTATTCTACAATTGTACATACAAGAACAATTCCATGCTGGGAAAATCAGAAAAAAGAATAACTTGACAAATGGTGAGTTGGACCATTAAATATATTATGGCAAGAAGTTACCTCTTCGGTCATCTCAAAACCAAGGGCCCTGCCATGAGAAAATTTTAGTTTCAATATTTCATCACTGGTTAGCTTAAGTATTCTTTTCATGTATAATTTGATATCCATACCTCATAGCGACATTCAGCTCTTTGGCATCAATAGTGCCTAAAAAGAACAGCAGAAATAACAACTTAATAAAATAGATAAACGTATCCAAGAAAAACATCAAAAAAATAGATGATTTCAGTACCTGAGCCATCGGTGTCAAAAAGTTCAAATGCTTCCTTAATCTCTTGCTTCTTCTGTTGTGATAGCCCATGATGACGTCCTCTGATTTTATCTTTCCTAGAAACCCCTTTATAAAGACTAGCCTGCCATGGTCATTACAAATTCATTTAAATGCATCATCATACAATTTGGAAGTTACACAGAAAAAAAACTTTATCAGCTTTTAACAGAAACAAAAATAAGTGATAAGAACAACACATTAATTATGTAATGATCCAAGTTTCAAAGAGTTCTCAAAAACTAACTCCGTATATTCTATGGTCCTCCGCAAATAGCATGATGCACTCATATGATAGAACATAATGCTTTCCTAACACGCTATAATAGCTATAGATCTCAGCAGGGGATGCCAGACATCAGCTGCGCTCACAGTGAAACAATTCTCAGGCAATTAAAGCATTATTCAAAAGGGTCAGGACACGATACAAAACCAAGTTTTACTGCCTTTGATGACCAACTAGTTAGATGTAACTTTCATCAGCTATCAGGGAGAGAAATATTCTGTCAAATTTTTATTTATTTAAAAGAAAAAAAATGCATACCCTTTTGAACAAGCAAACGGACTCTAAGCTCTCCTGGGTCATGATTCAAAAGCAAAAAGACACCCCTTAAAATATTTCGAATTAAGGTTTCAACCTTGTTGAAGATCATAATTTATAGAATTGTGCTAAATGTTGTTTAAAAATTAAAAAAAAAATTACCAAGATTGCGAAAAAAAAAATCAAAAATCATTCCACCAAATTGTCATCTAATACATAATTACAAGGAAATAGTACACGACGTAAAGAACAAATAACAAGGGATAAAAACGCACCATTGCCTTTGCCCTGGTCGATTAGATCGCAAAGCGTTTCAAAAAAAGACCGCAAAGTAAAGGAAAGGAAAAGAAAGACACTGTATTTTATTTTGCTTCTCTTCGCTTCCCTTATCATTATTATTAGCCGAACGTAAAAGAGATTAACAGGCCCGAGAGTCTCTTTCCAATGCCTTTCAAGAATAGGGTCTAATCAAATAATATGTGGGTGTAAATAGCAAATCTCTAAAAGGCCTCGATACCAGCTTTGCTCCGGTCCATATAAAAAAAAAAGTTGTAATATTTGACTCCTCATTATATTTCACCATCTTCCACTAATCACTTTTATGTTAATATCTATTTTATTTTTATATAAAATAACTTAAAAGGGAAAATAACTTTTAAGTGCATTCACATAATAATTTTTAGTAATATCTAATTTACTTAATCTAATCTCTTAAGGCTCCGTTTGGTACAGCTTATTAAATAGAGCTTATAACAGTAGAGCTTATAGCAGTAAAGCTTATACCAATAGAGCTTTTGGACAAAAAGTCATTGGGTGTTTGATTGTCAATAAAAAAAGCACTTTTGAACCATTAAACTGTATGATATTTTTTATATTATATATTTTAGAAAAGCTCTATAGCCTCTACTCCCAAAAGCTCAAATTTTGGGCTTTTACTAGTAGAGGTAAATTAGCTTATTTAAGCTAAAAAACTCTATTAAAAAAATAACCAAACACCATAAAAAATTTTAAAAAGTGCTTATACGATTAAATAAACACTTATGACTCTTAAATAAGCCATACCAAACAAGCACTAAGTCTGATTTCTTTTAACTTCTTAAATTATTATCTCTTCTTAAATACTCTGTACTCTACTTTTGTAATCATAAAAGAAATTAATTTACAATACTCAATAGAAGATAATGAAAAAGTATCAAATCTTTTTTTGTAGTTATCGTAATGGTGGATAAAACCTTTAAAAAGAAAGAGAGGCATTATAGTGATTATGAAAGTTTTTTTTCCCTTTTCTAAAATAGGTTTTATAAATTTTATATAGTGGGTGCTTCTAAAAAATATAAAAATTATAATAAGGATAAATTTAAGATTCGGTGGGTTATGTTGAGAGATAAAGATTAGTTTAAAATTTTTAATAGGGTTAACTGAAAAATAGTGGCTGGTGAGATTTAACGAGAAGTCAAATATCAACACTCTTTCAAAAAAGGACAAAAAAAAAAAAAAAGAATTGGAACTATTATCATATCTTCAAAGGATTAGTGATATTTAACCTTCCAATCTATCTCAACAGCCCCCACGACTTAATTATCTCTATTTATTCTAAAACCGTCCTTATTCATTTTTTTTTTCCATAAACTCAACAGCTCCCAACTTCTAGTCACTGAAGCTTCAATTGCCAAAATGCTATTGATTTTCCCGTCATTTTATTTTTCAACATCCCCTTGAAACTAAATAAACATACATGTAACCAGTACATTGTAATTGAATAAAAACAAAGATGGACATGCATCCAAACAATGTGTAAATGATGATGGATTTCGTTTGAAAATCTTCAATAAATGTCTCGCCAATTCAAGTTCCTTATATGATTAAAATAGAAAATAAAAATTGGTGTTTAAAATTTAAATCAATTGAAGTGAACGCCATTTGCATTTTCGGGAAAAAAAAAATACCTTGAAAATATTGATAACCATGGAGGAAGCTTGCTAAGTTTTCGTATTGTTGGTGTTGGTGTTATCATTCGCAAGAGAGAAAATGAAGGAAAGTATGCTACTCTTCAATCTTTAGTGAAAATGAAGATGAAAGAAAGTGAGGGAGAATGAGAAAGAGGAAGGAGAAGAGAAAGGGTACATTTTAAAAATTCAAGTTGTTTTAATGGGTATTTTAGATATTTTAAATTAAAACAATAAATTGGGAGTTATTAAAATTAATTAAGGGATCAGATATCACTATTCCCTTCAAAATTCTCTTAAAACACTTTTTATATATTTATAACTTTAACCTTAAATAAAATTGCATTCAAGGTCATAATAGTATATCTAATCAAACTCACACGCTAAATAACTTCTTTTTTTTTTTTTTTTCTAAAAGCTCTTTTCACAAAGATGTGAAACCTCAGTAACCTTGTATTTGCTATTCGTATCAACCAAAATTTAGTAAATAAGAAGAGTAAATCTATATAAATAAAAATATATAGAAATAATTTTTTGCAAGTGCTTTTTTTTTTTAACAAATTTTTTTTTAATTTAAAGAAAAAAATTCCATGAATATGGGGTGTGAACAACTAAAAAAAAATTGAAAGATTGGGGTTGAATGTGGAATGATCTTAATTTGAGGTTAACCACCATGAAAAGAGGTGTTATTAAAAAATATGTATTATTTTTTAATAATTGAATGGGATAAATAAAGAAAAGGGATTTCACAATGTGTTTGGTCCACTTTAATTTCATTGTATTGAATTGGGTTAGATTGTAATGTATGGTATTAGGGTATGAAAATTTTAATGCAATTCCATGTTTATAGCAATATGGACCGCATTAGATATATTAATATTTTATATTATAAATTTTATTCTAAATTAATATTTATTTTGATTACATTAATTAAAAATTAAAGCACTTTGGTTGCAAGTTACCACATCATTTTGTCTTTTTTTGGGTGTTAAATTTCGTTGCTTTCCTTTTCATTTTCAATTTATTAGTAAGTATTGCTGTAATTTCATTGTCCTCTTTCATTCTTCCCTTCTACTCCACAATTGTCCCAATTTTCTCTATTTTCAAATCGTTAATCAACAAATTGAAATCAACAAGAGCTAACTTGATATCATTCATTGCTAAAAATAAAAGTTAGAACCACCAAAAACAAAAGAATAAAATAAAAATGCTCTGATGCATGATCATCATTGAACAGCAAATTTATGTTTTCACTCGATTTTTTTAGTACATGTGGCTAAATAGATTTATGCATCTATTTGTGTAATTTCCTCAGTTAGGTTTAAGATAATATATAAAAGAGAATTAATGAGCCTTTTAGGGGGTTGTCGATAGTTCAACTCCTTTTATAATGTTTAAAAGAATATCCTAATTGAAAAATGTTAATTGCGAGACCACAAATTGAGGTTAACGACTCCAATGTTTATTTTATATGCATAAACCGTTATCCATTTTGGGTAAACAAAATGATTAATAATATTTTAAGTATGAAAACCGACCAAACACACGAACCCAACAAATTGATGGGGATCTTTTATTACCTTGACAGGAATAAATACTGTCCTAAGTCTATGGTCTGTGGTATATTAAATTAAATATCTCATTTGTAAAATTTATTCATATAGTGGGGGCTGGCTTGCATATTGGAATCGAAACTTCCAGATCTATTTTCTGTTCCAATTATTTAACATAGCAAGGTCCCCATCCGTAATATAATTTCTTTGTGGCGGTGGTGGTTCCATGGAAAGATGTTGACAGATGAAACCTAAAATGGGGGTGTGATCTCTCTCTCATTGACATTAATTATTGCATCCGAACAAGATAGTTAGTAGCAACAAGTGCACAGATTTAATTACAACTACTAAAAACCAGCCGGCTTAATTAATTTTTTATGTGCAATGTCTAGTACATTTCACCATCGAGACGGAGACAAGACGCTAAGTCCTAGCTTCGCTCGTGCTCGTGCATTCATACTAACTGTGAATGGCTACTAATTAGTTAAAATTTGAAATTCCCCGCAGCATCCTTCACAATCTATCGTACGTTAACATCGCTGCAAGAAAGATACAAAACACTTCTTAATTAGTGGGTAATAAATGATCGAAACGAATGAATGAACAGCAAAGCTTTATTCCAAACAGGATTAACGGTAAGGGTTAGCTACCTTCTTAATTTCCAAAACTTTGCCGGGAGTCCATTCCTAGGTATAGGGAATGGCTCATACTTAACCCCTTCATTCGGCCCTATTATTTCCCACCTGCGTTATTCAGTGGCACAAACACATATAAGTAATATGTATAGGAAAGTTATTTATATCGGATTTATCATTTGGGATTAAAGTCTACGACGACGAATTTACAACAGTATGAATTTTAATAAAATTCATAATCCTAAACTAGAACACCACCATCTATATATATAAAATTAAATAATACACAGATCGACCAACAATAATTTAAGAAATAAATCTAATAATCTTCTCTACTTCACTCATGAACATCTACAAACCTGTACTCATTTACGAGATGATGAAGGAGGACAAGCATCTCTAGCTTGGCAAGTTCGCTTCCAGGACAAGCATGAACGCCATTGCCAAAAGGCATGAATGTATTGGGTTTGGGTCCGATCTCAAATCTTGATGGATTAAATTCACGAGGTTCAGAAAAGAAATCCGGATTGTGATGAACATTTCGAAACAGAGGAAGGACCTTCCATCCTTTGGGAATCAAATGTCCTGTCAACAAATTAAATCAAATAATTTGTTATATAAGGCCAATATATTATATTATATAATATTACATTTGTGAATTAACTGCCAATAATATAATTATAAGGATTTTGTTAAGTAACATGTATTATAACTTATAACAGTTTTTTGGTAAAAATAAGTAATAGAATAGTGGAATATATGAGCGAGTGAGTAAATTTTATTCAACTATAAGTTTCATTAAATATAATTTAAGGAGACACTTATTATAACAACAACAACAACAATAATAATAACACCTCAAACCACCTCAAAGCCAAAGTGATTAACTAAAAATTAATAATTCGCTCAAGTACCGTAACGTGAGACGGTTCGAGCGGGACGCAAAAGAAAATAGGATATACATTTTATTTGCATGGCATGGGGTGCGGTGGGGCCATCCAATGTATGAAGAAGGTTCGTCTCTTTGTGTTCTTTTATTTTCTATTAGTTAATCTTTAGTCAGTATTAAGGTCGAAAGGGTAGTAGAAAAACATGGCTAGTGGCTAATCTTTTTATGAGGGTGGCTTTCTTGGAAAGTGATTCAAATGATAGGGGCTGAAATCTGTTTTGAGTTTTCACTTAAATTCCGAACTACTGTTCTGCAAAGTTCACTGGTGTGGAGTGGTTGAGTTTGTGATATAATAATATATACATCCATTTATTCCACGTAACATCATCAATTGTACTTGAAGAAGAGATGAGTCCCCAGATACATATTGTTTCTTCTTTAATTTGGACGGGTGTGCTCGCGCGTCAAATAAGTGAAATGATTCCATGTCCTTGCATGGTGAAATTGCGTCACTTAAGATGAGTAAATTGATTAGTGGCATTTTCTTTTACTGCCCTTGACAGTCACAGACGCCATTAAAATTGTACTAATAAGTTACTGAAATTCTTATGTCAAGAAATAACAAATTAAAATGATTAACTATTGATTAGCTGGGTTCCATTGAAGAAATAATTTGATGTAACTTACGCACCTTTGTATTCAACATCCTCAACAGCTTCCCTGAAGGTGTAAGATACGACGCTAGCCATCCGCAAGCTCTCCATTATAACCTGAAGTCAAAGGACACGCTATGCCTGAATCCTAATTACTTTTATTTTATGGCAATCCCTAACATACATGTAATGTATGTTACTCCACTCACATGAACAGTGAGTGGATCCCACACAACTCACTGTTTATGTGAGTGGTTGTAACATACATTAAATGTATGTTAGAGGGATCCTTTACTTATTTTATTGGTAGTTCGTCCAAACAAATAAATATATATACCTTATTTGTTAAGGGCATATTTTTAGTTTGAGCCAATGTTAACCCTCGTTTTTCTCCATCATTTTGTTCATAAATTAACTTCTGCTCCGCCTGAAATACATAGCAAAATTAAGTTTAAATTAAACAAACAAAATTAGGTGTAGATCCAAACACTAACCCTAATAGCTCCCAGAAGGTTTCGATCATCGTGCATGTACTTGAGAATCCACGTTAAGAGACTGGCTGTAGTGCCATGAGCGGCGAACAAAACACCGATGATATTATCAACAATTTGATCATCAGTTAAGTGTTCACCATTTTCATCTTTGTAGTTCATCAGACTAGCCAAGAGATCTGTATCAGCCACACTCTTCTCCTTCCTCTCTTTAATTATCTCAGAGAGAGTTTGATCCAGCCTTCTCCTTGCCTTCAAGTCAATATTTAAATAATTAATTCTTAATTAAATAAACAATTTTGATGTCCCCCTTAATTATTACTATTATTATCGTTTACTAAAGTTATCTGGTTAATAGTGGATTAATATAATGCGCGCTAGCTTACCCTCAATGAGGTGGCGTACAAGGATCCTGGTAGGTATATTGGGAAAGAATTGTAACCTCTGTCCAACGTGCTGTAATTCTTCTTCAGTATCTCCTTGTATCCAGTGTCCAGGTGACCAAAGATGGACAGAACAGCTACATCAAACACGAACTGCCATTCCCGAGAGCCAATATTTAAGGAGCGTGACAACTAATCATTCGTAAACATATAATATTTTTCATTTTCGTTGCCACTTAAGCCAGTCACAATAACATTATATCTAATAATGGTTTCTATTCAACACATGGAAGTTAATTCAGTCTTCGCTAGCTTCTAAAGTGTTTATTAATTAGGGAACAAAAACTACGTCAAGCGTTCATAATATCGTTTCCTTCGCAAAGAGTGGGGAGAGCCTTCACTTATGCTCGTTTTTCTCTAGCTTTACTTTTGAGCCATTGTCCTTTGAGTAATGATATAGCCACAAACTCTTGTACAAACTTATTTTGTACAAACTGACGTGGCATGATAAGATTGGTTGAATTAAATATCACTTGACCCACATGATTTGTTTTTATTATTTTATATTTTCATTCAACCAATGAATTAATGCCACGTCAGTTTGTACAAAATAAGTTTGTACAAGAGTTTGTGGCTGTATCATTACTCTTGTCCTTTATGGTCTCTTAATAACTTTTACGTTTTTTACGCCGTCCATGCCCCTTTTTCCCGTAAAAATATAACTCACTTGTGCACAATTTGGGAAAAAAAATTAAAAAATAAATTATTAATTGAAATATTAGCTTGTAAGATTAAATTAATTATACATAGTACTTACTAAATTAGTGATGAGTAAAAAAGAAAGAATCACAAACCTTCTTCATCTCATGGAAAGTGTTAACTAGTCTGCCACCAGACCATGAGTCTAGGGTGGACATGGCAGTGGCTTCAATGCAAGAGACCGAGTTTCGGACCATACTGGGAGTCAGTGAAGATTGAACGAGCTTTCTCATGCGAGTATGGTAACCATCTTGGTGGAAGAAAAGTGCCCATGGGCCAATTAACCTTTCCTTACTACGAGGATAGGTTGGTTTGAATAAGTGTGCATGAGTAACTAACACATATCTGATGGCTTCAGAATTCACCAACATAACACATTTGTACCCAAGAATATGTGTCTTAAATATCTCTCCATACCTATATTAAATCACCAAACAGTAACGTCATTTGATCATCAAAACTATAATAATTAAATATTATGTGTATATTTATATGTGTGTGTGTGCGTTTGTGTGTATTAAGTAATGGCATAAAATTGACCTCTTTTGCCTTGTGCTAAAGAAATCATCTGGGTTTTGAGAGAACAATTTGGGAGTCTCTCCTATATAAGGCAAGCCCATTGAGCCTGGAGGCAGCTTTGGCTTTGGTAAAGACATTCTTTTAATTAGATTTCTCAATGAAGTAGCTGAGAGAATGATGAAGAAGAAAGAATAAAGAAGAAAGACATCCATACTCTTAAGCTCAGGGACACGCTCAAAAAGAGAAATCTTGTGTGATCTTACGAAAAATACTATAACGAGCTTATTACACTGCCAAATAGAGCTAGAGCTGTATACATTTATAGAGTGGGTAAGGCTAGCTAGAGATAGGGAGAGAGGGACGTGCATTGTGTTTATCTGTAGATAATAATGTAATCATGTGTCTCTGGTCTTGGCACGAGTGCTGTGCAGGACAATTATAGGTGCCGTGCGAACTTGGAATGATTCAAGTGCATCTGTTGAGACACTGCTGAATGTGCCCGCTGTATCCTGGTTTTTTGTGTTACGGCTTAATTGCGAGTCCGCTATTCTTTACCACAAAACTGATGCTTTGTATTTCTGTACGAAGAGCCTACTTTAGCCATATATATTAGAGACATTGCTCACTCTGTCTTAAATGTAAGTTGAAAATGATGATAAATTTATTTACTTTGAGAAATCCCCAACTCTTTATTGTTTCATGCATGTCTGGAGAATAATTTGGAAAATCATATATAAACTCAAATCTTTTTCAGGCACGCTCATGTCCAATTTTGGTGTTAAATTTGTTGATTTAAGTTGTGTAGAAGTTTATGGGGGTATAAGTCTAACTCATGGTCGAAAACTAACTCAATAGTTGAGTATCGCATGTACAAATCAATTTATTTTATTAATTTTAACATATGATCATTATAAGCTCACTTAAAAATGAGGTTATTAGATAGAAATTCATGGACCTCACTCGTACATAAAGAATTGATAATTCAATAATTGAGAGTTGTTTAAAGTTTATATATTTAATTTAAAACCAATTTTCAACCAATATGGGACTATTTCATTAATGAGTTGAAGTTATGGTAATGATAAAGCTTAATATTGGCAGCTCACCTCTTCCATTTTCTAGAGTGAGTTTTCTTAACTCCCTATGTGTATGTGACTATAAATCTCTCAAACTTCTGCTAAGCAAAATATAAGTTCATGATGGATGACCATTAAAATTTTACTTCGTGCATTAGGAGAGTTTTTCCTATCTTGGCTTTGATCCAACCATCTTAAGACCAAAATTTCAAGTCCTTCTATATAATAGATTTGATTTAAATAAGGTCTAAACAAATTTTAAACATAGTACTCATATTCTCTCATGATTTAAATTTATTCTAATCAAAATATGTGTGAATGATTAATAATTAATTGGGGAATAAGAATGTACATATTTACTTGAATCTTAACTGTTCAACATTATCGCTGACACACGACACATAACATATTAAAGAGTTCAGTATAACTTAGATAATGAGAAGTTATAAATTAAAATTATTTAACACATTAAACTTTTATCTAACATGTGTATACTAAGAGTATCTCCAAAAAGCTCTATAAATTTTACTCTTCAAATATTCATTTGCTTACCTATGTGGTAAATAGATGAGTAAAAAAAGATATTATTCTCCAAAAGACTCTTTAATTAGAAATAAGTTAATATTATTTTAATTAAATAACTATTTTTTTAAAGAAAAAATCAATAGTAATTAAAGCACATTTTTTTTCAACAAAAAATAATAAAATATAAATTGAAGAGGGAAAAAGTAACTTTTCAAATTTGAAGAGAAATGATTATTTTTTATTTAAAGAATTTTAATTGAAGTGTCTTTTAGAGCTTTAAATATTGATGTAACTCTTTAAATAAGTAATAAAATTTTATTTAAAAAATTTTTTAGTGATGCTCTATCAACCTTTCAAATACCAAAATAATTCCCATGTTTTGCATGTGTTTTTTTTATCAACGACTTAATATAATAATATATTTACCGAAGCGTGGCAATAAATTTTCTGGCTATGGCTACATCATCATCATTTCCCAATCGAAGTACTTTAGGGAGAATCTATCAACTAAATAAAGTCGATAATGGGACCCAGGTGGTCGCAAGGCAACGGTGAATATTAGTCATTGCCGTTGGATGAATGCGGGACCCAATTGGGGCTTAATAGACGTAGATCATTCAAACACCGGACCCCGCGCACGCTGACATTTCTGCAAAGCAATAGCACGTGTCCATGTGTGATATGTTGCCAGTGAAAAAAAATGAAAGGCGGGGAGACAGTCGGCATCTCATATAACTGGCAAAGGGCTTATGTGTCGACATCCTGGTGGTGGGTTACGTATACGATGTCGTTGATGTATAAATTTCCGAAACTTGCCAAGCTGGTAATCCTTTCCTACCACTGAAGTGACAGGAATCGTGCTGACACGTGATGTGTTGTACACGTAAAGATATAAGACACCTTTTTAATCCGGATTGTACAACTGTTACAATTAAGGGCGAAAATGCTACTAATCAAAGTTAAATTTAATAAGAGTAATAATATAATCATAAATTTTTATACAATTCTTTTTTATAAACTGATGTGTTATTATTGAATTATTTGGATTAAATATATGTCGATTCACATGATTTTTTTTTTATTTTATATTTTTATTCAATCAATAAACTAATGTCAAATGAGTTTGTACAAAAATTTATGATTGTATCATTATTAATTTAATAATAAGTGATTATTTGTATGAATTAACTCAGCCAGTGGCTATGATGAAACTGCTCTGCCATAGAACAATGATGATATCTGTTAGATAAGAGTATTAATTACAAATTTAATATTCATTTTGATGATTGTACGATCATCAACAATACTCTATAGTAGAATGGTTCTAACATAGTCAGACCCTTTAATTAAATTCAAAACATCTAACATCACAAATTGTGCAGTATGTTTTATCACAAGCAATTATTATCTATCTCCTCATAAATGTTTTAATGAATCACGACGTACTTCAATTTGTATATATTTTAAAGAGAAATTAACAATGAAAGAGGGACACAGATCAATCAAGAAGAAAATGAGTAGGAATAATTTGTTTTCAAATAAAATGTTAAAAAAGAAAAAAAGTTCCATACTAAAGACAACAATTAATTGATTTTCCTTTGTGCCTATACTCTTTTGTGGTAGCCTAAGAAAAGCACATGAGATTGGATTATACTAATTATCTGGATTAGATTAGATTGCATTAAGCTTGATTATAGTATTTTGTCTTATGTCTAGTATAACATTGCTTTGAATTGTATTGAATTATATTTAAATAATATTAAATAACATTTAAATTGATATCTAAATATAAACACCGATTTTAATGAGATTTTTAATCATAATTAAAATAAATTTTAAACAAGCAATTAATTAAAAAACGAAATGTATTGTCAATAAGTTATTGGGCAGTCTTAATATAAAAAACAAATAAATAATAAATAAAACAATTTAAATATTTAATTAATTTTTATCTAATATTTAGAAAATTTTAAATAAAATCGATTAATTGATGGTATTATTAATTTTCATGATTATGTTTAATATTATATTAGCTATTATTAAATTTAATAAAACCGATAATGCAATAAATTATTAAATGATTAATTTTATTGATAAATTATTAAATATACAAGTAATAAAAATTTAATCTTAATAGTTAGTAGAACTAAAAGTACTAATTTAATTATATCATAGACAATAAATACAAAAAATAAATTTCAAGTAAATCAAAAATAAAAAAATTAATTAACCAATATTACATATAGATAATAAATCTATATATATATAGAAAGCTGAGACTTGAGAAGGTGATGTGGCATCATCATTTCTCATCTTTGTATATTCTCTATTATCTAATAAATAGAGAAATTTTTTTCTTATATTTGATTTTTCATCTTCTCATAATTAATTTGATTGTTATCACACAATAACAATTATGTAAAGATTTTAATGAGGCACATTCTTTGTAATGAACATCTAAGGGGGAGTGTTATGAATTTATTAAAATAAATGTAGATGCTCATAACATATATATCTTAGTTTCCACACTATCTCACATTAGCAACTTTTAGCTTCCCTATAACTCCCACTATCTCACAATGAATTATGATCCATAATTTTTCATTAATTTTATTGAATGATTATGTAACTATAAAAGGAGAGCTCATCTTTTTTGTTTTGTACACACACAATTGGAATGAATAAAATCACTCTATAATATATTCTCTCATTTTATTCTTTATCTTGCGTTGCTTCTTTATTTGTATTTCTGGTTAATAGTTTTTTTTTTGTTTTTTATAAGGCTGCCTCATCTTAAAAAAAATCAATTCATATTTTTTATCAGTTTCATCAAGTATAAAGTAAGAAAAAATGATAATACTAAATTGTTTTTTCAAAGCCGCGTGAAGCGCGGTTCTATTTTCTAGTAATTATATAAATGAAAGTCTCATAAATGGACAACTTTTTTTCTTTGATCTTATTCCAACTAAACCTATGTGTAAATTAGGATTACTAATCTCATCATTTTAGGATTAAATTCGAATTTAGTCCCCCTTAAGCCAACCAAACTAAGTTTGCCAAATATGAGATAAATATTTAATCCCTAAATTAACATGTTACCATCTAAATATGGTCTAAGATCATGAAGCAACCAGCCAGCTAGCTGGGGACTAAAGTAAAAAAATTAAAAAAATTAAAGAAAATGAAAGGACGGAAGAGAGAGAGCTCGTTGGGGGTTTATTGAGAAAAAATAAAAGAAAATAAGGGGTTGTTTTGGAATCATGGAGATGTGATTAGAATTATTATCATTTTCATCGTTTTCTAGATGGGGTATATTTAGAAAAAAAAGGTGTTATAAAGACTTTTGAGGGGTGTTAGCAGCGTATTAATTCATTTTTTATTTTGTAACTGAAAATATAACTCAATAACAAATTCAAAAAGTTATAATTTTAGAAAAACTTTAAAATACACGAGAGATACCATATTAAACATATAATAAATAAATGATGCTATTACATGTATGTATTTAATTTAAAAAACAAATTACTATGTAAATATTAATTATATTTAATTTATTTAATTATACATATTATACATATATTAGTTAATTATATGACCTTTAGGTCATGTTTGGTTTGTAGAAAAGGGAGGAGAGGAAAAGAGTGGAATGGAGAGGAAGAGAGAAGAAAAGAATGGAAAAAAGTAGTGAAATTAGAATTTGTTGTTTGGTTTGATATAAAATTTAATAAGGAAATGAATTATATTTTTTTTCTTTAGACTAATTTACCCTTTACCTTAAATATTTAATTATTTATATTAGTAATATATATATATAAATAAAATGACAGTTCGGTGGTCGACGGTGAAGGTCCAGCGACTTTTCGGCGAATGTCCCACAACTTTCTTGTGAAGTCCGCGGGATTCCGGCAACGTCCTGCGGAAGTCTGGCGATTTTTCAGCGGTGATCCATTTATAATATTAAATCAATAAAATAAATTATAAATAATAATTATTAATGACATTAAACAAGTTGAAACATTAAAGGGTAATTTTAGAAACTTTTGTTTCTAACATAAGAGGAATTTAAATTCTTCACAACTTGGTGTGGAATTCAAATTCTACATTATGATGGATATTAAATTTTAATGAAAATTAAATTTTTATATATTTTGTCCAACCAAACAATAAAAATAAAAAGAGAATTTAAATTACTTTCCTCTCCTCTATTCTGTCTTCCCAACCAAACACCACCTTAATATATTCTATAATTCCTCTCGCAATCTGGAGCTCCCCATTTTTCTACCCTACGCACCGAAAACACCTTTAATAACATCCAAAACTCGATTTGCCACTTCTTGTCCAAACTGCAAGGGCAGACTGGAACTCAGGTCCATCTCTATGGCTCTGGTCTTAACCAAAAGATCTCTCTTCTCCAATTCAGCTCTCTCAGTTACCCCAACAGTTGCTCCAGAAAAATACTTCTCCAACCAAATCACCATCACATCATGAGCTATAGGGCTCACATGTTCACGTATAATCTCTTCACAGCGGTCCGTTCCACCAACTTCCTCACATTTTATGCTGACCAAAATCCCAGTTGGGGAGACCACACCACGAAAGTAAAGAGAGGAACTCAAGTAGGGTTTGGTTTCTGGGACTTGCTCAAGTCTCTGTCTCAATGTTTCAAGCTGAGCTTCTTCGTAAAATGTTTTGAGGTAATTTGGGTATAGAACAAGGTCTTTTCTAGGAGTTACATCTAGGAAGAGAATGAAATATGTGGGGCTGCATTGGACAAGCTCGAATTGAAAATGTGGTACATCGGTTGATGATTTTAGGTAAGCTTGAAGATTGGTTATGTTCATGGCACTTCCCGTTGGTACCTTCAAGTGAAGCCAACTTGCTAATACGAAATCAATCTGTTACCATGCCAAAAGCAAAAGTTAAAAAAAAAAAAGAAAAAAGATTCCCATTCCCACAAGCATTTATTATACAAAGTGTAATATAATATCCAGCAAGCGTCACTTGAAAACAAGTGGGCTCTCATAATATTAACCCATTTAAATTGTTCATGAAAGAGGAGGATTTTGATAGAATTTTTGGAAACAATATAGGTAGTCAATTATTTAGAGTAGTACACTAGTACCACTTCCTAGTATATTGTTCATAAAAGAGGAGGATGTTTACATAATTTTTGGAAAGATGTAGCTAGCTACTATAAGCATGCTGAGAAAAGCGACCAGCAGTATCCCAATTAACATTAAGATTGATAATTGACTCCATGGTGGTTATTAATCATTCAAATTCCAAAAACCATTATATATATATATATATATATATATAGTTATTCTCTAGAGGGATGCCTTTATTTTTTTTTTTTATGCGGACACACTTTAAAATTATATAATTTTATAGTTCATTCAATAACTAACCTTTTCGGTTTAAAAATGTGTTCATGTTTAAAAAAATGCAGACGTCCGCACTTAAAAATGATTTTATATATATTGAATGAACTATAAAACCGTGCAGTTCTAAAGTGTTAAAAACTCACTCTCTTAAACCCCGCAGTTTTAAAGTATATCAGCATGAATAAAAAAAAAAAGGGTGGTTGCAATAGAATTATATATATATCGTCTTCATTTTATTTTAATGCGAATATACTTTAAAATTATAGAATTTAAAAGAGTTAGTTTTTAATTCTCTTAAATCCTACGATTTTATAGTTCATTTAAAAACTAATCTTTTTAAACCGTACGATTTAATAATGTGAAACAAGCGTCCGCACTTAAAAATAATTATATATATATATATATATATATATATATATATATATATATATATATATATATATATATATATATATATATACTTACTGTAACAAAATTCGGGACATCCAAAGGCCAATATTGACTGCACATGGTACGCTCCGCCACGTGCAGCAAATCATTCCCGGAGGCTGTTCCAATCCTGGGTTCCCGGATTGGAACAGTGCCCTATATATATATATATATATATCCAGATTTAACGAGATTAAAATGTCCAATAATATAAATATGAATAAGCAACAGTGAATTTGAATGTGGACACGAGAGGGAGAGGAAGCGAGTACATGAGAGGAAGGAAGGCCACGTCTGATATGAAGAGAACCCTGAGAAGTGCCTTGGTCATTCTGATAAAACTCAACATCAGGAGGGACTGCCGAAGAAGCAAGAAGATGAGAGTCAAGCCTAGTCTCCAAGGCCGAGATTAAGCTAACCATCAGATCTTTGTGCGCCGCCGTCAGGTGAGGGAATTCCATCGGCTTCTGCCCCTTCATCAGCGGCTGCTCCATGTCTGATTGTGAGAAAAAGTTACTTGCCGAAGACCTGCAACGTTTGTAAGTAATTGATCTTGATATATTTGACGATGGACGAGAAAGAAAAGGTTGGGCTACCCAAAGTGGCGAACTCATAGCCATAGAGAACAACGGGTAACACTTTTGACTTCCCCTTTCGCACAGAGCTTTCAGTGGGAAGGAATATTCAAAAATATCATTATACAATCGTGATAGTTAATGTTTTTGTATTTGTATTATAGATTAGATTCTATTAATTTTCGGTGAGTTTGAAAATATGTTTGATAATTCCTTTGATATCAATATCTGAAAACAAGAGAAGTAAAAATACGTACGTTGGTTTATTTGAAAATTCTATTATTTTATAATAAAAAATAAAATAAAAAACTTAATCGAATAAATGGCGTAAATAATGATTTGTTTCGTACACGTAACGGATCATTAGATTTGACAACTCAATAAAAAAACAAAGAAGAAAAGTTCTGGTTTGACTTTTCTTCAGACGTGGGCCCACCTAAACATTAATCGTCCGAAAACATGATTTATTCTTCCTTCGACATTGAAAAATGGGTTGGTTCAGTTTTTTCATTAAGTAAAATGAAAACACAACTCTTTTAATGTGCTGCCAAACAAATTTTACTATTTTTTTTTTATTATTGAGAAACGTAAAACAACTTGTCAAAAACAATGCCAAATAATTCTTAACGATATGTTTCACAACTTGTATGCAACTGTAATTTTAAGTTTTATTGGACGATGTTAAACGTAAAACACCGTGTTAATCCTTAACGATAATTCCACTATAATGTTTTGTGTTACTCATTGTTATCCAGAATCCAATCATCTTGATTAAAGATCAAACCGCCACCAAATTCACGGGAGGAGGCGAATAAAGTGGGCTCAATTTTCGTTCAAGTCTCTGTCTCTAGGGACTCAAGCTTGTTACTGAACCTTTTGGTGAATTTGAAAACGGCAAAGTCACATTTAAATATATAGTCATTACTGTACCACAGCTCACATTCTTACTTCTACACGCCGTGATTGAAATCACGATATTAATTTTTTAAAGTTGATTATAAGATAAAGTGATTTTACGTCTTTTTAAATCTCCTCGACAGCAATTTCAAATGATCGTTAAGTATAAATAAGAAGTAAAATTTGAAACTATATAGAATATGTACAAAATTGAAATTTTAATTCAATTTTATTGATACATCATATATATCTAGTAACATAAGAATATTTTATTAATATTTTTTTTAGCTTGATCCACATTAAAAAAAAATTTACTTAATTAACCTATGTCATAAACAAATATTATGATAGAAAATGAATTTTTTTTTAGAATTTATAGTTAAACTAATTCAATAAATTTTATTCCAGATGTTTTCTGAATAATTTTTTTCAATTGATGAGTGATTTTTTTCTTCGCTTAATTAAATTAAATTCATATACTATTTTTTGTTTAATTAAAGTCAAGTATTTATTTACAAGTTTTATGTTATTTTTATAAGTGTTTATTTTTTTTTCAATTTTAAAACATCAATTTACCACTCTTAATCTACTTATTTCACTTTTAATTTACTAGTCTTATGTGTTATTTAAAAAATTTATATTCATTTTAGTATTGATATTGTAATTTAAATCACAACATTATAGAATTTTCCTTCTTCCTACCAAAGTAATTTTTTTTTAATGGATTACCATCTACAAATATTAACAATATAAGTTTATAATTTATAGTGTAGTCCATAGGTTCATTGGACTTAGTCTTATTTGGTATTGAGGTGTTGTATCTTAAAGTTACCGCTGTTGTGGAAAAAAAATTGTAACTATAAAATAAAAGTTAACAGTATGTAGTAAATATAATTTTTAAATAATAATTTTAAAAACATTAATAAAGGTATAAAATTTTTTATACAAGTGTAAAATTAAAACAACTTAACTTTTAAATTACAATAAGTAGTGTTTACCAAATATTTTAGTGCAGTAACTTTTAACTTACAATTGTCTAACCTTAATCCCGTAATTTGAAAATCTAAGCCTACTAAAAGGCGAAGAATTATATCTACTTCTTCCTGCAAATCTGCGAGACTACCAGGCTCTCACCTTCGCTAAGAGCATTAATTCACCACGCAGCCGAAGGTCCGAGTTGCCAAAACAATTGTAACGGCGCTGCATGATCGCATGGATTCCGGTTCTCCCACCTCATATATTAAGATAAAGCTAATACAACTGCTTTTTCAATCAAAAGGACATTTTATTCTTTCACCCCTCGTTTGTACCACCCTACAGGCTATAGGGCTTTAAGGCTCAGCAGAGTGATCAAACAATTATGATGAGATGAGAGTAGAATCATGCAGAAAGAAATTTCATATTCTTCAGTGCATCAATCACACCCATTCTAGCGACTTAATTAATCTACCAATGGTTCAACAAGATGTTCAAGGGAATCAGTTCCATTCCTAATTGAGATTGTTGTAAGTTCCTTTCTTCATGCTTTACAAGATTAGAAGCACCATACATGCACGAAATTTTAACTAATTCGAATAAGATTAGAAAGTAATTTAAGTACCATATCAATTACAGGAAGAAATCAAAGAACTTGTGCATAAAAAGGGGGACAATGATGTTCATACACACACTAAAATTAAGGTCAATCAACTCCAATTCTTTGTACATTCCCAACCTCAAATTCAAATACCAACCTCAGGCAGTAAAAACCTTCTGTATCTCGCCTAATACCCGGCTTGCTACCTGCGGTCCAAACAATCTCGGAAAGCTTGAGCCGAGATCAATCTCAATAGTTTTGTTCTTAATCAACCCATCCCTCTTTTCCAGATAAGCCTTGTCTGACTCCCCTACATGTCTCCCTCCACAAGCACACTGATTTAGCCAGATTCCAATAACTTGCTTAGCAACAGGATGCACATGATTTGTTATAATATAGTCCAAACGTGTTGATTCACCTGCCCCAGTTTCAGTTTCAGTATCTACACGGACCATAATTGCTGAAGGAGAGATGACACATCTTAAGTAAAGGGAAGACGAGAAGTAGGGTCTAACTTCAGGTACTTTCTCAAGCATTTGCCTATATTCATCCAACCGTGTGCTTTCATAGAAAGTTTGAAGATAGTCGGGATGGAGGACAAGATCCTTTCGAGGAGACAAGTCAAGGATGAGGACTAGAGAAGAAGGGCTACTCTGGATGAGCTCAATTAGCAAGTTTGGTGCATCAGTGGAAGAGTTTAGATATGCTGAAAGGCTTGTTATGTTCAATGCTGCTCCTGTTGGTAGCTCACTGTGTACCCAACTTCCCAGTATGAAATCAATCTGACACGCATCCATTATCATCAAATTATTGAAGACCATATACGCCTCGAACTTGAATGTCACACTAGTGCCTAGTAAATTTTGAATCATTTGTTTCTTATGCTTAGGCAACTAAGCAGAGTAGTGCAATCCTAGGCTAAGAAAAGAAAATCTATTTCAGACATAAATGCATTCAGTTCCAATGTTTAAGAGAGGCGCCTAGTTTCAGGTTAATTTTACGCTATCTAACCAAATTTCTCAAGTTATGAGACAAATTCACTGAAGTTGCAACTCGCAATTAAACAAACGCCAATTATGTAAAAGAAAGAACTACCAGTGAGGACTTGAGCCCGGATCTGATTTGAAGAGAAGCTTGAGCAGTGCCATTTTGGTTCTCGTAATACTGTACATCTGGTGGCAGAGTGCAAGGGAGTAGCTGCGAATCGAGGGTATTCTCCACCGTTGATACGAGATCAACCATCAGCTGCCTAACAGGGCCTGAAGCGTAGGGGAATTCCATGAACTTCTTACGGCCTTCGTTGTGCGAGTCCATCGGAGATGACGATGGTGCGGCAGAACAATTGACTTTGGCGGTTGACGACGTTGAGGACTTTGATCTCGAAGGAGATAAATATCTGCAAGCCGGAGCCGATGGATGAGAGAGCTGGAAGCGTAAATACTGCCACTGGCATAAGTGGTTCACAGCCATTCGTTCTTAATCACTTCGTCAAATCACTACTTGGCCACTTGCTTCTTTATAACTAAAGAGCAAACTCCAAACGCGCGTTTTGCGTTATCTAAGCTCCAGGCCTTTGCAGTAAAATTCTGCTGCGCCGTGAAAGTTTCATTAAGAATTCTTTTTACCGATAAAACCTTTCTATGATCATAATATTGGAACTAAGTAATCTTAATATTATAATGATATAATTACAAAAAAATATTTTTTTAACTTAAATATTCTTAGTACAAGTAATATAAACTATGCACAACATTAATAAATAATTAATATCAGATTCAATTTATAAATATCAACAAAAGAAAATTACATAATTTTTTAAAAAAGCTAGTATCTGCATATGTGCAGTATCAGAAATATGCACAAGCCATTTTAAAAGTCTAAATGTTTACATTTTAAAAAAAAATATCTTTCTCTTAATATAAATTCTATAAATATCATACATTATATAAGTCGTTAGAGAATATTTTACCTCATCTTAAACCTTTAATGTAATATAACATATACTTTTTTGTTATATATAGATAATTATTACTAAGTAAAGGCAAGTTCTTTATAATGCAAAGTTTTTTATAATGAAATCTACAAACATTATAACTTATTACACACATAGAATTTATTCTTATTTGTAACTAGCCTAATTTAAGATCAAAATTTTTTATAACCCTATAGAAGTTATTCTTACATAAAGTATTACTTTAAAATCTACCATAAAAAAATGGAGAAAAAAAAACTTTTTCCACTGAGTTTAATTGAAATTTAAGGAAAAAAAATCATTTTTCCTTTTCTTTCTATTTTTCTTCCTAATAAAAGAAAAAAAAAAACGATAGGAATCAACTACAAAACAATAGTTTGAGATTCAAGGTGATAAAAGACCACAAAGAAGAAACTTGTCACTTCCCGGGAAATAACAAATAGGGACGACTTAAATAAGTTAGCAAATGGTAAGGTTGATTACGATTAAGTAGTAGCTAGAATGATAAATTGTCCTAGATCAATAACATGCCCGTGAAGTGCGCTGTATCTTTACTTTCTTTTTCAACTCATCGTTTACATTATTTCAATAATGTTTGGATTTTGGAAACCAACGTTGAACCTGATGCCTATAATTACCCGTAAAGTTTGGAGTTTCCTTTTCTTTTCTTTTTTTCAAAAAAAGGGGGGCAGATAGGGAGATACATATACTCAAGATATGACCATACACTCATATTATTGACCTGTACCTAGTAGTGCCTGGGTTTCGAGATCCATTTGCCTTTGATCTCCACCCCTGCTACATTATACAAAATAATTAAAACTAAAAGACCATCAACATCCATCATACAAATTATACAAGAACAAACCATGAACCATGGCTATATCCTATAATCCCATCACACATTCAACTATTCAAGACAGAGATTTGTGTGCGCGGCTGTCAGTTGCAGACTTTGCTGCTTTTGATATACGGCGCGCAAAACTCAACTTTCTTCATCTCATGAGACCCACCACATACGACAGTTTCCTCGCGGGCGCGCTTCTTCCGTTCCCCTTTCAACCAGACCCCAAACAGCTTCAAATCTCCACCGCTACTTTCTTTTTTTTCGTCATCATCAGTATCGCCGACCAACCCATCGAGGATGGACCCACAGCTTCCTTGCCCCATGATGCGATTGATCTGGTCGGGCCCCACCTTGACGTACTCGGTCAGAAACGTAATTAACTCGTCGCACTGTTTCTTCGCCTGCGCCAGTTCGGAACTCAGTGTCTCGTTGTCTCTTCTCAATTTCGCATTCTCGTCCGATAAGTCCGCGAACTTTGCGGTCTCAACCGATCCCTGGTTCTTCGATTCCGGAGATGACGTGGACGTGGACCCCATGTCCTCCCCTGAATTCGATGGCGATGTCGCTTTCGTTTTCCCCGCCGTCTGAGCCGATTGCCCTGTTGCTGTCTTGCGGCGACGGATTTCCGTCAAGAATTCTCTGTGTCCTCGACGGAAGTTCTCGTTGGCGAATTCCCATTTGTCGGCCACGATTTTCCGAAATCCCTGCAAAGCATCATCAAAACTGTTACTCTCCGAGGATTTGACGATTAATTTAATCGGTCCACACAGAGGAATTAAAGACTCGTCACTCGCGTATGTGCCAATGCTACTATCTTTTGCACTAAATGGGTCCAATTCAGACGATAAATCGCCATAACCAGAGAACTTCTAGAAGCACGTATTTTATTTAGCAGTCGTGCATCGTCAAAAAGGCAATTGTTAATTTGTTACGTTGGAGTGCTCTGCCGCCTTTCTTACTAGTTTCTACATTGAAGAGATGCTCTAAACTTATTGCTTTCTAAATAACAACAACAACAATAATAAATAAATAAAATAAAGGTCTAAAATTGTGCAATTGGATTCAACGCTCAGGCGTTTACATTAATGGTAGATATATGTTGTTACCTAAACTTATTACTTTCTAAACTATAAAATAATATCAGGCAAATTTTCTGAATTTCTTTCTTTTTAATATAACAATTTTTTTAATACTAATATAACAAGAATTAGTAAAATACAAATATAAAATCCAAACTAGTAAATCTCACAGGAGGGAGAAAACATGCTCCAGAGTTCTCACACACAAGCCTAAACCTATTCAACCCCTCCATATCAACTTTATACCTCATAGGACAATTTATACTACCAATTACTCAACTAATGCGGTTTTCGAGCTTCCTGCTGGGAAAGTGTAAGCTAAATTATCTTGTCACCATTTTGGGATTGTTCTATTTTAATCAAGATCTTCGATTCGAAACTTGATAATGCAGTTGAGTCAAATACTTATTAAAAGAGTTTTATCACCTAGTGTCCTACCCGACTCGAATCTGAATTAATACAGACCCAATATAGTCTTCGAACATCTGATAGTTTAATACACTAAAAAAAAATTATATTTTCACCATTTTAGAGCGTTAAAAATCAGCTATCTGATTACAATATTATAAATACTTCTGAGGCAGCCAGTTACTACTATCGGATTGAAATAACCGGGGTATGTGTGCGCGCGCGCTCACATACATTGAATTAGAAACATATGCCATTTCAATCTGTACCAAAACTTAATCACCTAAAATCCACCTTCATGAACCAGAACCAACATAATTATATACTTAATATTTTAGATAAATAATCTTATTTTATATGAGCATTCTAAAGTCAACAGTATTTTAATTTGGCCAGACTTAAACGAGATAAATTACAACCTTCCGTATATACGTATACGTACGTATAAATTTCATTTTTAATAACCTATGCAACAGTGACGTACAGCCGGGAGATGAGAGAAGCATAAAGTATAACCGCTGCACGCTAACCAATCTAAACCTGTGAACTGTGATTTGTGAATCACGACAATTTCCATCACGCCAACGCAATACTGGACCGTTCTAGTATCATCGACTGGCGAATCACAATTCACAGGGGTGAACGTCGTGGCTTTCTTTCCCTTTTTTTTTTAAAAAAAAAAAATTTGTTAAAAAAAAATTTCAATCATTCAGAGCTTTCCAGATCAGGTTCAGAATTTAGATAGTAATATATATATATATATATATATATATATATATATATATATATATATATATATATTTTTATAGAGTATCTATTCCTAGGAAACAATAAAAAAGAAAATTATAAATTGGACAACATATATTGTTGAGTTGAAAAATAAAATCAAATTAAGCATGTTCAAGCCTTTATATTTTCATCCAAAAGTTTTTTTTAAGTAATTAAATAATTAATTAAACGTATAATACTACAAAAAAAAACAATCGAAAAGAAAAGAAAGTAGAGGAGAAAGGTAGGTGTGGCTAAGCTTACATAAGTATTGAGTTGGCGGACAAAGCTTGAAAAATTGTTGTGCTTGAAGTAATTAGGCAGCAGATCCTTGGCAAAATCAGCAGTTTTCCAGACAATAAAAGTGGCGCCACTTTCATTCCACGATATCACATCATCAGTGCTCGGATCATCCACCAACTGGTACGTCTTCATCAGGAACGGCGCCGGAACCGACCTCTGCGCCATTCTTTCCCGATTTGCCCCTCACCAACCCCCCAAAATCACTACCCTTTTTGAGAAAAACAAAAATAATTACACTTGAATGAAAATATCGAAACCCTCTAACACCTACTACTTTAATTTGTGAGATGAATATATTTTTGGGGTCTAGACGGAGCAACTAAAGAGCAAGAGGGCAGTCAAGAATTCCCAGCCCCAGCAATAAAACCCAGAAAGAAAAATATTGCCACTACGTTTGCTCCTATGTGCTTCCATGAGCAATCGCCAATCTAACCAGTCCTTCGGCTAGATGAGCAAAGACCATAACTTCTCTGAAAAATATTCGAAACGTTCTCTTTGTTAATTCTTGCACGGGTCTCTTATAAAGAGAGATTGGAAAGGAAAGTGACGCGGGTTCTAGAAATTTTGAGAAACGCAACAAAATAAATTAATAAACGATCAAACAAAAATTAAATAAAAGAGAGAATGGAACACCTTTCCCACTCCCACTTTTATATTGGTCTTCTTTTGGGGGGTTTCAAAGCTTAGCTAGGGGGATAAGTGAGAGAGAGGGGGGAGGGGAAGAAAGAGGTGGGAAATGGGATTTTTCTTTCTTTATTAATAATGGAAAAAATGGTGGGCAGTTCTGCTTGGTCTTTTCTTGAACGAAGCTTCTAATACGTTTCTAAAAGAAATTTGAACTTTGGACGCGTGGATTTCGCCCATGTTACTATTATTATTATTATTATGGGGACAAAGATGAGAGATAGATGAATTTAGAAGCCGATTATAAGGACGCGACATTGGCTAATCCCCTTTCCTTTTCCCACCTAACACTTCCCTGCTGTTTTTTTTTTTTTCCTAATCCATTGCTTCATTTCATCCCCTATTAATTATTGTTACAGGATTATTTTCAAATTGGTTACAATATCCTATGGACTAAATAGTGTAGTGTCGGGACTGTATATTAATTTATTAATTTATAGAGTATATAATTGTACATACAGCTCATTGCAAATATATTTTAGTCAACTAAAAATTTGTTGTATTTTACCATTCTAATTAATTAAAAATGAATTAATCAACTAAGTATAAATTAAATTAACAAAAAAAATAAAATTCTTGCAATTTTAAAATTCAACCCATGAACTTCTAAAAATAAGAGGCAAAATAAAATATGAGATCTAACTATATTTAAATTTTTAAAAATAAGTAAAAATAAAGTCAAATTTTCTTTTAATAAAATATTGGAACAATTATATTTTTAATTTTAACAAATTACTGATTTATGATATGAATCTAACCATAGAGGCTGTATTTATAATGTACAAGAAAAGTATTATTTTATTAATTTATCGAAATTGGCCCAAGTCGGGAACGCAAAAAATTATTATATAATAGAGAGTATTAATTTATTAATTACTAAATTATAAAGGATTTACTGTATGAAGTTTATTAAATATGTGAATAGTGCCACACATTATAAATTTTTTATTTCAACAAATTATCATAAATAATGTGCCATTTATTTATTGATTGGTGGGATAATACAATTGATTCACTTGTATCTCATAAGAAATTATCGACTACTTAATGTATGACACATTATTTGGAATAAAATTTGAAACTCCTATTATTACTCTCTACACACACACACACACACACACACACACACACACACATATATTAGAAATGTTCAAGTCCGGAATTTTAAAGTGTGGGAAAGTACTGCAAAATTTTAAAACCGCATGATTTTAAAGATTTAAAATTATAAGCCTTTAAAGCCGTGCAGTTTTAAAGTTTTCATGGACTTTCCCGCACTTTAAAACATAATTTCAAATTAATTATGTTTTAAAGGCTTAAAATTTAAAGAGCTTAAATCGCACGGTTTATGCGTTTTCCTGAACATTTTCGCACTTTAAAATTTCATATTAGAACATTTCTCCCTATATATATAATCATTTTTTTTCCAACACCGTAATACATTCAACCTAGAATCTATTAAAAATCATCTTCAAAATCTACTTTCATTAATATTTACAGAGATATTAATTCTATAAATATTTATATAATTAAATAGGAAAGACATTAGTTGAGCTATTTTGAAACTCTAGACCAGCAGTCCCAAGAACTCAGTGGCAGTGTTTATTTTTCATTCATCGTGCTGTTGAGTGCAATCTGTTTATCTTTCGTTTTTAGGCCCCCCGGGTCTCATGACATGACATGACGCATACACGTATCATATTTATCATGAAATATGAATTAATAATGCAGTAGTCAAATAGTTTTACCGTGCATTTAGTTGGAAAGTAAATGAATTTATGCCGTGCATTTTGGTTTTCAAGGACTAAGAGTTTATTCCGTATGCTGTCACGAGTTAGTTCTTTCAATTGACTCGGGGGCGAATTTGATGTTGGATTTTTAATGTAATTGATCCACCACCCACCACTAATAATGCGCATGTCAAGTTAGAACATAAATTAATATGTTGACTGATGCGTGATTAATAGTTATTTGTTTTTGGGAGATTTTTTTTTTCTTAACGCTGTACTGATTGAGTAGGCATGAGATGTCTATATAATTTTATTGTCTTATCAATCATGATACAAAGTTTTTATTTCAAATTAATTATGTTATGCATTGACTCTAACATTACATCACATATAACTTTTTTTTAAAGATTTTTCAACATTTTTATAATTTGTGATCGAAGTGTTATTCTTTTGACATATATAATTTTGTTACATGATTACTTTTGCGCGTATATATATATATATATAAGAAAAAAAAATTAATAACGAGTATTTTCTCTACAGCAATTACTGATCATTTCAATTTAAGTAATTAAGCTAAGATTTTATCATTTTCCTTATCTAGAGTTTTTTTTGTTAACTTAATAATATATATTTGATTCGCTTTTGGTAATTGATCGTATCAACAAAGTTTGGATACATGATCTATATCTTTGATTGAACTTTTTAACAGATTAATAAAATCAAAACTTCCGTCTTTAATTATTACTTGCCATTTTTCTCTCACAATTACAATTGAATTTCGTTCTCGATTTTCATTTGATAATTGTTTGTTTGTGAAATCGTAGAGAAATTAACGTATTGCTGCAACTATTGTGCCTATTCTTTAAAGCATTCACTCTTCTTTCGTTTGAAAAATTGTTTTTTTTTTTTTTATATATATATTTAACATAACTCACACAACAACTAAGAATCTAAATCCCAAATTATGACCTTTGTAATGAGAATCAAAATCCGGTCCCATCGTATCCTTGCCACTTATTAGCTCAAACTCAAACGTGCCTATATCCATCCTCTTTGCCTGCAGCCTTTTTTTCAGAATTTATGATGTATGAACTTGGCCAAGAGCAATTGATGGGATATTTAATTTAGGTCACTTTCTTATGTATAATCATACTGGCCAAATTAATTAGCAGCTACAGATGCCACGTATATTGAAATTTTATGTGCACTGGTGGAGACCACCCATCTCAGATTGCTATATGAGGGCCAAACATTGCATCTTCTGCTCGCACAGTCGCACTTTGTAATTAATTTTTTTAATGATTTTGTCAAGCTGACGTTGATTCTTGAGAGAATAGTCACAGCAGATTGGATTCTGCCGAAGCACTGCAAATGCAATAGGCCATAGACCGTTGCTTCCATGTGATCTGCAGTGGCAAGCAATCTTTCAAACCAATATCCCTTCTTCCTGAAAATTTTCCAAAAGATAGTGATGGGCATGCCGGTCGGTTTTTACTTGAAAGAAATTGTAAAATTTTACGGAGTCTGACCAAAGCTGACTGACATTACTAGTTTTTTCACGGACAAGAGGCGATTGACTTGATCACTGTTCCTAGGGAGAAAATTTGTGGGAGATTGCGTGTGGTGAAATATTCCACTTCAAAAATCTGCTTGTTTGATTTTTATTGCTTCTACCTAATTTTTACATATTTACTAATGAATAGAAAAAATAAATAAATTCTTTTAACTTTTATAGTAAAGAAAAAAAATGTGTGAATGAGAAGTAAATATTATATTTAAAAAATATCTCTATAAAATAACATATTTCTTAAATTATAAAATTTAATTTTTTTTATTTTTATTTATAAGGATATTTATGTATAACTAAGTTTAATATATTTTTATTATAAAAATAAACAAGAAACTATTTATACTTAGATATTAAAAAAAGAAAAACAAACATGTTATTTTGATTTTCATTTATAAAATTTTTTAGACTTCAGGAAAATTCAGATTTATTCAAATTTAAAAAAAAAATTACTATCTTAGTAGGATCCACTGATGGTCTCCCATTAAAACCCACTAATAGATTCATGCTAAGATGATAGAGCAATCTTACACAAAATTTCCTCTTGTTTTTAAGATATCGGCAAGATTGATTTTCTCTCTCTCTCTTTTTTTTTAAAAATATATTGACAAACTAATATTCTTTATATACATTATTATTTATTTTTTGTTTTGGGGTAAAGATAGGGGAGTGAAAAGTTTAAATTTATTTTTAGTTCCTCTATATATATCTTTTAAGATTCGAATCCGAATAATCAAGTAGATAATCAAGTTCTTTGTGAACCAGTTTAGGATGGTTTTGTGTAAATTGTAATGCAAGTGTTTAGAAGTATTAGTGCTCCTACAATGCAGGAAAAGGAATGCAAGGGCATGACAGTTGGTATGCATCTGTGTTATCCTATTTATAGTTTTGGCAATTGGCAGTGTATTCATTGACTGTGATTCATTAACGTTGCAAGCTGGCTTTGAATTTGATATTCCAACTTTGATACAACAACACCCATTACATGCATATTATGTATATGTTGGTAACGTAAACTGTACGATGCTTCTTCTCACTTCTCATATATCAATCGTGTTCGGTTCGTTTATAATGATACCACGATTTGTTGGAATTAAATCCCCCGTCAACATTGACTTTTTTATCCCCTCTTTTTTTTAAAAAAAAAAAATTCTTTTATCCCTCCTCCACGTCTCTCTCTCTCTCTCAGAGAGACTCCTGACTTTATTTCTTTTATCTTCTCCTGTTTGGATTTTTTTTCTTTTATCTAACAATGTTTATTTTTTTTTTAAACTGCTTTTATCTAACAAATTAATACACTGACAAACACTTGGTCAAATTATTGAACAAAGAATGACAAATTAAAGATCCTGTCGTTTACTATTTGGAATTAATTCTGTCTGATTAATTCAAACTTCAACTGCCACTGGACCATACAGACGACGAGAAATTCAGGTACCTATAGGCTATAGCAAATCAGATTAAATAAACAAATTCATTTCCGAAACAAATTTCAGTCCAAATTAGCCTTTTATTATTAGGCTGCAGTTGTTGAAACTGAAGTAATTAAGGTGGCCCTGCGGCCGTGCATGGTAATTAACATGCTGCTGAAACGTGGGCTATTGACTAGTTAATTAATTATTAGGGTTCCAAGAAATTTGACCAGACAATTATTGCAATCTAAATTTGAAAAATGTAACACGGACTAGTATTATTATTAGGATCCCGCTATGTTACATTTAACGTAACGTACATCCACACACAGCACAGTTCTCGTGGTGAGGCCCATAATTGTTACTGTATGTGGCGTACATTACGTTAAACGTAACGTAGCACCAGCCTTATTATTATGTGGTGAATGCTTGTTTGTCCTCCACGATGATGATTAGAGAAATTTTGCAACTTGAAAAATCAGATTACTTGTCATCTTAGATGTAGAGATCTTTTGATTCATGAGTTCGTGTTTGAACAAAATTAATATTAAAAAAAATGTATATAATTTTTAATGACGGTAACAAACAATCGCTCTCATGATTATTCATTATATAATCGTATTGGTTGGAGGTGTGCGAACATTATGGCTGTCTGCAATTGAAAAATGAGAAGTTGTAGGTTGAAACTAACGGTGAGTCGGATTCGTCATTTTGAAAACATCACGAATACCACGTTACACGTAAATTGCTTGCACACGTGGACGGCGCACATAAAAATGAAATGACTCAGTTTTTTTTTTTTTAATATCATATGCAGTTAAGAAGAAATTATAATCTGAATTCCGAAGAAGTCATTCTCAGTTATTGATCTCCCCCTCCCTCCAACCACACACACAGAACTAATAGAACGGAAAATGATTAATGAACCCCCAAAAAAATAAAAATAAATAAATAAAATATGTATGGTTATAAGAAGAACCCATCAAATAAGGGACATTTTGATGGAACTACATGTTTGAACTTTGTAGAACGATACTCTAAGGTTGAGTGGTTTTGGGCTCTCTCTCTCTCCTAAATTACCGTACGCCTTAGCTATGAGGTTAGTGGTTCAAACTCTCACAAAATGTTTAACTTCCTTCCTCAAATTTAAGTGAAGACAATCTTCTTCTTTTCGAAATATAAATGGAGTTGACGTTTCTCGAATATTAGAGAGGGTTAAAATTTGGATAGTGCTATATAAAATTTATTGTAAACTACTAGTTCCAGTAATTATGTGATTGTAGATATAAGTTATATTCTCATATAATATGAATTGTAATCTAAACACTAGCGTCATATAATTCAAAAAAAAAAGTTATTACATGCCAATAAAGACTTTTCTTAGACAATACTTACAAACTAAGAACAACACTTAATTTTCCACAACCGAGATGATTTGATAAGATTAGGTAGGGGTGGTCGAAAAAATCAGTGTCTACCAAAGAATAAAACCGAATCACGTGTTCTAAAAGGTAGTAAAAATCGATTGATTTATTCAAAAGAAATCAAAAATCGAAAAATACAAAATACGGTTTGATTTATATATTAATCAATTCAGTTTGATTTATACAAAGTAATTAACGGAAAAAAAAAGGGAACTGAATTGGTAACCCAACCAAGTCAGCTTGATTTATATATTAACCAAAAACAGATCAGCTAAATTTAATTCTAAACGGAGTTGAACCGATCCGTGCCTATTAGGTCAAATTAAAGGGCATACACAAACTCGTTTCTATAATTGAATGGATAGGTAAAGCTGTTAATAAACGGACAGTATTAGTAATATATATTGACTGTCATGAAAACGTAGTTCCAAGGGCCAAAGCGTCTCCCTCTCCCTCGCTGTTACATACATAAATATAATAATATATACAAATTAGACTATTTAGTTTGCTAATATTAAAAAAAAAAAAAAGGTACGTACGTACAATGCTGACTACGTGATCGCTGTACTGATTCAAGGAAGTTGCAACTGTTTCATGGAAACTTTGGAGAGCCTCTAAAGTCCTGACCACGGCATCAACTCCTTCGTCGTTTTGTTGGAAGATCAAAGAGGCGATATATTATTTAGTTAATGTAGTAATCAATCAGACAGTAGCCAGCTACCAAAGTGTAATTTCACTACTGTTTCGTGTTTGAATGAATCCTTGTAGTTAGTTTTCTCTCTGATCAAATTTCAAAAGGTTAGGTGGTATCGACACTTGTTTGTCCTTTGGGCGATAGAATTAACCCCGTAATTACGAAGAAGAAGTGTTTCCATCTAATCTCTTGCAGACCAAAGCATGAGTTTGGCTTACATTGTCAAATTAAACAAACCGGCTGGTCAGAGTCCACGTTCTGGATTCTTCCTTCACCTTACTTTGTCGTCTTTATTCATTTTCTTTTTCTGCACTTTTAACTTCTTTTACTTGGACTCCGCTCTACATTCGTCGTGTCCACACTTCATTTAAAAAATTTTCTCACCCTTTAACGAGAATATTCTTATATACGTTTACAATATAGAGTGCACACTATTTTTTCCATTTTCTTTTATCTTTTGACGACTTTCAACAATTACAATTACACAAATAATATTACATGACGAGCGCTACTTTACAGCTGCTGTCAGGTGTAGTTTTCTCATGTGAATAATATTTATTGTGGACCTAAGTAAGATTCACAGTCAAGTTTGTAAGAGAGTTGCACCTTACAACAACAGTAAGGTAGCAAACTCCTATTACTTAATTAAAACGTATTAAGTATGAAAAAAAAAAATTATCTTAGAGAAACTTTTACAAAATAATATTGTTGGGATTAAGAAAAAATATTGCCTTAGAGAATTTATTTATTTACTTTGAAATATAGGAGTCTAATTATTTTTACAAATCATAGTGGGGTAACTATCATTTTTCCTTGGGGGTGTTCAGTGCTGACGATTTTTCGTTTTTCTTATGAATTATGAACAATATATGTTCTAATACTATGATTATACATATATAATTATGTTTTCTTTTTTTTGCAATTATAAAAAAATTTATGGAAACTTCAAAAATGATAGAAAGGTGTAATGAAATTGGAGCTTTTGAAAAAAAATGCGATAACCAGTAATCTTCTTAGTATTAATTGAATAAAACAAGTGTGAGTTTAGGGAGGCCCTTTACTATTAGAACTAACACATTGACCTCATGTATGTTCAGGGACGAGACAAGGAATGTTTTGTACATTGGGGTAAACTATCTTTTTTTTCTCAAATACAAACAAATCTTCAAGAAAGTTAAAGTGCTCAAAATATAATTAGACACTATTAATTGTGCCTTAGGAAGCTTCACAACATTGAAAAAAAAATTATCTTTACAACTTCGTTGGAAAGAGTATAGGAAATTTCTTAAATAAAATAAAATGGGAAAGAAGAAATTGGGGAAAATGCTGACAGAGGGTGTTTTTAAAAATTAAAACAATATTTGAGTGACAATTTTATAAATAGAACTATTTTTTTTCCTCCTAAAGTTTTGCCAAGTTAAAGTCCAACTTAGGTTGTGTTTTTTTTTTTTTAAATTTGAAATCTGAATAGATTTGAATTTATCTGAAGTTTGAATAAGTCTGAATGAAATTTTCTGAATGACATGTTTATTTTTTCCTTTTCAACATCTGAAGAGAAAATTTTAAAAGCTAGTTGTTTGACATAAATACTTTTTTAGGTGGTGCATATATTTGCTCCTCACAATTTATAATTTTCATAGGTTAATTAGTTTGGTAGCATTAAAAAAAACTATCATTGTTGATCTTAATTTAATTTTTTTTATTAAAAGATGTAATTATAACATCAAATTTTATTATAAAGTCAACATTGTTATTTTATTTTTGATTCATCACAATGGACAAAATTTGATTTGTTCAATATTTCAGTTTAGCTAATGTTATCATGTGAATAAAAATTTAAAGCAATTAAAAAAAATAACTTCAAGAATAATACAAAAATATTAGGTTTATACATAATATTGGAAATAAATGAACTGTTAAGGATATTTTTGAGATTTGAAATTAAAATTTTCTATTTAGACTTCAGACTTAAGATAAAAGTAGACTTTTTTATTTTTTCTATTCATATAAAATTATCTAAAAATAAGTGATAAGTTAAAAGAACAAACAAACTAAAATAAACAAATGTCTAAAAAAAAGTTAAATTCAGACTTCAGACAAAAAAACAAACAGCACCTTAGTCTACAAAGAACTACTCTACTATATATGTCATTATGATACTAAGCTGTGTATAAAATATTATTTACTATTATTTCGTGACACACCCCCTACCGCATTATTTAAAATAATTTTTAAAAATTTAATATGTGAAGCACTTTTTTTTTTTTTCTAAATATAAACATTAGATCTTAACTTTGCTATCCGTTTACTGAATATGCTAAAACTTTAAAAGCACCCAACTTATTAAATGCCAAGCTAGGCCGAAGTGTCTTAGGTCAAAATAGACCTTGGGTCTTGGCCCACAGTGGACCGAATTGTATTTTCAGTTAATTTGATCGTGGTGCGCATCTGCATGATTAGTTTTTGGGACCAGTTGCATGCACTATTGCCTGTCGTCACTGGGCTTTAGTCTTTAGTATTGATGCAGACAGAGCCTAGTAGTGGAACAATACTCTCTCTACTTTGTTCGGTCCCCGGGAGATTTTGCTCGAAAAGCTCTTGGCCAAATCGAATCCAAAATGATCAGTTTCTGCATTTGAATTCCCAGGAGATGTCCTGTCAAGATTCCCTCGATATGTATGATGCATTTACTTGTGAGATTGAGAAATTGGAATATGGAATCAAAATGATTGATGATGATGTTTTATGAACTAAATTAAAAAAGAGAATGTGAATCAAGTATTAGGAATCCGTATATTTTTAGAATTAGGAAATAAAATCTTAATTTCATAAGGGTGTGAATCAAGTTCTTATTTCGAAAACTACTTATTTTATTCCATTAAATTTTTATCATCACCAAATTATCCCAATTAAATAAAAAATAAATTGGAAAAAATCAAAATAAGTTTCATCAAATCCCTGCCTAAACGACTAAAACCATTGCCACCAAAACCCACTCATAGCGAGGCAGCACTCTTGTAGTCATCTGTGGAGCAACAACTGGTTTCCGATTGGCAATAGTAACAATAGTGACATGCTATTCGTCATTGCGCAATTGGATTTTGCTTGCCACCGTCACGCATCTGGTCGCCACGACCACCATCGTGATTTCATTGCCACCTCTGCCATGCATCTCTGATCGTCTTCACTGTCACTTCTTCTTCTTCTTCTTCTTATTATTATTATAAATACCAATAATACTAAGGACAACAATTAATAAAGGAAATCTTATTAATTCGTAATAAGAATACAACTCATTCTAATTCTAATTTCTATATTTCAAATAAACAATTTTTTCTAATGCTCATTTTAGCATGTTCTAATTTCAAATTGATAAATGCACAAATGGTGTTTTCATTTTGGAATGAATAAAATATTAAAAACACTCTTTTCAGTTAGTTTACACGTTGGAATGATTGAAATTCACACACTTCACTTTTTTTAAAAAAAAAAAAATCACTATGTATGTTAATATGGTTAAAAAAAAAGGACCCTATTTTGTGTAGTAAAAAGATATATGTTGAGGATCCAAAATAAGTGGAAGAAAGCCATATATTCAAAAGAGATGCATAATGTTCCTAGGAATCGAGGGTAGACAATACACATGCAACGACACAACATTTTTATAAAGGTTAATTCAACCCGTCATCATAGAACATAATTAGAGGATAGTTTTTAGCATGCAATTATAAAAGCTTTAATTCTGCCTGGCATCAATCAATATTTTAACTTTAATTTCATTATTCATTTTCCTTTCCTCTGATCAGCAAAGCAGATAGTACACAAAACCCTTGAAACCAAAAGGAAACAAGCAGTGTCGATCAAGCCAAACAACTAAACCCCATTGATTCCCATTATTATTGTTGTTAGTCTTATTATTATTAAGAGAAAAAGAAAAGAAAAAGAAAAGAGCTAGCTAACTTTAATTTCACGTTCTGTTTCCTCAACACGGTGCAGGCTATTCAATCAACACATCATGAAAAAATATCCTTTGACCTCTTGTCTATCAATCAAATATGCATCCTAGGTTGAAAGATCGATCCACTTAAAACCAAGGTTCACTTTTTCTTTTACTCCAACTCGATCCAAGGCAATTAAATCCGGCACCGGTTTGCATTTTAGTGATGGGGTTTTGGTAATTAATTATTTCTAACCAAACATAAATATACATTAAACGAAACTAATTAACATAGTCGGCGGGTGGAGCGAATCTAACAAACAAAACAAGTACTTGATGCTGATGTTCGGTTACTTTGACAACTCTGGTTCGGTTCAAAATTTACCCCATAACAAAAAGGCACATAGATAACAACACGATCATCATCGATATCAGGATGAAGAAAACTGCCGCACCGAGCAAGCCACCACCTGTGCCCATTGCCTCAATCTCGTCTTCACCGTCTGCGGATCATTCTCACCTTCACACGAACATATCAAACACGTATGATTTCAGTTTTCATGCAAAGAAAACAAATTAAGATAATTATTAGTAACAATAATAGAATCCATAATAATAACACAGATAGTCATATTTTCATCTATTTAATTGCAATCTTACAGGATGAAGACGTGTGAATTAATTAATCAACAAGAAATTTAAATGGTTGAGAAATAACGAAGATAATTAATTACCGGTGCCGAAAATGGTGTGAGGACTGCCAAGAGGAGAGAGCGTATCACAATCGGAGACCGTTGATAAAGATGGCGGCGTTGACTTGGAAAGGTAATGCTTGTTAACGGCATAATAAAGTTCCAAAGCAGGCAGAGTATCAGACAAGCGTTGATCAGCGGCGTCCTGATCAGGACCAGCGGGGGAGTCGAACCCAAACCCTAACTCAATACAAGCCTTGAGCTCATCAACATCCTCGTCTGTCACGCTCTTGCTCCTCTTGTTTTTAAAGTTTCCTTTACGTCTAAGCCACGCCTCGTCTCTGTATACATCAGGTGACCACGAGTGCTGCTTTCGTAACCCCTGCGACGCTGGCTGTGCTGTTGCTGGCGTTTGCCGTTGAAGGCGGCGGTTCTGCTGGTGGGACATATGCTGCGAAGGTCCGTCAAGGACCCCGCGCGGTGGGGTGGGTGAAGCTATGGCTGTTTTCTAACTTTTCAAAGTCTTTTGATTTTTTATTTTCAAAGGGTTTTGAAACGAAAGACGTTTGTTTATAGAGTGTTGGTGTGGTGGGGCTGAAATGTAAATACAGGCTATAATTTGGTCTTTAATTTATTGGTTCTCTGTCATCATGATCTGGCTTTTCCATTTTTATTCATCATACGGTTTCTCTTTCTCTTGCTTGTTCTAAAATATTGTTCTGTCTTTATTTTCTGCTTGTTTGTTTATTATTTACCAATTTTTCGAGACATTTTTTTAGGAAGTAAATTGTTAGTTTCTCAAGCAAATTACAATTTTTAATAATCTCGATCTTTTTTTCCTTATTTTTGAAGTCCCAAAACGTTAAATTTTACCTCTTCCATAACCTGGAAAGAAAACGAAATTTGCTCAATCATTACAATATCTCATCCTCATTTGGACTTTGGAGGGAATATATATGTCCTAAATTATTTTATTAGTCGTTATTTTTAAGGAATTATATGAAGGATAAATTGAAAAATAAATCTCCATCTCAGTTGGCGAGAATACAATTTTCATATGAATGCTTAAATTAATTTTAACTAATTAATGAATAAGATACGAAAACGATATTAAAGAGTGGCAAACATATCAAGCATGGATACAGCAAATCACTACATAATTTTTTTACGTATAGTGATGACAGCAATGATTATAAATATCGCGAAAAGAAAAAAAAAATCAATCAATAGATATATGGCGTTGAAAGGTTGGCCACCAAAATTGCACCATCTCTTTGTTGTTTAGTAGTGGTTACAACCTCAATTACAAACCTAGGCAATTAATGCCAATTTGCTTCTAAAACAATTTGTATTTATCATTTACCTCTATAATTGTCATAATACTTCTCACACCATTTATGTCAAAATTTTAGCATATGAACTCATCCAAAGTAGGGATTCAAAGTAAGCGTTACTCTAAGCAGAACCATAGTCAGGAATACAAAAAGAGAAAAACTCTAAAACAAGGCAAAAAAATCTTACAAAAGTAGATTGAAGAAATAGAAGTTAGGGAACACATTTGCATCATGATATAAAATTTTTTTAATTCCGGCACGCAGTCTTGGCCACCAAGAGAAATTATCACTTTAAAACATAACTTTTAAAAACTTGTCTATTAAATTAAGAATATATACTTATTTAGACCATATATTTTGGGTTAGGTGCTCAGTTAATTATTCTATTTTAAAAAATGCTCTGAGACAAACCCTGTTATTGAATATATAATACTCATGCTTTTATTTTTTTTTCTTTTCTTTTACAGTAATACCTTTACCGTAATTTTTTTAAATATTAATTAATTTATCTATAAGAATAATTAATTAACAATTTAACCTTAAAAGTAAAATACAAATAAATTTTAAATTTGTTGTTACTATTTTGCTTTTAGGATTATTTATTTGATAAACTAATGTTTTTATAAATAATTAGCAAAATTATCGCAAATGATTATACGTCATTTAAGGGTTATGTTGTTAAAGTAGAGGGGAAAAAAATAAAAATAAGGGCATGAGGTCATACATTCAATAAAAAGAACATATTGTAGAAATGGTAAAAAAGTTCGACCCAAATTTTAGACCGATTGACCCAATTTGAATTTTTTGGAATTTGACCTGAATTTAAGGATCAAAATTCGGGCTCGAGCTTAAAAATAAAAGCCTAATAAAATTCTGGTTAGGGTTCGGGCCTTAACCGACCTAATCCGACTACTTAAAAAAAAGTGTGTTTTATTTGAATTGTGTGTCTTTATTTGAATTTATACATTTTTTTTTGTTATTTATATAATTTTATGGTTGAGATGTTGATTAGAGTAATTTTTATATTTAATTTTAATATATTAGGGGAGGTAAATTTTAAATATTAAAAAAATTAAAAATATATTTGGTCAGGCTCGGGCTTTTGACCCGATTAAGGTCGGGCATGTGAAAATTCAGCTTTTTATTGGCCTCGGCCCTTTATTTATGTTGTCGATCAAACTTGGACTTGCTCTTCTTGGAGTATTTTTCAAAATATAAACATTAAACAAACATTTACCTAATACAAATAATTTTACAACAAACATTTTCCAATTTTCTTTTCAATTATCTTTGACTAATTTTTATTGTGACACTTCAATCTACTGTGTAGTTGGGGCCTCGGGTATCAACTTTCTGTGTCTCAATTTTTTAGGGTTCAAAGGTCAACAGAAGGAGAAAATTAGATGCGCCATTGATTGAGTTATCTTATGATGTCTTCAACTTTTCTTCGTCTTATTATTATTATTGTTTTTTTTTTATTTTTCAGTTGCTGTCAAGAGAAGCTACTAGCTTGTAGTTGTGGAAATGTTTCTTACATCATGCGGACGAAGTGCTTCTAAAATAAATAATTTGTTATATATCAATTATTTTATCATGAGTCGCATAGAACATTCCACATCACTGATTTTTCAAGCTTGATTTAGTCAGAATAATATTGGGCGACTTCCTAGTAAATCAATTTAAGTAAAATTTTGCTTCCGCCACCCCCCACAAAAGAAGTGGAACTTTTAAAAGAAAATCACCAACGCATCCCTGAACTGAATTTTGTCCAAGTGTAACTAACTTTTATCATTATAGACACGTGGGAAATTAAATCTGTCGGTGCAAATTATGGCACATGCAGAACCCTTCGGACGCTTGCTTAGTCTGATGACACATCAACCTGATCATTAAAAATATTTCAATTTTTTTTTTTATTCGATTGACTTACTTAGACCGATAGATATAATGGTAAGAGACATAATTGTTATTCTAAGATGATAATTACAACAAGCCAACAAGCCAACATTATAGTATTAGTGTTGCTTCCGATAATACACAAGGATACTAAAGATCAATTATTATCAATAAATAAAAATAAAAATTGGCGCAAGTTGGCTTATCACATAATAAACCTAACATTAAATTTTTTTTAAAAAAAATCCTTTTAATGGAAGTTTATGGTACGAAAACGACTGAATGATAGAGGTGGCGGCCGCTTTCCGCCAAGCAAATAGATTAACTGTTTAGTGGCAAACTTTTTTTTTTTTTAAAAAAAAAAAAAGAAGAAGAAGAAGAAGGGAAAAAAAAAGGTGGTCTGTTTAATACGTGACAACTTGAAAACAACGAATTACTTTAAAGTAAATGCTGACGAATAAAAATATGAATATATTAGTTTGCTTATCGCGTGATTGCCGGTTGCTTATTAGAATTACAGAAAATACAAGAAAAAAACAAATCGGTAAATGTTACGTGTGCATGAGTTGACAAACTTCAGAGTTGCTGGGAAGTGGCCCCAAGTGCTAGTACTTAAAATTAAATGGTAGCAAAAGATTGAATTTTGAAAGGGTCCGGTCCATAACCCTTCATGAATCCATAAAGCTTATCTCAATTATGTCGAGGCGAAACCTTCGACGTATAAATTCATATTGTACTCCGAAATTCTGGATTCCGGTGTCCAAATTAAGGTAAAAAAAAAAAAAAAAAAATCAAATTATCAAGATTGATAGAAATCTGTTTAGGAAGAACAAAATATGAGAAACACGAGTAGGATATGATAAATGAATTAAGAACAATGGTACACTGATCTAACTGAATAAAAATTTATATTTTAGCTGATGCATATAACCTAGCTAATATGATTATAAATAAAAGTAATGATAGAGAACCAACTTTAACTCTTCGTCAACCTCAGAAACAAGTAAATAGAAGTTTGAAATCTTTTAATGAATAACCTTAAATAAGATTGACTGATTGAGGTAGAATTCATTGGTGGGGTTCGTACCATTTTTTTTTTTTTTTTTTTGGGGTCATGCGTGCATCGGCATTGATATATTAATTCTAATATTTTTAAAATATATACTGATATTACTCTATCCAAAAGTTAGATTCAATGGCGTGCAGTTAATTATGTCATCATCCACTCAGTAGCTCAACGTCGATCTCAAATTGGACGTCGACATCAGAGGAGGGTTTTGATGCTTTGTCCGCGAAGCATACACTATAAGCAATTGCACTTTAAAATAATGCTCTTCATTTTTTGGCAACCAAGCTACGCAAAGACATCATCAAAACCAGACTTTTATTTGAAATTGATCCTCGTGACGAATTCGAAAAACTGTGAAGATGGATTCATCATGTCATCTAGCTGCCCCGTGTCTTTAATTTGCATTTAAGAACCTAGGTATTTCAAATGATTTATATGATGTTGAATTATTTGATTATAGATAATGAAGGGTGATTTTATTAATTCTGGATAATGAATATTATAAAATGGTTATAAGAAGAAGTTTTTTATGATGGTTTTTTTTTTTTCTTTTTCCCCTCTTCTTTTTCTCTCTCAGTTTTTTTGCTTCTGAAGAGACGGAATTATAATTAACAATTTCATCAAACAAGGAAGACGATGATCGATGTAATCGGACTGTAGGGGGATTAAGTTTTGGATGTACTTTTGCGGAAGGTTAAGGAAATAGTTGAGAATTGAGCAACTGAAATTACAAATTGACTACGTATTACTATTGAATATTGATACTTCACAAATGTCACAATACTTGGGCTCGCTGCTGCATGGCCCATGGGCGATATCACTTTCATCGAGTCGAAGTGAAAATTGCATCCAACAGCGGTAGCGCCAGTAAAGTCGTTGCAGGTGATCAGCTGGTGTGCGGCACTGATTTGCTTAGTGAGTCCCGTTGGGTGGACTGGGAAGATCTGATTTTAAAGAACTAATCCAAACATCTTTTTATAGTTTTTTTATTTTTTATTTTTTCATTTCAAATACAAAGTGCATAAGAACTTAGAAATCCGACTTCAAAGCTCCGGGCCAAAATATAAATTTAATAAAATATACTTCTCAAAATTCATGAGAAAATTTGAACCATTGACAATAAAGAAGATCTTATAAGACGACGACTTGTCTTTTAACATTTTCTAATAATGGAAGATTAAATATTCTCATTAATGCAATTATATCAATTGCGGCAAGTTTGACGAAAGTCTTCATATAGTAGAATTAGTGATTATAATAAGAAGATTCATCGCTATAATGTACTTTAATTTTAACTTTTTATTGTCATCATTAACCTTTGGCCCAAGATTTGAGTTTTAAGAAGACCAATCTTGAGTTTTAACTTAATTGTAAAAGCTAATTAAAAGATCTGTCCGTTGGTTTCTGACTTGACCAGTTGACAAAGGCATTTCATAACCATCGATGCTGGCACCGGCAGCACATATGCAACTCTCAGATTAACGATAACGCTCCAGTCTTTTAACATATCATGTATCAGAGAATTCAGAAATCCTAATAATATACTAACAAAGGACAAAATTAAATATATTCATCAAAAAGGAGTAATGAGAAGTGCAGGTGACCGAGACTGCACGTACAATATGCATCAATCAAACTGCACATTGCAGGACCTTAAGAACTGATTCATCGAATAATCCTTCAAACCCAAACCCAGTTCCTGCACAGGGGCAGGCCGGCAGCGGCGGGGCATATGCCAGTGTCGTCTCGTGTTCAGGTTGTTTCCGAGACAAGCTGGCAACGGCATGATGCGCACTCACTAGTCACACTACTCGCACAAACAAATGAACAATTACATCAACTGCAGTGCAGGCCTAGGTTCTCGTTGCTAGCAGGCCCAATTTTTGGCGCTATCTTAGTTCATTCTCTAAGAGTTGTTTGTGGTTGGGCCTAGAATATTCAACTGCTGGTTTGTTGCGTACATTTGCTTCTCCTTATTGGGTTGGTGCAGTAGACCTATAGCCCTTCTAATAAGAGCTGACTATCTGTCCCATAGCTCTCCATAATCTAAGATGACAATCTGGGTATGATTAGCTCCCGTTATTAGCGTTGAAAGGAGGAGGAGAAGTAATTTTATAATGCATCAAAGTATTAAGTAAGTGATGATTATATTAAATTTAATTGCTTAGGTTATACTTACATTAGTTAATTGTATTGTACGTAATGTATTGTACAATTGCCAGAAAGGGGGTTTGCCACGTGTAATATCTCCTCCAAGTGGTGTTGACGTGGATCTCCATAGTGTCGTGAACGGTCTAGATCTAGGAATAACTTCTTCTTAGGTAACACACGATGGCCACATATTAAAAACACAAAACAAAGCACGAGGCTTTTCTTAACTTTGACATACGTCGGTCGAATTGCAGAGCCTGAGACTCTGGAGTTAGGGTTTCGAAATCGTAAAAGATGTGGCACGAGGCAAGAAGATCCGAGAGAAAAGTGCACGACATGATGGACGCTGCTCGAAAGCGAGCCCAGAGACGCGCCGTCTTCTTGGCAAAGCGGCGCGGCGATCCTCAGCAGTCCATTCAGGTCATCGGCTCACGCTCCCGCGTCTATCGTGACGATGGCCTCTACCAGGCGACGGAGGACCAACAAGGCCTGTGAGACCTCTTTTCTACTACGGTTTCTTCTTTTTTTTTTCTTTTTTTTTTATTCAGGAATCAAGTGGTGAAAATATGATTATTATGATGAATAAATTGACAAAAAAAAAGTAAATTATGAATGTGGTTACTTTGTTGTTATTCAATTTCTGAAAAATTGTAAGAGTGAGATGCAAATTGACTTTATTCACGATCAATTAAGGGAAACGGTGATAGAAATGACATTTTATAGTCAACTGATGAAGAAAAATGTGAAATTATAGAAAATCAGTAGTAGCTCATAAATGAGGGAATTTTGAAGTTCTGTTTGGTTAGCATGTTTGTTTGGATTGTTTAGGGTGGCATCAGTTTTGCTGCATATTTGTTGTTGATAAAACTCATTGCTAATTTTAACTTGTGCTGTAGGATACCTTGGAATGGGAAACAAGATGTTTTGATTGATAGGTACTATTCTCTCTCTACCTCTCATTTTGTGTCGTGGTTTATTCAACAATGGTTTGATTTTGGACAAGTATTTTGAATGAATATTTGGGATTGAGGGTTTACGTTGTTTTGTTTGTGTAGATTTGATGGTCGGGCCCTTCTAGATTTCATTAGGGAACCTACGAAGCATCTTCATGCTCAAAAAAAGTCTGAAGAAGAAGAAGAACTAGAAGAGTTTGTTAATTTTGAGCGTTATCGGGATTTAATTAAGCATCGACGTAGAGGATGTCGGTACTTTTTTTATTTGTGATAGATGTGTTTATTTTATGAATGTTTTAAAATATATTTCCTTACCTTCTGTTTATGCCAAAGAACTGCTGTTGAGGCCAACTTGAGATTGATTTTTAGGCTATGGATCAATATTAATTAACGTTACAAGCTGACCTTGTACAATAACAGTTACTGATGAGGAGGGTTTGCAACACGTAAATCAAGAGTTGGAGGCAAAGACTGCTGCCCCTTTCACATCTGAAAGGTTTAGATTTATTTTTTCAAAATTATAGTTTGTTTTCATTTGCTTCTTTCATATCTGCACTGAATTGTCTAGTCATGAAAGAAATTTGATATGACAGACTATTACAGGCATTTCACTGTTCTTATCAGGTTTATACATTCTATTTCAAGATTAATATGTAAAACATATTTATTAAGACGTTTAGAGTACTATGCATGTTAAGGAAATTTCTTAAAAAATTCTTTATGTTGATCACATGTGTTTACAAAAACATAGTTTCTGGTGATCTTGTTATTTTGTAATGTTGTACAAGTTGTTTATCTCATGCAAGTTTGTGAGCAATGACAGACTTTTTTCTTTTTGCTTTTGAATGAAACTTTAATCAAGGCTAAGTAGATGATTCTCACTCTTTGCTTTTTAGCATGGGCACATGTTGGAGCTATACTTCAGTATATTAAAATGGAGTATATTTAAACAAATATTCTTTGCTTTTAGAAGAATTAAGGGCCGGAGGTTCTCTTCTAGCAACTCCTATGATCAGGAGGGGGAGTATTGGATTTCTGGTCATAGATATGGGTGTGTGACTGTTGTTCAGGCTGATGCCTGGCCAATTTTCGTTTAGTTGCTTTTGCATACAAGATATGATTTTTCTAGTATTTTTCTAGCATGGAAACATTGTTATTAATTGATTCTTTGTAATCTTTTGCAGAAATGAGTTTGTCAAAATCACTTACGATTTTATTTTTCTAATTCTGTAATTTTACCTTTCTCCCTTCTCCTATATGCAGCTGTTACAAATATAACATTTTTTGTTGTCTTTTTACACGTGTTTGATAGATTTCATCCGTCACAACCATCTGCAAGCAAGGGGACATACTCACAGGTTGGATTCTCTTATGATGGGAATGGAAGTGAGGGACAACATTTTCCAGATGATGAAGACGAGGAGGATGAAGACGAGGATGATGATGAGGATGATTATAATAGTGATGATAGCAATGATGAAGGAATGGATATAATAGCAAAAGAATTTGGTGTGAAAAGGTATGGCTGGCTTGTTTATATGGATAAAAAAGCAAAAGAGGAAGAGAAAAGGCAAAAGGAAGCAATTAAGGGTGATCCTGCAATTGTAAGTTTGTTACAAGTAGAGATTCAATTTGAGTCTTGTTTCCTTGTGCTCTATAGTGTCACCATTTCATCTCACCTCATTATGAATGTGTAGAGGAAGCTGAGTCGCAAAGAAAGAAGAAAAGCCTCTCAGATAGAAAGGGAAAGGGAAAGAGAAGCTTCTCGGGTATCTGGAGCACGAGTACTCCATCATGATCCTTACCGGTAGAAGTCTACGATATCTATTTGTCCTAATTTTAAGAAATCACATGTCCTGTTACAAATTGAAGAAAATAGTATGCTATTGGTTTCATCATAATGTTGCTTACTTTCATATGCAGGGAGCCAAGACGAAGTCCGACTTATGAAGCTTATCCTCGCTTCAGAAGGTATGCCTTCTGTTGGTGTTTGTGGTAATTATTGCTTATTGGTTCCTTGAACGATTAGTTTCTGTTGGTGCACCATTTGAGTGGTGTTCTATCCTTGCAGGTCAAGGTCGAGATCACGGTCGTACTCCCCATCATACTCGAGACGCCATGCTCGTGGAAGTTATTCTGAGGAAGTTCATCGGAGCAAATCAAGGACGCCTAAAGTAGAGTACATTACTGAATTCGGGGGTTCGGGCGATGGTGATGAACCAAAGCTTGAAGGATTTTCTCCACCGCCATCTCCTCCAGCCCAGACTGATTTATTAAACCGGTCGGAGCACTGGACCTTTAATTCTTGCAAAGATAGATTGGACAGTCTTATACTCTGCTGCAGCTTATCTCCATTTTGTTGCTTGAGGCAAACTTTTCTGGTTTAGAATAATAAATCTGGCCTAGGGTTTATCAGCATAACTGGCAAGAGGGAGAGGAAAGGAGGCTTCCTTTCTGGAGCTCTTTTTTTTTTTCTTTCACCTGAAATAGACTTTTCAAAGATAATTTCAAATTGCTGGGAATTTTAAAATTGGTGTCCATAATGCTTCTCTTTCCTGCAGGCCATCATCTGGTTGCATACTTGAGGCATTGCATGTTGATCCCGCGTCTGGTGTATCACTTGTCAAGGAAAAGAGCACCAAGTCAATTAAGCCAGCTGTAAGGTACTGAATAGGGTACTTCTAGGCTGAACCCTCTATTGTGATTATTCTTCAGTCTTGCCACGGAGGTTGTCTTGTTGTAAGGCTTTTTGGTAATCTTTCAGCTATAATCAATTCTTTTTTGTTTACCCCCGTGAAATGTCATCTGTTTCCTTCCTCACAGTACATCTTCAGCATTATCGAAGTTAACCAAATCAAATGTTACCGGTGGCCCCTTAAAACAGCAACAGGGGGAGAAGAAAGAAACTCCTCAGGAGCGGCTAAAAAGGATTATGAGCAAGCAGTTGAACAAACAAAGTATGACCTTTGAATGATCATTTTTTGTTAGAAAAAGGCTAACGTAGCATGTGTTTGTATTTCTATGTCATTATCTATGTGCTTTTAATTTCCGTGTATACTTCATACTTATGGTGGCACAAGCTTAAGCTCTTACAGTTAAAAAAGATACTGCGGCTGAAATGGCTAAGAAACAGGAGCAGGAGCGCCAGAGGCAGGAAAAACTTGCAGAAACAAGCCGATTAAGTCGCAGGCGTCACAGCAGCAGTCGCAGCAGGAGCTATAGCCGTTCTCCTCCAAGGTAAAATTATAATGGTTTCACATATACTTTTTAGATTTTGACATATGGGTCTACTATATCTCATTTGTTGTTTACCCGTTCTTCTGTGGATGATGAATAATCAGATATTATAGCCTTGAATAGTTTGGGTACTTTAATGAACCAAAGGTCTTGTGGTTGAGATAACTGTAAAGTTGCTTAAATTCATAATATGCTGATTAATTAGATCACTACTTATTACAAATGGATACTGAGAAAAAAAAAAGGGAGGAAGAGTTGTTGTTTCATACCTGCAGTGTCGGCATCATATTCTAATAATAATAGAGGACGCATCTGAATTTTATTACTGGTTGATGCATATTAGTTGTGTAAAACTGGACATCTCTAAATAATCTGTTGTATGAAGTGCGGAGTTTCTACAGCATATATTTGTGCATGGTGCTGAGTAATTGGTATTGCACCACTTTCTCATCACTATTGGCATTGTTGGTTGGTCTATGAGTGTAGTTTTGGACTTCCTCTTTGTCAAATATTGTTTAAAATGTAGTTTGGGGTTGATAAGATCTCCTTTAATTGTTTAATATTTGGACATTTTTACTTCCCCACGGTAATCATTCCCCCACTGAGTTGCACATGGTTTCTGTGTTATTCAAGATTACTTTCTGCATCAAGTAACTGCAGGAAGTCAATACTAATAATAAATTTGAAATGACTAGAGGAATGACTTTCTGATGCAATGGTGGTGTTATATGCTAGTTATTAGCATATATCCAGCATTCACACACCATGGCTTTGGTTATTATATAGCTTCCATTTCTTCCTTTGTGGTTATGTATGAACAACTTATGATGTCCTTCTGGTCTATGCTCGTCTTGAGTTTATTTGAATTATGTTCATCTAATCCACTTGTTTATGTTGATTTTTTTTTAAAAAAAATTATTTAACATGTTACAAAATCTGCTGTCATGATGGTTGCTGAAGCTATCCACTGTTTCATTATTTTTTTTTTGGGTGCAGAAGACGAAGGTATAGCAGAAGTCCAAGTAGGGGCAGGAGTTCTCGAAGAAATTATTCTCGTTCACGTTCTCACTCCCGCTCCCCTCGTACCCGGTCTCGCTCGCCCAGGTTATTTTGCTGTTTTGGTCTTCCTCGTGTTATTTGATATACAAATCTAAAGACTGATTTGGAGCTCTATAATATTACAGGGTAAGAAGCCGTTCAAGGTACTGATGGAGAGATCTTTTGCGGCAGGATTACAGAAAATTTTTTGGTGTCTTAGAATGTGATGGTGGTCTATGTGCTTAAAATACAATGGGGTCTTGTATTGGTGGAGAGCAGACACAGCATTAATCAAATTACGCTTTATTTGCAATCGTATTGAATGGTTACTTGTATGTATATATCGAAATAAGTTGGTTTACTCCCTCCTGCCCCTCTTCTCTTTTTTTGGGATGGATACTGTGTATTTAGTAATTTTCTTTCTTTTTCCCCTTTCATGAATAATGAGTTGACCTGAAATTTTGGTTTGGATTACCGGTAGCTAGAAACCTGAAAGAGAGGGACATGTGAGCTTTAATAATCTTCAGATGCAGTTGGTCACTGGAGTTCGATATGAATCGACTCCAAAGTCATTCAGAAAGGTTTTTGAACATTCTAGGGGTGATCGCGGCCAGAAGTGTACAAAGTTGAAATGACAGACGTCAGGAACGGGACAGAAATGAAATTGTAGCAGGCAGCCCAATCTTTCTAATCAAAACTGGGTTTCTCGGTCTCTGGGGTCTCTTCTGGTAGGAGAATATATTCGTGTGCGCATTGTCAGTTTCAGTCAAGAATCCAATCCAATGAAAGGGGGAAAATCCCCCACTTAAGACGTGGATTTGAGATGACGGAAATGTCTCTCTCTCCCCTAAATTTGGCAGGAATATTCCTGAGATGAGAATCATCACGATAGTAGAATAATGCAAGTGGGTTAGGTTGGTTGGTTTCTGGTTATTTGATTGTTCAAAAGGTCGGGGTGTGCTTTATTTTAGATTTTAAAACAATTAACGTTTCATTGTTATTAGCATTTAATTGGATCTTAAAATGTCTTTAAGATTTTATTTTATTTATTTATTTGACTGGAAACATGTAATTCTCAAGGATTTTGAACCCATTACAATCACAAATAGTGGGTACTTTATGTCAGTTTTCATCATCAAAAGATCAAGATAAGATCGTAATCAAGAGCGTTAGCTTGCCCAGGTTGTGTTGGATGAATTTCATCGCAATATAGAAAGGAGTTTGTAAATTGTCCCTGCTGGGTGAACAGGATTTGACGTGGGAAAATGAAATTTGTTTGACAGAATATGTGTGAGAATACCACCAGTTGTAAGGAAGAAAAACAGACGTTAGTGCTATTGAGGTCATAATTTTCCCAGTCAAGTCGTGCATGAAAATAGTTGTAATATTTTTTCTACATTCGTAATCTTGTTGATTGATTGTGATTTTATGTCCAAATTCACTTACTCCGTTATCAGGATAATTACAATATTGTCAATTATTAACAATTTGTCTTTTTACATGAGATTTATGATCATATTTCTAACGATGTTGAGTAAGAGAAATTTCTTGCTTTCCGATGAAATTTTTTTTTATTAAATTAAACCAAAAAAAAAAAAAAACCATTTCCTTCAAAAACACTTTCAACTTTATTTGATAACAAATACAAGTTGCCAGCTACTTGCTTTGCCTTCTAGGCTCCTAGAAATCGTTTCTCTTTTATCTTTTTACCTTTTGCTTAGGGCACCCTTTGATCAAATGACAAAAATAAATTCCAAACTTTCAACGATTGAGGGTCTCTCAAGATCAAGCAATCAATTAGACGTGTGATATCCAACTTGATTTGGAAGCAGCTTTCTTAACGGGATTCTTTTTTCTTTGCATATCTTTTCCTTCACCGATTGCAGCATCAGAATATTGATTTGTTCTTTCTGTTAATCATTTTATAATGTGAAAAATTGAAAGTAATAAAGGCATACACATCTAATCTAAAATATTATCGCTTTATTCCATCCTTCACACGCGCAGCTTCTGAAAGAGATGCCTAACTCTAGCTTTAGCCTCATTCATATTCACACCTACACCCAAAATCTGCCGATTGATTCTGAGAGAGAAAGTTAATGACCCATCAACTTAAAAATGTGAGCACCAGTCGGGGGTCATTCTATAAACTTTAACATTACTTTGATAACCAAAAGCTTGCTTCCCAAATCATAATATTTGTGTACTTGGGGCCAAGAATCATCCGTTGCTTTCGAGTTTCGGAGTTCTAACTAGAATTTTCCAATATTTAACTTACAGAAAGAGCCTTACCAATCAATTACAAATCAAAGTTCATCTTTAAGCCACTTAATTAACGTTTGAATTACCTTTAATAATATGTTAAAAAAATGAGGTAATGAATCCCAGTTGATTTCTTTGAATACCCACTTGGATTAGGCTTTACCCAACCATTATTCCTATAGAGCTTTAGCTAAACGCATTTGATTTTTTTAATTGTATAAAGATTGATGAAGCACATGAAGTGGTGTATCTCACTTAGATTAATTAATGTTTTACCGTCTAAAATAAGACTATGAATAGATTAGATCCTTGCCCTACAAAATGATTTTATTCTTCGAAAGCATGATTTCACCTCTTGTAAATTATATCCACTCGACATTAAATTATAATCACAACATACCAATTCAAATTCTATTCCTCTTTTTTATTCCAATCCCTAAACTTGAGTTAAAATATGATATGAGATAATATTGTATGCAAATAGATTGTTTTCCCATCTCTTTCTCACGTCAAAGTGATGTGAATTCTTTTTTATATGCATGTGCCATGCTGCACTTAAACTTGAATAAAAATGATACAAATCATGTGGCTTCATTATGGCCTGTCTGTTTTGTACCATAACTTGTGTACGCAAGAGAAAACATTTGGATCCAAATTTTGGATTTCCTAAATGGGACACACACATAGATGCTATGCAAATTCCACTAAAAGCTGTGATTTTGAAACGGCCGTAACTAGATTACGAGATCATGTACATGAACAAAATGAAATGACTGCTCCATGATTTGATCTTTAGATGTTACTAAGCCACGTTGAGGATATGATTGAGAGTTGATAAAAGGCGAAAAAAAAATCACAATCTAATTAATCTTAATGGTGTATGTGATGAGGAGAGGATCCCTCAACTAAAATAAAGAAAAATTATGTGTCCTTGTGGGTATGTTGTTTGTATGTCTTACGTCTTCCATCAGTCAATTGGAGGGTACGCGTGGTTAGTAAATAGCAACTTACTAATTAATTGAATTAATTATGAAAACTAACATATCATAAAATTTGAAGAAAAAAAAGTCGATACAATCAACTTCGTGGAGGATTATTGATGGCTACACGAAATTAACAAAATATTGATGGAAACATATATAGGACTCGACTAATGAGATCGAGCTCAAGGGAACATGATAAAAATATTTAATTATATGTGCATGAAAGAGAGAGGATGGAGGAAGACAAGCAAGTAATGCTGCCCACTAAATCTTTCTCAATGGTAAAGATATAGTTGATTTTCTTGCTAGAATTGGAGCCCCACATTGCCTGCTAATTTCATAAACAAGACAATACAATCGTCCAATTAGTCCTCAGAGAGTGGCCAATTTGTTTCAAAATCAGGCAACCAAAGGTGACCTCTCCTACACTTTTGCAGCTCGTCGGTCCCTGCATTAATCCCTCAAAAACCCTACATATATAAAACCTCCACGTACACTGCTTGGCCAAATGGCCCCTGCCAAGTCCTACAAGTCCAAGCCAAATTTCTTCTCGCATATTAAGGATCTTGGTTATTTGCCATGCCATAGTGATACGAATACCATGACGTATAAGAAATTGGTTTGAAAACGATGCCTTGGCTTAATAAGAATTAATGATATGAGTGGCAGTGAAGTTACTTCCAAATGAAGAAGTTGAAAGCAAGCCTAACATTTGTTTATTAGGGTTTTCTGGGGTCTGCAGATTCCCTGTGTAATGGTAAAATGTCAATGTTAAATATGATTATATTGTAAAAGAAAACATCTAAATTAAACCTATAAAATAAAATTGAAAAAAAGGGTGGAAAAAAATCCTCAAACATATAAAATTAACCGAGCTGAATAGTTGCTCATGAGTTGCATGTAAACACCGGCCAAATGATTAAGGCCATAAATCTTATATATTTTTATTAATCTTCAGAAGCCAGGATATATAGATTTAATTTTCTTGATCAAAGAGCGAAATTGAAGGAAAATCTCACATGTTGGCTATTGTTTAAACCGAAGTGAAGTCAATGTCAATTGTCAAAGGTTCCCTCCCTCGCAACCTCAAAAATCCCAGATATTACAGCGATTAAAAAATTGTCATTTGGAAGAATATTAGTGTTTCGATCACGTGCTTACCCATGAGAAAGTAGCCGTTAATTGTCAACTTACGTCTAAATTAATATAACAAATTAAGAATTAAACCAGAAGTGAGAACAAATAATTAACAACTGGTTATCGTACGAGAGAGGCAATCCGCCTGGACTCGAGGGACGCTGATTGCTGAGTTTGAATTTGAAGCTGTTGTGTGTTTTAAAATGTGCTTGTTGCGTCATATATATATATATATATATATATATATATATATATATATATATATATGAAATTTTCGTAGTTTAATAAAATATTGATTCAGCAATTAATATGTATAAGAAAAAATGGAAAAAGAAAACCATACGATGCATACCTAACTGTAGTGTTGATTCAGTCCCATAAATCATTAAAACTTTTGATGTGAGATCAATATATAGCTGAGCTGATCAGGACAGAAACCTGAAATTTGAAGCTACAAATATGGTAGAAACCAAAATCTTACCAAAATGACCACATCAGTGGATAAATTGAATCGAATGCTTGGACGTAAAGTTTTGTTTGGTCATCATCACTGTTGAACATTTCAAATTAAACAGCAAAATAAGTTTCTCCATACATAATTTTCAGTGCTTAATTAATGTAATTAATATAATGTTATCATGATTCCCAAAATTGTAGCAATCAAATGAGACGAAACTCCAACCGCCGGCTGTTGCCTGCTTTACGAATTTTAACAGCAAAGCATAAATAATTGATTCTTTAACATATACATATGTATATGTATAATGAGTTGGATTATCTTAAGAAAAGTGTATATATACATAGGGTGCTGCTAAGTTACAGTTGATGTAACTTATAAAGGTCAGTTTGGGATTGCGGAGACTGATAAAATAAGTTGTTTGTGCTGTACAGATAAAATAAATTGCTGATTAAAAAAGTAGATTGACGTTTAGTAAACTGTGTTGTTACAGTTGCTGTGAGTTTGAAAAGTAAAGTATATGTGTTTGTTAAATTTTATTATGAAAGTACTATTTTATTATATAATGACCAAAATAGACATATGTTTTTATTACTTTTTATTTTTAGAGTATGTTTAATAAAATTGTTTAGACATATCTTTTTTCTTAAATATGTAAAATTACATTAAAAACCTCAATTAAAAAATCTAAAGAATTTTATAATTTGTTACATAAAATATTATAAAGATAAAAGTATGATTTATATATTAGGGTTTATGGATAAATAAGATATAATTATCTTTTTATTAAAATCTAGGGTTATAATAGAAATTTTAAAAAAGTATGGTAACTTATTAAATAAGTATTAAATATGTTGTTTATGAAAAGCAACCATCTACCTGCTTTTAAAAACTGCTGATAAAATGGAGAAAATTATGAAATAAGTTGCTTTTACAAAATTTACCAAATACTATTTTTATAAAATAAATTATGAATTAAGCAGCTTATTAAATTTCAACTGCAATCCCAAACGAGCTTTCAAAATAATGTAAAAAGTTATGACAAGTGGTGGAATCTGTATGATTTTTGAAGGGACTGTAACAACAACTGTAACTTAACAAAATACACACACACACACAAATATATATAGCATGCAGATAAATTTCAACATTACTGTTAAAATTAGGAATTAGGTGTTGGATGGTAACGTGAGTATAGGCCAACAAGGTAGGGGCGGGCTACAATTGGTAGTAATGCTAAATTACCTAGCTCGCTGTTCTTCTCCGGTGTGTGTGTGTGTGTGTGTGTGTATATGTTGGTATTAGTAAAGTTAGATAGATTTAGGGCACTTTAATTATAATATGAAAGTCCACGTTAGTAGTGAACTGCACACCTAGCTATCACCCAACTCTTGGCCTAAAATTATGTCATTTTCTTTTATTATTATTTTTTAATGAAGAAAGTGAAATTAATTCGGCTTTTTTAAATATCTTATTCCAAAATATTATATACTGCGAGTCATTTCAAAATTTTTTTTTTTTTTGGGTGCAACTACAGGCCTACAACTAGTTATCATTATATTACTGCAAAATGAAAAACAAAAAATACTCGCTCACAATTACATTGATTGAACTTTGTGTATTTATTACTTCTCAGTTAAATCATGATTATTAGATGAAATTTATATTTATAGAATGTTACGTATGTATGCGTATTGGATATACTAATCAAAACTTGACTGAAATATTTTAAAATAATTTTTTTAATACTTACGTAGATTAAAAAGTCAAAATTTTTTTTTTTTTAAAATAAGAGTGGTGGGCAAAGCCCAAATAAATTTCTATTTTTTTTTCCTTTACTACCCCCAAGACTCGAATCAATTGCTACAAGTTTATTGTTATTACCAACCCGACCACGCCTTTAGAGTTGATTAAAAAGTCAAAGAATACACAAGTACATCAATATATTTCAAGATTATAATTTAATTAGATATTGTTCTTAATGCTTTTTTTAAAAAAAAAAATAAAAAAATCTTAGCATCACAAGAAATACACGCGCACACACAGAGTATGGTCCAGGTGTGAAACCCGCACTATTTTACAAAAGGAAATTATGGGGCATACAGGCCTCTCAAATAGTAATGTGATTTGAGTTTTTTTAAAACAAGGCTGCTTTACAATATCAAGCCAACAATGATAATATCTGGAACTAGAATAATCCCCCAAGTGTCTCTTTCACTTTCTCTGTTTCTAAATTTCAAGAAAATGGCTTTCAAATAATTATGTTTAGAAAAATGATCAATTAGCACGGTACTTTGGATGCTTAATTAATGAGATGATTATCTCTGCTTTCTCCTTCCCAAACATACATCCTTGTTCCGCATGGATATTCTTTGAGCTTTCTTTGACAAAACCCATCAAAAAGCATGGAGACCGAGTATTAATCTGACTAATCATTTGATTTTACTAAGAAAATCGGACTTTTATTATCTTTATATCTGGGAGAAATAATAATAATAATTAAAAAAAAAAATTGTAAAAAGGTAGTTACCGTTCGCATACAACAAGAATGTGAGACTATGATTGTGTGCCTAGCTTTACCTAAGCTGTCAAGCTTAGTCATGATTGCTAATTGGGTTTGGGCCCCAGGCTTGGGGCGTACCGGACAGACATTTTACTGTAAATTACACAGCATTAAACTTTACTTAATTATCATTAACCCTCGATCAATTTCTTTAACAGCAACCAATTTTACCTCTTTTTTTTTTTTTTTTTTTTTTGGTTCCAGATAAGTATAAAGTATTTGTTTTTTTAAAAGATACCGAAATTAGCGTTAAATAGCCGTTACAGGCGCCTTTTCTTAGCGGAAGCAATGCATAGACTTACTTCATTAATTAGAGGTGTCATTGTCTTTCAAATGAACCCAAAAAATAATAAAAATAAAAGCAATAATTTATTTGATTAACCAAATAAAGAAAAAAAGAAAAAAGAAAAAAGAAAGCAGAGCATTAGCAGCAACAATGCAAAATCTAAAACGTGGGGTCCACGCCCATAATAGCTATAAATAGGGAACCTTTCCCGGCGAAGCCAACTCCCCACACTCTCTCTCCCTGGCTTTTTCCCTTTGCCATTTACTACCACTTCCCCCCCCTTTCTTCTTCTTCTGTTTGCTGTTTTTGTTTTCTTTACTTCCATAAACACTCACATCACAACTGATTGGAATCGCTAAGGTTTTAAGGTTTTTTTTAGACCCCCCAAAAAAAAAACAAGGAAAAGAAAATGGTCGACGTAGACCGGAGAATGACCGGTCTCAACCCGGCTCACATTGCCGGCTTACGCCGTTTATCAGCCCGAGCAGCAGCACCAACTACCGCCACGTCACTCCCAGTCCGCAACGGTCTTGTTTCCTTCTCTTCATTAGCTGATAAAGTCATTACCCATCTAAAAAACTCGGGCATCCGAGTCCAGCCGGGTCTATCCGACGCAGAGTTCGCCAGAGCGGAAGCAGAGTTTGGCTTCGTCTTCCCTCCCGACCTCCGCGCCATCCTCTCCGCCGGCTTGCCTCTTGGTCCCGGCTTCCCCGACTGGCGCGCCACTGGCTCTGCTCGCCTCCACCTCCGCGCTTCTCTTGATCTTCCCATAGCTGCTATTACGTTCCAAATTGCTCGCAACGCTCTTTGGTCCAAATCTTGGGGCCCCAGACCATCTGACCCGGAAAAGGCCTTACGGGTCGCCAGAAATGCGCTTAAGAGAGCCCCGCTCTTGATTCCCATCTTCAACCATTGCTATATTCCTTGCAACCCCACTTTGGCCGGTAATCCCATATTTTACGTTGATGAGAATCGGATTTTCTGTTGCGGTTTGGATCTGTCTGATTTTTTCGAACGTGAATCGTTATTCCGGAGCACTGAATCCGACCCCCAGGTACTTATAAAACAAAGATCCGTAAGTGAGAGAACAGCTGGGTCATCATCGAATTTTTCACGCAGAAGTCTGGATGCGGGTCTCGGGTCTAGGACCCCGAGATGGGTGGAGTTCTGGAGCGACGCGGCAATCGATCGCCGCCGCAGAAACTCGTCGTCTTCCTCTTCTTCGTCGCCGGAGAGGTTCTTTGACATGCCCAGATCCGAAATCCCTAAATGGGTCGATGATTACATGGGTCAAATCGGGTCGGTTTTAAGAGAAGGCGGGTGGAGCGAGCCCGATATTGTGGAAATAGTGACCGTTTCGGCTTCGGGGTTTTTTGAGGGCGAGATGGTTATGTTGGATAATCAATCGGTCTTGGATGGTTTGCTTTTGAAGGCAGATCGGCTTTCGGAGTCTCTTAGAAAATCCGGGTGGAGCTCCGAGGAGGTCTCGGATGCTTTTGGGTTTGATTTTCGACCGGAGAAGGAAAGAAAACCAGCTAAGAAGCTGTCGCCTGAGCTCGTTGAAAGAATTGGGAAACTTGCCGAATCGGTTTCCCGGTCGTAGTACGGCATCTACCCGATCAAAGAGAGAGATTCTTCTTTTTAATTTTCTTTTGTTTTATAATTTAAAGGTCTCGGGGTCTGTTTTTTTCCTTTTTTTTTTTTTTTTAATCGATTAAGAAAACGTAGAAATTGAAAATATAATGGGGAAACGCGTTGTACTATGAAACAAAGCCATATAAAAGAGTTCAAATTACATGATGATTATATATATATATATATATATAATAAAAATAAAAAACATTTAAATGGAAAAGGAAGTGTTATACTGTATTATATAAAATACAGCTTCTCTCGTTCGAATTGGATACATGTGTTTACAGCTCGTTATTAATCTTAGATTTAATTTTATAATAATGGAATATTTTATTTTGAGGAGCTGAACTGGCTCAGCTTTCTAAATCGGCACCGGCGCACGTGTGCATCTTTTCTCGATCAAAAAGACGTTAAGCATCAATCAGTGGTGAAAGCTTGGCCAGGATCAAAACAATTGCCAAGGTGCGCTGCCTGTGGGACAGCTTCATGATCATCACATTCGATGACGCTCATCGAATAAGCAATTTAAACGCTGTCGTTTGGTTTTTTTTTTTTTTTAAAAGGAGAATTTCATTTCCAATGATCTCAGAGGAAGTTTCTGGGAAAACGGAGTGATTTTGAAAACACTTGCACGTTTGCTGGGCAGAGTGGAAAGTGAAGGTGTGAAAATGTCTGAGAAAATCCCTGCTTTTAATAAACTATTTATGACAGAGAGAGAGAGATATAGAGATAGGGATATATTTAAAATTTGTATTTCTTGGATTTTGAGAAAAAGAAAAAAAAAGATATTGGGGTTTTCAGAGGAAATCCTGACACAGAAGCCTTCTCACCGCTTGGCTTTTAAAGAGGCATAACAACGAGGTGAATAAATTGTGAGCCTTTTGTATTGGATGGGAAAGTGATTTTGGACATATCTCAAATTAGAAGTTCAAAAGTTTTGCAAGAATATTGTAAGTTTTTGCAAAGATTAAGGGCATTGTTGGATGGGTCAAAACCCAAACACTGAACACACACCCAAAAAAAAAAAAGAAGAAGAAGAATAAATAAAAATCACGTGAAGTGGGGTCCGAACATATGACATGGGATAGTTTAACAAGAAGTAGGGCGAAGTAATTCGAACAAAGATTGATTGATTTCTTTCTTTCTTTTCACATCTCTTGGGATTTAAGTTGTTTGGTAGGTCTCCTCCTCTACTCTCTCCGATCCACATTTTGTTACAATCTGAGGGAGCCACAGCCCACAAGTGCATGTCCTCTTATCTGGAGGAGCGTGACGATTGTACTTGTACGGGAAGAGGGTTAAGTGGATTCATCCATATCAGCAGATTTGAAACTCGAAAGCCTGGTAATGATTCTTATTAATTATATTAGCCGTGTCCTATAATTAATCAATTCGATATGAAATTATTAAAAAAAGAGGCTTGGTTCAGTGGATTCGTACAAAAGCTTTGGGATTGATCCAAGTGGTTGCGGGATGATGACAGCTTTCACACAGGGTAGACAATTGATATCAACTCATCTGTTTTTGTACATCGTTGGTTCGATTAAATGATTAAGAGTAGACCACTGCGTTTCTAATAAAGCCAATTTTTAGAATACGTACGCACAGGAAAAATCCGGTGCAAATCCCACCAGATGAGCAGTAGCTACCCTGTCCATCAACCTTATCAATACCAAAATACAAACGAATCAACAAAACCCGTCACGTAATTATTGGCAAAATCAAAAGATAAATCAATTTCACAGTAAAATACTTGATGCCACCCACGCCTCCTAGTCCTATTCTCTCACGGACTTTTTTAAACCTTTCAGCTCACATGGGTATTGCCTTTTTTTTCAGATTTGTATATGGCAATAATTAAAAAAACCGACTTGACACTACAAAATAAATCCGAAAGCAGGTAAAAAGTGCTTGGAGCATGAGCTTCCTATCAGTATTCCTATTTCCTAACGAGAGAGACGTTCGCAAGTACAAAATTAAATGTTTCATCTTTCAACGGCCACTGCCACCGATCCATTTTACCCGACTCGACCGTTGATGTCACCTGTGACCCTCACCGCCAATTCATCATCTTCACGTGTCACCTCCGCTGGACAACAAGTATGTTCGTGCTGTCTAAATACGTACAAATTAATGGACCACGGTGAAATTTAATAAGCGTTATGGGCTCTCAGTCAGTCCCTCACAAGTTGTGGTGTCTGCAGGTCTCGGGACAATGTGATCACTGAAGCTTCTTATACCTAATAGCCCCACCCTTCTTCCAGGGTTCGTTCATGTAAATCATGCCAAATTTTTTCATGCTTTTAGCATATAATCATCAGTCTTAATTAATTTTGAGATATTAAATCAACAAGTTAATTTGATGCACTCGTTAAATTTCTGTTTTTAGTTATTAACATGTACATAGATCCTGGTCTCAGTCTGAACTGTCTGAACATATATCGGCCACAAATATTCAATACTCAACTTCCCATAATTTTGTTAAATAAAAATCAATAGTAATAACAATAATAATAATAATTGTCTTTTGTCTGGTTAAGAGGGGGGAAGTGGCCTCCACTGTCTTTAGAGAAGTTAAGGCTGAGACGGTGTTTTTCCAAGCAAAAGGGGACAGACAGTAGCACTTGGGGCTTTTGAATGAGATGATGATTGATACTGATGATAGATATAAACTGAAGTACGAAATTGAAATGGGCATTGGCCAATGGCCAATGGCCATTGGGTAGTGATTGAAATTTAAGGCGACTGTCAAATACTTTGGATGGCGACTAATCGTTGACAGTAAATTAAGACTAGGGCAACCGAAGCGACGGTGTCTTACTTTTTGGTCATTTGCAGTTGCGACACTACTCGTCACTTGTTACATAAAAGTCAAATTTGTTTGGTATCTTCTTATTATATATATGCCCTGGACCCCCTGCTGTGTTTGTGTTGCATTGTCAATGGTGTCATGTATGTTTCTGCAAAGTTTTCGATTTCTGTATTAATTGCTGTAACAACAAATACTCAGTATGAAAACTGAATTAATAAAGTAAATGAATTGAAAGATGAAATTTATCGGGTCAGGTTACACGCTTTTGTACTCATTTATAGCAAAGAGCTGGAATGAAATGGACAAGTTCATTGTCAGGCTTTTTTGTGTGCGAGGTGATATTTACCTGTGAATCACACAGTCATCTTCTTCATCGTAAGGAAACGTATAATTAATTACCCTTTTTGTTCGTGCAAGTGTTCTACGAGCTTCTTATTTTGAGATTTTATTTTGGTCATATGCAGACAAGTTGCATGTGCATGACATGAGGGCTGTGTTAAATGAGGTTGGACCCCGCTTGTCAGTAAAATTATTGTTAACATAAATCTATCAATTACATCTTCACGCCAGCCCTTCAGAACCAACCAATCTCTGCCTTTGAGTTGAGTGACGACTCGACTTATATTTCAGTTTTTCGAAATTAGATATTTCACCCATTACGGATAATTTTCACTGACCTCCGTCTTCAACTCACGCATATGAACTTTATGTCCAAATTAACACTGGCATTTACTAGTAATTTCCACTGACCCACTCTCAGTCTCAGCTATCTTCAACTATTTGCATTTCTTGTTTGTATCTCAGTTTTTCTGAATTTTGTCACGGTGGTGTCTTATTGTGAAGCCTGAACCTTGCATGATCAAGAAGCCTCAACCAGTGGGCTCCGGAGAAAGTTTTATGGGCTTCATCCAAGCCCACAACACAAAGTAAAAATTGGACCACTATCATAACAGGAGTCATGGACATGCTACGTATACAGTTGTTCTGCCATTAAGCCAATAGTTGTTTGTATTAGAAATGAAATTAAATTAAATTAAATGTTCCAGCTTTCCCTGAAACAAAGCAGCTCTATGTGTGAGTATGACATTTCTTGTGCTGTGCTCGCTACTCTGATCCTACATTTGTATACAAGGCAGGGCATCAGACTTGCATTAGTGCGCCAATAAATGCTGTACAATTCCTCTTCCTGTATACTCCGATAAAAAAATGACTAACTTCAGATATTTTACACTGCCTGAAGAATTTCACCCGCTTCCTTTCTCTCTGAATTATTATTTGGAGGAGTTCCCATCACCTTCACCCGAAAAATTGCCTGCACATATTACAATGAAGCTCAGTCAGAGAAAATTGTTTCAAAAGAAATAGTAAATGATGCCATCGCTGAAACTTTGAAGTTGAAACAGCAGGTGGGTGATTGGTAAAGAAGATGACTATCTGAGATAAAATGACAGTTAACCAACACTTTCGTTGTTGGAACCTGGAAGCACAACGGCTACAATCCTACTCTATAACGGCTCAACCAACAAGCTATAAGTGTTAATTGAGAAACATGCTGTTAAACTGAATGTAAAGAATCATTCATAACCTTTTTATCAGAGCCAAACTCAATAGTGTCTGACGGACGAAACCGAGCAGGAAAGTTTGAAGATACCCTATACCTTCGCCCTTCATTGCTGCACTTGGAAAGGGAAAAATCTTAGAGAAGAGCTCTACCAAGTATTGAAGATTGGCATCAACAGCCATATGCTTTCAACTTACTCTGTGACATAGGTTCCATGTTCGCTCTGCAAATCAATCAGGTAGAAGGCACCATCTTTATAGCTGATACGAGCATGCATTTTGGACACCTGAGATATATAGATTAAATTCATTAAACCATTGTCAGTTAAACTTGAACACAATGACTTCAGAAATTAATTATTTATATCCCAGATCAACGAGGCAAACAAGGTGAGCAGCCAATAATTCACCTGCGCTGAAGGGATCACAATCGATGTTCGAGAAAAATCCTCGTGACTTTCACTTCTGCAGTCATAATAACACATCAATATGATAGATTACCATCTTAATCTAATTGAATAGCATAAATATCAGCCATTAATTTACGTAAATATAATTCAATAGCAATACGGATTCACAATCATAATCATACCCAATTAAATAGGGTTCATTCTCATGTGATCCACTTAAATAAATAGGCTGCGAAACAACATTCTCACTTCCAGATGGTACTAGAAACCACCTACACAATAAACAAGAGGGTATGGAAACAGTGATTTCAGAATGTGTACAAGAATTAGAAAAGGCACAAGGGTTGATATTCACAAACATAAGGTTTATCATACGCACTCTCCATTCATAGCACGCTCCAATGCGTCATCGTCACGAAACCATGTTCGTAAGTTGTCACTTGCCTGAAGAAATTATAGATCAAGGATTAACATCTACAGGATCCCAACTTAATATAACAGTAACAAAGCAATGTACCTTGTCCGAGAGCTTGCAACACGGTGACCTACCTTCAAGTTTTGAGCTGCAAAGGAATAAAATCATATTTTCAGTTCCATTAAGTAAACCTTTAACTAAATAAATTTGTGAATGCTTTAGCATATTTTTAGAAATCCATCTTTATGATATTTCTTTTCCAACTTAAATGCTTTAGTATTTAGGATCCTACTTTAAACCTTGGCCCAGAGCTTCCTAAAAACACTGAGAATGCATTGAGTTACTATGGTGTTGGAGAAACAAGGCTATTCTAGAGTAAATGCAATAAGCACAAAGAATTCCAAACATGAAAAGCTAAATAATACCTGATGCATATATGGTCGTATGAGATTACCAGTTGGCCAATGCTTTTAGTTTAGCAATCCCATATACATTAGAGGGAATAAAAATCATTGATTTGAGTTTTCGGGATCAAAGGTGTTCTGCCATAAAATTAATGATGGTGAAATATAAAGATAAAAGCTAGAATGCAGAAGAGGACAGAGTCTACCAAATCTAACCTGTTGCCACCTAAGACCCAACTAAGCATTAAGGGCATTGCTAAGTCAATGAAAAATCGACCACCTACTCTTCCTGGATGAGGTATCCGGAACTTTGTCAAAAACTGCAAAGGAAACCATCCGCATGATAAAATCTTACTCAAGAACTAGATTTAAGTTATTATTTTAGTAATTGGATAATAACCAAAATAACCTACCGACAACGGTCCAAGTCCAACACCTAAATAAGCCTTGTAAGTTGAAGCCATCACTGCGGCCGATCTTGCCAGTCCATGGATAACAGCCACTCGCAGTCTCCTAGCTCTCTCATAGCTGCAGAATTTAAAAGCACGACCAATGAGAGTTGGTTGTAAACTCTGCTCAGGTACCACAACCAAGAACATAAGAAGATTCATCCATGATGCCCAATAGTCCATGCACAGACATTAAGTGATCCTGTTCTCAAATTGTCTGTCTTCTCTTTTTCCCCTTTTTTTTTTTTTGGTCCTAGGCACGTCAACACTTCTCTTTCAGATTTTTTGGCAAACAAATCATCTGTTACCTCTTTAGAGCAGAAACAATGTCAATGGGGGTTTTTGACTCATTGCTTTTTTTACAGGCTTTCTCAAGCTCTACTGCAAGTTGATAACCATCCTGTAACAAAGAAATAAATAATTTGATTATGAGAAATAGAGCACTTCCCAAGTATTATTCCAAGAGGCATTCATTAATTGGATGGTCCAATTGATGAATGCCACATCACTTGGAATGAAAAAGAAGTTGGGATAATGTCTTTTCCAGTTCTCCCATCTCAAAAAGCCTAGACAGAAATTATATTTTGAATAATAAATATGGTTCATGAAACATCAACTATCACACTACTGCAAATTTGAAAGAAAAAAAAGAATCACATGTGGAAGTCCATGAAGGGGTACCCCCAAATTCATAATGGGAATGATCTTAATTCTTGATATCAAGAAAAAGAAAAGAAAATCAGTAATAAAAACATGATTTCCAATTTCTAATGCCAATAGCCTTAAAGGCAATAGATAGCTATCAGGTGTTAGAACAAGGATAACTAGAAACAAAATATTTTCTACCCCCAACCACGCGCACAGCAAAAACAAAAACAACAACCACAATAGCCACGGCATGCTGAATTTGATGTCAATATCATTTAAAAAAGATGAACAATACAACAAAAAGAATGAATAATTAAATAAATAAGATGAAACATGAGATTAAGCATAAGGGAAGATATTTATTAAGCATTTCCATCTCAACAGGGATTCACTTGCAAATTTCAGTTCTAACATATATGATGAAACATGTTTAAACAGTTATAGGGTTTACACAGCATGGAATTAAAACAAAGAACAGACACAAAAAATGGTTATTTTAAAAATCATTTTGCATTATATCATAACAGGATATGCTCAGAATCAGTTAAAATAAACAAGGGTTCAATATGGTTCCTGAAAAAGAGAGGCATCAGACAAAACAAAACAAAGTGTACCTCAATTGCCATGCAACCCCCTTGGCCCAAATTTGGCTGCATAGCATGGACCGAGTCCCCAAGCAAAGTAACACGACCCCTTCCCCAGGTGAAGATGGGTGTCCGGTCATATATGTCACGTCGAAGAATTGCTTCTTCATCGGTAGCAAGTATCAAATCTACCACATTATCACACCAACCCTCAAATATTTTCAGCAACCTTTCCTTTTTACCTGCCAAATATGAAATGAATCAAGGAATAGATTCTTGAATGTGAAGAAGCATCATTATTTTCAACTTTTGAGCGTTTGTTAGCTTCTTGATTTTGGGAACAAAATTTTTCCCAACATGGAGTGCCAGCTGTTCTGTCACGACTGGATCCTCCTTCAAACAATGCATCTTCAGGAGCTGGAAATTTGATTCAGTTCGAGAGGAGTATATCATGAAATGAGTTCTATTACACTTCACATTGATCCACATAAAACCTAAAAGGCATTTATCAATTACGATGGAACTTAGGAGAAAAGCTTGACATATTACAATTGCCATTTCAAGATCACAAATCTCCTACAAACCCCACTGTGTTGATAGGACCCCCAATACAAATCAGGATAAACTCGATAGGCACGACATCCTTATTTATGGAAATGGTTGGAAGTTGGTATGCTATTTGACTTTTTTTTTAATTTATTTTTTTATACGAACAGGAGAAACTTTAATAGAATATAAAAAGGGAATAAGGGTTAAAAAAGGGACATTTTTTTTATTTTCATCTTCTTTAATTCAAAAATTCCTAGAAGATCATAAATTAATTTTATTAAGCGTTATATGTTATATGCAGAGCTGCACACTTTTGGTTCACATGAATTTCTTCGTATCATTTCAAGGAAAATTATTAAAATAGATATGGAGGATCCAAAGATAATGTACCTTCGGGGCCATCCACTCCACCTGCTGGTTCCTTGTGAAATGCATACCACTGCATTTTTCCAGCCCCCACATCAGAAGAAACAAAGTACTGTTTGTGTCCTAGAAACACTCGATACCTTCAAAATAGAAGTTATATGTGTGTCTTAACATTAACATAATACAGCTACAGATTAATATAAATGAGGAGCAAAAATGAAGAGCTGATACTGAAAGTAAACATACCCAACACTCTCAATATCAGCCGGAACAAAATCTGCAATACCAGTATAACAAGTGTAGCCAGAATAGATGGCTTCCTGTGGCCCAAATAAATTCTTCCGGACCTACACAGAAGAAAACAGTTGATGAATGTACCAATATTCATCAAGTACACACAATGAAAATTACATAGAATGATACCTTGGACCATATTCCATCAGCTCCAATGAGAAGATCACCAGCATAACACTGTCCATTCTCAAGCACTACGGAGACCTGAACTCATAAATAACATAAATACAAAACCATAAATGTGCAAATTTAAACCAGCAAAGAAATCTGTGAGGCAGATGATCTTCACCCAATCAGCAGCTCAATTACCTTATCTCCATGATCCTTAAAATCAATAACATTACTTTCATTCAAAATGATTTCATCCCCAACCGCTTTAGCTAGTATTTGTTGCAAAGTCATTCGGCTAATTACTCTTGTGACTGGCAGTCCCTTTTCTGCTGCAGGAGTGAAAGTATCAAACTTGATGTACCTGGTAAACATGTAGCAATTAATGTGAATGGGTGCATACAGCTACAACTCTCCTTCAATGAACTTGCTATAAAATTATCAACCACATCAAGATTTTTTTTTTTATATTGTTCTTGGCTAATTGCGTCTACAGATGTGAGAAAAGTCCACTACCAGAGACTATTTCCCAATCTAAAACTCGTAGTTATAGTGTTCTGAGAATCAATTTAACTATAGACAAGAAAAAGTATGATCCTATGTCCAAAAAAAGATTAGCATAATAACAATTGTACTACTTGTACCACGAAGTACATAAAATACGCACCCATCTCCATGTCATTGGCAATTGACTCCGTTCTCTCATTCATAAGATCTCCAATAGAACATAAAGTCTATCAGAATTTGTGGACTACTTAGTTAAACACACCAGGGGAGATTCATTTGTTTTTTTTAAATAGAAGCCCAATATATTGAAGCAAACTTACCAAGAACCAGAAATCCCATCAACCAAACCATTAATTCTATCACCGGTAACACATCCAGCTCTCATAACTTCCTCAGCAACATCCAAATCAATAGCTTCCAAAGCAGCCAATGCATTGCTTTGTATCTGAATTGGACCTCTGTATTGTCCCTCACCTCTTATAGCACTCATATCTTTCTCAAACACCAGCACTTCAAATCCTTTCCTTTTAGCAGCCAAAGCAAATACAAGTCCTCCAATCCCACCACCAGCCACCAAAATCCTCAATTTCTTGTTTTCACTGTCACTGTTATTAGTAGGGGACTCTGCCACTGCAGCTTTCATTTGTGTCGGGTTCTTGCTTTGCCCACTTGTTCCGGTCCTGAATTTGTAGTTAATACAGTGATCATAACGTGAAAATTCAATGCAAGAATGTTTGTATACAGGAACTGGGAAGTGGGTTCTTGAGAAAACAGCTGTTGAAAGATTGACTGAATTGTAGAACATAGATGAAACCATCTTGTTTCTCCAACGGCTTCTTTCTGCAGTGTTCTCCCCTCCTCGGCAAGGAAAGCACTTCTCGTTGTTTTATTTATTTTAATTTCTTGGGGAAGTGAAATCCAAAATTTTCAACAATCTTGCCGGTGGTGTGGGGCCGGAAAGATTGTAAACCAATCCAAGAATTTGAAGAAACAAAGCAAGCCACACCAATCATGGAGATTGTTGAGCCATGTGGCACCTCTGTTAACTGTTGAGGCCCACCACATCTTCCAATGGTGGAAATATCGGTGACAGACTATGAAGTTTCCTGTGGTGGTCGCGTTTTAAGAAAATACTTTCCAAAACGTTTTTCTATCAACACTTCCAGTAAAAGATTTATAAAAGAAAATTCGGTAAAAAAAAATGGATTATGGAATATGTGTTCTGGTACGCATGTATGAGGCTAGTGGATTGTTCATTCCATCCAAAAACTCAGATTGTGCTTATTTGAAAATAATAATAATAATAATAATGATAATAGTAAAGCCGGTATAATGAACTTTTTAAAAAGTTCATTGGATTGAATAAATTAGATATAACCATATAAGTCTTTTAAGTGTTTAGTTTAAGGATTCTTTTAAAAAACATTTATATTTACAAAAGAACTTAAATTTTCTACTGCATCATTATATTTTTACTTTTTATATGTTCCGGCGGTGCAAAAAATGTTCACTTAACATGCAAGATTGAAACGTGTGGATGATGAGAGCGTCCGACAATTTGCAAGTGGGTCGGTAGAAAGAAAGATTATCATCCACTATAATATGACCAAATGAATTGAACGGATTTGCAAAAAAAGCCAATTCTTAATATTAAAACATATGAGGTGGTTTTAAAAAAATATCACCAAGAATTGGTCCCAAAAAAGGAAAAGTCGAACAAGATTTATTCAGATGTTCGTGCAAACTGCAAAGAGAGTGGGCGCCGCACGAGAGCAAGCAGTCGGCGGATGTCGCGACGCTTTGCGGTTGAGACGACGTAGTTCATGGCATCCTCGCAATAACGTTGGCTGTTGCGTTGTATTGCTTTGTGGGTGGATTTTACTTTATTTTATTTCAGCATTTTAAGTGGCGCATTTAGGGCGTAGGCTCCTAGCTTGTGTAAATTGGTATTGACAAATATGTGGGGATAAAAAAAGCTTATGACTCAATGTGCTGCTTGCGTGAATTGAAATGTTTATTTTCTAGTTCTCACAATCTAAATGATAAGTTATCAAATCTTAGGAAGCAAAGTAATGATCCCTTATCTTTTTGGCTTTTACAATATGAATATGATGAAACTTATAATGTCACCACAGATAATTTTTGGAGTAAAGCAGTGAAATCAGATCAGCAGGACTAAATTTACAAGAAGAAGTGGACGTAGTAGGCGTTGGTGATGGTGATTTGGCCTTTGGGTTTAATTAATAACAATATCATTTTCAATGGATTGTCCAAATCGATTGCGAGACCAAAGAGAGTTAATGACTGCAAGTGACAAAGCCAACATCCAGAAGCAACGCAAAGAACGAGCGCATGTACCACACATTTTATAGACGAAAAATCTTAGATTTTTCAGGGGGGGCATTATTACGGCCAATCACATGGAATATTAATATAGCTGAGGAGACAGATCTTTAATAAGAAAATTGATATCTCTTTGTATATTCCACGAATTATTTCTTTACACTTTCCTCCCCCGTTCATATTGTTAATCTTTTATGGGTATTGTTATCGATACAAATCACACACTTTTATACAATTTATTTTTTATATAAATCAATACGTCACAACTTAATTAGTTCAATGAAAATACCACACGACCCCATGATTTATTTTTAGAGCAATGACATATTGATTTGTACTTTATTAACAAGTCTCACCTCAATCTCTTTAAGAGAAAATTAGAGTTCAAATATCTGAACATATACTTTTAAAGTTTGAATTAGCATCAAAGTTAGCTAAAAAAAATTTATCTTAATAGAATTTATTGATACAATACATATCATTTTTTATTTATTATTATTTACATTTTCACTCACGAATAATGTTATAAATTATAATACTTGTAGCGTGGAAGTGACGATAGTTTTTTTTTTTTTAATGTTATGGTTGTTGTGGGCCAATATTTTTTATAAATATGGGCTGTTTTTCTTTTTCCCCCTCAGAAAATATTATTAAAGTTATTTCTAATTTGTTATAACCTATTAGTATTATAAAAACAGCACCGATATTCTCACAAAGCTTTGCACAAAATGGTTCGTTTTGTGCAAAGTATAAAAGCCATTTACACATGCCAGCAGCAACATCACACACGCACGGAACAAAGAGTGCAGCAACGTTTCACTCGTCTCTCTCTCTCTCTCTCATTCTCCCTCTTTTATCCCCCACCAGACCGCAGTGCAGCAACCATACTAATGCTCGTGATGTTACGAATGATACAAAGCTTCCCATTCAGAGGAACAATTGCTGCAGTCCTTGGCAATCATAAGTAATTTTGAAGAACCCAATCAAACCAAACTGAGAAGGTCACTCATGTAAGAACTAAATTCAAGCAACCATAAGCAAAGCAATCAATATTAATCACCAAATTAATATATGCTCTGTAAAATAATTTGAAGACCACGATATCCTTAACAAGAACAATAACTATTCAAAATCTATTAGGCCTCAAAAACATATTAATTAATCTTTAACAATTAAGCAGTCTGCATCTTTAATTACAAATTAATCTTTAATCAATTAAGTCGATTGCGTTGGGGGTTAGAGAGCGATGCAGTTGAAATCGAGAGAATGAAGACAACGGAACCGAGAGAGTGAGGGAGACCGGAGCCGAGAGAGTGAGGGAGATCGGAGCCCAGGGAGCCAGCTAGATGCTTCAAGCGAGAGACGAGAAAGCCGTCACTGTTGCTGCGTCGTGAGGGAGAACGGAGCTGATATCAAGCTTGGGTGCACACGGGGAGAGAGGGAAAAATGTTGCTGTCTGGTGGTGGAGAAAAGAGGGGGACGGGAGAGAGAGATGGGAGGAACGTTGCTGCAAGATTGTTGCGTGCGTGTGTGGTGTTGTTGCTTGCACGTGTGAATGGCTTTTATACTTTACACAAAACGAACCGTTTTGTGCAAAGCTTTGTGCCGAGCTTTGTGAGAACATCATTTTCCTTATAAAAATAAATTTGCTCCCACAAATCTACGAAGGTTTGTACTCAAAGTTAATATGTGTTGACTCCACAGACACAGTTATTACAGGCTACTTTAGCTTAACAAAGAAACCTGAATTTTGAGAGGACTGACCCGAATTTACAACAATGTGGAAGTTTATATATATATGAAAGTATGTATGCATAAAGTTCCGAAACGACTTTCACATTGTTGTAAAGTTTTTTACAAGATTATAAAATAATTTATAATATTATGAAATAATTATAAATTCTTTCACAACTGGGTGAAAATTTATCCCACATTTTAATAAAATGCAGTATTCCTCAGTCTGAAAAGTTTATAACATATAGATTGCTATATACCCAAAATATCATTGCTTCAATAGCGACAACAAATGAATCAAGTTACCGCCCGGTTCATTAAAGAAAAGCTTCAGTTTGATATCGTGAGACAGTATTGCTCACAATAGAACTCAAAATTCATTGCTTTGCTTTAGTTATTTGTGTTTATGTATGCAAATTCATAACTTCGCGTTAATAATTAAAGAAGAAAGAAAACCAAAATCGGGAAAAACTGGCAAGTTCATACTAGAACAAAGTAATGATGATGCTGGTCCGGGCAGCGGCTGGTTCCTCTTTAACTCCCAAATGGAATGAAACTTCCAACTCTAATTTCTCTCCTGCTTTTATTCCTTTGCCACTAGGCCGATCTTTTTTGACCGATGTATGTGGCGTCATGAGTCGAGATCGTGACAGTTCACTAGATAGATGCATGGGTGATGGGGCTCTTCTTTTTGTTGTGATTTACGTCACCATCGCAAATTTACATTGCGCTACACTTAACTGGTAAATGTGAAAATTTTGACTGCTACAGGCTGCTGCAGTGAGCAGAGCATGTGCAGCTGTTAAAAACAGTGAACAGAGATGGAAGAGAAAGATGGCTCTCTCTTTGCCTATCACTGTCATTAATTACTGCCAAATTTGTCCACATCCTAAACTTAGACACGTCATTTGTCACTGTGCCAACCCTCCATCAGAGCAATGTCCTGAATGCAGACAAGTATCGCTACAGTTTCTGATTTCTGAACGTTCATGTTTATCTCCCTCACCCAACGTTGAAAAGCTAAAAACCGGAAAAAACTATTTACATTTTAAGTCAGGAAAACAGACTTTGGAGAAAGAAAATAAATAAACAAAAATCGCTCTTGTGTTTTGAGAAGAGCAAGAGCAAGAGCTAAAAGCATAATCAATCGTATGTATTTGTTTTCAGAAGAAATGAAGAAAAGTGGCGTTAACAATAATAATAATACTTCTGCTGAGGAGCATTCAGATACGTTTCCAAGTCCAGGAGCTCCAAGGGGATGGAGCTCAGAGCGTGTGCCACACCCAACAAGCAGCAGCAGGAGGCACATAAGTGCTGCTTCTTTAACACCGTTTTACAGCGGCAGGGCATTGCCTTCCAAATGGGAAGATGCTGAGAGGTGGATTTGCAGTCCCGTTTCCGGTTACGGTTTGGGTTTGACCAATAAGAATTCATTACATTCTCAATTTCAGAGACGGCCTAAGTCCAAAAGTGGGCCGATTGTGCCACCTCCACCTAGGATGCATAATTCAATCTATTCACCTTCAACTGGAATGCAGGTTCTTGATGGTGGCCGTGTGAAGAATTTCGTGGCAGGTTCTCCCTTTTCGACTGGTGTGCTGGTAGCTGATCGGATTTCTGGCAATTTTTACGGTCAGGGTTTTTTGCTGCACAATGGGAGTTATGCTGCTCGGTCTAGGACTAGTAATGTCCCCGGATCCGGATGGTCAGACTTGGCAAGTGACGACTCTTCTCCAAGCTCTCAAGGTCTATCGGACTCTTACTCATCTTCTTTCTTGGTTGTTCATCTGAGTTTCTTTTTAGAGTATTGTCTTACAGTTTAGTGCCCTGGATTCTAGCATATGAATGAATGAATATATTGGATTTTAGTTGTTTCGCGACATCCTGCCTGTTGATTAAATGTCTTCCCTTTTATCTTGTTCTTGTGGGAAAAGTTATAATGATACATAAACCAAGAGGCTACATTTGAAATTGTTCCAACTCTTCTCTCATAATGCAAGATGGTTAAGAGTAATTATGCTATGTACATTTATTTGCTTGCTTCCTCTTGCTTCAGTTTTTTGATGTTTAAGTTTCCAATATTGAATCAAACATACAGATGAGAAGCTTGATGACATTCCGGATGCAGAAGCCGTGGTTTCTCGTGTGGTTTCAAGAAGAGATATGGCAACGCAAATGAGTCCTGAGAGTAGTACCAACTCATCGCCTAGAGGGAAATCTTCATTCTCTCCCGCTGTCCGTTCTGTTGCTGAGTTACAAAATGATCATCCTGCTAAATTGGAAGTTAGAGAAGTGCAGATAGACAAAGGATCCACTACGATTAGCTGGTCCAAAAGACACAGATCTCGAAGAATTAAGAGCGGCTTTCCCGACGTTGACAAATTCTATCAAAACGTAACTGGCACTTGTGCTCCATCTTTGGATCTTTCAGAGGTTGCAGCAAGCATATCAAAGTATGCTATGTTTATATTCTTTATTTTATTCAAAAGGAACACCACTTCCGAAATCATTTTGTTCATAGCAAAGTTGGCATGTCTATTCAATTCCTGAAATTAGACCAGTCCCCATTCTGCCTCCAATTGAAAAGAAATAAAAAAATAAATTCATCTGTTTAGTTACAAATTGAACCAAGACTTGAAATGGAGGATAATCAATTTATTGTGGCTAGCAGTTCAATGATAAAAACAGTTAGATTTACAAATGGGAGTTTGCTAAAAGAAATTCCAATTTCATGTACAGGTTGCAAAGAGAAGAAGCAAAGATCACTGCATGGGAGAACTTGCAGAGGGCTAAAGCTGAAGCAGCCATAAGAAAACTCGAGGTCAGTAATTTCTATTCTCTAGCGTGACAATATGCATTATATAATGATAATGGTGTATATATTGCATGTATGTGTATGAATATGTAATGTGAATGTACAATACTTAGCCTACACTTTGTTTAAGGGAAAAATGAGAAAATGGAAAGGAAAAAGCTCAAAGACATCAATTTCCCAGCAATTCCTAATATTATCTCTTTTGGTGCAACATTAATCAGTTTGTTAATAAAGATATGATGTTAACACTAGCAGATCATATTCCTCTTAATTAGAACGTGTAATATGAGACCATATTCCGGTTATGCAACTGGGAGATATGCCTCATTGAGTGCACTCACACAAATAAAAGTTAATGGTATTGCCTTTACTAACTTTGGAAGTGTGGTTCAGATGAAGCTGGAGAAGGAGAGATCATACTCTACGGATAAGATCTTAAACAAGCTAAAATTAGCTCAGATGAAAGCACAAGAAATGAGAATCTCAATCTCAGCTAAACAAGGCCAACAACTGCCCAAGACTGCTCGCAAAGCTGCCTTCTTCCATAAGCATGCCCTGATGAGTTCGTTCAGGAGTTGCTTCACTTGCCATCACACTTAGTTTCTTGCACCGGCTCCTGCTGGTTTACCCCAGCAATAATGTACATTGTTTTATACCAAAGCTGAGACTCTGTAGATTAGCCAAAATTGAATCTTTTAAGAGGTTGTAGAATGTGAAGGTCAAATTTCTCTGTTAAGATGATGAGACCCAAATTCTGTTGAACAGAATGATATATAGATACATCATATGGCATCAGCATTCTGCCAATTACAGCCTGATGAACTTCATAATCCCCTTCTGGCAGCATAATACAGGATGACGACGATAATAATAATATTGATACTCATGACACTTTTAAATTATGTGGTTGTAGGTGCACAACTTGGCATTAGGCCAACACATCCTCAAAAATTAATGTTGTGGGCAAAGAAATACCGGCCAATATCTGCAATATGGTATTGTTCCTGCTTGCGGAAAGAGCAATAAACAGTCAAAGTCCTATGTTATATCACATTCCTAGAGTTAACATTGCTTCCCAGGCCTCTACAATATAGGGATTCTGAAGTTAGAACTAATAACCGAAACTGAATCATCCTATGCAAGGTAGCAAAAGCTAGAATACTTGCATGGATCTTCCAATCACAAAGTAGCTAAATCAGCATGCACATTTTCAAAACTATTCCTTACAGCCATGCAATTTGACCTGGCACAGATATCCTACTAAAGGGAGGTGAGGGTCGCAGAACTGTTTCTGAAACATGAAAGATCAAAAGCACCAAGACTTGAGGCGCATCGCATATTGCATCACATACCATCGATAAATTATGATCATTTGAAGGAGCTCATGTCCACAGTTAATATTACAGATCCCAACCTACGTCTGTGGAACTGTCATTTCTAACAGAATGTATTCAGCAATCTTGTAAGAAGATATGAATTTTCTGACGTTGGTACATACATATTATCCACAATTTCTTTTTCTACCGGGAAAAAAAATCAACAAAATAATCGTCCTAAGTTTTGCTTGGTGGTCCAATGCCTCTGCATATTGTTAACATATAGAAAAGATCTAGGGCTGAAACTAGGCAGCAACTTCTTAGTATGGCCGGTACCTCCAGTCCCCTCTCGATGGTCTTCCACTGCCCATTCCATAACCCCACTGCAAAATAATGCAGTAGTTAAAGATTAAAAATCACATGATAATAAACTCATTTCTTCAGATCATACTCAAAAAAGCAACAATGAATTTTCTTTGATAAGAAACACCAACACATGTAATTATGACCACTATCATTCTTCTTGGATAAAGACTATATGAAACTACTTTTCATTTTGTTTCCAATTTAAGTAAGTAAAATGGAACTACATGCACCTACATCATCAAAATCAAGATTTCCATACATCCTGCCGTAGGTGCGCATAGGACCACCATAACCCCCAAAGGTTTCAGCAGCATTCATCATGAAATTTTGACTGGGGCCAGCATCATCAAGTGGTGTGGCTGAATCTATTGCAACCTGTACAAGTAGTTAATAAGAATCATTAAAAAAGGGGGCTGCCAATGCAATTTCCTTTATAACAGAATTTTTAATATAATACCTGCTGTCCACAAATTTCGTGAGACCTTCGAGAAACACGATCTGCTACAACTTCTTCCGCAAAGGTGACAAAACCAAAACCTCTGTGGCCAGTTCTCTTAGGGTCCTAGATTAAATGAGCAGTCGCATGGCATAAGGTAATTTCAACTCGCATCTACATCATAGTTAATGTTGTCTTACCTTTGGGACATAAACATCTAATATGCGGCCAAATCTACTAAAATACCGGCGCAAATCTTCAGCTGTGGCCTCCTGAGGTAGCCTGCCAACAAAAATCTTTTTACCTATTCTTTGACTGGACTCCCCTCCTGTTCCAACAGAATTGCATTTATCAATAAAAAAAACTGTATAGAACATGGTTCTTTCATTAAGTTGTTCATGCACCTCCCCATGAAAGATATGGTTCTTTCATTAAGTTGTTCATGCACCTCCCCATGAAAGATACTTACTTCCATAAAATGAACCTGGATGGTCATATAAGGTAGGAGCACCCAGTGCAGCATATCTAGTTGCTGCAGAAATGTAAGCATTGTATGCACCATATCCACCATGTGACATTCTGCCTACTGGCCTGAAGTCATCTTCCTGCCAACATAGAGCTGAATGTTCTTAAGAAAAAATTGATGAGGAGAAAGAAACATTTTCGGTTTCTAAAAAAATTCCAATTAAAGAATAAAACAATTCCATTAGAAAGAACAAAGAAAAAGAAAGTCTGGCAGCAACATCACATACCTTGGGTGTTGCCCGATCAACAACTACTGTGGAGCCTCCTAATTCATGAGTATCAACCATTAAATTCTCCACAGAATCTGTAACACAGAAAAAGGTGTTACATCCTTGCATTCATTGATGATATTTTCTGGTTCAAGCAGAAAACATTAGGGAAAACAAGGCAAATAGTCCAAATCACACCTGCATCTAGCAATAGCTGAAGTCCAGAATAAGCTTAAAAAACAATTTATTCAAATAATACTCTCTTCAACTACGATTCGCTTAATTCCTAAAACACAAGATAATTTGAAAATCTTCCAAATATCATTGAAATGTAATTTGTTGCACAAGTTGGATACTCAAAAATTCTGTACGAGTAGTTTTTTATATCAAACTTTACACAATACTACCGGAGTGAATAATTTTGACCAGTTAACATGGCTTATCTCTCTTATCTAATGAAATAATGATTGCTGCAAATAATTATAACACCAAAAATTTCAAAATTTAAACATACACATTTCTAGATTTCAAAATGGAAGTGATATCTTCATAGTCCTTTCACCAAAAATATCGACTTAGTTACGAACGAGAAAACTGGGATTTTATCAACAACTGGGGAGGGATGACCAACCAACAAAATTACCACATAAATGAAAAAAAAATTAAAATTAAGAGAAGGCACCAAGGTAAACATGAGATCATTCAACCTGCACTAGCAAAAGTTATAAATCCAATTCCGCGATGAGCTTTTGAACCTTGATCCTGCATAAATAAGTACCTAGATCAATTTTGGTCCCAACAAATATAAGCATGAATATGAGCACTTTAATATGTGGGGTCCTACTGTATGTGCACTACAAAACACAAGAGGTCACCTTTGGCATGTATAGATCTGTTATCTCGCCGTACTTCTCAAAATGACTGCCAAAAAGAAACAAGCACTGACATTGCTTAATAATAACCTTCTAGAGTTAGCACGCACATATTCCAAAAAACTGTTATGCATGGATTTCGGACGATAGTGCTACAACAGATCCCAAAAGACCAAATGATATGTGAATGATATTATTAATCATATATCATTTCCAATTACCTTCGAAACATTGCTTCATTCACAGATGGTGCGATCCTTGCCACAAATATCCTGGACACTTTCCTTGGGGGTGCTCTCATCTCCTCCTAAAAAATAAACTTAGACGTTCACAAGATCATTTAATTCAATGTACCTATGACTTCTCAACATGATATGGAAAGAATGGCAAACAAGCTACCAAATCATGAAAATGGAAAGAACAAAAAGAAATGTAACAAAGATTTGTAATCACGAATTCAACCTTAGGGGTAGCTATTTTAACTTCTAGCATTCTGCTGCCAAGAAAGTGCTCAGCTGACAAAGCTGTCTGTAGGAAAAAAGATGTCAAGCACGAGAGTTAGTTACGATAAGATCTAAAAATGCATCCTGTATCCTCCAATTACAGAGAAAAGAGATATAAAAGCAAAGTATAGATATCAGATTCCAACAAATTCAGATGTTGCACTAACCTTAGCATCTTCAGCAGATGCAAATGTAACATAGCCAAATCCACGCGATCGCCCTGTGGACCGCTCCTAAAACATGAAAAGAAGCAAGAGAAAAATCACCATCAAATTAAAACACAAAAACGTACAAAATATCAACGTAACTAATCTTCACATACCAACATATGGTGTCCAACACACATGCCAGATTAACATATGATTTCTTAAATTTAAACCTTCAATTTGCATCTACTTTTATTTTATGAACAAAACAATACATACAAGATGTTGGCCATAAAATCCACATGCAAATGTAAGAATTGGAACAAATAAAGAAACTTAGGACAGAACTGAACAGGAAATCACAAATTTTTCTCAAGCATTAAAGCGAATCAGATGTGAAAAGAGACCATGGTATAAGGCAAAGACATTAACAACACAAACTCAAGTCAACATCAGTGCTAACAATACAGTTCTCAAGTATATGATAACCTCTGATCAATTTATGAACACCATATATAACAAAAGCAATTTGTCAAAAGAATCTAAAAGTAATGATCAAAACCCAAATATAAAAACAAGCCAAAACATTCACAAAGAGTGAAAAAAAAAATCATTCAAAAGTTAAACAATAACCACCATATAATCTACAGAATTAATAATTCAATAAAAGCGGTAAATTTCAATAAACCTTCATGACAATGCAGTCCTCCAAATCCCCAAATTTGCTCATGTACTCTCTTAAACCATCTGTATCGACATCCCATGGAATACCCAGAACCTGAATTGCAACCATACAAACACAAAATAATAATAATAATAATAATAATAATAATAATAATAATAATAATAATAATAATAATAATAATAATAATAATAAAAGAGGAGGAAAAAAGAAGTTCGGGCTAGAAGGGTTATTGCAATGAAGTCAGAAGGAAAACTAACCACAAGCTTTTTCTCCATGAGAATTGAAAGCTGGAAAAATGAAAGAAGCGGCTACAGAGGGAGAGATGAGGAAAAGGGGAAAACCCCTAACGCTCAAACAACTCAGTTCTCGAGCACTCAAATCACTACAATTTTCTCTCTATCTCTCTTCTTCCCAGTAACACACTCGATTCCTCCTCCTGCACATGTAAAGTACACCTCTTTCTCACACACACAATTCATCAAATGCCAAATCATCAAACTCACCATTTTTTTTTAATTGTCCTCTAAAATTAAAATTAAAATCAATCAATTGAATGGAGATTGCGCGCTCACTGACCTTTATCGAATCTGTGGTCCGATTTTCAAAACCCTAATGCATCGACCTCTCTCTCTCTCTCTCTCTCTCTCTCTAAAATCCTCTTCCTACCTCTATCTAGCAATAACTCTTGCCACTCGCACGTCCATGATATATCTATTGTTTTCTGAGTTCACCTGGTTTTAAGTGATTCGGGATTTTGCGGCGCGGATCCGGGTCCAACTCCGGGTTTATTCATCTGGTTGGGCAATGCCTGTGCCCTTTTTGGGCTTCTGGGCCGGTAAAACTGTCCACTTTTGTTCGAAATCCCCGTGAAACCACTTTCTTATGATACCCAATAAAAATAAAAGAGAATTCATTATTCATTAATACTAATAGCAATTATTTTAATTCCATAGATAATTCTAAGAGTATAGATATTTAAACCCACCAAATTACTCAATAAACCTATTTACTAAATAAACCCACCCTTCAATTTTAAAATTTTAAATTTTATTTAATAAACCCACTTAAATACCTAATGTACCCTTACTAGACCTAATTTTTATAATAATAGTGATTTTGTTCATTAAAGCCATTAAATTTATTTATAATAATAGCAGCATTTCATTGAAAATTGAACACTCTCTTTTCTATACCATTTTACCAACAAAAGCAAAATAATATTATTACTCAAACATAAGCAAAGCAAAGCACTAACAGTGAAAGCACTTGCAACAAAAGCAAGTTGAAGACATCGTAAAAAGGGCAAATTCTTCTTGCAAACAAAGATTTTCTTGGTCCTCCTTCTATTGGTCCTGTTATTGCAACATCCATCATGCTTAAGTGTATGGCAGTTCAATTTCTATTGCATTGTTGCTTCAACGGAGGTTGCATGTGCATCCAATGGATTTTGCTCTCGGGCATGTTCCAGATAAGTTTATGGAACTATTTTGGACTGAAAAACTGAAATGATAAAATGAATTCGGTTAGATGTTATACTTCTACAGTTAATATTTGCTATCATGTGGATTAATATATTGGCTATTTGATTAATGCTTGTCCATGTTAGTATACAGTCAAAGAGGGTTATGCTATGAATGACATGGTATGAATAATTTATGTAGGTAATATTGGATTTAATGTTCTTTTTATTAATTCCTTCCCAAGTTGGAACTCGCTACTGGTGAAAGACAAAATAATAAGTTTCTCCTCCTGCAGTGGGCATGGTGACACAAATTGGGGCATGAAATTTATTGGTTTTTGTAGTGCTTGCATTTGGCTCTTCTACTACCATTGCAATTCTAATTCCAGCAAAAGAGCAAACATGTTTACAAAAGTATATGGCTTGAGAGAAGTATCACACCTCTTTATTAATTAGAGTTTAATGAAAATATGATTAGAATTTAATAAAAGTATGTTGAATATAAAGATGGGTTCAAAGAGTAAAAATTATGTTTTTTAAAATTAAATTTTAATGTCCATAACAGTAATTTAATTTAGCGATGTTTTAATTATAAAAAAATTATTTTCAAAAACAGGTTTAATGAGTAGTTTGGTGGGTTTAAATAACCTTACCCTAATTCTAAACTTCTCACCCTCCACGAACTCTTTAAGAAGGGATGGCAAATTGTGAGTTTGGACCAAACTTTTAGTTATTCGGCCCGACTTCTCTAAAAGCCCATCCAAGCTCCTCTAAAAGCCCCAGGTCAAGCTTGGGTTTTCATTAATTTTCAAGTAAATTTTTACTAAAGTTAAAAGAATACTTAAATTAAAGATGATTATCCAATAAATACTAGATTAATAGTCTAATATATAAAATATGGGTTAATTTTGTCCTGCCCCCAAAATTTTCAATATTTTTCACCGTGTCCCCAATGTTTCAACAATACTCACTCCACACCCAAATCCGTTATTTTGACCGTTTATTCTAACGGTCAAAGGAAAAATTTGGAAGTTCATGCCCTAAATATTATTTGATGATGATAAATTAAATTTATTTGATAATTTAATTGATGGGATTATTATTAATTACCTTTAAATAAATTTTTTAATGTAAATATTAATTATTAAATTAGCATTTTATCTCATTTTGTTCTTCTCTAATTCAAGATAAGGGATATTTCGGATATTTACTTAAATTTCAAATAGCTCTGTTAAATATAATGGTCAAATTAATGGAATTGGGTGTGGAGTGAGCATTGTCGAAACATTTGGGTGTGCGGCGGAAAATATCGAAACATTTGGGGGTTGGGTGGAAATAACCCATAAAATATTAATAATACAACAATGATATGGGTTCAATATCGAAATCCATATCTTTTTAAAATATTTTGGTTGATAATTATTAAATAAGAATGGTTGTGATCCTAAATATTGAACGCTAACATATGTCAAACAAGTTTGATTTTTTTTTTCCAATCGATATTAATGAGTTTTTTAGGTCTCAAGAAGCCCTTCTAAAATTATAATAAACAAACAAGAACAAATTAATATATTTTATTCGATATTTTTTAACCGACAATAATTCTTTCAACTCAATTAAGTTTAATCACGTGCTCTCCCTAATGCTTGATACATTCTGGGAATATTGTTCTTGAAGCTTAAGATATAAATCATCAGATCCCAATCGAGTTACATTCACATAATCATGGGGATTGTGAGCGGCTAAAGTAGGGAGTGCCAGTCCAGCGAATCTAACCAATTTGAGCAACCAACTCTCTGAAAAATCAGGTCCCTTGGTATATGGAATAATGAAGCTTCTTATTAGCTCCCAAAATGCATTTAGGATCCTGGTTATTACTGCTGACGGCGACTTGTAATCTTCATATGGTTGTTCTTCAACTATCTGTATATAAGAGATTCAGGATATTTTTATATACATGTATATTAAATAAGAGAACGACGTATCGGAACGCAAGGGAGAGAGGACTGACCTTTCCTTCATAACTGCTGTTATAGTAGATGCATGTCCCAAAATGCTTGAACAAAAATGTAGAGTCATCTGAGGGCAACCTGGGGATCAAATCATGACCATAAACAAACCTCAAATACTTAATTCCATAATCATGCAATTGCTTCTCCATAAACTTCTTAAACTCCTCGTCTCCAACCCTAGGCTGTCCAAAAGTGTATACTCCTTCCAATCTCTTTAGAAGAAACGTCTCCTTATGCAATGCAAGAACGGCTGGGAATAGAATTGCAAGTGCCCCACCCAAGCTGTGGCCGGTTAATACGAACTTTGTTTTGTTGTTTGTCTTCAACAGTTGTCTCAATTTTTCTCTTATGATGTAATAGGCCAATGGGTGGTCATCATCTTGTTCAATTTCTTCGGGCCAACCTCGGCCTATCAATAACCCCAAAGCTTTCATAAAACCACCATGAATTTTTCCCATGCTGTGGAGCTCAAACCAGGAGATATCTATATCGGTGCACCATGCATCCGCATCAAAGAGCTCGGTGCCTCTAAAGGCGATGACGATAACGTCAGGATCAGCAGTTTTATCATGAAACATGAAGCCTTGGGTTGTGCATTTTCTTTGAAATTCTGCCAGAATAATATTAATTAGAAATATTTCTGTCAATATATATTTAGGTAATTTGTTACAGTGGCACGTGTGCGAGGAGCAAACTATATAATGCATGGTAGTATATTTGTAATTCATAATAGAGAATATCCTAGCTAGCTAGAGATACGATTTTAAGTAAAATTTAGACAGTAACTGCTTCTTACCATTATAAAAATCGTAGTATCCGAGTAATTGCATCTGCATGTATCACCAAATAATTAATGTGGAACTGGAAACAGCTTATGGCAAGCACTTATGAATTATGATAAATAAAAATGCAGGATGAAGAAAAATAAATATCTTCTCTCAACTGTTTCATAATTACGTTTATTGATACAAATACTGAAATCAATTTACCTTCCAGCAATCTCTGACAGTGGTTTCAACCACGGCTTTGTTCTCGTATGATAATTTGGAAGCCATTGCACAGACCATCGCATAGTATCTGGTGTCTCCGTGGTTGATATTCTTGTCCAGCTGCACTCGCTTGTCCAAATTTCCAACGACTGACAAGAACATTTCTGATGATCTTTCAGGCACTACCACCTCATCTATGTACACATGCAGTAGTATTAGTATTAATCAAACAATGGCTAGTAATCATTTTGCACGTACGTACATCATTCGACTAATTAAACTAAACACGCAACACTATAAATTGATGACAATTAAGGAAGTGGATTACAGATACCAACTTTGTAACGCACGAAACAAGAGCACGAAAATGTTGCGATTACTTGACAATATGTTTAGCCCCATCTCAAACACTGATCCAAACCACAACATTGGTTTTGCCATAATTTGCAGAACCTTTTGCCCTAACAAAGAGATAAATATAAGCCATCTACGTCTAAGATTTTCTTCCTTGCCAACTGGGAACTCAACCATTTTTTTGTGCCCAAAGTCACGGTTGCATAAGATGGAAAAGAGATCCCACCAACTCATTTCTTCTGGTCTCAGGATCATGTAATTACCAGAAAAACTGTGAGAGGCCATGATCCGGAACCTAAAAGAAAGAATGCTATTGGTTAGAAAGTAATCCTTATTAATAAAGTAACGAGTGAACTCACAATGAAATTCGATTACACATAATATAACCTTGTGTTTGTGACTTATTCAATAAAAAAGTACTTGCTATAGCTAGAGCCCATAATGGAAATGAAATTGTATGATCCATAAACCATATATACGTACGGCAGCTTCTTTGTCCAATTTAAAAATTATAGACAAATTTTAATGCATAAAGTTTGTCCGTACAGATACAAGCGTGCTGGTTGCTTGGAAGTTTAGCATTGTCTATTTCTTCTTCTTGAATTGAGGTCCTCTTTTGGTCAACAACATGCATGCAGAATAGATCCTTAGAGTCTGCCAAGGGAAAGATCGGTTATGAAGTCGGAAATACTTTTCGTGACACAGTTAGAGAGAAAAAGAAGAAAACCAGCTGTACTGCATATAATATGCAGGCTTTTCGTGATCCACGTTTCGGATTGCCTACAGACCATGCCAGGCTACCAGCTGAATTCTTCCAACTGAAAAGCTGATATATAACACACACTCACACACATCAATGCCAAGATAAAGGAGTGATTGGAAAAGGAATGCTCCACGGAGCACCAAAGTTTTTTTTTTTAAATATATATAAGTATACGCATTTTAAAGTTTGTAATGATACTTAAATCCACAATAACCCCACTTAGGCCAATAAAAATTATATATAAAAAAAAAGACAAAACGGTCTAAGTGGGCATATGGTGGGTCCAACGGTGTGGAAATTTTTTTAAATCTATCATTTTTTTTCTTTGTAATATACATGGGACAGGTAATAGTCCAATAGCTACTGAATATTGATGATGGACGATGATGGTGGTGGTTAACTTTGATATTTTCACAATGACAATATGTTCATCCATAAGAGTAAGACTAACCAGCCAGCAAAAGACGCGTGCTGCAGGTGGGATTTTGATAGTTAATGGTGATTTGTTAATTAAACAATTAAGTCAATCTGAAGATTTTACCATAGATGCTCCATTTGTTCAGGTAAAATACAGATAACTAATAAAAAGATTTTTCTAGCCGATTCTTCAAATGACATTACAAATTAATTTTTATAAAACACAAAATCACTATACTGTAATTAAGTAGTATCATTGTGAACTCATTTGTTAACGAGGTATAACAAGAGAACATAAAACCAAAACAAACAAAAAAAAGTACACGAAGGAAGGGGGAGCACACAACGTATGTAGACGCGAGGTGGCCTTTAGGATAAGCCTCACAAAACATACATAAACTTAGGATGATTTGAGGTGGGAGAAAGCATCAAGAGATCCGAGACGAGTAGAGTTTACATAATCCTGGGGAGTATGATCTGATATGCCGGGCGTTACCAATCCAATTACCCTTTGTATTCTGAGTAACCACGTTTCTCTATAGTCCGGCCCTTTCGTCCAAGGCAAAGTGAAGCTCCTAATCAGCTCCATAATTGCATTTATCCTCATGGGTGTCGCCAAGAACTGCGAGAAATAGTTCTTGTTTGGTTCTTCTGAAACCACCTGTTGTATAGCCAAACCATTAATTACGTACGTTTGCACATGATCATGTTTAAGAGTTACACCCTCGATCGGATTCATAGTCTTAGACTTCATATATTGTATTGTGTGTGTGTGTGAGTCCCTCTCTCTCTCTCTCTCTCTCTCTCTCTCTCTCTATATATATATATATTCTCCAATGATAACTCATTAGGTGCTTTTGATAACATTTTCAAAACTACTTTTTGTTAAATAAAGGAAAATGTATTTAGTAACATGTTTTACAATTTTTTATTTTAAAAAGTTTCTCAAAATTATAGCTAAAAAGTAGAAATTGACTCTCTTTTTCAAAAACAGATTACTATTTACACTGAATTATAATTTTCATCTTTACTCTCAAGTTTGAAACTTGGACTCTCATATATTGTGAGGATTTTTTTTTCTTAATTTTCTTGATTAAGCATAAGCTTCAACTATATGAGCAGAGCTATAGTCTATTTGTAATAGTTGTAATTAATGTGGGCACATTAATATTCTAAAAATTATAATAATAAACTATATATAATATCTAGATACTACCAAACATGCTCTCTCTTTCTCTCTGTCTCTCTTTTTATTTTATAAAATTCCCATTTCAAGTTATTATCTCTGTTTTTTCCCCTTAAATAACATTGTCTTTTATTTAAGTTTATTAGACCAAGTGAACCTAGCTATGCCGGTTCATTTATTTTAATGCGGTACACGTGGTTAGATCCAAGAAGAGAGACGCTCACCTTTCCTTCATAGAAGCGATCGAAGTAGAGGCACTTCCCGAAGTGCTTGAACATAAAATCTGAGTCATCAAAGGGCAACCTGGGCACAATATCGTTACAGTAAACAAACCTAATGTATTCAACGCCGTGATCTTTTAGTTTCTTTTGCATAAATTCGGCGAACTTCTCATCTCCTACCCTCGGTTGCCCAAATGTATAGACACCCTCTAGTCTCTCCAACAAAAATGTCTCCTCATGCAAAGCAAGAACTGCCGGAAACAGAATAGCCAATGCCCCACCTAAACTGTGGCCTGTCACGATATATTTTGCCCTATCATTTTTGCTCAAAAGTTCTCTTAACATATCCCTGATTGCATAGTAAGCTAACGGCGCCGGGCGTTTGTCTTGCTTATTGAGTTCTTTAGGCCAGCCTTTGCACTTTTGTAAGCCAAGAGCCTTCATAAATCCACCATGAATCTTTCCCATGCCATCGATCTCATACCAAGAGAGATCAAAGTCCGAACACCAGGAATCAGCATCAAAGGGTTCAGTTCCTCTAAAAGACACAACAATCCTGTTGTGGTCGTCCTTTCTATTTTCTTTAAGCACAAAGGCTTGGGTTGTGGCTTTCCCTTGAAACTCTGCCAATTAAATAGTTGAAGAGATTACTTAAAGTTAGCGATGATCAGCAAAGAAACACAACGACTGGTACAAGTCTAGATTAATTTTACGTACAAAGAACATCCTTTATTAAAATATTTATCAACTTTCATATACAGCCATAGGGGTTGCTTCTTACCATTCCAATAGTCATGAGATCCCAAGAAATCCATCTGCAAAAAATCAAAACATAATCATATCAACAAAATTAATCATAATATAAATTTTAAGGTAAAATCCCCAGAGATTGTAAAATTCCGTGAGACATCTATGGGTATCAATCTTTTAATAATTTGACTATTTTACCATTAACGTGTTTGAGAATTTTCACCCGACCCTAATCACACTTATAAATATTAATTTTTCAAAATAGAGTATAATTACCATAATTTGTATTCATTTAGTAATTAATTACGAATAGTTACACAAATAAATTTTAAAAAACTGACAATGAGTCTTGGGAAAAAAAAGGTTTTTGTTTATTTATTTAGATTCAGTGTAAATTAAAAAACTTTGGGCATATTTTATTTTGATTTTTTTCGATATAAAGACGAATGCTATGTATTTTAATTGCAATATAATTCTTTTTTTTTGTGTTTTTTTCAAAAAGTAAGGAAGTGGACAAAGCCAAACTTTATTTTTTGGCCTCTAGCTCCACAATGATCAAAACTCAAGTGGTTGACAAAATAAAAAATTACATGAAAAACACTTATCCAAAAAAAAAAAGAGTAAATACTTCTTTTGGCCATGAATGGAAATTATTAATTAACTATACCTTCCATTGATTCTCGACAATGTTTGTAATATAGGCGTTGTTCTCATATGCTGCTTTTGATGCCATCATAGATAGTGCCCAATAGTACCTTTCATCTTCATGTTTGATGCTACCATCTAACTCCATTCGCTTGTCCAAATTCCCAATGTATGATAGGAAACATGCCGCATTCTCATCCGGCATTACCACCTTCCCTGTACAAACCCCTCTCAGTTTAATTTGATTCGGAGGAAATATAAAATAAAATAAAGTTCATTACGAATCGAATATTCCTTTTTGCTTTTACGAGTCCTTAATGTACGAAAGGTAAGACATGAGACTAACCTCGCAAGATATTCAGCAAGAGCTCAACAAAGCCACCATTACTTGGCACAAGGTTTAAAAAGAACTCCAATGCTGAGCCATATTTCGACATTGGTTTTGCTACAAATTGCAAGCACTTTTGTAGCACAACAGAAATAAACATGATCCATCTTCGGCCAAAACTTTTCTCTTCCTTTTCAGAGCTATCTACAAATTTTCTCTTCTCTATGTTGGTGGAAAATAAGATGCGAAAGAGATCAAACAAACCCACCTCTTCAGGCTTCAAGAGCATGTAACCGGAGGAGAAACTATTGTCGCAAGCCATGGCTGGCTGTTGGCTTAATGCAATTGTTTGATGATTTTGGGACGTTTTAAATTAGCTAGACCAATACCTATATTTATATACGGCCATGATAATCAACCCTGGTGGCTTGACTACTTTATCATTTACATAGAAGTCTTTCTATATTTTCACATGAAAAACATGAAAATAAAAGAAGTCTTCACGCGTTAACTGCTTATAAGGCAGACATTAAAATATTGACGACTTAGTGACCAATGACGAAAAAGCATTGCCCCCGCTACTGTGCCCTTAAGAAAATGGAACTTTTAAGTTGCCTGATAGTGAAAGCTGGTTGTATTATTTTATCAGTTGACCTTATAAGATTAAGTTATATGACTTTGCATCGCATGAACCACATTGAACTGATATCTCATTTTTGTTAATAAATTCATATTTGTTGTAAATCGTGGTGGATTCCACCAATTATTGCTCTCCTTATTATCTTTTTTATAATTAACAATTCTAAATGCTTCGTCTATTAATGACTATATATATTACCCTTCCTTTGCTAATGGTAATGCGCAATTTTTATTCTCTTGAAAGCATGTCGCTCTTGTTTCTACAATTTTCGTCTTTTTGTGATTTAAGTATCATTTGTTCAGATATCATTTTTAAATAATTTCTTATATCTGATTCCTTTAAATTATAACATCCATTCCCTCTAATTCATAACAAAATTGTGTTTCTAGAGATGTTCATTATTAATTCACGGGTAAAAGCCAATTTAGTTGTATATTTTAAGATTAGTATCTATTTAGTCCTTATATTCTTAAAAATACCTAGAAACGTCCCTGCCGTTAAAGTATTGATACCTCTACTGTTACTTTTTATTTCTTTTGGCTTACTTTTACAATATTACCCTTTTATAATTTTTTTGTTTGGACATTAATAAAAAGAAAAATAATTAAATTACCAATTTAACCCTAAAAAATATTATATTAATTTTTAATTGTCAAAAATTAAATTATTACTTTTTATTTCTTTTGGCTTACTTTTACAATATTACCCTTTTATAATAATTTTTTGTTTGGACATTAATAAAAAGAAAATAATTAAATATTGTAAAAGTAAGCCAAAAGAAATAAAAAATAATAATTTAATTTTTGACAATTAAAAATTAATATTTTTTTTATTTTTTAGGATTAAATTGGTAATTTAATTATTTTCTTTTTATTAATGTCCAAACAAAAAAAATATTATAAAAGGGTAATATTATAAAAGTAAACTAAAAGAAATAAAAAGTAACTGTAGGGGTATCAATACTTTAACAGCAAGGATGTTTCGAGGCATTTTTAAAAATATAGGGACTAAACGGACACTAATCTTAAAATATAGGGACTAAATGAGCTTTTATCCTTAATTCACCTGTGCAGTACTACTCCACGATTACTGATCACCATTAATTGATACATTGCTTTTACCAAATTTCATAATTCGATTGTCCTCTTAATAAACACAAACTAATAATTGTTAGTTTTATTTTATCTCCATTTTTTTCTTCTTTTGTTATGTTAGATCTTGAATACTATTATTCACTGCCTTTTAAATACCACTATTATCCGAGGCTAAGATTTAGCTGCAATGATAAAGAGCCGTCTCCCTAGGACTTAAGTCCTAAGTTCAAGTCTCATGGAATTTGGTAAAAAAAAATAAAATGCATCAATTAATTTTAAAAATGTGGAAAAAAAAGAATACTGCTATTATCCACTATGTCTATATGCTTATAAGTTATGATCTTATATTGCAAGCAGCACATAAAAATTAATTGTGCATAAAAACTACCGATTTGATTAGTGATTTCACAATCACTAACTGATCCGCAACTCATGAATTTATTGTTTCCTATTTTAAAAAAAAAATTAAAAAAGTGTAATTTTTAAGTGTTGACGGCAACTCGTCCCTTCCTCCTCAATTATGCGTCATATTTTTTGTTTAACCACTAAAGCTTCCCTTATACGGTCAAAGTCTTCTTTGGAAAAAAAAAAATGTAATTTAATCTGAAACGAACGTTCCCATCGTTTTCTTTGTAAATGGGGAGAAGACGGAGGAGCAATTATTAAGAAATGTCAAGGAAGCTGCAGGATTTAAAATAGTTTGGATAAGGATGTCCCAACAAACACAATGGCCGGTGCATGCCATGCGAATATGTATGCCTTTGATATTACTTTTCACCTTTTTATCAGTTTTCTTGTGTCGTCTGTTCGTGGTTTGATCCCGACAAAAAACAGTGGATTACAATTATTTAAAGTTGCTCTTTTATGACATCCAAGTTAGATTTTGAAGATTTTAGCAAGAGAAGATGAAAGATGCAATTCATTATCTCGGCAAAAATTACAGAATAGAAGATGATTTGAGCTTAGTGTTTTTATAGTGCTTCGACGGAAGCTCCTAGAATTTCCTAGCTCATCAACAAAATGTAATCACGGCAGTGCAATTGAAACAACAGACTCAAGAGCTAAATTGATCAAAATGAGTTGACTCATGTTCAGCTTCATCTTCAACAATCCACACAATTGCAGTCTTAGCTTGGTCATTAATTTGAACTTAATTATAAAGTTTCAGTACATTGGTTAAAGTGTGCGTGACTCTGTGCGGCTTGCTGCCATGCTGTCAGTGTTTGAACTAGATCTCAACATAAGAATTAAGAAATTAGGTTTTATTTGTGTGGATTATGAAATTAAATCATAAATTCTAAAGATTTAGCGATTGAATTTGGTTTTAATTGGAGGTTAAACGAAGTTATTTAATTTTAATTTTTATCATTTTATTTTTTAATATATTAGATTTTATTAGTTAATACAAATTAGGGTGTTAATATTAATTAGGTGTGTTATAGTACTTTTATGGGTCAACAGGTAAATTTAGCTGGAAATTGGTTGAGGATTTCAAAACGTTAGGGGGTAGATTGAAATATGTCAAAACATCTGAGGGGTTGCCTAAAATTTTCCCCCACTGATAAAATTATATATATAATGGAGACCCAATAGATTTGGCATTGGGCTTGATTGGATAAGTCACCTCCAATGTCTGATGAGCTAGTTGGATCGGCCTGTGAGCCTAGTATTAAGATCGATCGCATCATCCATGTCAAAATTCATAGAATTTTCCAAGTGTATTTGCACTGCTAATGTCTCCCAAAAAAAAAAAAAACACAATTATAGTGACACGAATGCTTAAGCCTTACAAAAAATAAAAAATATGAACGCTTAAGACCTGTTAATCCTTCTATATAAAAAAAAAGACTTGTTAATCGAAATACTTAGAAGCAATAAAAAATATTTGTTAATAAAAAAAAGTGTGAAAATCGAAGTCACTCACGTGATAGGTTATTTATAGCTTAAAATTTACCCATCATTTGACAAAAAATATTAAAAATCTAATTTAATTAAAGCGTCAAACGACCAAGCCTTAGCTAAGATGGGTGTTAGTTCTGAATGTTGATTGATATTTTAAAGAAATAGAAAATTCCAACAGAAATGAAGCTCTTCAATTCAAATTAGTGAATGGTCAGTCGATTAGTGAAAATAGTATGTAGCATTTTTATTTTTATTTTCAATTTTTTTATTAGTGTGAGATCGTATTAGAATTGAGTTCATCTCACCTTACGTATGGGACATTTGAAGAAATAATTTTGATAGATCCGGAGCTTGCACCTGCCCCCTTTAAAGTATGCACTCTTGCCAAAATCTAATCCAACCAACCAACCAACCATTTTATTGTCTTTATTCATCTTCTTCTCATTATATTGTATAAATAAAAACATACATTTGAAGCTCCTTTGACCATATCTGCATTTATAGTCACCCCCCCCCCTTCCACCAACTTTATAGCGCACCTCCACTCCATTGACCGCTGGTAACAATTTTCTCTCTCTCTCTCTCTCTCTCTCTCTCTCTCTAAGACGATTAATATTGCATTTTCTGAGCATATTTCAAGAATAACTTTGCAGTATTTACTTTTTAAAAAAAGTTTGCTGCGAATATCATGATAAATGGATAACCACTTCCAGATTTTTTTCCCCCCTTTTTGGACAGGAAATAAGATTGACACCGAAAAAGCTCAATCAAATGGCTGGGTGTAAGATTTTAATTTGGCGTGATTGAATCAAATACGTAGAGTAAAATTGTATGAATGTGTAGGCTTTATGTCCTGTCACAATGAACATGAGAACTTATCCTAAAAAAAGGAAAGAGATAGAATGTGTCAGACTAGAGGGCAAAGGAAAGCAACGGGGATACAATGAATTTGTAAGATGGGACGTAGGAAAGGAAATGTCACTAAAATTCTAATGATCAAAGACATTGTGGGGATGTTGGGACCTTAGTGGGATATCTCACATGGGTCTTCTTGCTCATGCGGGTTCATCATTTTCTATTTTTCTAGCATTTCTTTGATTCCCATTTTCGAAATTATTTGAGTACATTTATTTATTGATGAATATTGAATAATGGACGTTAGTGAAGCATGACACTCAAGACATCAACACTACTATAACTCGATCCTGCCTTGGGAGGCAACCTACCCTCTTATCTTCTTTCTCATTTATTGTTAAGGAGACCACAAATCAATAATAAAAAGAAGAAAAAAGAAAAGTTGTTCTAGCTAGTTGTATACTTCTATCACTTAGTAAATAGAAAATTATATATGATCAAATACCCTTTGGGGAGCTCCCACTTTCTAGTTCTAATCTCAAATCTTGCTATTGCAACATCCTTCAGCAATTCTGGCGAAGATCGTCACTTGAATTATCTTGGTCGTTTTAATCTGATGTTTATCAATGCTCCTAATTCTTCCATGTTTCCCGTAATCTAATTCAAAATATTCTATAAAAATCATTCTATTTCATCTCTTTCAAATGTTAAACTTCCTAGTTTTGTTTTGCAATAAACCCATATTATATATAGTTGAGATTCATATATATGTAGTTTGCATTACAACTGATTTGATATTTATCGTGTTACTCATTATTTAATGATAAGTTTGTAAAATTTGCACATTAATGATTGATAATTTAATCAATTAATACCAGCACATAATAATACTAGGTGATATATGGCTTGAGATGCAAAATATATAATTGAACAATATAAGTGCAATAATTTTGTTTTCATTTCTTTACAACTACTACAAACAAGATAAATTGATGGCCATGAACATTTGGTTGCTTAGCATCACTTCACAAGAATGATAAAAACACTTTATGTACCTTGGATGTGTCTTGCTAATGAAAGATATGATGACTGCTGAATCTTAAACTACATATCCAATATCAACAAGAGTAATAAAGTATGGTAATCATTCTCCATATAAAAGAAACGAAGCACCGAAATCCATATTGCTTGAACTATATATATTTTGCAATTGCTGACTCCCAATGCGTGTGAAAAAGGGCGAGCATAATGGAATTGGGCTAAGACAAAGAGTAGCAGAAAGTAAAAACTTCAGTCAATAATTTCTAATCCCATATCTGAGATAACGACTAGCTCAGCAAGTTGGTGAATGCCTTATCAAGACTTTATGTCTTGGGTTTGAGTCTGTGTACGTAGTGTGTGTATTCAATTAATAAAAAAAATTATATTTCCATATCTTTCATTGAAGAGAGTATATTTGAACCAAAGAATCGGACACAAAAGTGAAAAAATTATGTTACACCTATGCAGATCTTTAATTAACCCAATAACTTCATATGGTTGTAACATTTTTCACCCCCTCCCTCATTTTTGGGTCATTCATAGGACAATTTATTGTTTTTTCGAATGAAAATCAGAATTACTATAGTGACTGTCTTCTGCACCCAATGAAATAATTCCTAAGGGAATAGTTGGCCACCTCTATTTTGCGTCAGACTTAACGCAAAGTGTAAACAATTTCCACTTTACCATAAGGAAAATTTGCATCTAACTTCAGTTTGATTCTTTAATTGATTAGATAAAAATCATTAGCTGACAATGTAGAAAGGATAAGGTTAATTTTTGTTGATACTAATAGCCGAAAGATCTACTTGGCACTTGCTAATGTAATTCAAAATTTTGATGATGTCTTTTTGGACGTTAAATTCGGATAATGGTAATTTGGTTGTTATTTTGATGGTGGAGAGACTGAGAAAATTTAAGCATTTGATCAAGAAAGCATACACTACGTTTCTTTGTGACATGCATTAACAATGAGAAATAAAACATTAGTTCATTCGATCTTTACAAACCCAATATAAAAACACAATAAGACTACCAATTGATACACGTACGGATGTAATAACTTCTAATTTAACCCTAATTTTTTTAATTCTCTTATCTAAACATCTGCATATTGATATTGTCCACCATTTGATGAGAAGCTTTAACCAAAGACGGATACGCCACACCGGCCATTGGCGCTCCCTGAAATCCAACACCACCCATGGGCCTATGAGCCCCAGCTTGTTCCAAAGTGTGCACTTGCTTTTTCAAGAACTTCACGTAATGTATAGCCTCATCTAACATTGAAGCTGTGTCCATTTTGGTCCCTCCAGGCACAATCCTCTGAAGTATCCTTATCCTCTCGCTTATCATTTCCCTTCTATGCCTAGCCGCGACGCTTTGTGGGTCCTTAGATATTTTCACATTCCTTCTCTTTGGAGGCTTGATGGATTCTGGATCTATATGAATAGGTTGCATAGCAGCTATACGAAAGATCATCTCTCTCATAGCTGCCATTGAGTTTCTTTTCTCTAATGTCGGTGGATAAGGACTTGGACTTGGCAATGAGGTCTTGAGTCTTCCTCCTGTGACTACATTATTGGGTTGATGAAGAGGTGGTGTCATCGGTTCCTGAACTGGAGTAGTAGTGTTTATGAATAATGGTAAAGAGGATGATGGATTTGTAAATGTAGGAGGAGGAGAAGAAACATTATTAATAGGGTTGTGATATATGGGCTGTGTTGAGATATTGCTGTTGGTGTTTGCATTGGAGAAATGGATTTCATGATGCAAGGGGGAAATGTTATTGTTAAAAGCCTCACAGAATTCAGGAAGCTTTTCCATCTGCATTATGACTGCCATCATGTCCATATGATCTTCTGCTTGTTGAGATGCTTTTATCATGTCAACATCCATTGCTTCTCAAACTGATCTCTTAACGTATTCGTGTGTATAGCAGAGGGAGAGATGGAGAAGTGGGAGAGATACTGATCAGTGACAGAGGGATGGGGGAGCTGAAAGATGAATTATGGAATTTTGTTTTTTTTTTTATCAGATTATGCGCGCAGAGAGATAAGGAAAAATAAAAGTTGATTAAAAGTGACAACAATACACCAAGCTTGCTGGAAGAGTGGAACGCTAGCTTTATATAGCAACTTGTGATAAATATTTTATTCATGCAGAAACTGATCGAATAGTCTCAAAATTCATTTATGATTTTCTGATAGTGACCGCCCATTATGTGGGGCTACCTCCAATCAGAATTCAGAAACATATTAACCATTAGATCTGTAATCTAAAACTGAAAATGAAATGTCAAAGCAATAGATGCACGAGATGAGAGATCAAAAATCCATCGATCCATCATGAGATTTGGGTCCACAAAATTGAAGGGCTAAGATGGAACAGATGGATATATTTTGATTTCTTAAACAAGGTGCATGAACCACTCTCCTCCTTGACCCATCGGAGAAGAAGGGATTAATGGGCGTTAGCCCTTGCATTTCCCCTAAAATTCCACTCTCTTAAAAGAGGAAGACGAATCAATAAATAACCATGAAACCCCACAATCACATGACATTTGTCAGATACATAATAAAACCTCCCTCTATTTTTCTAATTTTAAATGTTTCAGCTGAGTCTCTCTCAAAGTAACAAAATTAACCACCCTTCAGATGCATCACACATGGCACATGCATATAAATCTTCAGTTCAGATGTTCAAACAATCGATCGCCAGCCATTCAAATATTACTAGAAAACAGATTTCGCACAAATTGATGAAAGCAACACTCACTACCGGCTGCCGCCTGCCGGTGATTGATTTTTCTGAAATGTCAGTGTGTAAAAAGAGACTTAATTTTACAGTGCTTAATGGACAGTGACATGTGAACCAGGGCTAAATAACTAAAGTCATTGATGGGGACCTACAGCCACTTATTATGTATATTTTACTGCATTTAAATTATCCAAGCTTCTGCTATATCCTGATGATATACTGCTACTGCCTACTCGGTTTCAATATTGCTCCCTTTGGCACACTTTTCAATAAGGATCAGGAGATGACTGTAAGGCTGATAACCTCCCCACTGCAAGTACGTACACATCTGCTCAGTCTTCTAGTACTGGTGAATTTCTTCTGTGGAAAATAACTTAGTTGATAATTGGTCACTGCTTTTCAGTTTGCATCAACGTGTGTGTGTGTTGCAAAGTGGCAATTTATATATATGAATGATAAGTACTTAAATTGAAATAATAATAATAATAATAATAATAAAGTTGAAAATAAAGTTCTGGCAAAATAGCAGCCATCCCACAAGGGTTAATCCATTTTGAAAACTAAATATATATAAAAGAACATGTTCTTTTCTTATGGACAAGTTCAGCTGGAAAGCAAAGGATCCAGAAAAGAGACCCAATTGATTTAATTTGCTGTGTAATATGAAATCTTTTTTTTTTTTAATTTTCCTATAATTGAACAGTATATATTAATACTGAGTCAATGAACATAGTTCTTCTCCTGCCTCAGTTTCAGAGACCCAATTGATCACAGGAACAAGAACTGATATATAGATATCTCGTATATTTAAGAAAGCAACGTAAAATGAGCAGACAATTACAGTATTACTCAGCTCAGAAAGTGGTGTTCTTTTCTCTTTTTCCATGATATCCTTCACCCAAAATGAATCATTGATTTCATAATGCAACTTAGAATTGAAGAGGGACAATAGTCATTATCTACCAACAGTACCTTTCAAAATTTCAAAAAATAAGAGGAACATACGTTAATTAAAGCTTTAATTCGCCACCCTCTTTGTTAGACGGTAAATAACAGTAGCTTCCTCATAGGCGGTGCACTTTCCATGAAACTCCTACGTAGAAGAAGAGTTTGTGTGTGTGTGTACACACACACACACATACTAATTTGATTTTGACACGCAACAAAATTCCTTTAATTACTGCAATGGCGAAAACAACATGGGCTGCGGCAGTGCAGCTTCGTGTATTTGAGTTAATTTGATCGTAGTAGTAATACGGGACGTTTTCTGTGCCAATTTCTTTTTATTTATTTATTTATTTATTTTTGGCCTTTTTTTTGGGGGCGGGGGGGGGGGTAGAAGAGGAATCTAAAAAATAATTAAAACAGATTAACCAGAAAATGGACCGCAGAGAGATGAGAATGAGATTGGTGACAGTGAGCCATGATTGAGTTTATCAAACCAGTTGTCATGACTAATGAATGAATCCTTATGAATGCGCTATGGTGCTGATAAGCATGAAAGCGTTAGCATTTATGTGCAATAGCTTCTGAATTTCAGGGTCCAATTCAATAAACACAAGATTGTTCTAGAAAAATTAATTAAAACACGACATGAGTACATGACTGACCGACCGTCCCCCTTTTATATATATATATATATATTAGTAGCAGACAGAAAACTAAAGCCTAAAACCACTACTTGATGTTGATTATTCAAATGGGGAAAAACATCAAGACGAGAATCGGATTGTCCTACTTAGATTCATAGTTGGGTTCTAGAAAGAAAATGATACAAGCAACTTTTTCCTACTTTATATTGTACTACACTAATTTTTTTATTTTTTATTTTTAAAAAAAAGATGCTCACCGTAGAGAAAGAAAAATGAAAACAAAGTAAAAAAGAAAGGCTTATACCTCCATTCATTTATCTAGTCCTAGCTAGAGCATCAACTCGACAACTTGACCGCCGTCCCCAAGCGTTTACATAAATTCTTTTACTGAGTTTATAAGATCCACACGCCAGTAAGAGACCACAAAGCACCCATGGCCTAATGGATAAGGCGTCTGACTTCTAATCAGGCGATTGTGGGTTCGAGTCCCACTGGGTGTGCGATCGAATTTAAATTACTAGAAATAGGGCCATCGAGAGTTGGATCGCAGGTTAAACTTTTTTATAATGGGCTTGGGTTGATTGTCGATTCGCTACGTCTGGGCATCACTGATCTCTAACTCTGGTTTATGATTTATGAATCACAAAATTTATGGGCGTTGATTGGCTACGTAGGCATCTGTGATCTCTCTTTAGTCTCAATTATGAGTCACAATTCACAAAATTTGTTTCCCTCTCCTCGGCACTGGCTCTGTGGTTCACAAAGAAGAAGCCATTTTGTGTTTGTTTGGACTTTTCCATTGCTTATATATTATCGGGTGCTGATTTCCCCCACCCCCACCCACATCTTCTATAAATACAATCCACTGCGTTGAAAATAATATTCTGATTAAACCGAAATTGTGGGCGATAGAACAAAAGGTGGGGCGGAAATACCATCACAATTATATTATTGACAATGAATAAACAATAGTAGTGCTTTAACACCCATTCATTGATCTAATAAAACCCCTTTTTGTCATTAAAACTACACTTAATGGCAGATTTAAATCTAATTAAGCCAATTGATATTTCATCCATTTTCAAACTCTTCAAAACTTATTATATCAATAATGAATAATGTTAGGGATCAGAATCCCAACTTGAATCTCAATGTTATATATCACTCATTTATTGGATGATACATTTCATATCTTGTAAAATGACTTAATCACCATCTAACGAATGATTGTCACCTAACATTGCTCATCATAATATTAATTATAATAATCATGTTTAGTAAACTCAGAGAATTAAGCTAACTTAAAAAGAAATATCCAATAATATCTAACTTACATGCAATATCAATCTCTTTCATGTTAAAATATAGGCTTAACTTTTTTCAGCCAACAAAATAAAATAGCCAAAGCCAGTAAAATAAAAATAGCCAAATAAGCTTCATTTTGAAGGCTAATGAAAAGAGATAAACAAGTTCGGATGTTCCCAAGTCCCCGGCATTATTAATTATAGTTTACCCAACTTTTTATTCCAAAGGGCAAAGGGTACATGGGATAAGATTTCCTCCCTCCAAGTAAAAGATTAATTCATTTTAATTTTTATGATCGTGTGTGTACGTCCCGTCCGGCCGCAATCTTCTTTTGCATCAGCTAAAGAATTAATCCCAATATTTATTATTGTCACGCTCAAGAAGTACGAGTGAAGCCTCAATTGCTTGCTATATTCCCACTTGTTAAAAATTTCATACACTGTTAGAGAATTTATACCCACATCATAACATGTTTAGGGCTGTATCTCACTCTGTCGCTCTTAAGGAGCTTTTTCTTAAAGGTAAATTATTTTCAAGATCCCAGCACCAAAGGTAAATATATAATAGTATTTAACTTGAGATTCTTACCACTACCATTTTTATAAACTGTTTTAGAGGCTCATTACAACCTAAAGAATATTTTGGTAAAGAGCCCTCTTAAACGTTTCATTCCATTCCGAAAGGCTCTCCTAATTTATTTAGGATTTTCTTTGTTTTTTCAAATAAAAAGACCAAAATTTTTGTGGAACTTATTTTAGAGGTCGAAACTTTGCAAAACAATGGCTCAAAATTCTAATTCCTCCTTTAAAAGTCTAAAATCGGTGTGCTATATCCTTCAATTTTGGGCTAAAAATTAAGATCTGAATATTTGTGTATATGAGTCCGCAATGGTATTTTTGTATCTGAATGCGAATAAAATCTTTGTGGATTGTGGGCAGATCTTCCAAATAGCCGAATCTGTATAATCTTAACTCAACTTTAAAAGATTCGACAAATTTAACTAATAAAATCAAGTAATACATGAACTTTCAAGTAACACGTGAACTTACATTCATAATCGATCCTTTTTTTTCTTCATGTTACTTCCTATCTAATTAAATATTTTTACACTTGAGATTGCTTTTAAATTATAATTTGAAATATTTGTAGTTTAAGCCAATTATAGCATTCAAAAATTCCTCACTAAGAAATTTTTTTAATTTGTGCATAGCATAAAAATAAGATTGTAAAAAAACTAAAAGATAGCACAATATTACTTTGAGTTTTAACAACAAAAAAATTAAATAAAAATTTAAAAGAGTGGTTGGAAAAAAAAAGAGAGAACATTCTCGAAAATAAATAAATAGGACTGACAAAGGGGTTTCATAAACAAAATTAGAGGGGTGCGAATAGTCCAACTCTAACAAAATTATAGCAGCCCCTATCCACCCTTACATATGGCCCTGCTTAAATTAGGCCTACTAAAGGAAATAGCAAAATTTTTGTAGCGGACCCTCTACCCAGTATCCACACTTATATATGCGGCCAATGGATTTGTACAAAATCTTTGAATGCCTGATCCAACACTTATGTACGGCCTTAACAATAAAACTATTATACATATATTTTCACTGACAAAATTATGTTGCTTGGGGCGTAACATACTCCCGGAGCAACATGTTTCTTTATTTATTTTTACTTATTTTTCTTATTTTTTTTCCTCCTCTTCCTTCGTTACTAATATTTTTTATTTTTCAATTGTTATTTTATGAATATTCAATAGTGATTGATTTAGATTTGGGATTGGACATGGAGCGTATAGTGGTGAGCTGAGTAACCCCATTGGGTTTGAAAATAAGAGATAAATTTGAGGTGGGATTTTGGTGAAATTTTTAAAGAGATTGGATATTAGGTGGTTTGCCCTTGTATTAATGTATCAGCGGAAATTCATTGTGATTGTGATGGTTGGAAATAGAAAGTGGAGAATGTGAAATGTTAGATTTTCTACTGCCCTTTTTAAACTGGACCAATTTACTTTGTTTAACATTTAAATCTATTTTGTTATATATGTTTTTTCCTTTGATGTATGTTTGTATGTGAGATTTCAAATTAAGTTGAATAGAAATCAAGTTGAATAGTTGATTGTACAAATTAGAATGTATGAAGGAGGGAATCCACTAACTCAGACAAAAAATGAAAATTAGCCATATTGCTCATACTACGTCAATTTTCAGAAAATAATAGGGGCTGTAGTGTTAATGACCAAATATGCACACCATTAAAACTACTCCGTTGGATCAGACGGTGAGACCACAAACGGACAATATTTTCATAACCCATTCACATATCTTTGCATACCCCATCCGCACTTATATTATATACGGCTTAAAAAGGAAAATATTTTCATATTTTCAACATCACCCCTTCCACACTTATGTAAAGCTTAACAAGGTAATATTTTCGAAATTTTTGCATACCTCCTTTCAGAATGGCGTCAAGGAAAGATAATATACTTGCATTTTTAATGCCCCATTCACAAGTCTCTCTCTTCTTTCTTTACAAGTTGACTCGTGACTATTCATGCATTTAAGTTCTTTTAAATTTTTTTCGAATCGAAATTAATTATTTCTATACTTGAAACTACTTTCAAGTTATAATTTTTAAACATGTTAAATTAAGTTAATGATTGTCATTCAGAAAGTTATCAATAAAAAAAGACTTTTTAATGTGAAGAGTAAGCAGCAAGGTTCTGAAGAAAATTAATAGGAGACTGTACAGTGGATTTCAAGAGAGTGAGAATTGTTATAAAAAAAAAAAAGACATAATCATAAATCAGGAGTTCTGATTTTATTTTTATTATAATTATTTTGAGCAATAGGAGAGTTTATTAAAAAGGGTATTTTTATAATCAAAGTAATAAGTTCGGGAAAAAAAAATCGAAGTAAATATAAGTGAAAAGGGGGTTCCGTGGGGGACACATGAGAGGCGTAAATAGTAGGTTCACTCATAAAGAATAGAGGACTGTGTAGTGTGCAGTGCGGCCCAATTCAATAATAACACGCCCGACCAGGCTCGGCCTTTAGGACCCACCGTCCTGATTCTGACATGCAACCATGTGCTGTCTTACTCCCCAACTGCCTCTTGTAACAAATTAACAACAGTGACCAGGACTCATAAACAAAAAGGCCTTGCCAGTTGCCTATTTAATTACATCAACCATCACATTCAAACCTGTATCGCGCTCACTCAGGACTCAACCGCTTAGATCTCATCGATTCCCTCAAATAGCGAATCTGTCGAAATCATCGAAAGATCGGACGAGACAGGAACCCCGGAAGCATTGAATTCCCGTGAACCCTGGCACAGCTGATTACAAAAAGCTGAACCCGAAATCGAGGCACGCGGTAAGTGGTGCATTGATTAAACACAGCTGTAACCCAATCACCTCCCAACGTAACAAGTCCAGGCCCATCATCATGTGATTGCCTGCATAGTTGTTTTGCGAACGGTTCCCGCCTCACTTTTAGTAATTAGTGTCTTGTGTGTGGTAACTGGTAAGTAGGAGGGAGTGAGGGTATCCAATCCATGGCTCTCGCACCAGCGACTGTGAAGCTTCTCAAATTTGGATTTGGCTTGATGTTGATGCACATGATTTCAATGAACCTGCTGCATGTCGAGGCTCAGGTAGCGGTTGATGAATCAAGGTTGGAGTTGATGAGTGACGCGCTCGAATGGCCAATGTTGTCAATGTCTTTTGATGAAGAGGAAGGTGAAGGGCCTGAAGGCGAAGGTGGTCGGAGATCGCTGTTCTGGCAGAGAATGAAGTACTACATTTCGTATGGGGCCCTCTCCGCAAACAGAATCCCGTGCCCTCCACGCTCTGGCAGGTCTTATTACACTCCAAACTGTTACAAGGCTCGGGGTCCAGTCCACCCTTACACCAGAGGCTGCTCTGTCATCACCCGTTGCAGGAGATAGATGAGCTTCAATTCCTTAATTATCTCAAATCTACCTGTTCCTGTTTTCCCTTTTTTTTTTCTTTTTTTTTTTTCATTTCAATCATTATTTTGTTTATTAGTTTGTTATAGCTTGTGTTTGGGTACGTGTGTTTTGTTGTTTTATCTCCTACATGTGTTGATCACTGTGTTATTTGTGTTTATGAGCTTAATCGCTATTATGTGTGCTGAATTTCTTCTACATGTTTTTTTTTTTCCTAATTATTATTAATATGGTTAATTTTTAGAATCATTTTACTCAATTCAATGACCAATTTGGTGGTTCATACCGTAACATACACTATTCTTGGAAGAGGTTTGATTTTGATGTTTCACTTGGTAGTTGTATTTCAAAAGTGATTGTGTTGCGAACGTTTTAGAAGTTCAGGGATCATCCACCATAAAATTTAAACAAAAAAAAAAAAAGGTTTAATAATCACTTTAGTGCTTGATGCATGATTGGTCGCTTCGCTACGGTGGCGTCTATAAATTTGTAATCTAAATCCTCAACATGGTTTTTTTTGAAGATATCGCTGTACTTGAAACCTTAGAGACAGATTGTTGATCCTGTATGTAATACTTGTGTTCCTCTGTCCCCTTTTTTGTTTGTTCTTACCTGATCTTGATTATTAAAAATGCACGGTGAATCTATTGATATGATTGATGATCTTCTTGTGCACATTACGTTTACATTTTTACCTCAGAGGTAAAAGCATTGCCATAATTAATTGGCTTCAATATTTCTTCCAAATTACCCAACCAACACCCGTCTTTTTTATATCACATCGCAGATATTATCCTACTCCGGACTGCAACATTCATCTATAGTTTTGTATTTTTAATTTCTTACCCTGAGGTTTGGCATATTTGCAGTTGGGTGGCCAAGATTAATTTTTTAATTAGTGAAATCTCCTGCCGTCAGTTGATTTTTTGGGTGACCGTTAGTTGACCATAACAAAAGTATCATAATGCACACACCGTTGCCCCTTGAAAGTTGAAACAGACAGGGGGACGCTTGAATCCTCTTGGCGCCAAATCCACAAACATAAGATTTTTCCCTTCAGAGAATTAATTTGTTTACAATTGCATCAACCAATTTAGTAATAAGACACTTTTGCCCTTAAAAACAAAGTAAACATACGAAAACAGGAGAGAGTAATATCTTCTTTCCTTTTGTATACACAATTCCTGTCTCTCGCAACAACAACAACAACAGTTTGATAACAACAGTGTAAAATCGCAGGTCCTTTAACCCTTTATCTCTTAGTTACTTATCTACATCAGTTAATAATAGGGTTGGTAAAAAAATTTAGACCGACTGATTTAGGCCCATAGAAATGGATATGGGTTGAAAAAAATATAAATCAAATTAAAAACTCAAAATATTATATTAATATATGTGATTTATTATATTGTCTTACTAATATTTTGTGTAATTAACTATTATTTTATTATGTATTAGATAATTATCGTCAATTTAATTTTTTTATTATATTAAATTTTATTTTAAAATTATTTGAAAAGTCAGGCCCGGCCCACTGAATTTGGATGGGCTTTTAAAGGGTCTGGGCCGGGCTTTTCAAGGAGCTACCGCGGGGGGGGGGGGGGGGACTGGGTGAAAACTTAATAGATAACGTGCTGTGTTAGAAAGGAAATTTAGGATGGAGAAAACCGAAATTTAGCAGTAATAAGGATAAGTTTAGTGACGATATAAAGATGTATTTGAAAAATAAATTTCAACCACACAATAATATAGTTGCCACATGTCATTGGATCTTCTAAGCTTTAAGAAAAATTAGAACAGGAGGGGATCGAATCCATTCCGGAATTAATACATCAGCACGGTAAAATATTGTTCGATTGTTTTATGATTGACGCACCCGATGTCGATGGTACTCTTGATCTGGATCTAAAGATTTTGAGATTTTCTCATCAAGTGACTATGGAACATGCTCCAAAATTCTATTGGGGAAATATTTATAATTTTTTATAATTTTGTCAAAATTATTATTTAAAATTTATATTTATTGTATATTATTAATTTTTATTTTATAGTTCCATTTTTTTTTTTTTGCAACAATTATAACTTAAAAAGTTACAATACCTCGATCCCAAATACAACATATGCAAGGTGCTCTGAAATCCCATTAAGGAAGTATTTAAATTAATTTTTGAAACATCAATTTTAATGGATAATAGTGAATGAGAAATGACATTAAGATGGGAAAAGGAGCATAATCCCTGCAAAACTTCTTTCATGTTTTAAGATAAGTCTACACCCTGCGGTTATAAGTTATAATCGTGTTAATTTTATTTTTTTTGAGCATTTTACTATTTACCCTGATTAAATTAAAATATAAGTTATAAAAGAAAAAGTTACAATTGGGGAAAATTTCCTAAATATTGCATGCAAAATATTCGTTAAAAACTCCAATATGTCACATTTGGTCACATTTGACTATGGGAGCACCAGCATAAATTCTAGCACTAGACAAGAGAGAGGCAAATGCATGTTCGTATTAAAAATTGTCACATTTTCTCTGTACAAATACAAACAAAGCAATGAATTTTTTTTTTTAATTTTATCATGAGTATTATATTATCTTCAGATCTATTTTAATGCTTTGCAAAAAAATTTCATAATTTACGATTTATTATCACATAAATTAATTCTTGAGGCTGCATAAGTTATTTACTTCATTTAGTTTCCAAACAAGACGGTAGATTGGGCCAGGTTAAGTTTGAGGACCGAGCCCACGGATTAGAAAGCAAACCCAAAGGATTGAGTTCAGTTACGTTACTTGTCAGTCTCAGTCCAATTTGACCCAATTAAAAGTGTTCACGTCTCTTCTCTGTTGGCTTCACCACATCCTCGATCGTGAATTCTGAAGTTTTCATCATTGTAATTAAAATTAAACTCCGTCGGTTCATGAGTTTTAATCGGGTGGGTGATGATGGAGGTCAATTAGTGATACTTTTTGTCTATTCATTAAATCATTAAGACACTTGGTGGGTCCATATTATTAGCACAAGAGTGCCAAATCCCAACCACAAGTAGCTGCCCGTAGTGGGTCTAACGTATGCCATTCAATTATTCTAATTATCCTAAAAATAATTCAATAACACCCTTTTAAGTTTAGATTCGGTATTGATTCTAATTCTGTAATTGTGTTGTTCTTTTATTAATTTTATACAAGGTAGGTATTTATATCTATGTCTAATGATTAAGATATAGTTATTTGAATATATTCTTCTCCGATGACTATGTTGTCTTGAAAGAGATCATTACGAAAATTATAGCAATACTCAATCTAAATCCACATATATATTCGGGTAAATACAAAGTTTTCTTCCAGTAACACTGCATGTCACCGCGCCTATGTGTGATGCATAATTTTCTAGGCGGCATATCATCTGGCAAAGAAAAATAATACACAAAGTTATTTCTGTAGGGCACCTGCCGCCACTTCTACTTTCATGGAAATAACAGAGAATGAAAACCAATTGACCGAAATTATCCGCATCCAGATTCGCTTCATTGAATCTTTTTGTTTGGGGTCAACTCCAATATCCAGGTTCAATTAAGCATTCATAGATGACGACCAATTTGAATATTTTATTAGTTGCCTTTTAAATGTGCCAAAAAGTGAACAAGCCCCGCTCTTTCGCTAATTGGAATGGTTCGTCCGTAAAACCATCTAATCCTAGCAATCCACAAATGGCTGCAATAATTTAGTCAAGTGGGGTTCTTCACATAAAAGATTTTATAAAAAATTGTGTGAGCATGATTGGTGGATCAAAATCTATTAAGTGGACCCAAATCCTCACATTGTTGCATCATCGCAGATATGGGGCCCGATTGGGAAATCTGATCAAATCTGAACCGAAACTCAACCCAATATAAAAATGCAGCCGAAAGCCTGCAGAGAATCGGTTTGTATTGTAGCAAATGTGAAATCAACGAAGGCCAGTTCATGAGGGGTCAAAAATCAAATATGGCTGGCAAGTGGTACTGGGTCACCACTTAGAACCTCTGAAGCTCACATGAGCCGATGCGTAAGCCATTTTTCGGGGCGGGACCCCCAAAAGAAATGGCTGCGTGCGGGTTTAATTCCTTCGTGCGGTGGGTTTCATTTGGACTTTGATGGCTTGCTGCTACTGCTAGCCAGTAGCCACTACTTTGATTTTGAACCGTCAAGCAATTGACCACACACGGTGCTTCACCCCTGGCCTTACCCGAAAGGCTTCTCTGTTCACTCTTCAGTGCGTAGTCTAATGCATGAACCGACACCTCCTTTTTCTTTTTTTTCTCTCCCTATAATTTGGGTGACAAATTGACGATTTGACGGCAAGTTACCAGATTTTTTGGTTCCTAACGTATGCATGATTTGCCGTCTCCAAGCATCTTATCATACTCATACTTTAATATTTTAAGCAAATTAAGGCCAAACTTGAATCTTATCTCTACCAGTACTAGTAGTTCTCCCTTCTCTTCATACCTACCTTCAGAGAAATTCCAAGATGCGATTAATTAGCGATATATGTTATTTAAAATAGAAAAAAAAAAGTGATATATTTTAAGTCATACCACTAATTAAGATAAACAGGACGAAAATCTCTTTATACCCACGTGTAAAATCATAATTTAAATGGCTTGTAATAAATAATAGTGGCTGCTATAAATTATATATATAATAGAGATGGGGTTAACAGAAAGTGCTAAATTCTATCAACGTCAAACGAATTAAACACTTACATATGTTACAGACGAGACCCGAAATCTAATTCCACGTGACCCATGTTTGGAGGAGTGCAGCATATTCCTTACAGATCCAGCCACCCCTAAATCAACAAGCTAACCTAACACTTCTACGAAAAGAAATTGCAAAAAATAATTGAAAGGGCTTGATTATTACACTACTCCACGATGTCTTTTCTTGATCAACTGGTGCTATTTACAAGTTGCTGTGCGGCTAGACTTTTCAGGGACGCAATTTGCTCTGCCTCTTACATTACATCAACTGAAAAGTTAGTGAATAAGTAAAGATAGTGAGAAATAACTACCCTTAGCACGTGAATCAAGCTTTTTTGGTACTTGGAATTCAACTCCCCTAACGTCCTCAAGTATGAGATTTTTGTCGCCCATAATATAAATTTTGTTGTCTAGTAAGCCCTTGTAGCCCCGCTTCACTTGTACGTATCTTATTTTCTTTAATTTGCTCACTCACAGATATTTTACAGCATAAAATACTAAAATTTATTATTTATGGGTTAAATTTTGAAATCCAAAGCATAAAATTTGTGATGAAAACGTCTTCATACGCAGACCAATTAAATTAATGTCATGTGACATGCACTAGAGCGAACTAAGTCAATGCGAATGTCCAAATTTTAGTTTGGAACATTTGAACATAATTATTAACTTCTAATATGTGAACTTAATTGTTTAAATGATGAGTTTTACTTTGACTACAAAAATCTCATACCCTATTGTTGATGCGAGATTCCGGTTCTCCTCGTTCTACGACCAGGATCCCTGCTCGATCAACTCTACCACGACCAGGAGGTCTCCTAGTAATGCTTCTTCTCCGGATGTCCCTGCACACACAGACAAGTCAGAGTACGCCGGTTGTTCTCCCGGCGCAAACCCTCCGACGCTCAAGTCAGATATGAAGGTTCGGGGAACGCTTGCCACAGGTCTTATGGCTTTTTTGTGGTTTTCTCTTTTATCTTAAAAATGCTAACCCTTTTACCTTCGTTGGCTACCTTTTTATAGGCTTCCTCTGAATCTCAGTCTTCCGCTCTTTTCGAGACGGTATGGGACTCCAACTGCTGCGTTATGGGCAAAACATGGGATCTAGCGTGTTACGCCACGGTTCAGGGGAAAGCGTGGCTGCCACGGCTCTGTGAGACCTTGCGTGTTACGCCACGGTTCTGGGGAAAGTGTGGCTGTCATGGCTCCGTGAGATCTTGCGTGTTACGTCGCGGTTCTGGGGAAAGCGTGGCTGTTGTGCCTAGGTTCTCGTGCTGGAGAGCGCGTCTTGCCAACTGCCGTCGACCGGGTCTCCTCGCCTCTCGGTCTCTAGCCGGAATGGCCTCATGCCTTTTATAGGAATTGGCCTCGCGGACGACAACATCGTGGACGAGCAGGATGTTTCTGCTCCTGTTCTTCCACGCGCCAGGCTTTAACGGAAAACACCGGTGCGCAGAACTCCGCCATCAGATGTCTGCTCGTCATTCCTGGTCCCTTCGACGCATTTGTCCCAAACAGTATCCCTCCCAAACACCGGTCCCCCAGTTTCTGGTGTTGGGTAATGTAGTGGACCAGCAGTAGAAACTCGATAGTACTCGCTCGCGTGGGTTTGGAAAAGGCTGCCAGGAGTCATGTCGCATTTAATTGCGGACGAGGTGACGTGGCAGAAATCCCCCCCTCCATTTGAATTTCAAACCGACGGTTACGGGATTCTCGGAATATGCGTCATTAAATGCTGGCAGCCCAAGAGTTTGCTTCTCAGTAAGGAAACCCAAAATCTTCAAACACGAACTCGTCATTTTCTCCATTCTTGTCTCTCCGGCGAATGAACCTCGGCGCCAAAGCTGTCATCCCTGTCTCTCTCTGACCGAGTCCCTGCTTCAGGTATTTTTTCTATTTTTTTTTTTTTTTTGGTATCGGTTAGTTGTAGGTAATCTCCTTTCTCTCTGCTTTGCTTGAGGTTGTAGTTGGCGGTGGTGTTTTGGTTAGAACTTAGGATATGTCGAAGGGTAAGGAGAAGGTCGTTGAGGTTGGTGACGACGAACTAGGTTTTTTGCCTAGTCTGCCCGCTGATTTTGCTTTTGATCCCGGGATCCCCTTAGAGCCCATTAGGTCTAGTGTTGGTACTAGCGCTAGGAGGATGTCTCCCCAAACAACCTCCTCGAGCGACAGTAGCGATGAAGAAGGGTCTTTTGGATCGGAGAACACTTTGAGTGAGGGTCAAGGGGATGATTCTAGTGAGGCGTCCCCATCAGGAGCATCACGGCCAGAAGAACGGGGTACAGTAGGGGGTAGAGCCTTGTCGCGTGATTATGCCATTGACTACATGTCGTGTACGACCACGTTTGACGAGCTCAATGACCTCCGACTTAGGTATAGTATTCCTGGTGAGATACCTCTTAGGATCCCAGGAAAAAAGGATACACCTAGCCGGCCTCCCAGGGGATACGTTACCCTGTATCTGGAGAGCTTTAAGTATGGGCTGAGGTGTCCTTTGCAGCCTTACTTTGCCCGGATACTTAACGGGCTAAATCTGGCTCCTGGTCAGCTGAACCCCAACGGGTGGAGAGTGCTCTCTGGTCTGTTCATATTGTGGGACAGATGTTGCCAAAGCGAGCCCACGGTTGATGAGGTGAAGCATCTGTACCAGCTGAAGAGCAGCCCTAAAGATGCCGGCTGGTACTACTTCCAATCTGGTACCAAGAGCAGGAAACCCATAACTGATCTTCCAACTGGTGGTGGTGGGACTTGGAAGAGGAAATTCTTTTTTGCTGGGGGTCCCTGGGGTCAAGTTGCACAAATAGACGGGAAGGATTGTCGCGTCCCACCCCGTTTCACGGTCCCAGGTTGCCTGCTCGCTTTAGATGTCTTGTATCCATAATTGTTCCTGCTGTATTGGTTTGTCTCTAACCAAGTGTCTGTTTGTGCTGTAGTTTCCTGGGGTGTTCACTTCCCGCTCCGACCTGGTCTGCTTAAACGGGTCGAGGCTGTATTGGCCAATTCCTGCTCGAGCCGAGAACTGCTATCTACATACAACTTCCTCGAGTCTCGGTTGATACTTCCTGGCCATAAGATGGAGGACGCAGTGATTGGAGCTCTGACCAGGAAACGCTCTCGGCCTCCAACAACCGATAGGGACCAGGACAAAGATGCTCCCGCTGCGAAGCGAAAGAACATCGTGCAGCAGGTTCCTCCCTTGCAGGCTCTCCCTCTTGCCTCTGCTAGAGTCGGGGAATCCAGTAGAGCGGCCACTGATCCTGCTTCCTCTTCTCCACCTGTTGTGCCTCGGTCCCGCTTACCCGACAGCCGACCAGAACACTTGGTTCCCTATCTCAATGAGTTGTCTAAACTCGTGAGCAAGAAGGACCTGGAGGGCTTTGACGGTTGTACCCTGGGCGAGCTGGTGGGAGCCATGCAGTACAGTGCTTTCCATCTCAGCTGCATGGCCACCTACTATAAGGCCAAGGTTGGCCGTTACGACAGGAAGATGAAGGAGGACATTCAATCGGCGACGACCAGAGCTGACGTTGCCGAGAAAAAGGCGGGGGAGCTAAACGTTGAGAACCTCAAGCTGATAGAGCAAGAGTCCCTTGCTCAAGCAAAAGCCATTACACTCGAGGAGGAGCTGACCAAGGTTAAGGAGGACCTCCAAGGGCAGAGGGCTATGTATGAGGCTCAGCTCGAATCTCTCCGCGATTCCCACCGAGCTCATGTAGAGAACTTGGAGAGGGAGGCCGACAACCAGTACGACCAGGGACTTCGGCATTCGTATCGTTGTATCATGGCCGTCCTCGGGAAGCAACACCCTGATCTGAAGATGGATGACCTTGCAGCTGGTGTTGCTCAACATATGGACGAGGAGGCGGCCAAGGAAGATGCCGAGGGGTTAGAGCCGATCGTGATTGAGGAGGGTAACTCTCCTCCTCGTGCAGTCCCTGCTGATGTTGGCGAGGCGAGCACCCCCCCGGACGCAACTGGTGATACCCCTCCCGCACCCGAGGAGGTCCAGCCAACCGATGCTGCTCGGCTCACTGACCCACCATCTTTTTGATATATTTCTTCTTGTATTGTAATGAACAACGTTTATGAAATTTATCCCCTCTGTTAGCCATTAATAAAAATGTTGTTGATTACTATCTCGTGTCGTACTCATGAATTAATTTTCGTCTGAAACGCTGATCGCTTCTGTCTCGCCGTAAGACAGGCTTTGAGACTTGGTGAGGCCTTTGCGTGCCGTAGAAAACTTTCCAAATGCTTTGGAGCCTGCTCGCCTTCTCGCGAGCGAGCAGATCCTTGCATGCTGGGCTTTTGTCTGGCCCTAAGACAGGCTTTGAGACTTTGTCGAGCCTTCGCATGCCTTAGGATTTTCTTCAAACGATTTGGATTCTGCTGCCTTCTCGTGGCCGAGCAGATCCTGGCATGCTTGGCTTCTGTCTCGCCATAAGACAGGCTCTGAGACTTGGCGAGCCTTTGCATGCCTTAGGATTTTCTTCAAACGATTTGGATTCTGCTGCCTTCTCGTGGCCGAGCAGATCCTGGCATGCTTGGCTTCTGTCTCGCCATAAGACAGGCTCCGAGACTTGGCGAGCCTTTGCATGCCTCAGGATTTTCTTCAAACGATTTGGATTCTGCTGCCTTCTCGTGGCCGAGCAGATCCTGGCATGCTTGGCTTCTGTCTCGCCGTAAGACAGGCTCTGAGACTTGGCGAGCCTTTGCATGCCTTAGGATTTTCTTCAAACGATTTGGATTCTGCTGCCTTCTCGTGGCCGAGCAGATCCTGGCATGCTTGGCTTCTGTCTCGCCGTAAGACAGGCTCTGAGACTTGGCGAGCCTTTGCATGCCTTAGGATTTTCTTCAAACGATTTGGATTCTGCTGCCTTCTCGTGGCCGAGCAGATCCTGGCATGCTTGGCTTCTGTCTCGCCGTAAGACAGGCTCTGAGACTTGGCGAGCCTTTGCATGCCTTAGGATTTTCTTCAAACGATTTGGATTCTGCTGCCTTCTCGTGGCCGAGCAGATCCTGGCATGCTTGGCTTCTGTCTCGCCGTAAGACAGGCTCTGAGACTTGGCGAGCCTTTGCATGCCTTAGGATTTTCTTCAAACGATTTGGATTCTGCTGCCTTCTCGTGGCCGAGCAGATCCTGGCATGCTTGGCTTCTGTCTCGCCATAAGACAGGCTCTGAGACTTGGCGAGCCTTTGCATGCCTCAGGATTTTTTTTTTTTTTTTTTTTTCAAGCGAAATAAATTCGTCGACGTTACATTAATGGCAGGATTTGACTTACATGAAATTGTTCGGACATAAAACATAAAAATAAAAGATAGACAGCATGAGCAGAAATTGCTTTAAAATGTGAGCAAGTCTTACTGGAAGTATTTTCGGAGGTGTGCTGCGTTCCATGGGCGTTTCACTTCGTGGCCGTCCGCGCGAACCAGCTTGTAAGCTCCGGGCCCCGCTATCTGCTTGACTCTATACGGCCCTTCCCAATTCGGTCCCAGCACTCCTTGAGTCGAATCTTTGGTGCTCTGATTCACTCTTCTCAGTACCCAGTCTCCGACCCTGAATTGCCGTATGTTCACCTTCTGGTTATAATACCGAGCAACCCTCTGTTGGTAAGTGACTGATCGCTCGGCTGCTTGTTCCCTCCTCTCCATTAGCAGATCAAGATTCAAACATATCTGCTCGTCGTTCTCCTGCTCATTGAAATGGTCTGTCCGGTGTGTGGTCGTTCCTACCTCAGCCGGCACGACCGCTTCATGTCCGAAAGCCAAAGCGAACGGTGTCTCCCCCGTTGCGGTTTTGTGGGTTGTTCTGTATGCCCATAGCACACCTGACAGCTCGTCAACCCACGCACCCTTTTTTGCTCCGAGCCTGGTTTTCAGAAGCCTCTTGACTGTCTTGTTGGCTGCTTCTACTTGTCCATTCGATTGGGGGTGAGCAGGCGAGCAATACTTCAGCTCTATCCCGAGGTTCTGGCAGAAATCCCTGAAGCTGTGATTATCGAACTGCCTGCCATTATCCGTTACCAAGGCATATGGGATCCCGTATCGACAGACCAGGTTTCTCCACACGAAGTCTGTTGTTTTCTTCTCTGTGATCCTGCTAAGGGCTTCTACCTCTATCCACTTCGTGAAGTAATCTATAGCGACTATCGCATGTGTTGCTGCTCCTCGTCCCTTTGGCAATGGGCCGATCAGATCAATTCCCCATTGAGCGAATGGCCAAGGGGAGGCCATGGAGGTGAGCTTCTCTGGTGGTTGGTTAGAAAAATTTGCAAAACTCTGGCAGCTTGCACAGCTCCTGGTCTTCCTTTGCGCATCCTGGTGCATCGTCGGCCAGAAATATCCCTGCCTTAAGACCTTGTGGGCCAGGGACCTCCCGCCAGAATGATTTCCGCAAATTCCTTCATGCACTTCCCTCAGCACGTAATCCGCGTCGTCATCGTCCAAACACCGAAGGAACGGTAATGTATATCCTCGTCGATACAGTACCCCATCGATCATCGTGTATCTCGAGGCCTGAGCTCTAATCTTCCGAGCCCGTAGCTTATCTGGTGGTAAGACCCCGTCTCTAAGGTACGAAACTATCGGGTCCCTCCACGAGCTTTTTTGTTCTATCCGCAACACCCCCAAATTTTGCTCGATACTCGGGCGAGACTTTACTTCTAGGGGGACCGACTTTGGCATTTTTGGGTCGGCGACGGCTGCCATCCTAGCCAAAATGTCTGCTCGACTATTCTGCTCCCTGGGGATTTGTATCACCTCCACTGCTTCGAACTTCCCCATCATCTGCCTGACTATCCTTAGGTACTGTTCCATCTTCTCCTCTCTTGGTTGGAATCTTTCACTGACATGATTCGCAACCAGCTGGGAATCGGTTCTGATCTTAACTCTGTCCGCTTTCACGGCCCTAGCCAATTCCAGCCCTGCTATCAAGGCTTCATATTCTGCCTGGTTATTTGTGGCTGCAAATTCCAACTTTACAGCATAAGAGATCTCCTCCCCCTCTGGGCCTTCCAGGACAATCCCTGCTCCTGAACCCCGCTCTCCTGATGACCCATCCACAGATATCTGCCATACTTGAGTTTCGTCGTTGCCTATATCTGCATCTTGCTGATCCAAGCATACTTCAGGCTCCGCGAACTCAGCTACGAAATCGGCCATTGCCTGGGCCTTTATCGCCGCGCGGGGTTTATAGTCTAAGTCGAATTCGCTCAGTTCTACAGCCCATTTGACGAGCCGACCAGAGGCATCCGGCTTGTGCAGAATTTGACGCAATGGCTGGTTGGTGATTACCGAGACCGGGAATGCTTGAAAGTACGGCCTCAACTTCCGAGCAGCAACCACAAGGGCCAGTGCCCATTTCTCCATCGTTGGGTATCTGGTCTCAGCGTCGAGCAGGGCCTTGCTGGTGTAGTATATCGGATACTGAATTCCTTCTTCCTCTCTCACCAGAACGGAACTGGCGGCCCGATCAGATACCGCCAAATACAGATTCAACTTGTCCCCATCCCTCGGTGTGGACAGTAGCGGAGCTTGCTGCAAGTAATGCTTCAAGTTCCGGAAGGCTTCCTCGCATTCTGGGGTCCATTCCGTTTTCTTTCCCCTCCTTATCACTTGAAAGAATGGCTGACACTTATCTGTAGCCTTGGATATGAATCTGCTCAACGCCGCCAACCTCCCCGTGAGGCTCTGCATCTCCTTCAGGTTTCGAGGAGACGTCATTTGCACAATCGCCTGGATCTTCTCGGGATTTGCTTCAATCCCCCTATGGCTCACCATGAATCCCAGGAATTTCCCGGACTCGACCCCGAAAGCACACTTCTCCGGGTTGAGCTTCATCTTATACTTCCTCAAAAGCTCGAACGTCTCCTCGAGATGTCTGACATGTTCCTTCGGGACTTTGGACTTGGTGATCATGTCGTCCACGTACACCTCCATGGTTTTCCCGATCAAGGGCTTAAAGACTTTATTCACCAGCCTTTGATAGGTGGCCCCAGCATTCTTGAGACCGAATGGCATCACCCTGTAACAGAACAGACCTTGGTTAGTGATGAAAGCCGTGCTCTCCTCATCCGGCTCGTACATGGGGATCTGGTTGTATCCCGAGAATGCGTCCATGAAGCTAAGCAGACCATGTCCAGCCGTTGAATCTACTAGCTGATCGATCTTTGGTAAAGGGAAGCTGTCTTTTGGGCACGCCTTATTGAGGTCTGTGAAATCCACACACATCCTCCAACCAGGGGCTCTGTTCCTCCCTTGCATGTCATCAATTATTTGCGCTAGCCTTCGCACTTCCTCCTCCAGCTGTCCTGCGCGACCAGGGTCGCGCGCTGCAGCTTGATCCCGCTCTCGCTCTGCATCATGTAAGTGTTGCCTCAGTTCTGTTTCCTCTGCGTTCACCACCCCGTCGCCCCCGTCACAAGTCTGTCTTACCGGGGACTGCTCTCTTTCTCTATGAAATTCTCCCCGCAGAGGTACGTTACCTCTCTCACCGCCAAATCTCCCAGCGGTTCGACTTCTCTCCGCACTATCGGTACCTGGTGCCGCTCCACCGCCTCTCACCCTTCCCTCTTGGGTTACCCTTCGCTCGTTCCGCAGCTCATGCAGGATGGTTGTCAAGGTTTCCATCTGCTTTTCCATTCGCTCCATCCGGTCGAACATGACTTTTTCCCGTGCTTCGCTGATCACCTCCCTCAGCGTCACGGAATCGTTAAGCCTTATGTCACCCCCTTGTGCGCTACTTCCTCCTATCTCCATTGACTTTCGCTTACTCCACCCCTCTTCTTGCTACCGACAGAAGCTTTTTGCTCTGGATCCCCACAGACGGCGCCAAAATGTTGATGCGAGATTCCGGTTCTCCTCGTTCTACGACCAGGATCCCTGCTCGATCAACTCTACCACGACCAGGAGGTCTCCTAGTAATGCTTCTTCTCCGGATGTCCCTGCACACACAGACAAGTCAGAGTACGCCGGTTGTTCTCCCGGCGCAAACCCTCCGACGCTCAAGTCAGATATGAAGGTTCGGGGAACGCTTGCCACAGGTCTTATGGCTTTTTTGTGGTTTTCTCTTTTATCTTAAAAATGCTAACCCTTTTACCTTCGTTGGCTACCTTTTTATAGGCTTCCTCTGAATCTCAGTCTTCCGCTCTTTTCGAGACGGTATGGGACTCCAACTGCTGCGTTATGGGCAAAACATGGGATCTAGCGTGTTACGCCACGGTTCAGGGGAAAGCGTGGCTGCCACGGCTCTGTGAGACCTTGCGTGTTACGCCACGGTTCTGGGGAAAGTGTGGCTGTCATGGCTCCGTGAGATCTTGCGTGTTACGTCGCGGTTCTGGGGAAAGCGTGGCTGTTGTGCCTAGGTTCTCGTGCTGGAGAGCGCGTCTTGCCAACTGCCGTCGACCGGGTCTCCTCGCCTCTCGGTCTCTAGCCGGAATGGCCTCATGCCTTTTATAGGAATTGGCCTCGCGGACGACAACATCGTGGACGAGCAGGATGTTTCTGCTCCTGTTCTTCCACGCGCCAGGCTTTAACGGAAAACACCGGTGCGCAGAACTCCGCCATCAGATGTCTGCTCGTCATTCCTGGTCCCTTCGACGCATTTGTCCCAAACAGTATCCCTCCCAAACACCTGATGGTTCCCCAAATGTATGATAACAAAATCAAATAATCGAATAAAACTGGGATAGGGAGAGAGAGATGATGAGATAACGTAGTGAGTGGTAAACATGGTTGGGTCCCAAGGCTGAAAATATGGTGCCAGCAACACAACAGATAATTAAATAAATAAATAAATAAATTATACGATCTCTCTGACTCTAGTGGAAAACGTGCAAGAGGCTGGGGGCAGCAGAGCCAGAAAAATTATGTACTTATCTTTGATTCGTATGTACAGAGTGATTGCTGGTGGATTGATGACCGCAATTTTGCAAGTTGAGGTACTCTGATTACTGAATGAATTATAGAAAGTTGCAAAGCCATGCTGAATAAAATTTGCAGCAGAGGATGAACTGAACCAACTCCCACCACGCCCACTTTATTTGCTCACGACAGTTACAAGCATTAACACCAGTTCAATGATTCTGCTTCCTGCATGTGCTGCCGTCTTTTTGCTTTATCCACCCACATATATATATATATATATATTTTTTTTTTAATTTTTGATCCTGTTCAGTATTAAAGTTCTGTAATTTAAAAAAAGTTATAACTGTTTAAAAAATATATAATTATTAAATAAAAATTAATAATTTGTAATATATATAAATTTTAAATAATAATTTTGATAATATTATTAAAGTATAATAAATTTTACATGATATAAGTAAAAAAATTATATAAATATAATTTTTAAATTATAACAATTAATGTTTACCAAATATTTTACAGTTATAATTTTTAAGTTATAACTATCCCAATATAAATTTCAAACACACCCTCCTTATACACGATAAACAATTATTATCAAACAAAATTCTTTATTCTTTTCCCATTCATTAAGTTTTAGGTTCTGACCTGCAAAGCCTATTGACGGGGGGATTCTTCTTTCTTTAACGTAACAAACCGAAAAAAAAAAAAACAAACGGCCTGCATAAAGAAAAGAAAGAAAGAAAGAAGGGAAAAGATTTTTTATGCATAGCCACATTGGTCACTGTTTGCTAAAAGTTTGGGGGCATGTAATTTTCCTAGCCGATAAAACGTAAGATCGATTTCGATTTACATGCACACCACTAAACGTAAATTCGGATTTCTGTGGGATATGCATATCTTTTCAGCCCTTTTTTTTTTTTTGCCTCTCTATATTCTTCCACGATAGGGCCGGCAATGTTATACAGATAGATTAATTATTTGAATATTATATATATATAATTCACATAATCTGCCTAATACGTGGTAAAGGAGATTGTCTAATCATATATATTTAAACGAAAATAAAATCTAAGAGGGCCGTTTCAAAAAAACAAAAAAAATCTAAGAGGCAGAACTTTCGAAGTGATGGGTCACTGTAATGCGCACATGAGACACGATTGCAGGGATTTGGTGTCTAAAGACAGCTGCATGGATTTGCGTTTATTGAAAGAAACAAAAGCATAAGAAAAAGAGAATCATATGCTAAAAGTTTCCACGGACACGGCCTCTGATGTTGTTATTCTAAAGAGTTGGCGAAGAAATATTTACTGGATCTCTTTTTCTTCAAGTGACAATCAAAAAGGTGTCAAACTCGTTGGAAAATGATAAAAGATTAAAGAAAGAGAGAGAGGGAGGTGGCCATGTAATTAAAAAGGTGTACATATTATTGCACATATTTTTGTTCACATATCAATTATCGTGCAAAATGCAAGATTTTGGGGTGTCGGTGGGCATTTTGTGAATTCACTTGCAAATATGTGTGTCTGATTTTTTTATGTCTCGAGTAGAAGTTAATGTGAATTTACCATTTTTTTCTTTTGCCTTTTTTTTTTTCCCTTGCAGCACTAAGTGGAAAAAGATATTACAGAGTTATAGATTGAAAGCTATAAAACTAAGGGTCTATTTGAAATTAAGCTTAGGTAGCTGTAATTTAAAAATTACAACACTAAACTAATTATTATAGTTTGAAAGTTATGTTAATATGATTTTTTATTTATATAATAAATAATCTATTACTTTTTTAATAATTTTATCAAAATTATTATTTAAAATTTATATTTACTACATACTATTAACTTTTTATTTCATGGTTACAATTTTTGTTTTACAACACTTTAATCCCAAACAAGATATAAAGTGTTTAGTAAACATTTATTTATGCGATTTATAAATTAGGTTGATTTTATACTATACTGATATAACAAAAAATCTATGACATATTTATTATTTTTTTTCAAAATTATTTTTATAATAGCTACAACTTTTTCCATAGCAACTGCAATTAAGCAGCCACTACACCATAATACGAACTAGGCCTATAATTATTTACTATAATTTCATGAATTCATTTAGACTTTTGTAGGGTATGTTTGGCAACTTTTAAAGATTTAATTAAAATACAGTTTTAAAAGATTAGAAAAATGAGAAACTGAATAATAATTTTTTTTAAAAAAAAAAACTTTGTCGCTACTAGGTACAGTCAATTGTGGAAAACCGCTCCTTCAAGCTAATTTGTGAAAAAGTAATTCTAAAAGCAAATCAATTGAAAATATATGTACACCATAATGCTAGCATTTTTCAAAACGACATAGAGGAGGTTCACCGTTCATGTATGGTGTCGGTCTTATTTTTTAAAATGGGGAAATAATAAGAAGTATCTTCGTCATCTATGAAACATTTTCTTTAACGTGAATTTATATGAGTAAGTATTAAATAAAATTTCATGTTATCTCTTGAGAGTTAGCGAGTAATTTTTAAGTAGGTTTATTTAACTAGTTACAAGTAATATTTTAGTAGATGCAAGGTAGAAAATAAAAATATATAAATTTATATTATTTAAAGTTTATCATAGTTTAGTGAGTTTGGTATTTTTAGTGCGAATAAAAAAGGTCTTCACCCAATGATGAAAGAGAAATTTCTTTAATTTGTGATTGTTATGAAGTGCAGGATGAATAAACTGTGCAATAAATAAATAAAATTAGTGAGTTTAGTATTTTTCGTAAGAACAAAAAAGTGTTGACCCAATGTTGAAAGGGAAATTTCTTTATTTTGTGCTTGTTCATGAAGTGCAGGCTGAATAAAGTGTGTGCAATAAATAAATAAATAAATAACGATGAGTTTTTTCATGTGACATATTACCTATAACCAATTAAAGAATAAAATTAAGTTTAAAGGCTGAACTAGTCAATTTAGTTCAACTAATTTTAGATGAACCTTTCCACGAAAAATGAAATTCGCAACAATCATCGAATGTTGACAAAGGGTGCGTTTGGGATTGAGGTGCTGTAGCTTTTAAACTACAGCTGTTGTGAAAAAAAACTGTAATTATGAAACAAAAGTTAATAATATATAGTAAATATAAATTTTAAATAATAATTTTGATAAAATTATTAAAGATATAATAAATTTTATATTATACAAGTGAAAAATCATATCAACATAACTTAAAAGCTACAACAGTTAGTGTTTACCAAACACTTTAGTGCTGTAGCTTTTAAACTACAGCTGCTCAACCTCAATCTCAAACGCACCCAAAGGAACACAAATCAAATTATTTCTCCTCGTTATAAGATTAAGAGGAAATGTAAGCCACTTCGGCCTTGGCCGAAGTGGTGGGCTGCTGCCCTCACAAGCATTGTGAGGGCAGCGGTTCTAGCCCCCACAAAAGCATTGTGGGGGCTAAATGTTCTTTATATCCTTCTCCCTTGCGAAATGCAAGTGGAGTATGGACATCCTCTCCTGTGAGGGGTTATTTGTATTGGACATGTACTTCATAGAATTCATTGTAATAATGTAAGTCTCAATCATGTATATCCGATTGTAAATATCAGTGTAATACCTCTGCTACAATAAGCAGTTGTTGTAAATATCTGTGTAATGCAGTAATCTGATGATTAATCAGTCTCAAAAAAAAAAAAAAAGAGGAAATGTAATTTTTTTAAAAATTCTTATTTCATGCTCATTTCTAATTTTATTATGCAATGTATATTTAAATGTATAATTATTTATTAATACTTACACACAAGAGGAATATTATTAAAAGAGTAAAAGAAATCTTAGACACCTTAGAAGACCGAGTAATAGAAGTTTGAAACAACTACAACTGCAACGACCTTATCCATATAAATACGAAATGTCAGCCTGTGCCAAGAGAAAATGACCAAAACACGTCAAATTTTGCAATTTGACCACAAATTGCATTAGCCGTAAAGACAAATATAATTATCTTTTACCCCCACATCGGAGAAAAAATTAGCTTCATTTAATAATAATAATCTCATTTTACCCCATATCGGAGAAAAATTAGCTTCCTCAATTTTAACGACCTTCATTAAAAAAAGAAGAAGAAGAGAAAATATCGTAATACAATCTTAGCATCATAATAATAATAATAATAATAATCTCATTTTACTCATATCCGAATATTCTCAAAATAATAAACAAAAGGCATGGTTTATTTAAAAAAAAGAAAAAAAAAATATCTGCAGGGATCCACTCCACCTAACAATATCAAAGGAAGGAAGGAAGGAAGGAATGAACCACGTTTCATGTAACTGGGATCCCCCCAGTTTCCGTCCAAAGTCTGAAAACGAGTCCTAAGCAGGAAAATACCCTCGCCTTTCACGTGCATTAACTGTAGAGAGCTAGCAAATATTGAATCAAATACCAAAATTAAAAAAACTACTAATAAGTAGTAACTTTATTAAAAAAATATTAAATATTTTTTAATATATTAAATAAAATAAAAAACAAGGAATCTCGTTTAGTAATAACAGTTAGTATAAATACTTAAGAAGACTTGTTATTGTTGCCAACAGTTTTTGTGTTGCGTACGTTCTTTCGCTCGCTGGTGTCCTCTGTTTTCTTTCTTCTTTTTAATCCCTCAAACTCAGGCTCGAGATAAAAAATTAGCTTTACAAAAATAAAAAAACCCTCCCTGACGGCAATGGAGTGGCTTCGAGGAGACGTAATTGGTCATGGAAGTTTTGGGAGTGTGAATCTTGCAAAGGCCTCAAAGGTTTCTTCTGAGTTTCCATCTTTAATGGCAGTGAAATCTTGTTCTGATTGTCCGTCCAGTAGTGTTACTTTGAAGAACGAAAAGGAGGCGCTTGATCAGATTGGTATTTGCCCGCAAATCGTGAGATGCTTTGGCGATGATTACAGTTTTGAGAAGGGCGAAAGATTTTATAATCTGTTGTTAGAGTACGCTTCCAGAGGGAGTTTGGCTGATCGCGTGAAGAAGCAAAATAACGGTCGTTTACAAGAATCAGATGTCAAGAGATACACAAGGTCGATGCTCAAAGGCCTGCGACATATTCATTCAAAAGGGTTTGTTCACTGCGATATCAAGCTTCAAAACGTGTTGGTTTTTGACAACGACGAGGCCAAGATTGCTGATTTTGGGCTGGCCAAGAAATCTTCGTGTGATGGAGAACGGTCAGAGAGTTTTGAGTGCAGGGGCACGCCTCTGTACATGTCACCGGAGTCAGTGAACGAGAATGAGTATGAGGCTCCTTGTGACATATGGGCTCTTGGTTGCGCTGTTGTCGAGATGGCTTCCGGGAAACCCGCCTGGAATCACAAGCAAGATTCCAATGTCTTTTCTTTATTGATTAGAATTGGGGTTGGTGATGAATTGCCCAACATTCCTGGGGATTTGTCCGAGCAAGGTAAAGACTTTTTGATCAAGTGTTTTCTTAAGGATCCCAAGAGGAGATGGACGGCGGAGATGCTCCTGAATCATCCATTCGTTTGCGCTGATGATCAGACCGGTGATGATGGCGGTATTCATATTCATTCATCATCGTCACCATCATTAAAGGGCATCAAAGATGAAAAGTTTTCGCAATCGCCGAGGAGTCCTTTTGGGTTTCCAGAATGGGTTTCAGTTCAATCATCATCATCAGTAACAAGTTCGCTCAATTCTCCCTCGTTTGATTCATTTTTATCTTCTCGAGATTGCTTGCTGGATCGGATTAGAGTTCTGGCGGGTGATGACGAGAGGCCCAATTGGTCAGATTCAGAGTGTTGGGTCACAGTGAGATGAATTGAATTCCCACTTAAAAGCGGCACGATTCAAGCAACTTGGAGATTCTTTTTTAGTGACATCAAGGGTTTCTTGTAATTGTTGCTCAATTTGTTCATTTATTTGTAACCGTAAATGAGTAGGAGAAACAGAGAGATGGTTAGTTTAACCAGCGACTGACGTTAGAGTTTATAGAGTGGTTCTGACTGGGCAATCAAGTGGCTGAGTGTACAGTGAAGATTTTTTTTTTTATTGAATTATATATATCATTTGAATTTACAGGACATAATTATACCAGATTTTTTTTTTCCTTTGATCTGCTTACAATGTGTTATCAGTTATGATAGCAGTCCTGTCCCACGAGTGCATTCAAATTTGATTCAAAATCTCAAGCTATCATATCATATAATCTGATCATGAATAAAAAATGAGAAATACAGTAACATACCGGAAGATTTCAATCTTTAGAAGGGTTCGATTATATTAAAACCGCTCTAAAATAGAATACGCGTTTATAACCACACGATCAAAATTATAATGAATTTTTACTACTTATTACTTTACATGTGTAATTGAAATTCGTGCTCTATCATAAATTAATTTCAACATAGCCATAGCCTCTTTCAAATTATGCTTTCTGGTGTTATATTCTCAAATTGTATGATCTAATTGCAGGAATCAGTAGCATCCCACTTGTATCTATTTCCAATTTTATTAGTACCAGTTAGTACCAGCCGGCAGCAGTAGCAGATAATATAACAGACGAAACAGTCCCATCAAATACAGCTCAGTGCATATTTATTAAATTTTTTTTTTTCAAGAAATTAGTTTCTGGTATCTGTTACTTTGAGTCTTTAAAGAAGTGATTGAATATAAATGGCGTGAGGCATGTTATATACGTGCTATCAAATAATTGATACAATAGTTAAATCTTAAAAGCAGCCAAAGATAGACCGTACCTTTCACTCGAAAACCAGTCGGGAATTGGCGAGCCATTTTTCGATTTTTTTAATGTACATAATTATTAATAATCAGTTTGAGACACGAATAACCAATGGATTAAACTGCGTCCCATGCGGTGCACATTTGTTGATTACCCTTCAAAAATTGTGAAACATGAGATTCTCGTAGTCTTACTTCTTAAATTATGTTAATGTTGCTAATTGACAAAGGCGTGCGATTAGATTAACAATTAAGATTAGTGGTAGGGTATGAAGAGAGAGAAGCACACACGTAAGAAAGAGAGACGAGAGAAAGAACATTCAATCTGGGTTGTTGAAAGTTTTATATTTATATTAGTTAGAGAAATTTAACTTCTATAAGTTGTCCAAACATAATTCTTTTAGAAAAATATGTTTCAATATGATAGTTCATTCCCATTAGTGATTATTAGGCTTTTGTTAAAGTTTCAAATAAAATGGTGATATTTGACTTCTTAATATATCTCTTCGGTACTCATTTCTCAATTCATATTTTTTATTTCCATAATTGCCGTTATTAAAGAATAGATATTTTTCTTCTCTCACAAGCTCTCAATTGATTAACTTCTCATCTCTCTCATTTTTTAAAATTGATTTACCATTTGAATTAAACTGTAACTTTAAATAACATCTTAAATTGAAATTAAACAAAATTTCATGTTATCACAAAAAATCAAAACCAATATCATCAACAACAATAAACCCGCCGCTTGTTCATCAAATTTAATAAAATTCAATATTAAAATTTACTATATATTGGTGGAGATGACCCATCAATGGATTGATGGTGAAAAAGATAAGTAGTGGCGGTGAAAAACTTGTTATTGATAGAAATAGGCAGTGGGATAATAGTCATGCTAGAGAGAAGGGAGGCGGGGGGGGGGGGGGGAAGGACAGAGAATGAAATAAAATAATATTTTTTAATGTTAAATAAGTACAATTTTAAAAGGTAATAAGATAAATTAAAAGGTGAGAGTTGATGAGATAATTTGAGGTGTGAAATATCATTATCCTTTGAAATATGTTTGGTTGCTTTTTGACTGTGAACATATTCTCTCTCTCGTAAAATAATGCTTCCGGACATTCTTCTTTAAAATTTTCTTCTAATAAAAATGGCTTCAATATTAAAATCAATCGCTTACCTTTGTAAATGAAAATTTGGTAGTTCGAACGCCAAGTGCTCTAAGCTTTCAGTTAAACCAAAGTTCATTTCAAGGAATCAAATTTAAGATTATGGACCCAACACCACCAGTCTAGGCTTATTTTAGCTGATCCAATAGGCCCAAGTTAGTCCAAAATGCAAGACCAATAGTCTATCTACTCTACAACAAAACTAGGCTTATGTTAGCTGATCCAATTGGGGTCTGCATGACATGAAGTTTGATACATATCAAAATCGAGATGCCATATTGCTTGCTAGTAATTCTCAACATAGGGTGTATCATAAAATCTCTTAAAACTCAAATAAGCACAAAGCCCAAGTAAAAATAGTATCCAAACTATTAGTATAGAAGAAATAGAACGCGTCTAACTTCACTTCTCACCGGGTAGAGAAATTCACAAACCATTGCCAAATGCCAATCATCAACTTTTAGCCTTATGTTTCGTGTAAATCACATGAAAATAAAATCGATATTATTTAATTTTAAGTGTCAGAAACACATTAAAATAACTATATATAAAATATACAATATTATTATTATAACCACCGACTGCTCCTAGATTTCAACCCCTGTCCAGTGCCTGCAATTTCTACTGGCCCAACAAAATCCTGAATCCTCGATTCCCCATGGTTGGGTCAGCTCTGGCACAGTTAGCCCAAACTCTGCAATTGCCATTCACTAGCTCTTGCAGTGTATCAACTTCTTCTGATTTTCAGTGGTAAGTGCACTTGTTTTTCAATGAAATGCCCACGTTCATCTTCTTGGGGTCCATAATGACCGAGCATTCAATTCTCTTATAGAACTTGGGCTTGACTAATCTGCCCAAAACATAAGCTCTTGCACGAACCATGAAGTTCAGTGTCAGTGCCACTGGCTCAACCAGTGCACCATTTAAACTGCTCAGGCTAGCTCCCCCTCCATACAAAGGAATGTGACTTCCCTTCATCATGACTGTAACTGATCTCTGGCTCTTCCTTGATTGATAAAATTTAGGTATCTGTAAGCACCAATTAGATAAATCATATGAACATAAAGTTAATAATAATAATAAAATAAAATAAGTTCTAGTATAGAGGTAACTAAGCGTAGTAATTGCATCTATACCGTCCCAGTGGCTACAGTGAGCTGAGAATAGTATAGATCTAGAGGCGTTGACGTAACATGGACACCAAAAAATGTAGCAGTGTTGCGAAATGTGAATTTGACAGTGCAATTCACCGTCACCATTTGAGTTGCTACTCCAGAGAAATCCGCACCAGCTTGGACGACGAATTGATTAAATGAAATGCTCTGCAACCAAAATAACAGATATGATGTTCCCTTTTCACTCAAATTAATGAAAGAAAAAAAAAGGGGAATTAGGTTAATATAAGACGTGAATTATTAATGAATGCAAGAAATATATATAAATGAATCTGACCTTCATTCTGATGGTGGGCTTTTGAGGCTTACTGGCACCCCACAAGATCAAAGAAAACATAGAGAAAAGTACTATGAATCCCACAACAAAAGTGAGAAGATAGCAACGTCGAGAAAGGGCTCTGTGTATGGTTTCTCCGTCGAGAAGCCCCTCCTCTTCAATGGCGTCAAATTCCTTCCAGGGCTTCCGGGACTTGCGTTCATTCTTGCGTTGGTGTTGGGGCTTGAGGGAAGCAGAGAGGCGAGTGGAGGATGACTCGCGGGATGAGTGAGGACCAAGCGAAGAGTTGGAGTGAGAGTGAGGGGGTGACCCCATGGGGCTGAGCACTGGAGTTGAATGGAAAGAGTTCGTGGTTTTCTCGCCATCGTGGGAATCTCTTGACGGGCTCTGCACGTAGTAGACTGGTCGACGAGGGGATCTTATGGGTGAGGATTGACTCAGGCTGCTCGCCTCCGAGTCTGTTTTTGAGAGCTGAGCTGACATTATTGACGTTGTTCGATCTATCAGTATTGGTGTTACTGCAACTGCAGGCGCCGCTTACGGTTTTGCAGAAAATGAACAAGCTTGTTCTAGAGAAGAGTACTTCTGAAGATTGTGTTACTAATATTGAAAAGCGATCTGTATATTATTGTATTATATTTACTGGTTACTGTGTAAGATCTCAGATTCTCAAATAATAAATAACGTATATAAATACGTATATGCTTCAGTGGCGCACGTTGTGGTGTGTATTATTTAATGTTATCAAAGTCTTGTTTCTTAAGTTTGTAATGAATGATAGAAGGTGGACTTTTACAGAGAGTGACGGCACCTGCCTGGTTGATGCTCTTTGTATTGATTTAGTGTCAACTTTCATCATTTTTTTTCTCCATGGAATGGTGAATATTGAAGAAGCTAGCTACCTAGTGGCCATCTTCATTTATTGCCCCAACGTGATTTGCATACTTTCTTCCGGGTTCGATGAGATTTGGGGTTTTGTTTTGCTCAGTAAATTGTCTAATTTTTAATAACTCCACCGAAACGGAAAAAACGTTAACCAGATCACGTGCCTTACTCGCAACAATTAGGTTGACCTATTGGCTTATGATAAATGGCATATTATCTGCATAAGTTGATAACCTCAAAGGTTAAGATCTAACAACATTGCTTCTAGGTCGAAGATCTACCTTCAATTTTTTGGCCAAGCTAGATGGCTTTGCCTTGTACGAGACTGAGGCCATGCTACATTACTCATGGGTTTGCGGGTCTTAGGCCGTGGGATCATGGTGAGAGCCAACCACCCAATTTTGATTACAGCAGCTACAAAATCCCCGGATGAAACGTGTAAAAACACATTTTATTAGTTTTGAGAGTCAAACGGAGATGTGGATGAAGAGGACTATTTGGTCACGTCTTGTAAAGCTGAACTTATTGTAGGACACGACTGCATGAATAGTTTCATGAGCATACAATTTTAATCCTAATTATGCACAAGAATCTTTATCCCAACAAATAACCCTTATTCATAGAGAAAATCTCAAACATATTGTTTAAATTTTTACTAAATGGTCGAGCACATTGAGAAAACTTGATTGATCTTTCTTTGGGTTAGGAATTTCACCAGACCACGTGTAGTAAGGATTGACTCCTTCTCAGTTGAAATAAGGTCAGACCTAATTGAAAATTCAAATTTAGTAGTTCACAATCTGCCTAATTCTATTGTGTGATATGAAGAGTAAGGTTTAAAAAGCATTCAGGCGTTAAAAAGCACTCAGGCGTTAGTATGGCCTAAATATTACAACTTTAACTATGGTTATTATTTAGTTGAGCAGACGATTTAGACCAAAACAATAATAGCATCTGTTGCGAATAGTAGTGTGGTAGTAGAGTTTAAGAGTGAATAATAGAGAACCAATAATTTAATATTAATGTTCTGTGATTGTTGTAACATGGAAATTGTGATTAAGAAAAATGTTAGAAAATAATGTTTTTGGAAAATCAATATAGAAAATGTGTTCGGAAACTGTATTCAGAAATACTTCTTTAAACGAATTTGAAATTTTTTATTTTTTATTTAGAAGAATTCTAAAAATATTTTCTTGAAAATTGATTGTTTGAAAATGCCCACTGAAATGATGGCTTCAATTTCAACCATCTTCATTGACCAAAAAACTAAGTGAAGAAGCAATTCATTACATGCATGTTTGAATTTAATTTTATACGTGATTTGTTAATGCATTAAATTTACAAATTCATTATGTGCATTTAGTTTGGTGCATGCTTGCATTTAAATTTATGCATGCTTTGCCTATGTATTAAATTCTCTGGTGAACATACTTTCCACATTGTCAACAATATGCATTCAATTACTAACAAGCGGGTAGATCAGCTGGCATTGAGTTGTTCTATCTTAACCAATGTCCTCGGCTCGAGGGTTGGGAATGTAGCTCTGTTAAAATACTTGTTGGGAGAGCTTTGCCGCCCTAGTAGTTTTACCTGGCTCGAATTTGAATTATTCGGGACTTAATGTGGTCTTCAGATACCAGATGGTTTAATGCGCCGAAAACAATATACATTCAGTTGTGATGCATGTTCCTCGTAGTGAAACTCTTGGGCTATTAACTATTTACTTTTAGCTCTTAACTCATTGAATTTTAATTCGAAATAAAAATAAATAAATAAATAATTGACACATGTGAATAACCAATGTACGTATGTAATTTAGGATTTAGTTTTTTTTTAACTATATCTATTTTTTAGAATGATTAGCTTTCTACTAGCTTGTTTCACAAGGTAGCATCTTATGAGTGAAGGTTGCCTAATGGGCTTAATTAAGATTTCAATGCGAATTAAACCTCCCTCTAGTATATCGGTATCTTCCAAATCACAATTCACAATGGTCACACTAGCACAATAACTTGGGTCCATCATAAAATACGTATTTTATAAGTCAAACTAAGTCTTTGGGCGATTTTTAGCGATCTTCAGCAATCATACATGTGTAATACTTAGATTATTAATTGTCACTATATTAACAGTTAGTGACAGAATATTCTGAGATTGCTACATTATAATAATTGCTTTAGCTGAATCCACAGTTTATTGGAGATTATTTGTGTTTTAGACTGTAGTTACAAATGGACTTCTGACTTCATGCTTGCCTTCAGCATCTACCCAATTAACTCAGAGAACCAAGAACTACTAATTTTTCATCACTTTTGGGCGCTGTAAAATCAACTTTAGCTTCTCTTCTCACACTTGTGTTTGAAAATCAACTTCGCCGGCAGAACCTTCTACTTAAAGCCTCTCATTGGCATCACCTTAACTGAATAATCTGCATCTGCATCTCCGAAAATTTTCAATGTTCTCTGAAAAGGTTGCACAAGTTTTCTGCCGCGAGATGTACTATTTCTATTGGAAAAGCCAATAAAAGATGGGTAATTCAAGTCTAAAGATGAGTTTGAACAGTTGTAGTAGGTAGATGATTTAGTAATCATCTGAATTTGTTTCGCAGTGTAGTTCATCCCACTTAGAAGCTTTACACAATCCTTTGCCGTTCCATCATAAATGAGGACAGGGTACAATGCCTTGTTAGGATGGATGTATGACCAGCACCCACTGCAAAAGGACTTGTTGGTTCATTATACTCCCCACGATCTTTTATTGTGCCAATTGCATTATCAAATGGATCAGCTGTGGTGATCATGGCAGATCGATCGGATGGCTCTGTACGAGTTGCTTTGCCATTGTTGAGATAAATATGATATAATTAATCATCAGCTAGCTCAGCAGCATTTGATCCTTTCCCTTCCAGGTAGTGAACGCTGGATTTTCTTGTGTAACTTCAGCAGCAGAGTTGTTTGCGTCATCAGAAAGAAATTGATCTGGACACTGCTTGGAGCTATCAAGAAGATCTTCAAGTCCATTGATCGATCGAGATTGACTGGTGAGGTAAAAGTAAATGAAGAAACAGAGGATACTGTGCTTGGATTAGAGCTTGAAGCAGCCATAATAGCTTGTAGATCGAGCTCTGATACCAAGTTAAAGTTCGAGAGCTTGTTTGATCAATGAGAAAATGAAAGAAAAATTCAGAGAGTTGAGAATCATTTCAATATGGTTTATTAACTGAATTTGTTTAGCTGCATGAGTATATAATATATACAGCAGTCTCTAATCTTCTACAGTCCCAAATGTATGCTGCTATTGTTAAAATGGCTTGCAACTAACTCTAGCCAGGTCAGCTTCCACGTCATTATTGATAACAAACTCAACTTAACTAACTAAACCAAAGATAACGAACTTAGCTTAGCTATTTAAGCTGGCTGGATGAGCTGATGATTAATTATATCATATTTATCTTAACAGCCATTAAGATGTTTGTGTAATCACAATTCCTGCTCATGACACGTGGTTGCATTTCTTTAACTTTCCTAAAGAATATATCTGTGGCAACTAGGAAGCCCATTTATCTGAGATTCCAAGCTGTTGACAGCAGATTTACTCTGTTTTTTTAATGGATTTCAAGCTGATTCTAAGTAACTGTCAAGAAACGGATTAATGGGAGAATTCCTAATTTATTTACCAACTTCAAATTCATATACCCTACATTTTTCATCCTAAATAAATTGAACCCTTAAATATTTTCATGGTTCTGATATCATCTCTCCATATTATGAATGTTCATATTTTTATTATTAGCCTTAAACTAATTACCGACTATACTTACTCTTAGTTTATAGTTTTTAGGTGTCTAAGGGCGAAGAAAGCGCAACTTGAGCTCTTTCAGGCGTTCTTCCCTAGCGAAGATAGTTCAAGCCACAGGCACAAAACCTTGATAGATCTATTTTCAATATCCCGGCCACATCGACTACGATAAGGAAAAAGGCAACGAGTAATTTAGTATAAAAAACGTAGCTTTCCCATTGCAACTTATGCCTCTCTCGGCCTTATGGCTTAAGATCAAGTGTAATATTTGTTCTTATCAGTATGATTTCCCACATAATATTAAATTGATTTTTGTAGGAAGGGCCGGCCATTGTAGCTTGCTTATTGGGTCTGACGAGCGTTGCCCGCGCGCTGCACTACTGCAAGGGCCCGGTGCACCCCGGCCAAAACAAATGTCAAACGTTTTTAAAGATGATTTATTTTAAAACCTGAACTATAACATGAATGCAAATTGTAGAACAATACAGTAGATTCTAGAGTATTTTTATTATATTGTGTGTATTTATCTAAAAAAGTATGAGATATGTATATTTATTTTATAATTTATAATTATATGAATGTAGTATAATACTGGTACTCTAAAATCTCTCCTAATGCAGAATGGGTAAGGAACAGTACATAATCCGGGTTCCCTGGAGATGCAGCAACCATAAGTCCATAATGACATTATTGAAGTAATAAACAAGTGATGAATAAAGCGAGAGAAAGGAAAAATTAGGAAAAAAAAAAAAGTGGATTCTCAGGAGAATGAGAAAGTAGAGAAATTTTTAAACATATCAACTTACTCTATGCATTACAACCATGAGAGGACAAGGAATTTTCTTTTTTTTAGAAAGAAGACAAGGAATACTTCAAGCTATGCCTTTCAAGGAGACTGTGGCACGAGGTTTGTAGCCACTATTGGGCTTCTCACCTCATACCTACCGTCATCATCCACCCAACTTATAGAACCATAAACAACGTCCTTTTCCAACAATTTGGGCCCCTCCAAAGTAAGTTTATAGCTTTGTTTCTCATACTTTTGCTTGAATACCAGTCTCCGTGGCTCCACGTACACCTTTAAACCATCGATTCCTGTTAACTTTGCAGTGTAAGCTGTCCCTACTTCTTCAGCATTAGTAACTGTTCTCCAAAATTCTTTCACAACTTTTTCATCTGAACTGGAATCGTAATCATTAAAGAAAGTAATGAAAGAAGGGTAATTAAGATCCAAAGAACGGTTATTGCATTTCTGAGACGACTTTGTAAAGATTCGGATTTGTTCTGGTTTGTAATTCATTGCACATAGTAGTTTTATGTAATCCTCAGCTGTTGCATCATAGACAAGGCCAGGATCCAGAGCTTTGTTGGGATTAATATGACCAGCTCCCATGTCTAGTGGACTTGCTGGAAAGTTATTGTTTGAAGCATCTTTTATATGACTTAATGTGTTGTCTAATGGACTGGCTGTGGTCACAAGTGCTGACCGAATGGCTGCAGGGCTCCAATCAGGGTGCGCTGCCTTTAACAGCCCGGCCACACCTGCTACATGCGGCGTAGCCATTGATGTGCCTGACATGAGATTGAAATTGCTATACAAGAGACCTGACTGATCCTCGGCAACTGAACTGATTGGAGACCAAGATGCTAAGACCAATGAACCAGGGGCCAAAATATCTGGCTTCAGGATATTTGGACAGCTGAGAAATGGACCTCTGGAGCTATAGCTATCTACCATTGGTGCTGGCTTTGAACCAATAACTGTCTTTCGGAATTGAAGGCTTCCTGTTGGGTTATCACATTTCTTTATGTAGTCTATTATGGTTTGGCCATCATTCACATTAATAAATGCTGCTGGAAATGAGCTTCTAATGTAGACTTCCAATAAAGCAGAGTTAGAAATGAAAACAGCTCCCAAAACTCCTGCAGCCACTGCATTGTCAATTTGACTGCTTATACTTGAATCTTCCCTACACACAACAATGCTGTTTATCACTTTCTTCAGTTCTGTCACACTATCACACGCATCCATGAACGCGAGGGACACCTGACTTGGGGAAGAATTCCCAGGATACAAGGACTTGAAATTGATTTGAACGCCATTACCCAGAGTTAAACTTCCCTCAAATTCGCGATCTATAGTGCCTGCACCAACTGTCAGCAGCCACGGCGCACCATTGATTAAGGTCCAATACGACGGGCCATCATTTCCGGCAGATGCTACTACAAGCACTCCCTTTTCCATGGCCGCAAAAGTGGCTACTGCAATTGCATCATCTTCCAAGAAAATACCATTCAAGCTTAGGCCCAACGACAGAGACAAAACATCAACCCCATCTTGCAATGCTTGGTCTATTGCAGCAACAACATCAGATGAATAGACCCCGTGCCTCCAGATTGCTTTGTACATTGCCACGCAAGCCCGCGGTGCTATGCCTCTAGCTATGCCAGTAGCATAACCAAAATAAGATGAGCCTTTCACATAATTACCAGCAGCTATAGATGAAGTATGTGTTCCATGTCCACTACCATCCCGCGGAGAATTCATCCGAACTTTCAACTTGGGATTGTTAGCAATCAGACCCTTGTTAAAAAACCGAGCCCCAATGAGTTTCTTGTTACATAAAGAAGAGTTGAATTGGACGCCGGACATGCATTCTCCTTTCCATCTAGGTGGAACTTTTGCCATCCCTTCATCACTAAAGCTCTGACTCTCCGGCCAAATTCCCGTATCTACTAAACCGATAATAACACCTTTACCATAATTTGAAGCCGGCCATGCGCCGGATAAGGAACTCAAGCCAAGAAACTGAGAAGTGTGAGTTGTGTGAACTGTAAGAGGACGATCTGGAGTTGAAGAAATATAGCCTGGAAGTTTTTTCAGGGTTTCAAGCTCAGAAACAGTAAGAGTTGCACTAAATCCATGGATGGAATTGGCATACGTATAAATAAGTTTAGAAGAAATGGTGGTGCTAGTTGCAGTTGCTTTAGAAGATTCTGATACTGAACAAAGCATGAACAAATACCAAGTGTAGAGGCTAGAATAGGCTTTGGGCATAGCTGATGTGTCCATATGAATGATATATGTGTCAGATTTTGCCAAAGTGGAGCTAAGATGGAAGGCTGTTAACAGAAGAAACTTAAGAGTAATTAGAGTAGCCATGGATAAACAATATCTCCCTTTGTTTGACACTAAATTGGATGATACACAGGTTTGATTTCTTCTATCTATATTGCTATCGATCATCAATGTGCACTTTTTTTTTCCCCGATTGCGCCGTGTTTCTTGGCCATAATTTCCCGTTTCACTTTTACCGTCTTTCTAAAAAGGCAGCAGCCCCCATCATCTTTTGCCCCGAAGGAATCATCTCTTCTCGGTTTTTCTGTGTGGGTTGCGAGTTGAAAATTAAAATTGACTACTAAAAGCACAAGTATGTATTATGTCAAGTGCTTTGATCCGTGGTGAATCATACACGTAAACTCTGTATCACTATTAATTCAGAAAGTGAAAATGTTTATTGCTTAATGAAGGCCCAGAGAGTCCCATTTCTCTCGAGAAGTAAAGGAAACAAAACCATACAAGCAGATTCTGGATACGAGTCTAATGGTTTTGTACAATAAGTGATTAATGTGTAAATTATTGACCTCTGTTGAGGCAGGGTTTAATTATAGGCATATTCTGGTATGAAAAATAATTAGCGACCTAAAGAAATTGTATGGTGATTAGCAGAGGTGAACCAGATTTTAGAGAAATCAATAATTTTCTTCTAGATGATTAAAAGATACGAATTACAATAATATTCATTGAAGCACCCACTTTCGCAGAAGTCAAATTAAGAACTTTCACGATATGAAATGAAAATAGCCTAACCCTTTTTCATATTGAACTTCAAAGTATAAAGATAATTCTTAAAAAGAGGTTTTCTTTTTTCTTTTTTTTTTTAATTTCCCTTTGTTTGGTCACTGACCATATCCAAACACCGATCTTGACATTCTAATATTACACGACAGCTGAATAAAAGCATGACATCTGGCTTTCATGCTGAAATTACCATGAATAAATTAATGGATTGCGTTAATTTCAATATTTTAATAACTGAGTAGTTGAGTAATTAAAATTTCCATGCAATGCTATAATAATATATTTCTATCAGTTCAATCTGGGCAGAGTATACCATAATGGACGGTGGATGACGTCATCATCGGACTCCCAAACCCAGACGTGCACTTTAAAAAAAATAAAAATGAACAGAAAAAGAAAGGAAAAAAAATGAAGCATTCAAAGTTACGATGCAAAAAATTTATATAATTAAACTCAGACAACTTAGTCATAGAAGCCTGCAGAAACAAGCAATTTTAAAAGTCTATTCATTTGCACCAACTGTCATCTAGAATAAAAGAATTTGATTCAATTTTTTTTTTAGGGAGTTGTTGAATGATTAAAAATCTCATTAAGTGGAGTTGGCTTTTGCCAAGCGAATTTTTAAAGGATTATTCTTCTATTTTTTTCATTAAAAAGAGTTAAAGATTAATTTAAGCTTAAAAATGAAAAAAGTAGTTTCACTATACAAAATCATATTTAATATAAACTAAAGTTGGTTGGTGTGAGTGATTCGACACTCTCACTTCTTAAGAGCGATCAAGGGTTCAAGTTCCGCTCTCGTATAAAGTCACCACTTTGACCAGTACTTTACCTTTTATGGGCAGACCCGATGCGAGCGAAAATTAGTCTGAATTGTGGTACGAACTTAAAAGCGTCTCACATAGTTAGGGTCCACTCAGGACCACCTCGTGGTTAAAAAAAATCATATTTAACATGCACTTTACTTCTTATGGGCTGACCCGGTGCGAGCAAAAATTAGTCTGAATTGTGGTACGGACTTAAAAACGTCTCACATAATTATGATCCACTCAGGACCACTTCGTGATTAAAAACAAATCATATTTAACATGACAGAAAAATATGTATATTTTTTTCAAGATACGACCAATGTCAAATAGTGGGTTTTCTAATTTTTTTTTCTCTCTCTTTCTCTCTTCTCTAATGCATACACGTCAAAATTGAGTATTAAAATATTTGTTAACCCATCACATTATAAGTTGTTATTTTCCTTTCATTCACTCGAAATTCGAAAATAACTTTTTAAACCAAATCACGAACGACCCACCATCTCAATGCCATATGTATAACTTATATTTTGTTATTTAGGGAAAAGCGCCGTCTCAAGTCTCAACAAATGTGTTCGCTTGCTTCCTTAATCCTTATTAATTATTATTCTCTCTTCCTTTTTTTAATAATATAATATTAGGCTTTTTTGTTGTCGGACACAAATCATTAAAAAAAAATATACAATTTACGAGATTTCTAAAACCAGAAAGAAAATAAAATAAAAATAAAAAGGTAATTTTGTAAATGGACAAAACCAAAAAACGACAAAAGAAAAAACAATGCAAGCGAAACTCATAATTTATCGATCTCTCTTCAGTTCTCTTCAACAGAACTCAAGTTAGTGTTCGAACTTCAAGTTCCAAACTTCTCTTCTTAAGTTCTGTCTCGCTCTCTTCGTCGATCCTGACATGAAGGCATGCAATTGCAAATCCGTTTTACAACTTTTTGTTAATTTTAGTTTTATGTGCAAACAGTTTTGACTGTTTCTGTTTGTGTGTTGCAGGGAACAACAAAATGCCCCATAAATCTCCAAATCCAACTTCTCCTAATCACAGTATCTCTTTTTGCATGTTCCTCCAGTCTCAAGGTTCGTGTGTTTTGTTTATTTTTAGAAAAAGAAAAACCATCCTCGGATGATTCGATACAGCATACATTTGACATAACCGTAATTACTGTTTCTCCTTACTGATACAGATCGGAGAGACATGTTCCGGTTCTTCTAACAGTGCATGCGACGCCGGATTGACGTGTCAGACTTGTCCTGTTAGTGGCAACACCAGACCCAGATGTGCCAGGATCCAACCCCTTAATCCCACTTCCAAGGTAGTTTTTGTTTTTTTTTGTTTTTTAATTATAATTTTGCAAATTAAAATTTTCTTTTTTCGCTATAAAGTAAATATTGACATTGAGTTCTTGTTGTGTTCGTGCATGTGGGTTTGGTTTTGGTTAGGTGAAAGGATTGCCATTTAGCAAGTACTCATGGTTAACAACACACAATTCTTATTCTCTTCTGGGAGCCAGGCCTGCGATTGGACCGATTCTTGTATCTCCCAGGAACCAGGAAGATACCGTCACCAATCAACTTAATGTAAGTAATACACTTGTTTTAGAAACAGGCATTTTGAAGTCACGCGTTGCGGGTTCCAGTGATAATTGTTTCATCTTGTCCTTTAATTGAAAATTAAGCATCCTTCTGACTTGATTCATTACATATTTCTCAATGCAGTCTGCTTCTGATATTGGTGTGCACTTTGCTTTTGAAATTTCATTTTAAGTTTTTCATGTTCAATGATTTTGTTCAAATCTATGCCTGATGGGTGTGAATTTCTATGTTTCTTGCTATGACCAATACGTATGGATTTCTCTGTTTCTTAGTACACCATTTCCTTTCTAGAGAGATATTTTATCTAAGCTAGTGCATTTTAAATTACATTTAAGTAGAATGCAGGCTTGAGTGAGTTTTAGTTAATTTCTCTGATTTAGATTAAACTCAACTCGTCAGAAATCTTCTGCTTAGACACGTATTTTTTATGTAGAATGGAGTTAGAGGATTTATGCTGGATATGTATGATTTCAACAATGACATTTGGCTATGTCACTCCACTGGTGGCCGATGTTTCAACTTCACAGCATTTGTAAGTACTTTACTTATGTTCCCTCAGTTCAATTGTGATTGATTGTACCTTCATTCGTATATACTTCAAAGTCGACTTCCTCATTTTAATATAATGATGAAACATTTTTAATTTCTCCCAGCAACCTGCAATTAACGTGCTGAGAGAGATCCAAACGTTTCTGCAAGCAAACCCATCTGAGATTGTCACCATATTTATCGAGGATTATGTGACATCCTCACAAGGCCTCACAAAGGTTTTTAAAGCATCTGGTTTAAGCAATTACATGTTTCCTGTGTCAAAGATGCCCAAGAATGGCGGAGATTGGCCAATTGTGGATGATATGGTTAAGCAGAATCAGCGTTTGGTGGTTTTCACCTCTAAATCTAGCAAGGAAGCGTCTGAGGGGATTGCCTACCAGTGGAGATATGTGGTAGAAAATCAGTGTGAGTTTTATTTTCATAAACTATCAAATATCTGTTGACATATATGCACAGGAGGTAGCAAATGTAACCACTGATTTCCCATTGCAATCACTGATTTTTGACATTTTTGAGGCATTACAAAATGACTAAGCAGTACTAGAGCAGGCCTAAATGTTAGATGCATCTCTTACTTTACATCGTCTCATAATTATCATTTTGTTAATCTTTATCTGGCATATCCACGAGATTGAAGATTGTACTGACATCTGTACAGCTTTTTTTTCTTTAAAAAAAAAAAGGAAAAAAGGTAAATTTACGAGAATTAATGAATTGCAGATGGAAATGAGGGGATGAATGATGGTTCATGCCAAAACAGGGCTGAATCTTCTCCTCTGAACACAAAAACAAGGTCACTGGTTCTCCAGAACTACTTTCCTACTAATCCCAATGCAACAGAAGCATGCTTGGACAATTCAGCTCCACTAACTAAGATGATGAACACTTGCTATGATGCGGCTGGTAAACGGTGGCCAAACTTCATTGCTGTTGATTTTTATCAGGTTCTCAGGCTGTTCTGAATTTTGTAGACCTTATTATTAGAATTTCTCTAGCCTAGAAAAAGAAAATAAAACATGAGAAAAAAAATGGATCAAAGATCTTTTAGTAAGTTATTTGAATTGTCATTGCAGAGGAGTGACGGCGGAGGAACACCAGAAGCCATTGATGAGGCGAATGGTCGTCTTACTTGTGGATGTGTCAATATAGCTTATTGCAAGGTTTGTTATTAAAACTATCTATTGAATTGTTATCATCTAATCGACCTTGTTATGAATCATCACACCACCCTCCTAATTGCACAAGTCTGCAAATTTTGAGACCTGTTTAAAGAGTTTTTACATGCTGGTTGGCTGGTTACTATTGTATCAAGCTGTCAACAAGATAGAGCTTCCAATTCCTAGTCAGGGATAGCCATTTACTTGTTATTGCATGCAATCTTCTCACATTGCTTTGGCATTACATTAATATTGCCTTAACAAGATTAGTTTATTCTGTAGATAAATACAACAATCAATTGCTGGTATTGTTGGTGCATGAAAAAAAAAAAAAAAGAATTACAAATATTAATAACAACAGTTCAAAGTTCTCCTGTAGTTTTGACCAGGCTTCTCAAATATGTGCAGGCAAATGCCACCTTTGGTACATGTGACATTCCCCCAATAGCCCCCCCTCCTCCTGCTGCTGCAGGAACGACAGAAGATTCCCCGCAAAATCCCTCACAAGATAATACCAACAGTGCTCATAGGAATGACAGACCTCTTTTATTATGGTTCGTTGGGACAATTTTGCCCATAGCTCTGGTATTATGGTGAAATTCTTGAGAATTGCTTGGTTCTCTTTAGTTTTGATTTATGAACCACACGTGTATATTGTTTTGGACTAAGTCAACGGTTCATTTGTATCTTCTTTTATATCATTGAGGCATGAGAGCCCTTTCACGGCCGTATAGATAACATTTTCAATCTTGAGCTAGCCTACTTATCAGAAATCTCCTGCTTTTCAGCCGAAAAAGTTCTTTTGTGACTCTAGTTACATCTTCATATGCTAGCATTCAACCTGAAAGTCATTGTTGATTAATCATGGATGAGATTGAAGAAGATGAACATCTGAATCTAGTAAAATAACAATAAGTTCACCTAGGCATAATGCCGGTCCATGACTCTCCAAATATATTTAGCTGTGAGTGTGTAATCAAAGTATGAAAATAGCACATATTGAAAATGATTCCTGCTCCTTGAAGCCCCCCCTCAGAGATAGTGATCCGCCCGTATAGTTAGATAGACCAGACGCTGGGAAAAGAAAGGCTCTCCTTCAAAAATAGCACATATTGAAAATAGCAATTTGGTCAATGCCACTCCATGACTCTCCAAATATATGTAATCAATGTATGAAAATAGATAGCACACATTGAAAATGATTCCCGCTCCTTGAAGCCCCCCTCAGAGACAGTGATCGGCCCGTATGGTTAGATAGACCAGACGCTGGGAAAAGAAAGGCTCTCCTTCTGTCCATGCACATTCTCAGAAAAGACACTGGATCTTTTAAGGGAAACATTGGGGCCTCCTATTGTCACAGAGGTTAAGGGCCTCAGTTTCAATTAAGATCATATGCATGTGGTCTTAATTCAGAGGAATTCGGAGTTATAAGCATGAAGGCTGTCTGAATATCCCCCGTTTACTTTTCTATCCGCTTTTGCTATTGCCCTTGACCTTGAGCTGCCAGAAAAAATACAGTTGCTGAATAAACTTTTTTGAGGCAGCCCGTGTTCTAAAGCATAAAGGCTTGGACCATTTTTTTCTGTCGGGGGGCACTTTCAAATTTTACCAGAGAATGATAAATGGAGAAGATGAGCCCTGGCTTACACGGGATCGTGGCTTCGATGATTGAAGTAGGGTAGAATGTCACATCTTTCAACGTCAATGAGTGAAGTTTATGTCCTTGTGGCTTGTGACTACATCTTTAGTTGCTGGGTCCTCACTGTGAGTCTCTGATGCAGGACCCATCACCTGTTCATTACTATTATTTATTTGCATGTTGTTTTACTAATTGCACTTCTTAGGTTCTAACTTTGACATCAAGAGGGGTTATGAAATTTGTTTACAATTGCCAATCAGACTGAATTTTAAATGATTGCAAGTATAATGCATCTAAGAATCTGCATGGCAAGGCTGACCGCTTTCTATAATTAATCAACTTCTAGTGGGGAACATCCAAACGTATCAATAGGGTAATTGTCTTGTAGCAAATGATAGAACCGAAATGGTCCACTTAAACTTAGCAATAGGCTTAACCAGCTAACCATCATCAATGGAGAGGACCAAAGTTTTGGAGCAAGGAAACATCCCCAGTTATTTTATGTTTGGAGATTGGACTGCCGACTGATAAGCCATGTTGCGAAAGCAAGAAAGTTTTCGAAATGATCGACTCCCGCCAACTAAGCTTAAGCAGCACTTCTTACAAAACTGAATGAGTTTGACATGAAGTTTCATTAAACATGTTGGTTGCCTGTTGAATGTGATCAAATTGTAGTACTTCCACCTATATATCTTTATAGTAATAAATTGGCATTCTTAAAACACCAGGTGAAATATTCTGCTCGAAAGCAATTTAACACTGCAGAATAGGTCAATCTAACAAACACATTCAAAAACCTTTTATTTTGCAAACGATGGGACTCTGAATACACAGGATACCCAGCTTGTCTAAGAAAATACATTGATTGAGACCTCTGTATTGAATTGTTTGAGAAGATATATCAGGGGAGGCCATGGATGCCACAAATAATATAGAGCAGCAGATGTGAAAACCAGAGACATATATCATGTAATTGGCCTGTGTATTTACCAGCTTCTAAGTGGAGGGGCAGGCAATGCATAATGTTGGATCCACTTCAAAGGATGTTGGTAAGTTCTCAATGCTTTTCCTTTTGGAATTCTTGATGCTGCCATCTTGTCTCATTGGTGTGTACCCCAGTTTCATTTGTACTGTTATCACCTGACTCTGTCACCTGCTTTTCTATCAATTCATTCTTTGGACTGGCGCGATAACGATCCTGGAAGGAGTTGCTTGGCTAGAGCATCAAAGGGTGAAAAAGTTTATCAGTATAATTTGTAGCTATCAAGAAAAGATTTAATTGATGTTCCGTTTCATCTACTGTGGGGATTGTGATTCCAACCAATCGCATTAAGAAATCAGGAAAAAGAGAGAGGAAAAGGCCTGGAATTTCTTGAATTCAAACAACATAAATGCATTGGATACAGAAAGAAATGATAAAACTACCTATAGCATCCATCGTATTTAGCAACAAAATTGGGTTATTAGTAATGATCTCAATTCCTCTAAACAGCTAATTAATTATCTTTAAAAAATACACCACCCGTTTGGATGCTTCAAAATTTTGCAAAGGCTTTTAAAATAATTCTATATGATCTTGTAGATTGAAAGAAAGAAACATTGTGATGCTACATATCATAACCTATTGATATGTCAAGTTCTACACAGGCTGAGGTTATTTTAAGTATGCTTTGCACATTCCTTACGTGAAGAAAATGCAGGAACAGACTTGAATCTAGCTTCTAAGAAGAATTAGGTTATATACCTCTTTGGATGGAGACTCTTGAGCTTCAAGCATATGGACAACATGACCCATTTTTGGCCTCTTCTGTGCATTTGGGTCCACACAACGTAAAGCTACAAGAAGAATCCGCTTCAACAACCTTGATGTAGGCTTTTCAGGTAACTTCGGATCGAGCACTCCCTCAGGATTCCTGTTAGTAACCATCTTTTTAAGCCACTCAATTAAGTTTACCTGCAAAATTCTCAACTATCATGGAAGAGCCAAAAACGAAGGAAGCAAACCTTGAGGATAATTCAAAAATGTCATCCTGAAAAAGGATGTATATATTAGTAATTAGTGCGAACCTCTTCAGGAGGCCTGCTATAATCAACTGGGATCCTTCCAGAAATTACTTCCATTATAAGAATTCCAAAACTATACACATCACTTCTTTCATTTAACATACCCGTACTTGCATATTCAGGAGCTACATAGCTGTAAGAGCAGATAGTTACCAGTTACCATCCCTTACTGCAGACACAAAACGAAACAATGACACGCACGAGAAAATGAAAAATAAAGACAGATATCCTACAGACCCAAATGTTCCCATCACACGGGTTGTAATGTAGCTGCTCTCTGATCCAAGGAGCTTGGCAAGGCCAAAGTCTGAAACCTTGGGGTTCCAATGCTTATCAATTAAAATGTTGCTTGATTTTATATCACGGTGAACAACTTTGGGTTCAAGTCCCTCATGCAAATAACTCAATCTGCACGAACAGTTCAGTTAGGACCATAGAACAATGACATAGATGAAAAGCGGGGGAAAGAAAATGAAATTTGAACTAAATTTAACTTTATTTTTCATAATACCCCTTTGCTGTCCCTAAGATAATATTCATTCGAATCTCCCATGTAAGAGGACTGCAAGGCCCTACATCCCCATGAAGCCATTGTTCCAAGTTTCCATTATTCACATACTCATATACAAGCATCCTGCGTCATAAGAAATAAGTAATCATCAGAACATTCTTACATGTGTACAACTCTTGGAACAAAGCTTATCCACCTGAAATTTTTCTCAGCAGAGCCTTTAGTAACCATAATCTGCAGAAACGTAAGACCAATATAGAGAGGTAAATAAGGTAAAAGTAGAGTACCTATGAGCTCCCTCAGCACAATAGCCAAGCAATCTCACTAAATTCTTGTGTCGAACACGCCCAATTGCTTCCACTTCAACCTTAAACTCCCTTTCAGCTTGTCCCCTGTTACTTGGAAAACATTTTATTAAGCACTTAATCGATAGAGCAAGTAAATCACACTCAAAATGACACACCACAAAATGAAAAAGATGATGACTTTTCAAAATAACACACTCCATTACCTACAAATCACTGCTCTTGCAAGAACAGTGATGATGATGATGATAAAGGTAGCAATAAACAAATGAAGTTGCAATGAAAGTACCTGTTATTGAGCAAGTTTTTGACAGCAACCTTAGAGTTATCCTCCAAAAGACCATAATAAACAATCCCATACCCGCCTTCACCAATCACCTTGTCATCAGAAAACCCATTTGTTGAAACTTCAAGCTCTCTCAAAGTATACCAATGACCCCACCCCAAATGGGACACTTCAGGAACCACAGCAGCCACCTGATCACCACTGCCGCCGCCGCTCCCATTCCCAGGATAACATATTCTATTATCTTTACCAATATGAACGTGAATCTTGTTATACCCAGTTGGGCTCTCTTCTTCTAAAGGCAAAAGCAGCGCTTGCCTTTCTATCACAGACCCAGTGACGGCCATGGGATCCGCCGGCTCTGGGTTCGAGGCTGGATGAATTCTGACTTCTGGAATGTCTTTAGAGATTACTGGTATTATTGCATGATGATTATTATTATCATCATTAATTGCCGCGTCGTTTAAAGATGGTTTTTTGTGTTTGGTTTTGGAACGTTTTGTTTTTGAAGTGAACCAGAGTGAGATGATGAAGAGAAGCAGCACAAAGGCTGCCCCTACACAGACACCAACAACTACCCACAAACGTAGACCAAAGATTGAGGTTGGCTTTGAGAGTCGGTCACTCATCGATGCCTGGTGTTTTTGTGAATTGAATTGTGATGATCAAATTAAATAATTAATTAACAGAGACTGAGCAAAGAAGTAATTGTGACGGCATTTCTCTTTCTTTTCTTTTTCCCCTTTTTGAAAGAATCAACGTGGAATTGATATAGGCATGTTGCTGGGAGATAGAGTAAAGGATGCGAGAGAATGGCGAAGAGAATAGCAGCTGGCACTGGCACTGGCAATGGCATGATGAGACTCTATTTATTTAAGATCTTTCTTTGCCAATGTAATCGTTCCATTTAATAAAAAATTAAAACTAAAAATAAAATTGCGCGGGTAGCAGTTGAGTTTACTTTTGAGTCGGTGAACTTGGGAAACAACATCTCACTCACCCCCTTTTTTTGGACAAAATTACAGTTAAAGATAATAATTTTCGTAGTCTATCAATGAGTCCGTTCTCTTTTTCATTTTTGTTCGATAAGAATCAATGGACCAAATATAAATTTTTTGCCTTGGATTTTTAACCTGAATTTTCATTCTTGTTTTGATTTGGTTCTTTTAGCAACTATCATGATAATGGGAATCATTTAATGCCTTCTTAGTAAATATAAGACCTATTTCAATATAGAGAAAACGTAGGAGGTCCTAATTTTTTTAATTATAAATACTAAAATAATAATCTTCATCCCAAAAATACTTAACTAGTAATTTTAAAAAAATTAACTACCTTCATATTATGATAATTAGAAAGGTACATGATTTGATCTACATCTATTAATAATTTAATATGACATTAAGATTATATAGAAGAGATTCACATTAAAAAAAAAAAAGTCTAAACCATATTCTTCAAAAATTTATAGTAATGAAGATTCACATCGTATTATCTCAAGTTATTGTCATCGTTAGTATTTTTAATTTTTTAATAAAAAAGTAACTAATACAAAATAATTGAAAACATGACTTAATAACCAAACTTATCATTTGAAGTCATTAACTCAAATTATTAAAAATAAAATTTATGCCATTCAATGCATTTTTGTTAACATTAAATTTGTCTTGTATGAAAATGATTTATGTCGGTCATTACATATTTCTTAGCATTAATTTTATCTTTATAGAAAAGTGTTACATAGCCTCAATCTAATGATTGCGAGTCAATCTTTTTGTTAAGTATATTTGCAAGTTGCATTGTGTAATTTGGTGTATTATATTATAAAATCCGACATTTAATAAATTTTCAGTTAAAGGACATAGTTTGTCCATTATCATAGAAGATGACCTTGACCTCTATAAAATGACCAAAGTACCCCATTATAACCCAAAAGTTTCCCTTGAGTGTATATGGATTTGAGAGGGAACTTAATTATTAGATTTCCTATAGTTTCCCAAGAAAGGAACAAGATTAGGTTAAAGACATAAAGAGAATATCTTTGGAAATTTTTCTTCAACCTTGGATTCCACCAACCAGTGAGGGCCGACATAAGTATTGATAATTAAAAATTTTAATAAATAAATAATGAAAATAATATAAACAAGTAGATAATAGAACATATTGTAATTAGAAGTGTTGGTACTTGGGATTCCATTTCCATATTTCCATTATCATATGATTAGGCGATGATACAAATCCCATGAGTCCAAAATCTAACCACCCCACCGCTATTTTAAATACCACTTGCTTGACAACAACCCCAAGTACCATTAATGCTTGAAAGTTTCAACAACTGCCTTCAAATGTTGAAGAATCAATTTTGAATCCCAAAATAAGGAGAATATGTTAAAGGTTCTATAGCCAACTAATGCATATACGTCATATGTGATTAAATTTAATATAATCATAACTTATATAATAGTTTTTTTTTTTATAATAAATGTATATTTATATAACATCATTTTTTTATTATATAACTGATATAATATTTTATATGTATTTTAGAATGTTGCCAAAAGAAGATCCGCTGACATCACATGTACATATGAACAATCTCTATTTTTTAATTAAATATCGAAGTAATATATTGGCACCTGAAAAGAAAAAGAAAAAAAAATAAAGTAAGCGTCGAAGATAATGCTTAAATATTTATTCTTCAAGTGGTCCAATTTAGTTGTTGTCAATTAAATAGGTAGTTAGAGTGTTTTTTGACTTGAGAATTAATAATTTTCTCAATACTTAGTCTGCTATAACGTTAGTTGATTTATGAAGTTTTTGATTCAATTCTATCCAATTGAAATTGGCACCAAACTTGAAATAACAATAATTTTTAATTAATTACTGAATCTAAATTTGGGAGATAAAATGCAGGGCATCTATTCAAATTTGGCTTATTTGAAGGAGGATTTTTAAAATATGTCAAAGGTAATACAATTAATTAATCCATATATGACATGTGTAATTGAATTTAATATAATTACCACTTATATGATGATTTTTCAAAATAAGTGTATATATATTATAACATCATTTTCTTTGTGTACGATTGACGTAATATCTCTGATGTATTATAGAGTTTTTCTATATAGAGACATTGTTCACTTATATAATAAACCATTAATCTTTAATCTTTATCGACATCTTAGTCAAATTCTTATTATGGAATCTTTAATTTGGCTGTCTATAGAACAAAATAAACTTGATAATTAATTACATAGAATTCTACATTGTGAAACCAATATATTGATTAATGAGTGAGTTTAAACTGTAAATTAATATAATAAATTCAACAAAATAAGAATAGGTAGAAATATTTTGAACTTTAGATAATTTATTTTCATATGCAATATTCTTAAATATATTTTCATACTTTGAAGATGTTTGTGTTGAATCCTTAATTCAATGTCGGGCTTACATATGAATAATTACGTGTTACAAACTATCATATAAAGTTAAACCCACTTAAAAGTGATCTATTAATGTTTTCGATAATTTGTGTTTTAATATATCTAATATGATGTGAGCTTTTAATATGTATAGACTTAAGGGTAATTTTTATTCTTATAATAGACTAAAATAGGAATACTGAAAGATGACATAGAAGTTATCTGTATGCAGTGGTTATAGTCGATATATTGCACGTAACATTTTATTCTTTTTTGACATCCCATAATTAAAGAGAGTGCACGAAAGTTATAGATTCGGTGTCTTGATTTGGAAAGTAAACCCCATGGTTCTATAGAATAATTAAGAATTATGGATTTGGTGTGTTTTCGCATATTTGTCTATTGATTTTTAATAATACAACACGAATATTCCTAAAATTTAGGTGACAGTTTTCACTAACGGTTAATTATTTTCTAACATTTTGAATAATTTTGTTATTACTTTTGTTTGATAAATTATAATTAAATTATCATTCAATTGTTAATAGATGGGATAAATCCAACAACAACGTTTTTTAGTAGAGAAGTTGTTATATATCTGTTTTGTGCAAATAAAACACATAAATTATGTATAATTGTAAGTTGAAAAGAACATTCACCACTTTTAGAGGCTTTGATAAAGAGTAATAAAAAAAATGAGAAAAGAAACTTGAATGAAAACTAGTTATACCATTGTTGAACGAAAGATAAATCAATTTTACCATTTTATTTGAACGCCTCATTTTATTTTACTATCTCAATTTTACCATTTATTTTTTAATATTAATAAAGCCATAAACAATATTGTATAAGTTAACGTGTACAAACTAATATGACATGAAGATATTAATCAAAAGGGGATAACAATTATTTATAGTATCATTATTCTTTATTTTTTGGATTACCCCTCCTTTTAGAATAAGAGTTAATTTGAACTTGAACCTATAAAAAAAAGGATATTCATCAAATTGAACCATGAATTCCAACCTTAATCAGATTCAACCTATTCCATTAAAATTGAATTGCTGATGAAGTTAACTTGGTCATTATAAAAGCCTTGTTTCACAACTTTTGATTGTTCACAAACACCTTTGAATCTCTTCACTTTGATCTTGCCTTTTGGCTTCCCAAACTCATGCATGTCAGTCAACGCAATCGGCACCGTAGCTTCACAAAATCAAATCACGAGGCTCGCTGCAACATATCCAAAAAAACAAAGCAAAAATTATCACTTTAAAGCAACAAGCCAAAAATAAAATTTAGAGAGAAAACAAAACGAGGGCGCAGTAGTCGTTTTACGATACCGATCTACTTTCAAAAACAAAAAATGCTACTGTCTACAGGCTACAGCTCATGCGGGTCTCGCCTTCTTGGAAAATTCGCCATCAATGGTCCTTTTGAAGCTCCGCAATTTTTAAACTTCATTGTTATCTAATAAACGTATATTATTTAATTTGATTCTATGTATTATCTTCTTTAAATATTCATATATTAGTTGGTGGGGCCAAAATCATCATTTCACATGCTAATGAGGTGTTAACGGAATGGAAAGGTTGAAATTCATGGGTTGATTTTGATGAACCTCATTTTTTATGAGGTACGAGATGAAAATACCCCTATATTTTTTAAAGAAACGTAATTCTAAAATTTGTTATAATTCATTGAGAAGTAGGGGTAATCAAATCAGTTGGGGTCACTGCTTACAAACATATTCCTCATGTACGGTAACGACAGTTTCTTTTCAAGATTATTGCTCAATTGAAAACCATTAAAAAAAAAAAAAAAATTGCCGCCTAAATTAATACAATTTTCCCGCCATTTACAACACCCAGCATCATTTTGCCCTCTTGTCTTTCTTATCAAAACCCTAGAGAGAGAAAAGCAGGAAGCAAGAGACGAAAATCAGCAGCGAGCAATAGACAAAAAACTAAATCTCGGGAGAACAGTCTGATGAAGGACGAGCAGCCAGTAGTAGCTGGCCGGCGCCGTAGCCGAGGAGCGGAGGCGTCCGCGCGAGCCGAAGCCTTGGAAAGGCTCAAAGCGCTGCGCCGCGGCGGACGGAGATCCGGAGATTCCGTAGGATACAATATCAAATTAGAGAATCCGATATACGACACCGTAGCGGAGGACGAGTATGACGCCCTGGTGGCGCGTCGGCGTGAAGAGGCGCGTGGATTCATCGTGGACGATGATGGTCTCGGATACGGCGACGAGGGACAAGAAGAAGATTGGTCGGTGGCTGGCCTCCCTTCGTCGTCCGATGACGAATCATTGGATGGCCAAAGATCGATTAAGAAGCAGAGAATTGAAAAAAGGGGAAAGAAAGAAAATAATCAAAACGTCAGGAAGCCGAATCCATCGCTGACTGCTGCGGCGGCCATGATGGGGAAACAGAGATTGTCGGCTATGTTAACATCGACAGCGATGTTTAAAAAATCCAAAGATGAGAAAGTTAAAGAAAGTGAGAGTGTTATTGATGAAGTTTTAGCAGAATTTGCGCCGGATGAAGCAGATCGAGAGCGGCGTAGAAGGTCCGTTTCAAGTAATATTAAGAGTTTCGTTTCTGTTAATTCTGTAAAGACCAACAGTCAATTAGTTACAAACTCAACGAATTCAGTAAAAGAAAATTCTGATTTGATAAATAATTTTGTACAAATTCAGAATTGTGATGTGGTTGAGGAATCAAAAGAATTGAAATGGGAATCTGATAATAGTACTGAACTGACTAAGAGAGATAACATTGTTGAAGTGAAAGATGAAGTAAATGAGGACGTGAAGGAATGTAAAAAACTAAATGCTAAGATTAGTACTGAGAAGGATCCATTGTTGAGTGCAACTGCAGGGTGGAAGGAGGTTAGCGGAGGTAATATGGTATTGGATGAGGGGAAAAGTGGTTTGAGTTGTCAGGAGTCGGAATTTGAGGTGGATGACGATGGATCATTGCCTTTTTACATTCTTGATGCTCATGAACAGCTTTCTGGGGCTAATATGGGAACCCTCTACCTCTTTGGGAAGGTAATGTGACAAATTCATTTCATTTTGTGATCAATTTACATGATTTTGCAGAATCTGAATTAGGAAATTTGAAGCACACCTCTGATTTATGGATTGGATTTTTTGGCTGAGTTTGGTATTGTTAATGTTTGGAAAGTGATATTATATAGCCAGTCAAATGGGTAGTTTGGCTGGAGAGTCCATGCATTTTCATTCTCTAATTTTTGCTACTTGTCAATATCTTAAACCGAGTTATATCTTTGACCATATCAGCGAGCTAGTGACATATAAAGATGAGACTAAACCAATCTAGAGCTTGAGTTGGCTTGGTTTCATTAAAAATCTTTAGATAGATAACCTGGAAACTTTATATTCTTCCGCTCTGCTCAGGCTATAATCTATTCAATTTCGCTTAGATTTTTAGGTTGTCAGTTTGTGCTGTTACAACTCACAACCATCTGATAATAAGGTACTTTCATTACTCTTGTTGTGCATTCTTTCGCATTTCTTTAATGTTAAATCATTTCTTTAATGCTGAAATCTGACCTCAGTAGCTGCATATTTATATCCATTAATGGAAATGGTCTTTTGTTTGCCTTAACATTCCTATTTTACTGCTTGGCTTCTATTAGTGGCATCTTTTCCCCAATGATTTGGATGGTAATTATGAATGACACAGATACTCTACTGAGCACCAACTCTCTCTTAATTCCTTTCAATAGTTTCTACTCTCTAGAGATATTTTGTCCAAGACTCTAGAAAATTATTGCTTTTGGGGCATCTTATATAATTTTTATCCCTTTCTTTTTTCTAGATAAGTTCTGTTAATTTTCGCTATGAATTTTCTATTGTGATGTGTCTTTGCATGTGTATAATTGTTTTATTGCTTGTTTTACATCTATATACAAATAACAACCTTAACAACTGTTATCTGTCATTGCTGTTAAGGTCAAAGCAGGAAGCACACATCATAGTTGCTGTGTTGTTGTTAAGAACATGCAGAGATGTGTATATGCTATTCCAAATGGTCCTCTGTTTCAGACTGATGAGATTATGAAGCTTGAGAAAGATGCCGAAGAGTCTCGTATTTCTCCCATGGCTTTCCGGAAAAAGTTGCAAGTATGAGTATTTACATATTCATGCAGCAATGCAGTATGAGTATTTACATATTCATGCAGCAATGCAGTCAAATATATTCACTCTTTCCCCCTCCTCCCTGTTCTGCTGTATATGTTATTGATGCATTTTTGTTGTTTTATTTTGTAGGATGTGGCTTTAGGATTAAAAACTGAAATCGCAAATCAGTTGCTAAATCTCAATGTTTCAAATTATATTGTGTCACCGGTTAAGGTTTGCAGACTCAATCTTTATGCTTCAAAGAAATGCATTGATAAATTTGCATACTACTCGATGCTGTTGTAACTTAGTTAATAATTCTTCATTTTGTTCCTTTGATTCACTTTGGTGCTCGTTCCTGGCTTATACAGAGGAGATATGCATTTGGGCAAGCTGAAATACCTGCTGGGGAGAATTATGTTCTCAAGATCAATTATCCATTCAAGGTATATCCCTAAACCTAAATGTGTGAATCAGATCAGGAAAGCAGTTTAAGCCATCACATTATTTGTTCAATCTTTTTATTGCCAACCATTCACCTGTTTGTTTTCCTGCTACTGTAATTTGAATAAGGTTAAATTCTGAAAAGTTAATTGTGAACCTTGACTCACATACTGCTGTTTTCATGATTGTCAAGATATGACTCTTCCATTAGGGATGAATGCTTGCATTTTGTTATTGCAGGACCCACCACTTCCAGCAGATCTAAAAGGAGAAAACTTCTGCTCTCTTCTTGGAACTCATAGCAGGTAAAAGTAGTTAGCATGGGTTTTTAACTTTGTTTGTCTTCTCTGTCTTCTGATTAGGGGAATTAGTGAGTTGACATGCTTTAGGAATTGAATGGATTGCTTGATACAAACTGGGTGGATCAACTAGTTATAATCTCTTGTGTTCTTCCATATGACTTGTTGATATATTATAAATTCTTGAAGCTCACTAGTTGATAGGATGAAAGTCCATGAGATTCATTGGACTATTTCTTATGCCATGCCTTCCGCAAATGCTAATAATCAATGCATTTTTGTTTTTGGATGAAAGAAAGGAACACTGACTGGTGTAGTCACATGCAGTGCCTTGGAACTTTTTCTTGTTAAAAGGAAGGTAAAAGGACCATCTTGGCTATCAATTTCAAAGTTTTCTAGCTGTCCTGCTCCTCAAAGGGTGAGTCTCCGAAATATGGGCATCTTATATTGCTTAATTATGAATGCTTGTAGTTTCAACTGCAACTGCTTGGTGTACTCTTTGACAGGTGAGCTGGTGCAAATATGAGATCACTGTGGACTCTCCAAAAGATATACGAGTTTCATCATCCTCAAAGCATGTAGCAGAGGTTCCTCCAGTGACTGTCACTGCTATAAACTTGAAAACTGTTTTCAACAAAAGGCAGGATGTGAATGAAATTGTATCTGCATCGGTTGTCTGCTGTCACAAGGCAAAGGTTAGTTTTGCAGTCTTTGTTAGCTATCCTACTTTGACATTAGTACATGGATTCTTCCTTCTTGGTGATTGTGAGAAATGGGTTTGCTATTATTCGTTTTGGTTGGAATATTGTAAATTGAGTTACACTTCAATTTGCAAAATATGTCTCATAGCAATTTTGCTAGTGATGTAACCTGGGAAGATGGCATTAAACTTGATTTTGCAACTAGTTGGATTTCTGTTTTTAATGGTGTTGTACCTAAACTTGTTAGAACTAGTACAATTTCAAGCTGGTCTACGCTGTGTGATTAGTTTTTATAGGTTATATGATTTATTATTGGCTCATGTACTCCAATTGCTGTTATTCTGGCTTAGAAAATTGTTATTTCTACTAAAATAAGTACTGCTTTTGTTGTATTTTTCTTTAAGATTGACACTCCCATGTTGGCATCGGAATGGAAGAAACCGGGAATGCTGAGTCATTTTACTGTAGTTCGCAAGCTTGATGGAGGCATATTTCCAATGGGTTTTAACAAAGAGGCAACAGATAGAAATTCAAAAGCTGGATCAAATGTTTTATGCTCTGAAAGCAGGTACATTGTAATTATAAATCTTGCTGTCTTTCAAAATTCCTGTTTCTTCTGATTGGCTGCCAACTTTCCATGATTGTGTTTTTGGTTGCTTCTGTTGAGTATTTTTTGACATTATGTTGCAGTGAGAGAGCCTTGTTAAACCGTTTGATGATTGAATTATACAAGTTGGACAGTGATGTTCTTGTTGGACACAATATATCTGGGTTTGACCTTGATGTTCTCCTTCACAGAGCCCAGGTGAGAATATCTTTCTTTTGCTTTCCATATGGTAGTTTGTAAATGCTCTATCATAGATAGTAAATTGTTGGCTCATTGGTGTTCCTTTCTTATATGCATGAATGCAGTCTAATAGGTAACTGTGGGTTAATATCAAACCAAATGCAAATTTATACATTTTCATTGCTTTTATATAGACATTCAACCTTTAGAATTGGCATTTCCATAACATTAAAGTGGGATAGGAATGAACACATGTAATTATTTTCTCAGTCTCTTCCCTTGTATTGTTTAAAATGCTTGTTTTTCTGCTGCGCTCATCTGATGTAGTTGTATTGAATTTCCATCTCGCCTGTAATGTGCTTGTACTATTCTCATGCAGGTTTGTAGAGTGCCTAGCAGCATGTGGTCAAAGATTGGCCGTCTCAAGCGTTCTGAAATGCCAAAGCTTAGAAAAGGAAGAACCATTTTTGGATCTGGAGCAAGTCCAGGGATCATGTCTTGCATTGCTGGTCGGCTCTTATGTGACACATTTTTGTGTTCACGTGACCTATTAAGAGAGGTATATCATTTGGCTGGTTTATTACACCCTGAATGCACTTATTATTTGTTTTATTCAATTTCGTTTGCTTCTTGTCTTCTTACAGGTCAGTTATTCTTTGACACAACTTGCAAAAACTCAGTTGAACAAAGACCGGAAGGAGGTTGGCCCACATGATGTTCTGAAAATGTTCCAAACGTTGGAATCTCTTATGGAACTTGTAAGTTCTGATGCTTGCTTTGACCAGTTCTGCGCACCATGTTTGATATTGAGATAAGGAACTGCAGTTTGAATATCAAAGAATTATTTTAACTCCCCAAGGGAACAACCTAATAGGTTTCATTGCTTGTGATAAAAGCAAGAGCTCGAGGTTTTAAATCTCCTTTCACCAAAATAGCATGTCCGAATTCCAATATAAAGTTAATTTTCATTCCATTACCATTGATTCTTACAATGTTTTCATTATATATATATATATTTGAGTAAATACAATGTTTGTCCATTATCATAAATCAAAGCATTCTTTTCACTTTTTAATGTTATCCTGTGCTTTGGTTCCTATTTTCTGTAACTAAGCATTAAGTTATTTTAAGTTCTGAACTGAGGATTATTTTAAAACCCTGAAATTCATAGGGTGAGTTACTGCTGAATGTTTAAGGCCCATTTTATGATGCCGACTTCAAAATTGGGTGCTCAATGTTATTGCATATTATGTGTGGACGAAAAGCCCATTTTGCATGATGGTCGGTCAATGTGTTCTCCAATGGATACAATTCACAGTTGTTGAAAACTTGAAATGAATGGATAACTTTATGTCAGCTAATATCTAAAGCCTTTGAGACACCATTGATCATTATGATGGTTGTTCGAAAATGATATTATTTTCATGTTCTCTTCTCCAGTTGAATACAGTGGTTCAGTTGATATTACCTATGTGATGTAGTACATAATAAAGGTGCTCAATAGCTTGAGCACTTGTTAGTAGAGGTGATTTTTGAGCCTACTTTGACAAGTTTGGTTTTTTCTAAAACATGGATAGCGGTTCAATGGGTGTATTTTGTTATTCAAGACTGGAAAACTAGATGCTACTGTGTGCCAGGAGAGTATGATTCTCATCGTGTTTGTAATGGTTTCAGATTGAATATGGTGAAACAGATGCATGGTTATCTATGGAGCTCATGTTCCATTTGAGTGTTCTTCCCCTCACTCGACAACTGACAAACATCAGTGGTAATCTTTGGGGGAAAACCCTTCAAGTAAGTTATTGCTGTAATTTTCCTTTTCTGCTTTTGTTTTCTGATAAAACCTGTTCACCAACTTGACATGGAAAATCCTTCAGGGTGCTAGGGCACAGAGAGTGGAGTATCTTCTATTACATGCATTCCGTGCAAAGAAATATATTGTCCCAGACAAGTTTACATATGTTAAGGAAACAAAAATGGCAAAGCAGAGAAGCAATCATGGCGTTGAGGATAGAAATGTTGAAGAGTTAACTAATGAAGATGCAAACTTTGACAATGATACTTCACACAATGACCACAGAAAAGGAAAAAGAGGTCCTGCCTATGCAGGAGGATTGGTTTTGGAGCCAAAAAAGGGTTTATATGATAAATATATATTGCTTCTCGACTTCAATAGTCTTTACCCTTCTATTATTCAGGTAAAATAACATTTTAATCCCCATCCTCACTCTCCCTATGCATGTGTGTGCACACTTACACTTACATGTCCTTATGTTGCTACGCTGGTTTCTGTTGTTTAATAAGCTTAAATAGGTAATATATTTTACAGGAATACAATATCTGCTTCACGACAGTTGAAAGATCTCCAGATGGATTAGTTCCTCACTTACCGTCTAGTAAAACAACTGGAGTTCTACCGGAGGTATTCTTTATTGCATTTGAATCATATTGCGATATTTTTTAGAATACTAGAATCTGAAAACTTGTTTTAAAATTGTAATTTTATGTTCTGATAATTTAGCTCTAAAAGGATAGCTTTTGAACTGTGAACAAAATCACAGAAACTCAAGAAAAGTAGGAAAAAGTTGCTTAATCTGTTCTTGTTCTAATTTTGCAACTTCTTAAGCTCTTTCATGTTTTGAATTTGAGATTCTTAGGATACTGGTTGGACAAGACACGTTTGGTGTTATTATTTGAATAAAATTAAATATAATCCAAGATTGTTAAGTGAAACTTCTACATGTTTTGTGTGCTTACTGATTGCGGCGATGTTCTGCTTCTAAGACTGTCCTATGCATTAATCATGGATTTCCAGTTACAAACTCATAATCTTTCTCTACTTCAATTTCCAAAGCGTGATTGTGCGCTTTAAATTTATGTGTTCTTTCTCTCCGTTTGTAGTTGCTTAAAAATTTGGTTCAGAGAAGAAGAATGGTTAAGACATGGATGAAGACTGCATCTGGTCTCAAGATCCAGCAGCTTGACATTCAGCAGCAAGCATTAAAGCTTACTGCAAATAGGTTTGTTCTTAGATTTGTTTTCTGTGGGTTATGAATGTGCACTTTAACTTCTGTGATTGCTGTTTCATTCCAACTTAATTTTATTCCATCTCACTTTACATGGCTGATATGTTCAATGTTGCAGTATGTATGGATGCCTTGGGTTTTCCAATTCAAGATTTTATGCAAAGCCTCTTGCAGAGCTTATAACGCAACAAGTAAGAGAAACATATATACTTAGCAAGGCAATGCCATTTATAATGAGATGTTCTAATCATTGAGCAAGTCACATGATTATGCAGGGAAGGGAGATTCTACGGAGCACTGTTGATCTTGTTCAGAATAATTTGAACCTAGAGGTCATTTCTTGTACATTCATATCCATAACTTGTGAATGTTTTCTTAGTGACCATGTCAGAATTATCTCATTTGTGTAGATATATGTAGTTGTTGAAGGATGCATTTACCTTGTCTCTTGCAGGTAATCTATGGTGATACAGATTCAATTATGATACATAGCGGAATAGATGATATTGCAAAAGCAAAAGCTATTGCTGGGAAAGTCATCCAGGAGGTGAGATTATAACTGTCTTCCTGTACTTGATGAATGTTGACATAAATATTGTATTGCAAAAGATTCAATTTGTGCCTTCTTGATGTATTTCTAAAGAGATTAAATCTATCTGGTGCTTCAAATTAGATTGGGGTGAGAGATCCATAGATTTATTCATTTTCTGGGAATTTGCACTTTGTTAAATTTTGACTTGAATGAACAAAAATTATAATTAAGCTCGTGTATCCTAGACAGTTTGAGAATAAGATAGCAAATTATTAACTCCAAAAAAAGAAAAAAATAAATAACAATGTGGAGCTATATGAGTGACTTCTATGTTATCTTGATTTTAGGTTAACAAGAAGTACAAGTGTCTAGAAATTGATCTTGATGGATTGTACAAGAGAATGCTGCTGCTTAAGAAGAAGAAATATGCAGCTGTCAAGGTGCAGTTCAAGGATGGAATGCCGTATGAGGTACATTTATTTTTTATTACTCTTGGACATTTCTAACTATTGGACAAGTAACGTCACTTGTCAATACAAGTGTTTGACACTCTTATGGTCAATTGTAGAAGAATGCACTTTGTTACCATGGTTGTAATATAACTTCACATGGTTGCAAGCTTGATAAGTGTTGGATTCTCTATGGTACTGTATGGAAATGCAAAACAGTTTTTTGTTTTTACATGCACAAACGTACACAGTTTATTGTCTGTCTAGATTGTCCAGAATTCTAGTGGTAGATTCTTTAACTTGCCCAGCTTTTGAATCAATATGATAACTTTGTGAATGCAGGTTATTGAACGTAAAGGTCTTGATATGGTTCGTCGTGATTGGAGCTTGCTTTCAAAGGAAGTGGGGGATTTCTGTCTAAGTCAAATACTGTCAGAAAGGTACGTGATGTCATTCCTACCCCAAGAACAATGATGGCACATTTGTTTGTGCTAAGTTGGAAATTTGAGTAGAATGATTGAATTACTGATCTGTTTAAAATGTTTGGCTCTTGGGCTCTCAGGTCATGTGAGGATGTTGTTGAATCAATTCACAACTCTCTTATGAAGGTGAAGTTATACTAACTTTGTAATTCATACTTATTCAGTTTTGCTGACTAACGTGTTCATGCTTCAAACCCCATAGATATATCACTGAGAAATTTAACTGACTGTCAGTCATGTATGCATATCTAACAGGTCCAGGAGGACATGAGAAGTGGACAAGTGGCACTTGAGAAATATGTCATTACAAAGACACTGACTAAACCACCTGAAGCGTACCCTGATGCCAAAAACCAACCACATGTTCAAGTGAGCTTGATAATTCTTCATTTCCTTAATTAGAAGTATCTATAATCCCAAGTAATTTCTTCCTCCATTTATTTAATCCAATGCATGAGGTTTACATTTGCCTGCCACGTTCCAGGTGGCACTGAGATTGAAGCAAAGTGGTTATTCTACCGGTTGCTCTGCTGGTGATACTGTACCATATATAATTTGTTGTGAGCAGGTTTGAGATGTAGTGATTTGTTTTCATCAAGTTAGTAGCCTTTGAGCATAGATTTCTTTGATGCTAAGATGTTATATTAATTGTAGATTTCTCCTTCCTTTTCTGGGCAGGGTACAAGTTCAGGTAGTTCAGTAGGGATTGCTCAGCGTGCTAGACATCCTGATGAATTGAAAAAAGGTGATGGGAAATGGATGATTGACATTGATTACTATGCGTCTCAGCAGATTCATCCCGTAGTATCACGTCTATGTGCTTCAATTGAGGGTACGAGCCCAGAGCGCTTAGCTGATTGTTTAGGGCTTGATCCATCCAAGGTAAGAGCATCTCTCTAGGCCAGACCGATTTTCAGTGAATTAATGCTTCCTTCTTTATTCATGCCTAAGTATTGATTTATGGTTTTTTCAGTTCCAAAGTAAACCAAGTGAAACTATGAGCAGTGATCCTTCCAGCTCTCTGTTGTTTGCTGTAGGAGATGAGGAGAGGTAATGATTACATTTTTTTAATCTTTTTTAATAAAAAAGAAAGATTATCAAAAAGATAAAAAGAGTATATATGAGTGATAAATGTTACATAAAATGAATTAAGAACACCACCCCAAGAATTTAGGAGAAGTTTCTGAATGATTACTTGTTTTCACCGTTCATGTGCATATTTGGTCACACTTTTAGCTATATTTTTGTGTCGTGCAGTATTTAGAGAATAACGTACACGCTATTTACATGTGCCAAAATTATGTAATTATATGTTGAATCACTTATTACACTCTATGATATCCAAGCACATGTATTCTTTTTCATCACTGTGGTTCATTTCCTTGTAAAAGTTTTTCTAAATTTTAACTGTCCCCCTATGATCTTGTAGATATATACATATCAGCAACACTTTCTTTGTTAATTAGGATAATGAAATTAGTATATTGGACGTTCTGGGTAGCTTTCACAACAAATAAAAGTAATGCATTAATGCAAGTTATAAATTGGATTGCAGATATCGGGGTTGTGAGCCATTGATCTTGTCATGTCCCAGCTGTTCTAGTACTTTTGATTGTCCAGCTGTCTGCAGTTCCATTTGCATGTCAGTCAGTGAGAAGCCAAGTAAGCCAGAAACAGAGTATAACTTTTGGCGTACATTGCGTTGTCCTAAATGCCCCGAGGAAGTTGAAGCGGGTAGAATATCCCCTGGAATGATAGCCAACCAGGTAATTATACTGAAAATTGTGCTCCACGAAAATATTGTTGAATTCGAGACGTTAGACCTTTCACTAAACTTGTCTATTGCACTCGTACTGTGTCACTCAATAAAGCCCTTGCAGTCCAAATTGTCATCTAGAATTAAGTTGTTAGCTAGGTGGTGTAGGAACATTAGTTTGAAAGATGCTTTTCCATCTTCAACCTTCAATGTCCAGCAGAATTTGGATAAATTAATATTTGATGAATTAGTAATCCTAATTAAATAATAATTTTTATTATTTTTAACTTGGGACCAATATGGTAAATTAAAAGTTCAAAAAATTTATAAGATAATAAATTTTTTAAATTTCTATTTTCTTATTGGACCCATCCCCCTGTACAAATTAGTAATCACCTATTTTGAAATTAAATCCGTATGTTATGTCTAAGTAACTTTTGTTTCTCGATGTTGTTTGTTTCTTCTTGAAATTATTTTTGACTTAGATCTCATCTCTAATTTTTTGTAATGAGAAAAGAGATCCTAATTAGTATTGTTGTTTTGCAATAAGAAATTAATCAATATCAGCATAAAATTATCATTTTTAAAATGTAAAAATAAAATTTGTACCACAATCTTATTACTACCAATGTGATGCAACTAACTATTATTTAAGTAAAGCATAATAAATGCAAAATCTAGGTAAATCAATACTATAAACGTGATCAAATTTTTTTAAAATAAAAAATATCTTCATAAATTTATAATTTATTGATTAATTGATATTTGTTAAATTAATAGAGTTCTAAAACCGTGCTTTGTCTGTCAGGTCAAGAGGCAAGCGGATGGGTTTGTCTCGATGTATTACAAGGGCTTAATGATGGTAATCTACCTCTTGTAGAATATAGTATTCGGTTACAAATAAATAACTTGTCTACCTATTATTTGATTTTAATCATCAGTGATTATTGAATTTTATCATTGATTTATTTTGCTCTCAGTGTGACGATGAAACTTGCAAATACACCACCTGTAGTTTGAACCTTCGGCTGATTGGTGATGCTGAGAGAGGGACGGTTTGTCCAAACTATCCTCGCTGCAATGGGCGTCTTGTACGAAAGGTTTTCACCCCAATTTCATATAATTAATAATTTCTCAAGATATATTTATCATATAACTAAAGAATTTATGGGTGTAATTTGTGCCTTCTTTCACCAGTACACAGAAGCAGATTTGTATAAGCAGCTTACTTATTTTTGCCATCTGTTGGACACTCAACGCGGCATAGAAAAGGTTAATTTCATTTTTCTTAAATGTTTTGCCATTTTTTGTTTGTTCAGCATACTATTTAATACAATGGCATTGTGTATTGATCTTTTTTCTTTTGTTATTGGGAGGAGCAGATGGAGATTAGTGCTAAAATACCACTAGAAAAAGAGTTGAACAAGATTCGACCTGTGGTTGCTTTGGCGGCATCAACAGTTCAAAGGATTCGCGAGCGCTGTGCCTACGGCTGGGTAAAGCTGAACGACATTGCCATCTCGGTATGAATTAACCAACAAATTCAATTCAATCTGTATTTTTAAAATCTCTGTTGTAAATATTAGCGCGCGCGCTTGTATTCGCTAGTAAAGTTTTGTTTTGCTGACTGATTCAACATTTATCTCAGAAATGCTTCATAATTTCATTTGATTTGCTCTAGTCCTATTGCAAATTTTCGAAGCCAAAAGAGATCCAGACTGAAGATGACATTCATTGAACTGTTGAAATGATTGTTTATGCTAATTTTTTTTTTAAAAATATTATAGTGATAATGACTACAAATTGGACATCTCAATAGTCAATAGCACGATAATTTTTTAGATGGCGTCAACACAACCTGTCAACCTCATTATCACACGTTCAAGCCCCCCAAAATTGCCACCACAATCCAACGCCGCATTTGGTCAACTTTGATATATTTAGGTCATGGGACCTTCCTATCTGGAAAAGAAAAAGGAGGAAGCGTGCTGGGATTTCCGCCTGGTTTGGCCTCAATTTGTAAAGTTTCGGGTTTATATCGCAAGCTAGGCTCAGCACTTGTGTTAAGGCAAACGCTTTACTCCCCAACTCTCAATTGAAAAAAAATATTCTTTTTCTCTCTCAAGTTTTTGTTTCTAACTTGTAAAATATTATGATAGAAAATTTTAGTGTGTAACGAAAAACTTGGGTCGCTGATCAGTAAAGCGGAAAAGTAAAACGTTGTACCATACAGTGTAGATACTCTTACAACCGTTGAATATCCAAACAGCATTAAAAATCAATAATAGTTGTCAGGACAAGGACAAGAAATGGAGCGGATGGGGGAAAAAAACAATTGAATTATAATAGTAAAGAAATCAAAATCATGGTTCCTGTAACTTTCAAATTACATTATTATTATATGAAGTGAACTTATGTATGCCTTTGACTATTTGAAGAAGCTCCTCCAATTCTGATGGAATCATTACTTGCAAATTTGTACATCATTCAATGCAATTTATCTTCATTCCTACCTTATTGCAACTCCCCAACAGGTGCCTCGTTGAGCCAGAGGAAATGAATGAAGTCATACAATTTGGCACTTACACTAACCTGCATAACATAAAGTAACCTTTTTCTCATTTCCAAGTAATGCATTGGATGGAGCATATTAAGCAAGATATATTTAGAGTACCTTGTAAGGTGTTGGGTTCAGTCTCCTCATGTGATCAGGCCGCATTTGCTCTAACTGTTTGATACAGCGCTCTCTTGTGTCCTTGAGAGTTGGTAAATCTTCTCTTCTCTTATCTGCAAGGAACAGAAACCGGTTTAGACATGGGTCTGACTAGAAACAAACTGCTTATAAAAGGACCATTCAAAGTACTTAAAAATTGTACGTCTCCGAAGACCATCGGATAGTCCCCACCTGAGCTCCCTGGCCAGTAACACTTCAGGAGCTCTTCGACTTTCTGTGGCACCACATATGCTCTCTTTGATTCATTGAAAGGGTGACGACACAAAATTCGTTCTCCCACCTGCAAATTTACAATGTGATGAAAATGAGGTCTTTCTCCGTACATCATTACAATCATCATATAAATGATAATGCATGTAGACATGGAATATATTGACAACGGCTAATTACCACAAAGCAAGACTAGCCTATCTAGTGGTCAATTAGTGACTCACACTCTTTCCTATTTCTGGATTCAAAGCAGTGAGCATCGAAGGAAAGCAGAACTGAACGCCACATGCAGTACAATTATAGTGAATAACACAAGTTGACTTTTACCTTTGGAGGTGGTTCATTTTCTCCAGTCATTATGTCCACAAGGGGGTAACCTTCTTTGCCATACAATCTGTAAGACCGTTTCTTACATGGTATAGAGACCTAGTCACCAGAAAAGGAATAATAATTACAGAACGATCAGAGATGCTGCTATAAGTTTATAGGAAGCATGTTCAAACCTTTGAAACATCTTCAGAGAGTTTGATGCGAGGCTGCTTATTTATCTCCACAAGCTTGAAAACACAGCCTAAAGCAGCCTGAGCATAGCAAGTGACCAGATAGGTTCCTATTCCAAATGCATCTACCTCATGACCCTTCATTTCAAAAAAAGAAAAGGCTGAAACATTTAAAACATCCAAGTGTAATATGATGTTTCTAACATCATAAAAATGCACAAATTGACGTATATCATCCTGCATCCATATTATATAAAAGGGTGAAAGAATAATGTATAGTAGTGCCAATCCTTGGTCAGCTTGATATCAATGAAACACAACATACTCATCAGAGAAGATGCTTCGAGGTGTATCTTATATCCATGGGAGCCTATGAATATTAATTGCAGTGTATGTCAAGGAAAACCTTTTTTAGAATCTTTTTAACACATTCGTGAAGTTCTGAAGCAATGTGGAAATATGCTTATTTGAAGCACCTTTGAATTTAGAGTTTACCTGTTTGTTTAAAGCATCTAAAGTTTCCTCATTTAAATCATTACTAGCAGTAATGCTCATCTTCTCAAAATCAGGCACTCCAAATTCTTTTTCAATGGTGCGAAAGAACTTGCGGGCCTCACAAGACAGATACGCTAAATCACCAGAGTCCAATCTAATGCCTACAGCTTTATACCTGCACAGCACCTCAACTAAACTCAGCCCAGAAATTATGTGATTAAATAATTAATTGGAATATAAGCAACATGGTGAATCTTAAAGATATTAAAATGAAAGGAGAATGATAAAATCACAAAATATGTTGATGGCACAGAAAGAGAAAACACAAGGACCAACAAAACAAAACATATGATCATGGATGATTCTCAATATGAGGAAAAATGATAAAGGGAGCAACAATATCACATTTTCACCTGTCTAATATAAGAGGGAATGAATAGATTTTATAAGTTTAAATGTCAGAACAATATTTGAATTCTAAAGTTCCAACAGATATATCTAAAGATATGTGCACGACTGCAGCCAGAGCACAAAGTAGTAGGATGTTTACAATTTAACTGAGAATACTTCGTGTCTACCCATCAAATAAAGTGGTGTCATCATCACCATCATTTCCATAATCAGCAACTCTTACTTTTTTGCTTGACAAATTAAATTCATGCTGTACAAAACTTAAAACATGAGGCAGAAACCGTACCACTCAAGGCTCAGGTGGAAAGGCATACCAGAAAAGGAAAATGGGAACTGTTTGTGTGCATGTTCGCATAAAAAGTAGCTCTCTTATTCGAGTAAAGAGGATAAAGGTATAAAGCTTTCAGACATACCCCAAATCATTGAGTGCTAGAGCAACCGCACAAAAGTTGGGAACCCCACTCCTCATAACCTAGTATTGAACCCCATTATTAACAAGTATGTATGATTAATGCAAAATGAAGATATTAGACTTAAATAAGTTAAAAAATGGCAACATATTTATTAAAAGTAGAAAATAGAACCATATAAAACAGCACATTGCCCATGTTTGCCAACTAAAATCTACTTCTGACAAATACCTACATGTCTTGCATGCTTATGTAAAATACATCACAAGATTTAGATGACATTCATAAATAGTTTTAGAAAAGAAAATCTGGTTAGTACACTAACTATTAAGTAGCAAGAGTGAGATAGATGACATTCATAAATAGTTTTAGCCAACTAAAAAGGGGAACAAAAATTCATTTTTTGCTTGTTTTTGAGAATTTGCAAATAAACCATATCAGATGTTTAATCAGGCAAATGACTCAAGCAACTACGCCACTTAAACCATCGGCAATTTAATGCTGAATATACATGCAGATGAGTAAGAGAGAGAGAGAGAGAGAGAGAGAGAGAGAGAGAGGATTCGGGAATTAAGCTAGAAGATGAAAATAAATTTCGTACAGTACTTAAAACTAAAGAGATCTGAGATCAAATGGTTAATGAAAAGCCCACTTGAAAATGTTCGCTTACATCATATGTGTCCACGAGAGCTAGGAAGTTATTGGGGAACGCTAAGGCATAGGAGATGAAAGCTGCTAACTCGCTTTGATTTGTCTCACCAAAAATGCCATGTAATGACTTTGACCACTGTAAAGAAAGGAGAAAAATTAGTAAATCATTAGATAAAGGGATAGGTAATGACTAGTAAAAGAAAAACAGACCATAAATAAAACAGGAAAACTACTTTCCAGAAGAAGTGATGGTTTCTACAATGTATCTGCAAAGGTACAAGTAAAATACAGATACAACAACGAGCATTTGCTGTATAGAAGTAAGTTGAAATTGAAGCCATTGGAAACAAGAACAAATTGAACTAATTGATCTCATCAAAATGCAATTTAACAGATGTGACAACTGCAAAGCAACCAGATCAACCAGTTGCAAACTAGGGAAGAGGGGAAAAGGAAATATTAGACACAATTAGCTGCAGTCGTACAGATAACAGGAACAGACAACATTTTCTATTTGTAAGGTATGGTTGAAATTCTCCTGCGGAGTCCACACTTCTGTTTCACTGCCACATGTGTTCTAGTGTGCCAAGATGTTTTTCTCAAAAGAATAGAACATTTGAATCTTGCAAAAGTTGCATGGAACACAATCTTTGTCAGTTTCATGGTAACTGCTGTTTCGAAAGTCAAACAAACAACCTTCCCGGATCATAAGTGTACAGTTACTAACATAAAATCAATGGATACTGATGAATCATGTAATTACAATGTAAAGAAAACAAAGGCACAAACTAAGTTGAAAAAAAAAAAAGGGAAAAAAAACCTGAATTTTGCTCAACCATGTCTGAACCAAACTGACAAAATCCTCACTAGTATGAGACCCATCCGAGCTTTTAAGTGATTTCTCTATAATCTCATCAGGGCTCTGCAAAGTCATAGTGGATCAATTAGATCAACAGAATAAAGGATGTTTTGGAGATTTTTTATCTGGAAACAAACAAACAGAGTCCCAAACACATCCTAAACTACTATCTTGGATCATGATATGTTTCCTTGGCTTGAATCCAGTCGCAATTGAGGATTTGTAGTGAAACTCAACCTATAACAGATTTTCTAAAACCAAAAACGTGGATTCCCTATTCAGATTCAGACAAACATCCCTCAGGCTCTTGCATAGGATCTCATTTCTCATCTTAAAAAATACGAAGTAACATTTCAAGGAAATAGCCTCACTCAATGGAAATGGTGAGTTTAAACTAAGAAAAAGCAAATATTATAAAGCCATCATCAATCATGATGGTACGGTTGAAACTAAATGGCATTATACAAATTCTTTTGCATTGTAAGGCACATCTACAACTACTAGTAATATAGGTATTAAATCTCTCTATCAAAATTACTAACCATAAATGAGCTAACAAAGGCATGTGAATGCGTTCCACGAAGAGGTATCCCAAATAACTTCCCAGCAGCAACATTGCTGTTAACAAAAAACCAAAAAGCAAACAAGAGATAAACCAAATATCAGCCAAGGTAAATAACCAAGTAGCTGAAGATAACTGAGGAGAATTCAAGCTTTAAGTGATCTGAAGGTCAATCAAAGTGGAGGACACTTGAGTCTTTGCCTTTTCTTCAATTCTCTGTGGAAATCTACACATGTTGAATCTATAAAAATAAAATGTCTCCTACTAACTAACTAGTATCTAACCAATGGATAGCTACAGCACAAGCCAATACAAGAAACACCATGCAATTGCTTACAAACAGCCAGAATTGATGTCTCCTTCAATGAATTCTGGTATCCTTCATATCAGCATGGGCAAGGAAACACAAAAAGCAAAACTTCGGGATATAGGGTCATTATCATTCCCTTTGAATCTCAGAAGTATATAAAATAATCTATCCTTTACTTTGTGGAGATTCAAACATAACTGAACCAAATTGATAAAAATGTATTTTATTTCATTCAAAGTGAACTTAGAACTTAACATGAATAACTTGAATAATACTACAAAAGATCACAGATGCTTAGAAATTAGAAGCTATATAGGATATGAACAAATGGATATGAGAAATGACTGTGGAGAATAAAATATTTTCACCTTGTGGCATCAAATCCTCCAATGTAGCAGTATTTTGATGCTCCTATTCCTCCATCAGGGCCCTAAATGTAGGATAAAGTAAGCTATTCTTATGAACAAACAAAAATCAGCAGTTCAAATAAAAGGTTAAAAATAATGTGAGCAACCTGAGCCCGTCGAAGGCCAAACTCGAGTAACATTTTTGACTTGCTAGCAACAAATCGATGTCTTGCAGCATTTGTAGTCACTAATGAGGCATAATTAATAAGATTCACAAATGGAGTTTCCAGCAATTGAACCACCTAAAGCAATAGAAGATAAGCATTAAGAAGAATTTAACGGTAAATATAAATAATTACATGCAAGAAAGACTCAATAAACACAAAATACATTTGGAAATAATATGTGGAGAAAAGCTAGTTTAATGGTACTCACAGCAACTGGCCCTTCAACTCGCAGCAGGGGTACCTTTGGGAAAACAACTGATCCCTCTGTAATAGCATGCACTTCAACATCAGAACAGTTGATTCCTCTAAGATAATCGAAGAAGCCATCCTATAGTTTTTAGGGGAAAAAAATTGATTAACTTATCAGTTAACAATCCAAATTGCAGGCAATATTAACAAATCACGTATTATATGGAAAGCAGCACCATATACCACAAATAAATTTTGCGGCAGAGCTAGAAAGAACATGAAACCTAAACTTTATTTTTAGAAGGTCGTTCATATCAGTACAGCCATTCAGGTGATTATCTATCAGAAAATGGAATTTATTTATGAGATGCAAAGATGATAGATAATAACAGCTAAACAATTAAGTAGGTAAACAAAAGCAACTAAGACAAAAAAATAAAAATTGCCAACATTGTATAAATCCGTGCATCTGTTGCTAACTTTCCCCCTGTCCCACATCAATAATGCCTGCAGCAGGTGTTTACATGCCTCAATACACCTACTAAGATAATTCACCAACAATTGGTGAGAACAAACTGTCTGCAACAGTCCTACAAGCTCATCAAAAACTGCACAAGCATGGTAGCAAAACCAAATTAAAGAAGCTTTTCCAACAGCCAAGTTTCAATTCTCATGTAATAAGACACATTTGCAACAAAATCCATGATCGTAGGAAACACATTGATTAACATTCAGGTCATTACGCACAAAAAGATTCAAATTCCAAGAAGAAAAAATTTCATGTATATCGACTGATGTGTAGAATTGTTAAAATATCAACCAAGCATCCAGAACAGGAAAGTGATAATCACATCACCCATTGCCGTCAAAAGCTTTAAAGCTAAAGACATGTATGAGAGCTAAGATTTAAATGTTAAAGGCCATCATAATCGATGTGAATGAAAGAAAAAGAGGATATCAGATCACTCCTATCAACGAAGCGCTCATGACCAAATCATGCAAATTGTTCACCTCGCAAGTTAAGGACGTAAATAAAAAAATACGGGCAAGCACATCACAGCAGTGCTGTGATATTTCAAACTGAACTTCATTAAATGATCTTATTCTAAAGAGAAAAAAGAAAGCAAAAGCAGCTTCTCATTACTACTATGACGGGTAAAGTGGTTTGCAATACCTCACATGAACCAGGCAGGCTATCACGGACAAAAGTGATCTCCTCCTCTGTCAATTTGAAGTTAGCAATGAACCTTATGCATTCTTCCAAACCAGCAAAGATAGTATATTCACCACCAAACGGATTCTTTCGAAAATATAAATCAAACCTGAAGCACACATAATCAAAGACACAATATCTCTTAGAAAGCCACTTACTAGTCAGTAGTCGCTACATCTCAACCTCTAAAAGGTATTGCTTTGCAGCACGAAAACAACGAGTAAGGCGGTCAGCTACAGGGTGCTAAAAATGCCAGCAGGACTTAATAGAATCGATGAATCCAAATCCCTAGATTTTTTTTCCTATCTTATTAACTTTCATTTTTATTTATTCATTTTTTTTTTATAACTTTGAAATAATTAGCGCTAAATCCAATTGCTAGCAAACTCGCATAATTCAGCAAAATTTTCCTTTAACGAAAACAAAACAAGTTCAGTTACACAGGAAACTAACTAATGACAAAATATCACAAAAGGCTTTGTTTGATATCGAGAAAAATGAATGACGAGTAACAGTACTTACACAGCACGTTCATCATGCTTGCCAGCTTTCCAATAAGCATAAGCCATGGTGAACTGATAAAGATCGTTTAACAGAGGCGTAACCATCGGGTTAGTCGGGCCAGAAACGGACCGACCCGCTTGGTTTTCACTCGGTCCATTCGCTTTGCCCTCCATTTTTCTTTCACAAATTTATTGTTTCTTTTTCAGTAAGTTTTTTGAATTGTATGTATGCTAGCGTTTGGGAGTACCCGTCTATCTATTTATAAAGAGTTGGTGGAAGGGAAAGGAGTCATGTAATTTACGGCTTTTCAATAACAGAAAGGGGGTCTGTTTGTTGAATTGAAGAAGACCGTTAAAAGCGCAGCAGTCCTTTTTAGAAAATTTGTTTGCAAATAAGAATAAAGAAATGCCAATGGCAGAGGTGAACCTCTCACAGTTAAGAAAGGTCGTGAGGGTAGGGATTTAAATTTTTATAAATTTAAAATTTTTTTAATTAAATATTATGTATGATTATTTTAATATAATAATATAAGTTGTAATTATATATATCGTAATAATAATTATAAATATTTATATAATATAATAATTTAATGTGTAATTAATATTGAAAAAATAAATAAATTCAAGGCAGGCGTGACCATATAAAATTTAATTTGTACGATTGCAGAATAGCACTATGAATTCAATGAATTTACAAGTATTACACATGGTCAGCACGCCATCTTGTTGTTGATTTCTTATTTTTCTCTGTGGTCAAAGAAAAATATTGTGTATTTTGTTTTATATGTTCATAAATTCATTTATGAATTTATGACCAGGAGAGTGTTGGCCAGGGATGGTAATAGATGAGGGTGCGAATGTTGCGGGTAAAGGAGCTAGGTCGTTTGTACAACTGAGAAGGGCTAATAAGAGAGTAGGAAGACTCACTGATTTGGGCTGAATCAGAGATATAGGAATATTCTACAAGGTTTTCAATTTTATTGGTGGTATGAGAAGTGCAAGATCTGGGCAAAGAAAGAGTAACAGGAGGTGAAGATGAAGTGGAAGCCGTGAATAAGAAGTTCTCTCTGCGCCTGAAATTCTAGAGAGCAAAATAGAAAAAGCCTTAAAGTATTACACATGGTCAACATGCCATGTTGTTGTTGATTTCTTCTTTTTCTGTGTGGTCAAAGAAAAATATTGTGTATTTTGTTTTATATGTTCAGAAATTCATTTATGATTAGGATCAGGCTACAGTGTAATTGTGGTACCGTACTACAGTTGTACTAGCCGCTGGATTTACTTAAATGAGTAGGATCCACTTGAATAGGTAGAAATCTAACGATTGGGTGTAACTGTGATATGGTACCACAGTTGCACCACAGTTTTATCGTTATGATTATGCCCATTTTAACGCTTATTTTTAACATTTTTAATTTTTTTATACTTTAGAAAAGTTATGGACCAGTTTGATTTGCTATTCATAAAACAATTTTTAGAATCTAAAATATAATTTAGAAATTGTAGTTCGATTCTGATCATTTTTAACATTAAACAATTTGTTTGATATAAAATCCAAATAAATAAATAAAAGCATCTTCATTAACAAAGAAATAAGGGTTGGGTTAAGGGAAAATTGAAATTACGGCATAATTTTTTTTTTCAAATTACAAATTTAATAATGTCCTAAAATGCAATATAAGATTAATCTTTTCATATCCCGCAAGGTAAATGTTTTTCTTTAGCGTTTGGCAATTTTTTTTAATTGATAAAATAAAACAACGTTATTTAATTCATATATTAAACATTTTGCAAATCAGGTGAAAGGACGCGAAAAAATAGTGAAATGATTAAGGTAACCAGATAAGGATGAGAAAAAAGGACCACGCATAAAATCCAACTCAAGTCAAACACAAGGCAAGTCAATTAAATTAATAGATCTGCCAATCTTCTTTTTCTCTTTTTTCTATTTATGAAATTATTTGTCGATTTTCAAGAATAATAAAGTTATTTGAACTCATTAGCCTACTCCATATACTTATTTATTAAATAAATTCATTCTTATATTTTGAAATTTTAAATTTAACTCAATAAATTCACTTAAGTACCCAATATACACTTACTAAACCCAATTTGTCTAATAATAGTTTGTTTACTCATTAAACCCATTAAATTCATTATAAATCCTTCCTAAATGTTTCATTGAATTTCTTATATAGTTACTCAAAATCCAAAAAATATATACAGCAACTCATCAGCCACCGAACATAAAACTCATGTTGGCGACATTGCCAGGTAAAAAGACAATCAAAATATCAGCTCTCAAGTAAGCCAAATGATTGACGTTAAAGAAAAAAGATCATCCACACAACAAAGAAAAGAGCAATGACTTTCAGCTTCAGCTAAGTAAAAAACGAAAAGAGTTGAAGGCAAAAGGCACTTAGACAACAATAAATGAGATTTTCTCTACTGTATAGTATAAGTGGTTTAGAGGACGAATCACGTTTTTAGTCGATTAGATTTAACAAAAATACGTTGAATGTAAAGATGGATTTAAAAGAGTAAATTTTGCTTTTTCTGTATTTTATTGTAACTTAATTTAAAAGTTTTTTTTTTGTCTTAATCATCCCGTATTCGGCGACTACATTGGGTACTGACTACTCCGAATTCGGGTCGGGTGCTAATAAAGCCCTCTCAACGAGTGCGACTTCCAAGAAATTCGAACTAGGGAGCAAACTCAGTCAAGCCATCTAAGGGGTTCAACCGGTGCCAATTGAACCAACACCTCGTTGGTAATTTAAAAGTATTTTAATTATTAAAAATTAATTTCAAAGATAATTTTAATGAATAGTTTATTACGTTAAAATAACTTCACCCATTCAAGAATTGTTCATTGCATTACAAGAAATGCACCTCAGAGTCATATGCTGAGAAACGCATAACAAAGTAAAGAAGGAATTCCACGAAAATTGAATGGGATATTCGGTTATAAAGTAACATAATGGTATAATTTAGAATTTGGGGAGAAATTTTGAAAATTAGCGGCAACAACAATGAGAATATGCGCAGCACATGCAATAGTTTTGAGCTTCAAATGGATGAAACGGCGGCGGCATAACGATTAAAATTTAAAGCAGCAAATATATTAAACATTAGAATGGCATTTTGTATTAGGACAGGACATGTATTGACACAAAACCATGCTGTTGTCAAAATATGTCATAGTTAATATTTTTCGTTATATTCCTTTTCTTGTGTTAGCATATCTTCTTATTCTATGAAATTTGTAAGCAAAAGAAAATTTAATCCTAGTCATAGTTGGACTGACGTAAATGGAAGGCGTATAAACGTAATTGGGAAAATTGTTGTTTGTTTTGCTTTAGTTCCACGCGATCAAAAAGACTGGAAGTCTGGAATGATGGCCAAACTCATGCGATGCAAGGACTTCAATATGAACACCAAATTGTTCCCATTAACCCATTTGAAGGGCCACAGGAGACCGGACTTTGGAATATTATGACATTTCCTAAGAAATTAAATTCAAAACCGACAAACACTTTTGTCTTTCTGAAGTCTTGTGTTGAACTGAATTTAGACGTGAACCTCTCATAGGGCAAACAAGGGGTACCATGGAAAGCACCAGTAAAGAAAGTCTGTTCAAGACCGCTTACCCAAACAATCAAGACAAAGCTTTCCAGATAAATGGTGAGATCGTAGTAATAAGTAATTTTCATATAAACCACATACACAGGAGGGCAAGAACATTAGCATATCATAAATAGTTACTAGATATGAGTCGTAAGATAACGTCAGTCCTGACCCAAAGAAAATGGAATTTACAAGAGCAATCCCTACTTTTGACCACAACCATTGCCTACAAGCTAATCTTGCAAATTCGGTTGGTAAAACATGGTTAGAGGCATGTCCAAAATAAGCTAATTTAATTTTTGAGGATTCCCTAAGCAACATTTAGTGATGTTAAAGCTGGCAGTTAACCGCAGCGCCCCTAAATCCAAATGCATTATAATTGAGTAGCATGAGTCCAATAAACTCAAAAATAACTCAAAAATCTTTTCTTTCTGGCTTCATATCATCACTGCAGACACTTTTACCTGTCTGCATGCTGGTAAAAAACATACACCACGTGAAATTAAGGCATGCATGTAGAAGTGAGACACAAAAATATTATCTGATTCACCAAAGTATTTTTACCCTTTTAAGTGTGGGGAAAGTACAAGATTGTGATCAATAGCCTTTAGGTGCACACCTTCTGCACGGTCTCTTCCTATCATGCATGCTTCCAAAGAGCTTCTGTCTTTTAGATCGGAACCTTGTGAATTAAAGGTATGCACAGCTGGAGCTGTGATTCCAGTTTCAAATTCAATACAGAAGCCCATGTCAGATAAAGGGTTTAAAATGCTTTGTTCCTTCTCGACAGACAAAATGACAGTAAAAAATACTACTTCAAGCGGACTGATGGATCCAAACACTTGAATTTTTAGAACATATAATTTAAATAGTTGAGGAATGTAAACTTCATGGACGCACCTGATGGATTTGTTACAGAATGACCGACATTTAAATGTTGATGTGGCAACATGTCCTCCCTGCTAGTTTCCTTCACATTGCAAAACTATATTATATTGGCTAATGTCATTCCTCAACTTTGCACGCATGGTTACTCATAAAAGTGGTTCTTTTAGGCTTACCCCAGAAGCTGTGCCATGCTGGAAGGGTCCAAAGTTTGCCTGGATTGATGCATCCAACCCAAACTCAGTTTCTGAATTTATTATATTTGATGTAGAGGGTAGTTGTAGCTGGTTTGAGGAAATGTGTTGATTTGGTAGATTAAACACATTCAGCGTCGATGTTTCTTGACTTACAAGTGTGCCTGTTGAGTTCATATGCAGAGACCCATTTCCCACACCAAAGCCCATTCTCATATGAGGTAATTGAATTGGTGGCAGTATGCCGGGCAAGCACATAGGATGTAAACTCATTCCATTTCTCATTGTTAACACCTAAAATCAGAATCATAATATAACAAGTCAGGGCCAAGCTAATTAACCTTAACACTACCATTTTTTCTCACACAAACGGCTACACTGAATCACTTTCTTTGTTCAAGCTATTCCATATATGTTGTTCAACTTAAGACCACAAGATAAAACATCAATATATACAGCATTATTGGGGGCTAACAACTATATTCAAATCACTTTCTTTGTTCATATGTATTACATTGTGGCCCCATCATCTTCCTTAAATTTATTTTTGCTTTTTATAGGCAAAGAGCATGAGGAGATTGACCTGCAATCAGTAGTAAATTTATGTGGACTTAAACAAATGCATCTCTATCAGCAATTGCTAATCCAATGGAAAGTGCAAGGCATAACTATGCAAAAGACTTGACAACAAATTGCACCTGATCTCAGATCTGGGCTATCTTCCAGGCCCTTCCTCCAACACACACAGCCCTCGTAGCAATACAGTTCTCTCAACATTCTCAGCAGCATCTGAATACATTATTCTTTAAGGATAATCTTTCTAGTGGTTAAATTTCAAGGTTTACAAATCTTACAAACCTATAATCAGTTCAACTAATTGACTACATTGCAGCGAACAGCAAGCTTGGAGACTCACTCCGATTTTCAAGACTAAAGGCATCAAAACTGAATGACATTTTTCAAAGTAGCACTACCAGGAAAGAAGTCTAGAAATTGGAGAATCGACAAACCTGTACTTGGAGCTGAAGGTGCTTGAGGTACTCAATCGCTTCATCAAGCATTGATGCTTTGTCGGTCTGCCATGGATAGTTAATGCAATAAATCATCCAATAATTAAATCGACTATTTCTATTAAACAAAAGCAAACCAAGCATGAAGGCAACCAAAATTTAAATTTGTACGACCTTATTAGAATTTGGTATTAAGCTTTGCAATGCTTTCATTTTCTCATTAATCCTGCTCCTCCTCCTCTGCCCTCACACACACACAAAGCGTTACTACCAAATTCAAAATTACCCCATTGTTACTGAATTAGAACAAAGCCATATTGATAAACACGCCAACCTTTTCAGACAAATTATGAACCTCTGCAGCTCGGCTTCTTTTTGATGAACTTCGAGGACGCACTGGCTTGGCTGTAACCTCATCTACTGACGCTTGAATACCCTCCTGGTTGAATAATTTGAACTTTTAATAAAGCCGCAATTGAAAACAAAAATAAAGCTTAAAAAGATAAACCGAAATTAAATCTCCTTTAAGCTAATGAAGTAGTAAAGGAATTGTCGAAAGATTCAAGCTGTTACTTTCTTTGCTCTTCCACTCAGATTTTCTCGGCTGGAAAAAAAATGAATTAAAAATTGAAACAAAAGAAAACTGAATTAAAAATTGCAATCTTTAACAACTAACCACCCTTGCCACCCAAAGGAATTCTCCTTTATATAACATTTTCTCTGTATTTTTCATTACTATCTCGGCAGAAGGAACAGTGCATTTGCAGGCTAAAGTACCTCGCTTTGACAATCATGTTCATCAGTGTTTTCGTTCTCGCTAAGTCCAACTGAAGAAGAGGACACGTTGGCTCCACTCACCATCACATTCCCCGACAAAGAACCACCAACACCGACAGACGTGTTCACTAAATCAACGGCTGAGATCCCAGATGATTTGCTCAAACGGTGAGCACTGATCTCCACTGGGTGTGGGACCACGTGGGTCACGTTCGGAGACGACGTTGTCGCTGTTATTGTTGTTGACGATGATGATGATGAACGGTAAAGAATCTGATGAAGAAACATAGAGATATCGTCCGAAGAAGACGGAGGAACGTGAGTGTTATGAACTGAAGATGATGAAGCTGTAGAATATATATTAACGTTGTTGTTATACTGATATACATGATCTTGCTCCATTTAGTTTCGGTACAGCTGCTACTTCGTTTCCTTGGTTTCTTTTCGTTGGGTTTGTAATTTGTTGTTGGCTGCTCATCAATATATATAAATATCATTAACAGTGCCGAAACTTTGACACGCACTGCTGCGAACTGCAGGCGGGGGTTTAAATTAACCTTAAAACAATATACGTAAACATTTGACCGTTCTTCCACGCTCTGTTCACGCGAGTGGGCGCAACAATTTTAAACAATGTGTTTCGCGGTCTAAGCAAGTTTTGTGCCGTCAAATGATTGGACAATTCAGTGCTTAAACTGACGGTTGAAAGTCTGATAACAAAGTTTGGTTCTGTTGTGTCAGGTGAATTCCACTCACTCTACCGATGCATGTGAGCCACACTTCAACAGTAATAGAAGCAATACATGTGTTATGTGTATAACAGGGTAACACCGTTATTAAATTAACAATTTTTTTTTTAATTCTCTGCTCCGGAATCCGTACCACCCATCCGCAGATCGAGAAATTCTATAATATCTGTAGTTTAACATCTATTCGGTCTGAGTTGGAGTACGAATTAAAAAATATATCTTATAATTAGAGTCTTTTTTAAAATATTTTGTGGTTAAAATAAAAAAATTATTCAGTATATATAATTAAATTTAATATAATTATTATTTACATAGTAATTTTATAAATTAAATACACATATCTCATAATATTATTTATTTATTTATTATATAATTAACGTAGTATTTTTTATATATTTTATAATTTCTCTCGCAACTCAACATCATTTATTTATGTATAACTAACGTAGTATCTATGATATATTCTATAATTTCTCCCACGGCTCCACGTCACCTGCGCTTGCAATTTTATTCAACCCCGAATAATTAATTTTGAGGTTATGCATTTGGTCCATTAAAAAAAAATATTATCTTTATCTTCATTTAGAATGAGCTGATCATAAAATCCGTATTACACAAAAAGGCTAAAATAAAATGACAAGTGGGGGCGGGCATATATTCAACCATGTACGTCATCATATAAAGACGTGAGATAGTGATATAAAACGTGTCGTGTTACATATTTTCATATGATACACAAATAGTTGCATATGATTCATGGATCACAGAATATCGATCATCTGGAAAAGTATAAACTTACTGGATTTTTTTTTTTTTGGAGAAGACAAAAGAGGTTATTGATTATTTCTATTCTTTATTTTGAAAATTAATTGATATTTTTTATTTTTAGAATAAATTTGAAATTGAGAATTTGACTAAAGTTATTTATAAGAAATAAAAATCATAACAATCAATAACATCTTAGAGTTAGAGCTGGCAAAATGGGTCATCGAGTTGTGTTCGTGTCGTGTCAGCTTCGTATCGTGTCAAATTTAGGTCGACCTAAACCTGATCCATTTAATAATCGTGTCAAAATATTGAGACTCAAACCCGACACGAAAAAATAATTAAGTTACCCAATAACCCGCTTAATATCTATATATTAAACAAAAATTACATCAAATATTTACACTTTGTCATACATATGTATGCACATACATACATACATCCATACATAATTTATCAATATTATAAAATATACATATCTACTAAAATATTACATACACTATTGAGGTTTTAATTATATATATGTAAATAATATTATATATCAATATTATAAAATATACATGTCTACCAATATTTTATACATTTACACTATTAAAGCTCTAAATGTATTTAAAATTTTATAAATAAAATATTGTGTCTATATTCATCCTTTTAAAGAATAAAAAAAATCCTAATATTTGAGTTTTGATAACAAGAATCTGTAAATTATTTTAAAATAAAAAATATAATCGGGTCCATTGATCGGGTAAATAGGTCAAGAATTTTAACCCTAACCCGATACGGAAAAAAATCGTGTTGACCCGGACCCAACCCATTTAATAATCGTGTTAAATTCGACGACCCATACCCAATCTATTTAATAATCGTGTTAAATTCGACGACCTATATCTATTTATTGGTGTCATATTGGTATCAAATAATCAGATCATGTCAAATTTTGTCAGCTCTACTTAGAGTACGTGATATCTGACCTCATATAAATCAGGCCGTCAATATAACTCGGGCTTGAGATATCAAATATATATAATAAAGTCTTGTAACGGTCTTAGATGAAATTATGCAGCTGCAATGCAAGGTTACATGCAGATTACAGAAACTCGGCTGACGCCATTGATTGGATCGTTGAAATAATACTCTCTCGAAAAATCATTACGTCCTTGCGTGTGTCGCAGTGAGCCATCAAACCTCATTTGTGAAAACTGACCATACAGTAAAAGAGAATCAGATCATTCATTTTTTTCCATTTTTTTACATCGAGGTCAAAGCATTTTTCCAATTTGTTTTACATAACACTCCTCTAAAATGACGTCATGTTTCAGCTGGTTATTGCCACCAGCTGTATGAGCTGCTATGATTGCAGTATCAGAACAAAAAATGGAAAGTATGTTTCCTCTATTCCATTTTTTTTAAAATTCTTTTTTGAAGATAAATTAAGACGTTCCATCTAATTTCTGACTTTCTTGGGAGGAGAAGCCGGGAGCGTTTCTTGCCGGAGCCTTTATAGGGTAATAATTAATAAAGTTGAAAACGAAATAAATCACCGTTAAAGGAACTAAGCTTGTTAAAGACCCTGGTCAGTTTTAAACTGATTACTTCTGAAAATTCTTTACTTCAAGCCAGAAAGACTCTGTAAAAGTTGCTTTAACTTCATTAGGTTTTGACCCAGACGTGCTTTATCGTACGACGTATTTGATTATTTTGCTCAGTTTTCAGCTGATTTTACTCCGACTGAACACACACTGCGCATATATAGATTCTGACACAAAAGAAAGTAAAAAGAAAATGGTTGAAAATTAGGACCACTCATAGACTTCATTAGTTAACCTGTTTTAATCACCGATGCAAGAAATAAATTTCTTTAAAAAAATCTACATTTTATATTGCCGTTCAAATGGAGTTGTTGCATGAATTTCACCAAATTCAACGTCGGAGTCTCCACTTGAGTTCAGTTCTGCTTTGGAGACATAGAAAGGGAACCTGGCATGGGTTAAGCAGCTATCGTCCAGGCTTTTGGTTTGTTCAAATGGAGAAACTACTTGCTACTTGCCGCTATCTTCTTGAACTACATTGGAAACAATAGCACTACAATATAACCAGTAATTAATATTTTGGGTATCGATTTTTCTTCTTTAAAATCGGATATTCATTTCTTTTCTGTGGCAATGATATCATAAATTAATATTTCCTACTTTATTACGATGGTTAAAATTCATCTTTCACACTAATATTATTGAATTATTGAATTCTTGATAGGTTAAGTTTTCTGTGAAGTGCTAATCAAATATATCATGCATCAAAATGCAGGTCTTGTATTTCAATGGTTAAATACTGTCTCTTATCTTAGTAATTTTCAAATTCGTGGATTATCCATATTTTACATGCGAGACCTTAATAAAACTAAAATTGTCCTTAATATTAATAATATTAATCACTTATGTAATATTAGCTTAATTTTTTTAGTAGATAATTAAATTAACTTTTACTAATCCACTAAGAACCCCTTAATTAATTATGTAGTTAGTTGACCAATTCTCCCCTTATAAATAAGAGTAGATGATTAATGTCTACTGTAGACTATGGGCCATAATCATTGGATTGATATTTAAAAAAAAAAAAAAAAACTTTTGACTAGTTTTCCTCAAATAGCCGAGGGTATTTGAAATTTGCGTTGCTTTTTTTTATATAGGACTAAGAGATGTACCTCAATTCTTTTGAACGCAAGTAAATTAAATTGATAAGCTTCGAAAAAGTAATTTAGTCAAATTAATCAAAACATCCATTAAACTGGTCAGAGGATCAGACCACTCTCTACCCACCCTTATCACCGCTGGTCCAAACTTACGTCATCTAAAGCAGACACAAATAATGTTGACAACATATTTATCAATATCTTTTGCCAGCATTTCTCCACCACTACCCATACGTGTCGAATTTCTTTTGGCTAAATAAAGATCTAGTATCGATCCCAAGTCTACCCTACGTGCGGGACCACTGTGTTTTCTCGGTCGCCATCATCGAACGGCAAAAGGATCGGATTAGCGACTGGACAGGGCGTGAAAATCATGATATGAAGACTACTTTGAGGCTTATGATGGTTTGATCTTCGATTTCTTTGTAGGATCCACACGGTACTGATGTCGACGTGTCAAGGGGATAGGATAAATGGAGTATCGGGATGTACGCATCTTTCATCATCCTATGTACGATCGGGCGGTTCAGATTTGTTGGATAGTCAAATTTGAGTAGGGTGGATTTGATTGGTGAATCTTGAAATTTAGTGAAATCCATTTGTTCCCAAAGGTCTTTGGATGAACGTGGCGCGTAATTATTAGTGTATCTTGTGCAGGATATTTATAAAGTGTGGATTACGAGGGAAATCGCACGGTGTGAAATTGTAGAGGACATACTCTCTGGTAAACACAATAATAGCTTAATTAGCTTAATGGAATCTTCTTTTGGCTCTTGGCGCGCATCACTTGTGTAGTGTGGATAATCGGCTCTGTAATCTGTGTATTAATTGAGTTAAAATAATAATAATAATAACTTCGTGTAAATTGATCTGACGTAAAAATATTATTAATGGGTCATGCTCTATTACATGCACATATTTTGTGCGCTCGATTAGAAAGCTTTGTCACGTGGACATATTTGGTAAGCTCAATTAGTTATAACATAATAGAATGAGACGATAATTTAGTGATCTCTCCTGTTTGATTTAGTATAAGATTGAACTTAAATGTAACGTATGTATAATTTTAACGTTAAATTAAGTGAAAGATCATAAAATTGACCAAAAGTTTAGATATTAATTTAAGTTTAATGAGAAGTAAATAAACAGTACTTTTATAATAATAAAATTATATATGTAAATTTAAAATTGTATTATATTTTAAGTGAAAACAAGTGAAATAATATTTGTATTATTAATAAATTAATAGTGTTAATAATGTTCAAGTGTTGTTTAGTTGCAATTATTTCAGGTTGTTGGTTGTAACTTTTGTATGTGATGTACGTTGAATAAAATGTAACATAGCCTTAGCCTTTTTAACTACTGGGTTTTTGTTTTTATGGTAATTTAATGACACGTGTTGAAAAGATACAAAATTTTTCTCCCAATTATATAATTAAATAGGACTAGATAACTCACCATAAGATCATAAATATAGTGTGTGTGTATATTTATTTATAATTAGGGACATGCACGGGTCGGTTGGCACCCAACCCCACATACAACTTAAATAATTAATTTATTGAAACAACTAAAAATATAACACAAATAATAAACATTCATGAGAATTTATAATTCCTAGTCCAAAATATAAAACTAACACATAAAATCCATAGTTTATAAACAAGTTACTATTATTATGTATTAAAATATATATACAAAATATAATGGCGTAGGCCTGGTGGGTTGAGTTAAAAATTTTCAACCTAGCATAATCCACAACAAATTGGATGGGTTATATGAAATGCGCTGGTTACACAGGTTTTTGTCCTCTCATAATTTATATTGGAAGATGATTTAGTGAACATTTAGATAAATGATAGAATTTTGTGATTCTTTGTGAATAGTGTTGGAGTCATACATTAATCAAATAGAATTATATGACATTATCGCTCACCATAAAGTGAACAACGTCGTCTATTAGATTATTACTCTATCTATATATCCCTATAATATTAATAAGAGCGGAGCTGATATATTTTGATTCTACCATGATAAAATTTATCTAGACTAGCTATTATTAGACTTATGATTATAATATATAAATATAATAAATTATATGTGTGTTTTTATTCAACTAATATAATTATTTAACTAAAAAACCAATAAAGTTATCCACATTAATAAAAGTTTGTAGCTCTAAATTTCTAATAGTTACTGAATTTATAATTGAAAGTTAAGGTAAAGAATGAAAGTTTTCAAGATGGTCAGGCAAATTAGTAAACAATTAGTTTCTAAGTTGATCCGGAGATCTCATGAATGGTGTTTATAATTGTACAAAAGATTGTATATCTCGTCAATATCTTTCATAGTTTCACTTGTCTCCTCAACTTCAGAGTGTTTTTTTTTTAAATCTCTATTTCAGAGTTTATTTCTTCAGATAAAAAACTTTCTTCGATGTCATTTATCTTTGCACCCATGTGTGATGCGTCTTATCTTAACATTTTTGCATGTAGCTTAATTTTATTCTATGGGAAAAAAAGTCATCTAACTTGTTGCTTACTTGTTTATAGATTTGTATCAGCAGATGAGACTTCGTTAATTTTTTTCTAATAATTTTTTTTTAAGAAAGAAATTTATGCCCGTTTAACTCATAATTTTTAAAAGAGTTATTTGTATTTTAAAAATACTTTAAACACTCTATTATTTTTTACACTCATCTACTAAATTTAAAACATTAGATATTACTTACTTTTAGACACTCTTTAAAAAACCAAAAACATCCTCAATTAAATCTTTTAAATTAATTATATTTAGCTATTCTACATACATAAAAATTGTTACTCACTCAAAAAATAACTCTAAACTCCCATTTCTTGTATGAAACTTTATTTTATTAGAAAATCAAGTATAAAAATACTATAAAAGAAAACGAATCATCTTATTTTCTATGTTTATTGTTGTTGTCTTTAATAAATTCTATTATTAATTATACTTTGGTTTGTTGTTGTTGTTGTTGTTGTTGTTGTTGTTGTTGTTGTTGTTATTATTATTATTATTATTATTATTATTATTATTATTATTATTATTATTATTATTATTATTATTATTATTATTTGGTTTCTTTCATTGGATAGCAATTTCAATTTTCAACTATTTTTCTTTTTTCGATAGCAATTGAATTGCATTAGAACTCTAATAATGAAAGGACATAATTCAAATACATGACATGAAATTTTTTCTCCCAAACCAAAAAATCTGACAAATGCACCAAGAGCATGATCAGCTAATGCAGTAGCTAGCTCATTACAAGGAGGAGTACCTCCAATTTGCAAGGTGTGACAAGGTAAAATTAGTCATCTCCGTGTCTTAGGGTTTGATGATAAGAAATTAGATGTTAGATGGGGTGCATTAACTAAGTGTTCAAATTAATAATGTTATATTTGTGTATAATATACAACCCTTAATAGTAATTTACTTTTAAGATATTTTGGTAATAAATAATTTTATGAATATATAAGTATTCAAAATAATTTTTAGAGTGCAAATGACCTCATTATTTTTAATACTTATTTTGTCCCTATATTTTGACTTAAGTTCTCGTCTAGTCCCTATATTTTTTTAAAAAAACCTAAAGACACCCTCATTATTAAATATGTTACAATCCTACATTTACTTTTCTTTATTTTTACAGTAATACTTTTGCAACAAATTCTTGGAATATTAACAAAAGAAAAAAAATGGTAATTATGAAATCATCTTTAAAAGTAAAATAAAAATTAGTTTAAAAATTTTTATCATTATTTTACTTTTAGAATTAATTTTTTAAATTAATTTGCTTGCACATTATTTTGAGCAAGATTGTCGTAAATGTACTAATTCTTGTTTAAAGTTGGCTGGTATTAATTAATTATAAATAATAATTAGCAAGATTATTGAAACGGCACATAAAATACGTGTTCTTTTAGAATGATATTTATTAGTAATTTGCTAATAAATAATTATTGATTAATTTACTAATTAAATTATTAATTAATTTACTAATTAACTTTTTCAATAGATAAATAAATTTAAAGTTAAGAATATTGTAGTAAGGATATTATTGTGAAGCTAAGAAAAATAAGGACAGCAATGTAACATACTTAAGAGCAAAGTGTCTTGAGATATTTTTTACAATATATGGATTACATAGACATTTAAGTGAAAAATATATAGATTAAAGGAGTTATTTACTATTTTTTTTTAAAGTTTTTAAAATTAAGATACAACTTTTAGTATTTCAACATTTATACTTTTTTTTTTTTTTTGGAAAGGAAGACGTCTGATAATAAGATCATAAAATGGCTATTATGTCACTGTGCAAACAACATTACTGTAGAAAAAAGATAAAATAAAATCTTATTGTAACAAGGTTTCTGTCAAAACAGCCTTTTAAATAAACGGTTTTAATCCGCAAATGCACCAAGGCATCTCAACGGACGACACTGGAAAATAAAGATACTAGAACTCCGCCAGAAGTAGAACATGTCTGGTTTCTGAAAGGAGCCCTTTATTGGGATCTTAGCAAACTAAAGATACTAGAACTCCGCTAGAATTAGAAGATGTCTGGTTTCTGAAAGGAGCCCTTTATTGGGATCTTAGCGCTCTCAGTGTATGCGAGCCAAGCCTGTCATTTTGCAGATGGGGCATTGATTCTTCCGCACGAGCCATTGTTTGATGCAATTGGGGTGAAAGTCATGCCCACAATCCAGCTTTCCCAGATTTTCTCCATCAGCATATTTCTCCTGGAAATTGAAACCAATTTATTACAAACTCCTCACACTCACCGAGAAAAATCACAGCCATCGTCATTACACAAGCGTTTGTAGGGTAAATTAATTCTGGCCCTTTTTACCTGACAGATACAGCATGAACCATTATTAGTAGGGGACTCTGACCCATATCTTTGGACCGTCAGGTTTGCCAAAATAGCTTCCTCCCTTAAACCAGTGCAGACAGGTCCTATTTCGTCACCGAGGGCGAGCAGTTCCTATATGTATCCATGCATGCACACCCATTTTTTTTAGAACTGCTCTTCTACGCAAAAAAAAAAAACCTGTAGAAAGGAAATTAATTAAGAAATGGACTTTGCGGCGTTACCTCATAAGTCATGTCATCTATATCAAGACGCATATCTTCAAGTTCATCCTCCTCGTCCTCCTCCTCAAACGGACCAAGAAACACTGAACGGTTCACCATAAAATTCTACACGCCACCATCAGCAAAAAAATTAATAAGTATGTCTACAACGTGAACCTTTTTTTTTTGGGTGGGGGGGGGGGGGGGAATATGATCCTATTAATTAAAAAAAAAGATCAAATTTAAATATATAAGAATAGGACCTCACCTCCAACCCTAAGCTACCAGTCATACGCACGCGTGCCAATATATTATGAGCCTGTTGTTCAAAAATAGGCAAATTTCAGACAAAAAGGAAAACTAATAGATGGTACAAATTAATAATAATTTTGACTGATAAATTCATATATAATTTAGCATATATACCTCAAATGCCAGCGGTATGCTACTCCCGGGGTGATCACCATCCCGTCTTTCATCACTCGGCACGAATCCTGGCCTTCGAGGTTGTAGCCTCATATTGCCACCTCTGCTTGAGTTATCCATTTCTCTGGCGGCATCGGCCGCGTGTAGTGGGCGGTAATCACCCTGCAGCCCCCGGGACTCTGCGCGTCTTAAAACCTCTAGCATTCTGTTTGAATAATTGATCGCTTGCCTCGGATACCAGAAGGGCACAGCGGATATCCTTGAGTTAGAGCCATCCTGAGTGGCGGCAGCAGCAGCATTTCCAGGAACGTTTGGATTCCCATTGGCCAAATTCATATTTGCTGCCATGTGAGATGAACTTCCGGGCTCAAACTGAGCAGCACGAAACATTACGTTTCTCGGTTGAAGCTGAGGAGTATATGCAGAAGAACTAGGAGATCCAGATGGCATGGTAATGCCCTGAACCTGTTGAGTCTGAAAGGGCTCCGGCTCTCGCACAAACTGAGGTGCTGGAGTTGGGTGAAATTGTGGTTGAGGGAGCGAATTCAAAAAGTGATCAAATGGGTAGAACATAGCTGTTTGACTTGGAGACGACTGAGTCAACGCCCTAGCTGCAGGAGTAAAATCCTGAAGATTTGGATTTCTTCTAACACGAATGTTTCTCTCGAAGATTTCTGTTTGTCTTGCCCGAATTGAAGCTTGATTATTATTATTAATAAAGCCAGGAGGTGCTGCTGCTGCTGCTCCATTCCTTGCTTCATTTGAAATTTGGTTCTGGTTCATGACAGAACTACCTCCAAGTCTGTTGGCAGCTGCTACACTTGAAGGGTGATGTTGATTGACGGTGGGGGCGCCACCAATACCAGCTTCAAGAACTGTTATTCCTGCAGCTACCACATTTTGAGTTCCATTCATGGCAGAACTATTAGCAGCTCCCAGCATCCCAACTCCTGTTATCTCATTATTCAAGGCAACAGTACCGCCAATTTCTTGGGGGGCCGCGACAACATCGTCTTGTTCAGATTCTCTGGCCTGTTCTTGTTGAACAGAGCTTGAACTCTCACCCAATAGCAGTTGCCTGGGAGCATCTCCAGGGGCTCTTCTTTTAAAGGATGGGCGATTATTATTAGATGAAGAAGCACCACCCTTTCCATGTCCCTGTCCGCTAGTATCACCAACTGCTTTCAGTGGATTTCCTCCTCCAGAAGAGATCAACATTGGCTTAGAGGAATCGGCGCCAGCTGCAGGTAGAATATTTTGATCAGCAGTTGCCACTGGTCCATCTGGTTTAGCAGGGGTACTTAGGGTTTGGCCTCCTCCAATTTCCTGCCGCTGCTCTCGCGTTGCATTCAAGTCAATGCTACTAGTATGTTGAGCAGCAGAAACGTTTGCTTGTTGCACCATCAATGACTCGTTTTCGACTCGACCAGTCCCAGGGTGCTTTCGCTGAAACCCTATCCCCCTTGCAGTGAGCTCTGCGTCAACCTGATTCATTAGCTCCGTAAAAGCCCTCCTATGATTTTCGCTATCGATGCCAGATTCCCTCATCTGGCCAATGAGCGAATGAGGATTTCCCTGGTTCAGCCAATCACGGAAGAAGTCCATTTGACGCTGCTGGTCTGGGTTGATGTTAATCAAGGAATTGGAAGGAGCGTCCCTGTCCCCCTGGCCTTGCATCCTTTTCTAGAGTTTTCAGAGGCTGATGACTTAATTCCCTAAATCCAAGAGAAGAAGGACCTGACGGCGGGTGAAATCAAACATATGAACTGTGATATTACTTTCTTCCATGTGTTTCATTTAATTTAATGACTTTTGCATGAGATATTGCTAAAAGATAACCTATAGTCTCTAATAATACACAACAGCACATTCCAAAACTTTAATCCGCAACAACAATAATGAATCATAGATAAGTCTTTCCCAACAAATTATTTTCTTTTCATTTCATTTCTGAAGTTGATGTAGAAACCAAGTAGTAATAATTAAAACTTCAAACTAAATCTGAAACGGAAATCTAAATTGATATATGAAAGTGTTTGCTAAATCAATAAGATTGCATGTATCATAACGATATGAAGCAACAACCAATATTTAATATAAACAACAGCCTAAATATCATATAAGAATAATTCTACATATCTCAAATTTTATCTCAAAATTTTAATTAAAATGAAATGACATGCAATATTTATAGATTGAAAAAGTTTAAAAAAAAGTGGCAAGTGATATAACATTAATCTAACCATGTAAAAATTAAATGTCATCTTCTCAACAGTTGTTCGTACACAGCCAAAACATATCCAAAAATAAAAGAAAAAAATTGAAACACATGATTACTAACTAATACATATATAGATAATTATTTCAATAATTATGCTTTTTTGGTCCTAGCGAGGTTTACCTAAAAAAAAGAAATAGAAATTAATAATAATAATAATAATAATAATAATAACTACAAAAGTTCATTTGGCATTGGCATTGGCATTGTAGGGTTATATGCGTGTACGAATGCCAATTGATGCTAGGTTAGACATTTCAAACGTCGGGGAAAACAAAAATATTATAAAACTAATCATGAAATAAAAATTATTTTTTAATGTAAAAAAATAAGATCGAAAAGGAAAAGATTAACATCCCCGTGAATATTCAAAAAAGAAAAAATTTCCTCATGACTGCTCTCAAAAAGTTAGCCTAGAAGAGTAATGCTTCTTCAATTTTAAAAAAATAAAATTATAATAATTGAAACATCGATCATCAAACATGAGAATGGAGTCAGAAAAATAAAATAAAATTCAATGTGTATATGTTTTTAGCGATTAGGTTGCTCGTGCTAATGCTGGAGGGGATTAGGTTTGTCGGATTGTACATGTTCGGGTGGGATAAGAGGTGAGTTAAAATAAAAAATAAATGAATGAATAAATCCAAAGTTTCAACTGAGAGGTTATGAGAGACGGAAAATAAAACAGAAGCAAATTAAAATGGGCGACCTTGGCAATTTAGTCACCAATATATAGTCTAAATCATGAACAATAAAAGATCCTTTCGACTGAAAGCCTTCATATGAAGAAATGATAGTCACAAATAATATAAGCGAAAATAAATAAGAAGTAGATCAATAATCCACAATAAGAAACCAAAAAAATAAAAACAAAATCTCCAGATGATAGACAGTTGAAATAAATATATGTCAAGAAAAAAAAAAGACTACTATATATGCTTTTTGAATAATTAGTCACATAGATCTATTTGACTAACAATTTTTTTTTGGTTTATTAAAATGCTTACAAATATATGTCTAGTGTATCGGTAAAAATTCAACAAAAATTACAATAAGAAGAAGGAAAGATGATTGATCACAAAGATCTAACTCAAACCATCAACAATTTGTTAGATCATTTCAACTAAACGAATTTTTTGAGATTATGTGGAACATAAATCACCAAAATTCAGATCTAAAAGTTGAAAGATTAAAATATATATATATATATATCAACGTCCTTTAGTCACTGTGACCTCCACGATTTAAACTTTAAATCATAGATATTGAAAGAATTTTCAGGCAAAACACCTTGCATAAATATGAACGTATATGGATCTATAATATATTAAATCGTACCCTTCAAAAACATGCAATTCATCAAAGACTCATTTTGATTTGTAAAACATCCTTCGAAATTGTTTACCAACCCCCATAATTTTTTTTAAAAGGATTTGAACGAAGATTTTTCTTTTTGATGAGTTAACAAAATTAATCAGTAGGAAAAAAAAATCGTGTTAGAAGCTTTTGAATGTATAAGAAACAAACAGAGGCAAATCGAAAAACCATACACCACGAAGGATGTATTGGAGGTTGTAAATGATAAAATCAAACCCCAAAAAAACGAAAAACGATCGAACCAAACAGAGACAGGGGCATAAAAGCAACTAACGAAAAGAGATTATACCCAACAGAAGCAAAGAAAACGCTTTGAGACAAGAAGTGTTGGCTAAACAAGAGACCGAACACCTCTAGCACTCAACTCAACAAGCACTCACAGTCTCAAAACACACAGACTCGCTCACTCTTGTTGTGAATGTTGAAATGGTATGCAAAATGAGAATGGGAAGAGTCCTTTAAATAGTCGAATGTGGGGCAGCCTCTTTTGTAAATATTTAAGAGAATTTTCCATTGATGGATTATAATCATAATTGCAATTGGAAAACAGACAACTATGGTAGTGAAATATCATCGTTGGTTGTTGAACAGTTGTACACACTCTCTCTTATGACAAACCCTAACTTCACAAGACTCGTGTCATTACACTTTCCATGACTCTCTCTAAATCTGTCAGTTTATGGAAACTACTTTGCTCTATCACTAAGCGCCGTGCTCTTAAACTCTCAAAACTCGCGTCTGTGTTTTTCTCTCCTTTGTGTATATCTGGGTTGGTTCCTACTTTCCTAATAATAATTTCACACTTCAATCTATATATTTTTATCCTAAAATGAGTATTTCTATTAAAACATTCTTTAATATCTTGTTTTATTTAGTTTTGTTGATAGATTTTTAGATTTTTCTTTTGGGTGGGGGCGGTTTGAGTTTCATTATTAGTTCTTTCCACCAACAATTTGTATGATGTACTATATTTTTAAATTATATTGTATTCATTTCTGAGTTTTTTTTCTTAATTTGTGAATATCATTGCCTAAAACTTAACACATATAATATTATATTTATTATATATAAAATGATGAGAAATATGCATATAGTTAATCTCACTTAGTTTTAGATTAGGGTTTACTAGAGCTTTAAAATTTATTAATAATAAGGTGATCCTTGTTTTATTAATTTAGTGAGTTATTCTAGTATTTCATTTTCCCGCCATAATGACTGTTATTTGTTACTTGAATCCATTCTTAAATTCGGTACCTTATCTTATCAGTTATATAGTCGTTAATCGTTAGTCGTTATTTAGTTATTCTAGATCTTAATGATCATCGGGTTAGTATTTTGTTTCCCGCCAAATTGATTGTTATCTGTTATTAATAATCACTATTATATTTGGTATCTTATCTTATGCTAAAAGGAGTTACTCTAGGCTTAATTGACCGTTGTGCTAGTATTTCATTTCCCGCCAAAGTCGCCGTTATTTGCTATTTGAATTTGTTAAATTTAGTATCTTATCTTAGTGCCAAACAACTATTAATGATTAACAGTTAGATATTATAAATATTATTGACCATTGTGCTATATATATTTAACCATTCTTATATTTTATTATCACATTTGGTATATTATCTTACGAGCCAAATGGTCGTTAACAGTTAACCGTTTTTTAGTTATTCTAGGTTCATTTAACCACTGTACTAATATTTCATTTCCTATCAGAGTGACCGTTGTTCGTTATTTGAGATCTATTATCACATTTGGTATATTATTTTTTCAATTTCTTATTATGAACTAAATAATCTTAGGTACTGTTATTCATTATTTGAATCTATATCTTATTTTATTATAAATTAAATGATCTATGGTACTGTTATTTATTATTTGAATATATCATCGTATTTGATATCTTATTTTATTATGAACTAAATGATCTTTGGTATTTACAATATGTACTTATTTTAGTTCTCTTATGATAGCTTCACAATAAATTAACGCACAAATATGAATATGATTTCGTTATTTCATGGACAGCCATTGTTCAGTTGATAAATTTTGTTACTTTTTACGTTTTTATTGGGTGAAACATAGTTTTGACTTCAAGAGTTGTGAGTGTGAATTTTTAACAAAATACAAATGTGGAGATAAAGCTTTATAAAATTTTATTGCACTATTGCTTATTGTGTAAATTAGGAATTTAGATTATTTAAAATATTAATACAAGCTTGAAAAGGCAAGCTTATGCGATTATCATCATTTGTTGGAGTCCATATTGCGACTCTAACTGGATAAGAATTGTGACCTTTTTTTTTTTTTTTCTATATATATTCTCTGAATCATTTATTCGTAAATATTGCATAGAATCCATACTAGATATCAAATTTATCACAACCATTAATGGACATACCATAACCGATACTAGCATTTTAACATTTCAAGTAAGAAAGTAAATGCAGATAAGGAGGTTAATTATTACAAAATGCACTCTTTTGGTAAATAACGTGCATAACAGATGTTTATAAGATATTTTGCCAAACCAGTCTTTCTTCATTCACCGTTGTTTAATAATTATACATGCATGTCTAAAAATTAAAAATTAAAAATTGAAACTATAAATTAATCAATTTCTGCGGTGAAATTTAATGACAATAGTTTTAACCATTTGAAGGCGTTTTAATTAAATTTGCAGATAAAGACTCTGGAGCGCTCCAACGCCAAGTTAAAATATTAGAAAACTAAGCGAGAGTACCAAATTTTTATAACCGCGCGAGTGCAGACTCCTGACAATAGTATATTTGTTCTATTTTGGAAAAAAAGAAAAAAAGAAAAAAAAAATCTTTGTTGATCTCATCATCAAAATAAAAAATCTCACCTCCATATACCTTAAATCCACCACCCCCATCCTTTTTATTACGTACTTATTAGGCATGTTTTAATTAATTAATTAATTAATTTATAATGGTTTGAGAGAGTTTTTCTAGATTTTAGTTGTCCAAACACCACATCATTTCCAAATGTTATTGATGGACATATTTAGGATCTGTTCGTTCTAGTTTTTTTTTTTTTTTAGTTATTAAAATGTTATGTAAATACTTCTAGCTTAAATATAACAATAAAATTGATTATTTTTCAAGATTTCGCGGTATATATCCTTTGACACCAAGTCACCTTGAGATTTCGTGCTGTGACTTCTATACAATTCGAAACATAACCTTGTTATTTGTATCTCATTACATGAACTACATCTACATGATGTACGCCGTTGTTTGAACAAACCGACATGTCACCTCCATCCAACTGCGTTACACCAATAACTTGCTTATGTAAACGATGGCTTCGAATAGTACACTAACTTATTGTAAAATTATTGTAAAAATATGTATTTGAATACAAACTGTACACTAACTTATTGTAAAATTATTTTATGTTAGTATTTTTTTTTTTTGCATAAAATATTAATGACTACTAATTACAATTGAATAATACTGAACTAAATGATTAAATTCAGGTGAAAAGTTTAAAATTTGAATAAGATAGAAGAAAAAATATTAAATTTCTTAACCCAAATCGTATGAAACTGAACCGTATTCGGTTCAAAAAATTTAGGATGTGTTAAGGTGGTTATAAGGAGCAAAGGTACAAGAATCTTCTCTGGCCAGGCCATATATAAATATATAATTACTTGTTAAATCATATATTTTTTTATTTTTTACTATTTTATCCGGAGACATATTTATTGATAAATGGAGAGTTTTGACACGTTAGAGGTCAAATAGTTAAAAAAAAAAAATTGAAAGTTAATATTTTTTTTGTTAATTTATTCGGATTAAGTGTTTAAATGAATTCGTGTTGATCTTTTTACAAATTCTCACTGTTGGTTACTAAATAAAAGCTCTTTGTAATTAATATATATTAAAAAAATAGTAATATTTGATCTTCTCAATTTATCTCATCCGTCTCCCCCCCCCCCCCCCCCCCCCGAACTTGTTAATTAATGCAATTTATCCCAGAATTGTTGTTATTGAAAAATAAAACATAATTTTAAAATAAATATTTTTTCTTCTCTCTCAAGCTTTCAATAGATTAAGTTAGATCAGCTTTTTATTTCTCTTATTAAAAATAATTGATCACAATTTAGATCAAATATCAACTCCTAACCAAATCCCATATTGAAATTAAGTAAAATCTTAAATTATGACATGAAACCAAATTCAACATCATCAATAACAGTAGAACTCATCACTTTTCCATAAAATTTAACAAAATCCAACAATGAAACTCGTTATATATTGGAGGAGGTGATGAATTGATGGTGAAGAAGATAGGCGGTGTTGGTAATGATAATGATAAACCTGTTGTTGTGGAAGTGGCGGGGCTGATTGTTACGCTAACGTGGTGGTTGGGGAGAGAAGGGAGAATAAAACAAAAGAAAAGAAAAATAATAATTTTATTTTTATTAATGATAATTTTAAAAAGTAATAAGATAATTTGAGGGGACAAATATCATTATAAAAAAAGGAAATAGAAGGATGGACAGAGCCCAAATTATTATTATTTTGTCCTTATATCTACTTAAATTTGAACTTTGACACCAAGCTAAATAAAACTACTTTAAAACTACTTGGCTGTAATATGTAATTACATCTTAATCGTGAATTTATAAAAATGAGCACAAAATCAAATTAACAGTAAATGCAAATTCTTTTATAATGTGATTATATGAGTGTTTTTATGGGTATTGAAATATGAGGGGAAAAGAATTAATTTACTTTAAAAAAAAAAGAACATGGGGGTTTCAATCATTTTTCCTATTGTTATTATATTAAAAATATTACTCCCTGGGCTATGAATTAGGCTTCGGATCAAAGATCCTTGCACCTTACTCTTACCAACCTCCATGTAAAATACCATCACACAAAATAAGATTCTAAATAACGCAACTTCACTTTATTATTGTTATTAATTGGTTGAGTATTTTCTCTCCGAGAAAATTTTAACTGATCCCAAAGAATTTTTCCCTATTCTTTCACTCTTTACTAAATTTCGAAACTTAAACAAGTTTAAATAGCAAGTGACGTGAATAATAAAATGTAGCCTCTCTCTCTCACTGTCTATATAACATACGAGAGAGTTGTACAATTACAAGAGTAAGGACTACCTTTAACAAGTAGAAATGAATTAGCTTTTAAAATTAGATTGGATTATATATACTACTATATTTTGTTTGGTATAATATCATATACAACTATGTAAAATTTAATTTAATGAAACAAGAATAACTATTTAAGTAGTTTTAATTATTTTTAAATTATGTTACTAATTGTTGAATTTAATAAATAATATACAATATTATCATAAGTGAAAAAATTTTTATGGTTAATATTATTTAATACTTTATATAAAATTTTGATATTTAATCCTAAAACAAACACTGGTTAAAATTTAAATTATTGAATCAAATTTGTTCTTGTTATCAAATTTGGCTTAAAATAAGATATGAGAATTAATCCTATTTAAATCCACACACAAAAAAAGAACCAAGGCCACGTTTTTGCTAAATGAGGCAGGAATAGGCTAATTTTCCATCCAAGGTCATCTTTGGCTGTCTAGGATTAACTAATTGGAAAATGATGTTCTCACAACACTTTGCACAAAACGGTGTGTTTTGTGCAAAGTATAAAAACCACTTTTTGCTGCAAAGTTTTAACACCAAACACACACAAGTGAGGGGAGCAACAAAACTCAGCGTCTCTCTCTCCCATCTCCTTTCTCCCTCACGAAACCTCACAAAACCTCACGAAACAGCTCATATTTTTCTCTCTCATCCCCACTAACAGTCTCGGCTCCGTTCTCCCTTGTCGCGTAAATTATGAAAATAAATGTGCTATAAATGAGGGAGATGCGTAAATTATAGCATAAGCTCAATGTTTCTGGGCTGTAATTTTTTTAAAATTCTTTTCAAATAATGGCAAATACAATTTATTCAACAGAGTAAAATAATTTGAGGGAGCAAACTACATTTTCTAGGTGCTTCATCAAATAATCAAATCACAACATAAAAGCTTGAAATAAACATGATTCCCAAAGGCATCGGGTTTTGCATAATTTGATTCCAATTTACAACACTCAAGCATAAGACCACCACCATCCATAGGTAATTCAGCACAATGTCCTAAACGAGTTAAAGATTTCAATTAGAGCAATGAATTGAAACGGGTGAGAGAGAGATCTTATGGTTGTTGTGCGGCTAGAGAGGATGGAACGGGGACTATTAGCGGCGTGGAGACAGGAGAGAGAGACTCGAGCTGTCTTGTGAGGGAGAAAGGAGGCCGGAGAGAGAGACCCGAGCTCTCTCGTAAGGAAGAAAGGAGGACGGAGAGAGAGATTGGATCAATCTCATGAGGAAAAATGGAGGAAAAATGGAGACTTGCTGCACGTGAGTTTTGTTGCTCCCCTCTCACGCGTGTGTGTTTGGTGTTAAAACTTTGTAGCAAAAAGTGGCTTTTATACTTTGCACAAAACGCACCGTTTTGTGCAAAGTTTTGTGCAAAGTGTTGTGAGAATATCGGCACCGTAACTAATTAGCCCAACTTTTAGTCAAAAAATTTTGGAACTACGAGGGCTCGTTCGTTATTATTTTTAAACTTATATTTTCATAATACAAAAATAAGAATGAGAATAATATTTTATTGTTGTTGTATTTTGAATATGAATACATAATATTTTGATTGTTGTTGTATTTTGAATTTGAATACACATTTGGTATCTTTTTTGTATCCTATATTTGAAAAAATAAAAATAGTGATACACATTTGGTATTCAACTAAAAGTGATAAATATAGTGAGTATATGTTCGGTAGTTCTATTTTCATAAACAATTTTTTTTTACTAAACATATAAGTTATACTTGTGACTAAAATAGTAATACAAGAAAAAATAATACAAGATTGATTTGTTTAATCTCTTTGAATAAAAATCATTTTTTAGATAAAAATATATTTACCACAGATAAGTTAGCTTGAAAATTTTAAAATAGGCAGTATATATTCAATAAATTAGCATTATTACAAATGTCATAATTTAAGTAAAGTTGTCCTATATTAGATTTTTTTTTTCAGATTTGTTCAAATACCTCATTACTTGTAATTGTCTAGATTAATGTTTGTGAGTCACTATTTTTAACATGATCATGCAATTATTCCTTTGGTTTGTAACACAATATGGCCATACATACTTTTAAACACAAATACACTACAGCACTCGCCCACATGCTCTTAAGAAAATAAAATCCAAATATTCGAATAATATGTAGGACTTAAGATACAAATCCAATTTTCCCACTTAGAAGAAATTTCAAGAGAATAAAAAAAATACAAAATCAATATCTTTATGTTGATCTAAAAGCAGTGGTTCAAATCTACACAAAAAAAATAAGTTCATAATAATTTTTTAAGGTTGAAGGAGAACACAAATGGTGGTAAGAAAAAAAATTTATACATGAAAAATAGGAAAAAAATAAGAAGAAAAAATTATTTGGAAGTACTGGAATGGATTGATTTTCTATATCACGACATGAGAGAAATGTTAGATGAAAGTCCTTTCATACAGCGCAAGTTAGCTACATGTATGAAAGTGACATGCAAGAACACATATATATATATTTTTTAATTACACGAGACTACGACTCAAACTATAATTTATATTATATGAGATTATAACTGATATTTATAAATTAAATTATTACCGAGATTAACTTATATCAATGCTTACAGAGCTCTACCCATATTTTTAACCCTCATTAATATTCGAAAAATATCTACTGCACTCACACTTAATAAAAGAAAAAATTATTTTCACTCAATTATACATTATAATTAAAGAATGAATTACTTCCATATTATATTTGTGGGGTTCGAATTAGAAGGCAGCAGCCCTAACCTTTCAGTCAAAGGCCAAGTCAAGTAAGACCACGTGTACGTTGATAAATAGTCTCGTGCTTTGAATTTTGGTTTATTTTGCAAACTGCAAAGTCCGGTCATGCCCTTTCATCCTAAGGTATACTTTTCAATTTCGAGGAAGGTGTATTGGATTTTCCATTCATAACGACGACTAACGAGGCAATTGCCATTTTCTAAACGAGAAAATAATTTTATTAAAGACATAAGTCTTGAATCCATACACACCTAAGTTGTAACCCAGATTGTTTGCGTGAAACGGTGAAAATGCATGCGGGGACTAAGAAGGGTCATACAGCCTGCTTTTATGACTTTTTCACCGGTTGTCCATTAAATTAATTTATTTTTGCTGAAAAAAATACTAAAAAAAGATTAAAATAAAGAAACTTATAAATAGTTAACATAAAAAGATATTAAATAATAAAAAATTTAATAAATTTTTATGTTAAATATAATAAAGTGATTTGTGAATTTTTTTTTTAAATAATCATAATCCTACACTTTTTGAACCCCCTTTTATTTTATGAAATATCAACTTCTGCAAAATAACGAAAACATAATAAGATATTATTATGACACCAAACTTTTTCATCATCCTTTAAACTGCAATAAATATTAAAAGTTATACAGATTAATCAAAAAATTAATTAATCTACAATAAATATTTTAATTATATGTTCATGTTGTTCCAAGAAAACATAAATAATAATATTAATTAAAAAATAGTACTAATTTTTTACTTAGTACTTTAATACGGTATAGTTTAAAGTTATTTTGTTACCGTTATATCAGATCTTTTGATTTAAATATTGGTATTCATATATTTTATATCAAAAATTAATTAAGTATTACAAGCAAAATAAGAATAAAGAAATTCGACTAATTAAATTAACTTAAGATTAGTCAAACTTGCTTTGCTGTCGGAGAAAGTTCAAATCCTATCCTGATTTGTTCTTCTTTTTTTTTTTTTTTTGGGATAAAAAAATCCTATCCTGATTTGTATGCAAATAAAGACAATACTTAGTGGTAGAAAGTTCTCGTGACTGATTATTTAATTACGTAGGACGTAGGACACGTGTGCGATCAAGCGGCGAAATTATTAAAAAGTCAAAAAAGGCCAAAAGAAAAAAGCATCATTTTAGTTTGGCATTTGATCATTTGAAAGTGGGACCTGTCTATGGTACAGATTCTGTAACAAACATCTCCCGTCATCCCACCATCCGATTGTCTATTGTTTAGTTTCTCACTCCACATCCAACGGCTGATGCTGCAGTCTGTAGCTTACAGATTCTGTAAGCTAGTCAAGTCCTTGAAAGTGAGGACAAACAAAAAGAAAGGACTGCTACAGGAGAAACCGTGGAAATAAATGCAGAAATAGAGAGAAAAAAAGTAAAGCCGCCTAAAAAAATTCCAAATGCTTATCATTCTCAAGTTTTAAAAAGGTTCGACTATTTGTATTTTAAAAATTATTTTAAATATTTATATTTATATAAATATTTTATTACAAAAGTATCTTCTTATATAAGTTTTTATTGAGAATATTTTATTATGAGCACATATAATATTATTCCTCTTAACGCTCGTTAAAGATACTCAAATTAATGTTAATTTTCTTACTATTTTAAACCTTAAATTTTTTCTTCCGTTTGTCTTAAAACAAATATTTACAAAAGCTACTTATCATTCTTTGTTTATTGGCGAAATTTATTATATAACTAAATAATTAAATTTTAATAAAAAATTTGTTTAGAGAATTTTTTTAGTGTGTATAGCATTTTCATGAGTGTATAGACTAAATAAAGATGATTGGTTTAGAAAAATTAAGTGAGGACATTTTTGACATTTTAAATAGTGTACAAAATATAATTTAATTTTTTAAAATTAATAGATGAATACATATAATAATAAAATATTTAAAATAATTTTTAGAGTACATATAACCCTATCCATTTTAAAATTAAATCAAATAAACTATTCACCCTTTTATCTAAAGATGCCTTTTTGAACTATTTCAAAGTAATTTAATCTAATTTTAAAATTAATTTATAAGGGAATAAGAATATTAAAAAGTTGCTGGAAAAGGATGGGTTACAGTGAGAGCCCGCAGTCAGCTGTTAAGTCTCCAAAGGAGGCCGGCAGAATTTGACTAATTTTTAGGATAATTCTTTTTATTAAATTTAAGGATATGTTCAACGTATTGAATCACTAAATTAACCTAACTTTTAGTTTTAATATTTTAAAATTATTAGTCTTCTTTTTTTCATAAGTTTAGGTTGCACTAATTCTCAAATTTTAATATAAACTAAATTTGATTGTATCAATAATGAATTTATTTTTAATAATAATTTTTATTTTATTTTATTTAAGATTGAAGGCTCTATTTGGGACTAAGGGTCTATATGATATTATTTTTGGGGGCTTAAAAGTAATTTTAAAAATTTAAAAGTTAATTTTGGTGTTTGGTTAAAAAAAATTCATTTTTGTCAAAATCAGCCCTTCCACATCTGATTTTAAAAAGAAATGAATGAGTAACTTTAAATTATGATTTTGAGAATCAATTTTATCATTTAATATAATTCAATAAATATCCTTGCAATTATTATCTAAACACAAAATTATTCTTATTTAAATTGGAAACAAAATCAATATTTAAAAAAAAAACTAATTGTAATTCATCTATTCCTTTCATTTATCCTATTTCTTCTCTATATTCCACATTACATCAAAAGTTCTCTATGGCAATATAGTCTAAATTTTATTTTTAGTTAAAATTATTATAATACACAATTAAAATCAATATAGTATAAATTCTATTTTAGTTAAAATTATTATGCTACACAATTAAAAATATAATATATACATATTTTTATATGTGTAAGTAAATTTCATCATTCATTATATACATCTTAGTCATTTGTTTTCTCACAACAGTTTAACAGCAAAATTTATCAAATAAAAATAACTGTTTTTAAAACTCACAATACTTTTGAAAACAAAATTTACCAAACATTTAACTGATTATTTTCATAATTGATTATTTCTACAACACAGCTAACAACAATTATTTTAAAAGTTATAGTATTCCCAAACTGACCCTAAGATTGAAATTTTATAAACTGCTTGTTTTATGATTTTCTTCATTTTGTCCATAACTTTTAAAAGCAAATAAAAAGTTATTTTTTATAAACAACTTATTAAATAAGTTACAACACCTTTTTAAAATTCCTATTACAACCTTATTATTTAAGAAATCGACAATTATATTTTATTTTTTTCATAGGCCTTGATATATAAACCATCATATATCATGTTATTGCAGCAACTATTATACATTTTCTCAAGTATAAAAATTGATCTAGTAAGTTTATATGTATATTGTATTTTATGTTTATTATCATAAGAGTCAATAAGATTTGCATATAAATGTAATAAATATTGTTTTTTATTTTATTTGGATGTATGTATTAGTATGATTTTTGTCATATTTTATGTAATATGACAAAAGGTATGTCATTTAATTGAATTTTTTCACTTTATGTAATTTTACATATTTTTTTTAAAAATGTATGTCTAAATAATTTTATTAAACGTTTTTAAAAAGCAAAAGTCACTTTAAATTTATATTTATTTGATCATTATATAATAAAACAATACTTTCTTAATAAAATTTACTAAATGTACTTTATTTTTCAAACTTATCGCAACAAATACAATTTACTAAATATCTTTACTTTTTTTAATCATCCGCACATGCTTAAGATTGTATTTTTTTTTTCTTTGGTCTGAAAAAGTAGTTCAATCCTACTCATGGTCAAAGCCTCCAACATGGCATATTATTAGTAGAGTAAACAATATAAAAGGAGGAGTAAGGAAGAATTAGCACCATATGGTATTCTGTAAGTAATGGCTGCGAATCGGGAAGGTCAGGAGGAAAACAAGGATCGTTACTACAAAACTCTACATGGGAACAAGACCCTTTTACAGAGTGAAAAACTTTATGAGGTGTATATATATACATACAAATTAAAACTACACACTCTTTTTAATTTTCTGTTTCTTTAATTTAACTAAAATGTAGAATGGAATGTCTCAATTATGCCGGCTATTATAATTTCTCTATCTTGATTTCTTCTTATTAATTATATCTTGCAGTATATACTTGAAACCAGTGTATATCCAAGAGAACCACAATGCTTGAAGGAGATCCGCGAGTTGACGGACAAGCATCCATGGTGAGACTATCGTTACATATATAATTTATCATATATCACCGATCGATCTCTTGTCAGCTATCAGTTTATGATGCAGTGATCAGTTTCATAAATTTCCCCACAAATAAAATATTTGCAGGAGCGCCATGATGACTGCACCTGATGAAGCACAATTTTTGAGCATGCTACTCAAGCTTATCAATGCCAAGAATACCATGGAAATTGGCGTTTTCACTGGTTACTCTCTCCTAGCCACTGCCCTCGCCATTCCCGACGATGGCAAGGTACCATTCTTTTTTATTTATTTATTTATTTTTCATAAACATAAAAAAAAAAAAAATTATAGAGAGAGATGAACAGAGTCGCCTTGAATATTAATTGTTATAGATACTGGCCCTGGACATCACCAAGGAACACTACGAGAAGGGTCTCCCTATAATTCAAAAAGCTGGTGTTGCCCACAAGATTGATTTCAGAGAAGGCCCTGCTCTTCCTCTTCTTGATCAATTGATCCAAGACGTAAGCACGAAAGTCTCCAAATTTATTTATTTTTATTTTTTTAATATTAATCAGATTACAGCGATCTTTAATTGCTTGATGTATGATCAGCAACGACTTATTAATTATGCGAAATTTGAAAATGTATTAAAATTTCAGGAAAAATATCATGGGACATTCGACTTCGTCTTTGTTGATGCTGACAAGAATAACTACATTAATTACCACAAGAGGCTTATTGAGCTTGTGAAGGTTGGGGGAGTGATTGGCTACGACAACACCTTGTGGGGTGGATCTGTGGTGGCACAACCTGATGCCGACCTGGATGAGCTAATCTTAGGCTGGAGGGATTCTGTGCAGGAACTCAACAAGGCCCTGGCCGTTGATCCAAGGATTGAGATTTGCCAGCTCTCCATTGCTGATGGGGTTACATTATGTCGTCGCATTGGCTGATCCTCTCAATTTTCACTCACGAGACTGGTTGTGTCGTAACTTTTAAACTATACTATGTGTGGTTATGACAGTAAAATCCACAAATAAATTAGACCGATGAGTGTTTGGAGAAATGTATTATTGTTTTTCTTAAGTTAATAAATTTTTAAAAATAAATATTTTATTTTATTGTCACGGCCACTTAATAAAATAATTAACATTTTAATGTAAATTTTTCGTCAGGGGTAATAGACTCACCCATCCTACATAGTATAAACGTCGCAGCCACTTAACACAATGCAATTATGCAAAACGAAGCCTAATTAATTATTCGTGCTTTATACCCTTGAGAGGCGTCAAGAATTTGATTATTTTGAGGGTCGGATAGATATTTATTACCCATTTTACCCCTTCTTTTCTTGAAAAACGATTTATCAATTGACACAAAACAAGTCGCAGCCAACTGGATATTATTTTGAAGTTTCAACTTTCAACATCCAAATTATGTATTCTCCGGTCCATCCACGCAGTGCATTATAGGGTTGGACCATGGACACACTTTTACTAATCTCATAAACTTTTTCTTATATGATAATTATATTTAAAGATAAATATAAATATGATTAATTCTATTTATGTTTTCTCTCTTTTCAATTTTAATTTATTTGTATTATATAAATTTTTTACTATTATTAAAATAATCTGAATTTAAGAAGTAATTCTATAAGTTAAAATATTTTTTTTTGTAATAAACGTGACATCTAAATTAAGATACAATACAGTGGGAAAACAAATTAAATAAAATTTTATGCCACTACAAATAACTTTTTAAGGATTCCGAAGTTTATAGGTGCAATAAAATTATATCACACCCATAAAATATTTATTATTTTTTAAATATACCGTTCTTCTTACTTTTTTAATTATTTTTTTAGAAATTAAATAATAAAGAAAATTTAAAGAGAGGAATTTAAATATTAAGATTGAGAGAGTGAGAAGATTATTAGAAATTCAAAGATTTATAAATAAAAGAAGTATTTATTTAAAATAAAAGATATTTTTGACATTAGATAGAATAGAGAGGGTGTCAATAGTCCCACTCCATGTTATGGGATAGAAAAAAAAAAATTAAATCCATGAAAGTTCAGATTTTAATATCCGACAAATAAATATAGTCATAATTTATTCAATTGGCCGCGCTGGGGATTACTTTTTAGACATTATGTAAATGGTAGACACGATTTTTCAAGAAGTCAGGAGAGTTGTTATATATTCAAACTATCACCGAGTATTTTTAATTCATAAATTTCAAAAGAAAACTACTTGCCGATAGTGGTCTAAATAGCACTGCTTTTCTTTTTAATTTCCAAGACGACTTGTCGCCAAACTTCCGTCTAGCGGGGGCATCATTGACCATTTTCATTTTCCGTATTCGGCACTTCATCAATGTAACATATAATAAATTAGAGAAAATTTTGCGTGGGGTAGCCTGTTAGTTCTTTGTTAGGGGCAGAGTAATTGATGTAGGAAGTGGAGGGGTAGAATAAATTAGAAATTATAATATCTGAGTCATTTTAATATTTGGTATTTTATTAGAATTTATTTTATTTTATTAAGTTTATTTAAGTCATAATTGTAATTTTATTTTAATTATGATTTCAGATAATTTCTCTTATTTGAGAATAATTAGGATTAAATTAGTTGTTAATATAAATAGGGTTGTCATCTTAATTTATTGTAATACTTTTAAGTTTTTCATCAATAATATTTTAGATATTTTCTTTGAATTTACTTTTATCGTTAACCTAACATTTTCTCTCTTTCAGATTTTTTTTTTTTTTTTGAGTTTCAAGAACATACGTTTGAACGACTTCTAATATAATATCTGCATTGTATTAGCGATGGGTCTCACATACTGAGGTTGTTGAACTATTTATTAATATAGATAGAATAACGGATCTTAAAATGAGATTATTAGTATGACCTATTTTGTGAACTACAAAATTTAATATTTAAGAAGTTTATTGGTCTTGTAGTGTTTTACTACATGACAAAACATCATAATGTTTTCTTAAGATAGTCCCACACAAGTTTCTTTCAATAAAATATCATTAATAAAATTAGTACTATCAACCCTTATTTTTATATCATTAGACCGCTTTTAAATACACAATATCAGATTAATATTTTTAAAATGATGTCATTTTTTAAAATTAAAAAATTGTATTTTTACCATGTTTTTAAAATGAGTTGGTGGGCTCGTTAAAATAAATAACATAAATTATGCGTGGACAGAAAAACAAAATTTGATTTAATTTTGTGACGAAACAAGTGGGCCCATTTGGTAACTTTTATGAGACTGGTTTCTGGTTACTTGATATCTTAACGAAAAAGAAAAGAAGTGAGATTCATTATTTATGCGACAACAATGCCATTTTGACCGGGAAAAAAAATGAAGGGTTATAAAATTTACAAAAGGCATTAAAAGACTAAAATAATTAAAATGTCAGAGTAATTATAAACACTTGCTTTTTATTAAAACAACACCTAACAAATCCTAATTATTCGTCCATCGTAAAATGACTATGAAAAATTCTATTTATATACATAAAAATTTTTAGGTGTAGATGTTTAAATATAAATTTAATACATGTTTATTTTCATGCCATATAATGTTGTAATTAATTTAACAAAAATACGTTAATGTAAATCCACATAAAATTTACGTTCGTTACCAGAACAAGAAACGAAAGTCCGCAAGAGAGCTTTTTAAATTTTTTTGTGATTCATTAATAATTTTATTTGTATTTAAAGATTCAGTTGAAATTAAAATAAAGCGGGGGCTGAATAGAACTACCCTAATTGACAAATTAAGAGGTGGGGTGGGCTTAAGTCCAATAAATCAGGCCTTATTACTCCGCACATGACTATTGAATTGTATCACGTGCTGTGCTTGGATTAGTCATGAATGAACTGCAATATTTTATTTTCATACTTGATAGACATTCTAACGCAATTGAAAGGTCCGTCCCTTATATTAATAAAGGAAAATTATTATTCCATCAATTATGTTTTGTCTTATGATCATTCAATCACTATAAAATTCTAATATCATCTCTGCACCATATTTTTTTTTAAATTTGTATCAATTAGTTATTTTTATACTAACATCGTTAAATAATTTAAATAAAATAATAATTTTACTCTTAAGTAAATTAAATGATCATTTTATATTTATAAAAGTTTTGAAAAATAAAAAATTATAATTATAAAATAGTCCTAAATTTAATAAAAAAATAAATCTCAAATAGAGCTGCTCAGCTAATTTTTATTAAATTTAGATTTCACAAAATTTTAATAATTATTTTTTATTAAAAAATTATAATTTTGTAAAATTTTATTAAAATAACCGAATTTATTTATTAAAAAATAAACCCCAAAATCTTAATAATTAGGGGATTTTTATTAAATCCCAAAATTTTGTAGTTATTTTTATAATAATAATAATAATTTTTTTATTAAAATAATTTTTATTAAAAATAAAAATTATAATTTTGGGATTTATTTTTAATTAAATTAGGAGTATTTTTTAATTATAATTTTTTTCAAAGCTTTTATAAAATAAAATGGTCTTTTAATTTATTTAGAGGTAAAATTGATATTTTGTTTAAATTATTTAACGGTGTTAGTGTAAAAGTAATTAATTGATATAAATTTAAAAAGAAAGGTGGTGCATATAACATGTTAGAATTTTGTGGTGGTTAGATGAACATAAGGCAAAATAGAGGTAGTGTAGTGATTATTTCCCATTAACAAATAAACAAAAAAAAAAGGGGGAAAGAGAAGAAAAGAAGGCAACTTAAATTAATAAATGACTACTTTATGAGTTAATTATTCTTGGGTGGTATATATGTTGACAAATTAAAAAAAAAGTGATATATTCTTAAAAAATATTCGAACGGGTGACATTCCATTAAAAGTAAATTAGTTACAAAATGATGTATCTACCCTTACTCACTTATTTTTAATTTTTTAAATAAAAATATATAAAAAATTAAATCTAAGTCTAATTAATAGGGCATTTTTTTGGTTGAATCAAACAATTGTTTTATTTTTTTAAATTTCTTACTGAATCAAACTAATTTGTGAACATAAAGAAGCAAATCTCTTGTGAATTGTAAAACATTATATAAATCAAATATTTTTATCTCTTTGACTTTATGAAAAAAATTCAGTTTTTTTTAAATTTAACTCTCAGTTGGTTAAAGATAATGACAAAAATTAATAGTGTTTTCTGCTCAAATATTTTAAAATATATATTACTTTTTTAAAATTCGTCGAAACATATGTCACCTAAACTCTACTTTTTTTTTTTGAAAAGAAAGTACACCTTTCATTGCCTCAAAGAGAGAACAAATACACAATTTCAACTGGAAATTCATCCAGTCATATACATGGTTCTGACTTCCGAAGAGCTAGCTTAGCTAAATCATGAGCTAAAGTATTACAAGTCCTCCCTACATGCTGAGCTTTGAAATTCTGGAAGCTCTTCTTGGCTTCTAGAATGTCGAAGATCACCCAACAAAGCTCTGTTAAGGTGCTTTGCTTGCTGTTTATAAGCTCTATCACCCTCTTCGAGTCGGATTCTAAGATGATTGATGATGCCCCCGCCTTAATAGCTGCTTGAATTCCCCACAAAGCAGCCTTTGCTTCATACATCTCCACATCTCCAAAACTTTTGATAGTGTTTACTGCTGCAGCCACCACTTCACCTCTGTAGTTCCTGATCACAGCCCCCAAACCAGCAAGATTATTTAAGCCGGTCTGAACCGAACTGGATCGTGCGTAATGTATAAATTTAAGCCGGATTGACCAGCTCCAAATTAATTTCAAAAGTAGTCGTCATTTACGGGGGAAAAATCAGAGACCACATACTCACGCAAAGCACTGGAACAGTCGAGACGCTATTCCCAATTTTGTAATAATTAAGACATTCTTAGAAATCATGACACAACAATGAGCACATCCTTTTATATCTTATGTAACTTGTACCGCCAACTGGGATAAAGTAATATAACTTCAACGGGCCTTTCAAGACTCTGGGTGCCCACGACGCAAAGCTGAAACAAGTTTTTCTCTGCAAAAATCATGGAGGGAGAGGCAGAAATTGATAGATTGCCGATAGACCTGTTGGCTCATATCTTCGGTTTGATCACTTCTTTCACTCATTTAGCCCAGTAAGTTCCCTTTTACGTGCGCTTTACAAGAAATGATGAATATTTTTCATGAAGTTTTCTTTTTGTTTTTGTTATCCCTTTTGTTTGTTTGTTAAGGGTGAGTAGTGTTTGTAAGAAATGGAAACTGGGGGTGAAGCAGTCTTTGGCACGAAGAAAGAATTTGAGCTTCGCTGGTTGGAAAATGGATGATGATTCTACTGCCCGTCTTGTTGGCTATGCCTACAGCCTCAAAGAACTTGAAATGTACTCTTTTCTTTCTCTCTTAATTTTGTGTTACTGTTTTTTTCCCTCCTGTTCTGGGCGAAAAGATTGACGGATGATGAAATTAATGTTCTGAATTAAGGATATCGGAGAAATTTCAAATGGAAATTGTATGACTTGAAACAATTTGATGGAAATCCTTTTTTATAATCTTCAAAAATACATTTTAAATATGCTTAAAATGGGGACAAAAGCCATTTTGATTAATTTAGTAAGCTTGATTCTAGATTTTGGCGGTTGCATACACCAATAGTTTTTAGGCCTGGGTGGGATCAATTTGTTTTTGTATTAATGAAAGTTCTGGGCAGTCTGTCTGCTCGGCCAGGTGTGGCTTTTCGGCGGTAGCTAAGCTATGAATTTTGGACGTGATGCATTTGATTAGATATTTCAGCTATGTTTTTTGGAAATGCCACAAATGTTTTTTTCGTGCGGTGTACCTGTACCAAAAGCTGCTTTCTATTAGTTCTTCACATTTCAGCTTCTGACTTGTCTCATTGTATTTTCAGTTCGAGGAGCCGTTGGGGTTGTCAAATAACTGACAATGGACTGTACAGAATGTCTTTTGCTAAGTGTATCAGCAACCTCACATCCATATCCCTATGGGGTTTGACCGGGATCACGGACAAAGGTGTTGTTCAGCTGGTATGTGATTGTTATCTTTCAGAAAACAAATATTGTCAGAAAGATTGGTTTTGTTGGTTGTCTAAATTCTGTCCTGAAGTGATCTGTTCTGATGCATAACCGGAGATAGCAAAAGATACGAATAACTTGAAGAAATGCAAACATGAATTTTAACAGTTAGATATTGGCCATTCTAGAGCTTGATAACCTCAGATAGATTTCAAATGAACCTAATGACTTTAACAATTGGTGATTCGTTTATTGATCGTTTGTCCTGTCGTATGGTATTATGCATTTTATGGTTTCCATGGACTAAATCCACGGTAATTTTGAGGTGTTTCTCAAGCTTGAAACTGATGATGCCTTCAATGATTTGGTGTCAGATTGTATTGAATTTGGATTCAAATCATTTCCATGCCAAGTTAGTTGAATAAAGAGATGTCTTTGTTGCTTTCATTAATTAAACTAATCTCGTTCAATACTTGCGAGTAATTTTCGTGGAAGCCTTGCTTAGATCATTTTCAGATTTACCCCTTTTCTTCCACAGATATCAAGAGCTAGTTCTTTGCAACACCTGAATATTGGCGGCACATTTATCACTGATGAATCTTTGTATGCAATTGCAAATAGCTGTCCACAACTAAAGGTGAGTCCTTTAAAATTGGACTTGGAATTTAAAAAATTAACATAGTTAAGTGTCCCCATTATCAGCTATTGTTTATAAAGACCGGTGCACAATGGATATTGAACATATCTCTTTATTCGTCCTTTCCAGAGTATCGTCCTGTGGAGCTGCCGTCAGGTTACAGGGAATGGGCTTCTTTTCCTAGTAAATAAATGTGGCAGACTTGAGTCTATCAATGTATGGGGAACCAGACTTCCTTTAGACTGCTTCATTGGCTTGCTTACAATTAGTCCTGCTCTTCAGATAAAGCCTGAAGGACTGCTCTTAAATGCTGGAGTTGCGTCTATGTTGCCTGTTGCATAAGGTGCCAATTCATGGTTGCCTTTCTTTTGCTCTTTGTAGAGGTTATTTGTTTCCCTTTGTATTTTCATATTCATAATAAAATTTGTAATCTTGATGAAAGAAACCTATTGTTTCAACTCTGGCTTGTACAGTGGCAAAGCAATTGTATTCTTTTGTGCAAATGTATCAAGATAGAAGAATAAATTTGTATGTGGATATTACAACCCCAAGCTAGGAAATTTAATAGCAATGACACATGCTCAGCTTCTGCTTGGTATTGAGGCTAAAGTGTTAAAAAATACTTGTTTTTATGATTTGGAAGTTAATTTGACTGCACACATACATGATTAGAAACTTGTAATATTTTTATTATTTTTTATCATCATTATTAGTTAAAATTCATATTTACTACACACTATAAACTTTTATTTCATAATTACAAATACTAAAATTAGCCTTAATCGTGTAATTGATTCTTTTATTTGCAGACGTTTGCTTTGTTAATAAAAAAAAACTCTTCCAGATAATCGCTTTGTTTGTTGAATTGTTCTGTTTTCAGCAGGTTGGTGAGCTCTATGTTGAGTTTTGTATGACTGAACCATAATTTAAGAATGACTTGTTTGAAAGTTTAGTGCCAGCTGTCTCAGAGATTCTGCAGAACTGCTGCCTATATTACCTACATCTGTATGCGATGAATAACATCTTGACTTCGGCGGTGGTATGCTTACCCATTTGAAGAAACGATCACTACAGTATGGAAATACTCAACAAAGTAGAATGAGGTTTATTATCATAGCTTGATCAAGCATTCCCTTTCCATTCGCAAAGTAGTTTCAATTGATATCGTTTTTGTCATTTTACCTTCCCTTGAGTGCATATGCGTAATACAAAGCTTTGATTTTAAGATAGCAGAACCTGTCCAATCATTCACATCCCAAAACACCAAATTGAAAAACCACCATCTTCCAATGTTAAAAAGGCAATAACATAATTCCATGTGAAACATGAATAAATCATTCAAAGATCGCGCTGAATGCCTCATTGAGAACAAATATTTCTTTTCATTGTCTAACATTTTCCTGGCACATATGCAACTCTTGTTTCTATTTATGACATTAGTACATCGCGTAAATGAATAGCTTGGTAACTCCTCTACGTCATCACAAATTGATCATACAAGTCATCAAACTTCCGTGGATAGAACTTGCCTAACATGAATTCTAAGGAGGACACTGAAAACTCCTTAATAGATCTTGCCATACCGAAAGCATTAGCTCTATAAGTGAACGAAACACTACTAAAACTTATGCATTGCATACCTGAGTCAACATCTGATGCACTTTGGATCTCTCTTGATCACTATCTACATCAGATTCCTTAGTGTTTGCTTCATATATTTCATCTAATCTATAATGACCTAACTCTAGCAACCAAGATTTGACGGCAAATCCTAAAAGGCAGGAATTTTTAACACCCATTTCTACTCCTAAACTAATGCATCGCAACAGTCCTTCTATGCGTCGCAAACATCAAACCCAAATCTTATCTATCACACTCATAAGAGAAAACACCACCAGTGGAAGATAGAATGAGTAGAAAACCATGCAATTTGGAGAATGGACTGCTGAAGCAGATCTTGAGAACTGAACAGATCCAGAGAAGCTTCCTGCAGAATTATTATTTGTTTGACTTCCCCTGGGCACGGCAATGTTTTTGCAAGATCCAAATGGTGCTCCACCCTGCAAATTTGATCAGCACAGCCTTCTTAACAAACAAATTTATATCCAACAGCATGTTACCACAAAAGTTAAAAACGCCTCCAGCAATCCTTCCCATCATGCTGCCCAAACCATCAACCAAAAAAAAAAAAAAAATTCCAAAAACCCTGTCAACGAATGGACGATGTCATTAAATTAGACTTATTGTGTGCAATGATCTGTCATAACAAGGTCATGAGGCTTGACACAATGTTCATGATATAAAGAGCATTTTCAAACATTCTAATTTTTTTTTACCAATTGTTGTCCAAGAGAAAATGTGTGTGTATGGGACTAAAAATAATTATACTATTGCATAGTCCTAGAGTTGGAGTAGACCAGTTGCTTCTCTCTAGGATGTAACTAGATTCTGATATAAATCCCAGATCTAGATGAAGATGAGATAAAATTAAGGCATATAATTTGGTCATATATTGCTGGAAATTATGCACATGCAGTTACCATCTTCCTTTTATACACTATGCTCTAGTTGGAAACAAACCAAGTGGCACCAAAATCACCATAAAATGTGCTGCAATTTCCAGACATGGACTTAAACGAGGGCCAAAATCCCCCCCCCCCCCCCCCCCCCCCACCCAAACACCAAAACAAAAAAAAACCAAAAAAAAAAAAGAAAAGGAGACAGAAAGCAAATGATCAAGTGTTTGGATTTGAAGTAGTAAAGTCCTTTGATAAGTATTTGGGCAAACCTGGCAGGCAAGCACAGTACTACAGCCACACAATGTCTGGCCATTCATTTTATCCAAAACATCAAAGACACCACCACCATCACTCCTCTGCAATATTTTACCATCAGTTAGGATGCTTAATTGGTATATGATATCAAAGAAAAACTTCTTTCCTGTAAGTAACATTTCAGTACCATGTAAAAATTGACTGCCAAAAAGTTAGGCAACAGGTTCCCTGCAGCTTTGTAACAAGTACCAACCATCTCTGCAAGTGGAGTTGAATGCTCTTTGCAAGCATCCTCTTCAACTGGATATGTAGGGAAGTAATTTTGTAGGAAAAGAGATGCCTTTCTTGAATTCAGAGGTTGTGATTCTTTTCTATGCGGACAAGAGCCTGCTTTCACCCCTGGATCTCCAGCTGAATGCAACATGCCAACATACTGTGTAGCTATTATAGGAAGACATGTATGCAACTCCCAAGTACTAAAAACATGACATTATATGACACTTACATTCATTTTCAAGTATGTATCTCCATTGATAAGCTATTCCCTCCTCAGCTTCCTTCGAAGCAACAGAAGAGAAAACAAGAAGCCGATAGTTCTTTTGCACCATTTCTGTGACAGTGGGCCAATCTTCACCTTTCTTTGGCATCTTGGACACAGGGAAGAAGTACTTATCCAAACCAGCCCGAACAAACAAACTTGTTAATCCTTTTGGAGTTTGAACATAGTCCTCTATTATAATAGTTACAATCTCGGTAGGATACTGACTTAAAAATGCTTCCACTTCCCTCAGAGTGTTAATTGCAGGTTGCTGAGAGCCATACATTGCATACATTAGAAACCAACTGAAATAGTTACCACCTCAAAATATAATAATGAAGTTTGTTGGATTGATAAAATAGGAAGGAATATTACAAATGCAGTGAAGTTGAAACATTGCCCTCGAAATGAATGGCACAGCCAGATATCACCATTGAAATCGTACATATCCAGCATCAATCCCCTCACTCCATTCTAATCAATACCCATCAAACAACAGCATACATAAGAATTAATTCAGAAAGGTAAGTATCAATGACTGTATCTAAATTTACTGATATAAAAATGCGATGTTAGTTTGAAGATTCTCTGCTCATCATAAGTCCCGGCCACTATTAAATGTACATGACAGAATCAAACTGATTTTGCACAAGATTCTCACATGCCAAACAAAGGATCAATGAACATAGACCATAACAAAGAATGAAAGGAATCAGGTACCCTCAACTGATTAGTGACCATGTCTTCTTGATTGTAAAACGTCAGTCTTTGAACACCAGGCAAGGCCGGTGTATCAACGATGCTAAAAGAATTATGTGTTACCAACCAGGAATATTTGTTGAATGGCAAATCACCAATCTGCCCATCGAAGATTTCAGTTTCAATCCCCACAACAATAAGATTGATACTTGGGGGGGGGGGGGGGGAGCTCAATCAGATTGAAGGTGAAGAATCTTACAATAGTAGTGGGGATGGTCGCTTGGCCTCTGGTGCAAATGGGTCGATTCTTGCCTAAAGCAGGGCAATTCCCACAGTAGAGACCAGGACCACAGTCTGTAGCGGCAGCACATGAATCAAGTACCTGTAAAATCTTGAAATTCAGTTCAAACTCAGAAGAAAGAAGAAAAATCTTGGACGGATCAGAGTTTTATAACAGAGAGAGAGGAACCTGGCAATTTCCATTGGAACAAGCAGTAGAGTTGACAATGGAGAGTGAAAACATGAGTAGAAGGAAGAGGAACTGAGTTGCATGGGCTCTGCACAAGCTATAATGGTCCATGAAACACGCCATTATGGCTCCTGCGAGCTTATTCAGAGCTCGAGAATAGAGAAATCAGTAGATAAAGAGAGAGAGACGAGAGAGAGAGAGAGAGAGAGAGAGAGAGAGAGAGGAGGATACCTTAGTCTAGTCTAGTTATGGCTACAAAATTAAAAAGCTACAAAAGCGCAGTTATACTGTGGAGAGATGGTGACAAGGGTGTGGTATTTTGGGCACTAAACGCGGGCTTTATTGCTTTACCGGCCTTTAGTATTAGTACAGTTTTCTCTTTCTTGTGTTTTTTAAAAGGTAAAACAATTATACAATTGCTTTTACTTTGGACGCCACTAACGACGTCGTTTTTGTCAAAGATCCTATGTTTGTTGATTGTTGTAAGTCCACTGTTCGTGACTTGTGACTGTCTTGTTGTGCTTGTGGATGATGAAAGTTGTTTGTCTCCTTGATATAATTGATTGATACAATTTTTTAAAGGACTGCATTTGTCTGGAGGCTTTTTGATTTGGTCACAATTGGGAAGTTATGTTCAGTGCCTCTCACGTGGTGGGGTAGGTTGCCGTTGGCGCAAGCCGCAATGCGATCTTCATCTCAATTCTCATGTTGTATTTGCTGTGCCTCCAAAACAGCAGGTTGTTTAACGATTGGTTTTGTTGCCTTTGCCATGACGCATTTACGACTGCTTAGTCCTTAGTTATTGTCGAAGCAGCAAGCTTTGCACGACATTTGTTAAGTACATTACATGTCACAATGTTAAAAATGTGTAGCCGCTTAATTTCTTCGGTAGGAAATCTATTTAGTTGAATATCAGTAATTAAATATAGTTTGGCGGGCTGAATAGGAATATAATATATCATAAGAAATATTTGCGTTTTGAATTGGTCCACCACAAATCTAATGTAATCTTTTTCATGGAATGTATATTCCATGGAATTCTCTTATTTCTCCAACTCAAAAATCTTGGTAACACTTAAGGTTTTTTTTTCAAAAAAAAAAAAAAATGATTCACATTAAAAAAAAAAAAAAAAGATTCGATATTATTTACTTTTACGTGGTTTATAAATTTCACCTCTCCACCTCACCTTAAAGTTCCTCTGAAACATCTTGTTGGAGTTGATTTCTCCAAATGTGTATTGAGCCTTTCCTCTCTGGGAGTGGCTACCCAAGCTTCATATGGATTCCAGGTCTCCTACCAATGATGCCAGCGTAATATGATTCATGCTAATACAACTTTTTTTTTGGGGGGTTATTATATTCCACTATTAGAAGAAATTCTGATGTTAAATCATATTACTCCAATAAACTATATTTTGAAATGTTGTCGGACAAGCTGCATTGGAATTAACATGAATCTAAAGTTAGAATTGAATAGATTATCAATGGAGACGACAATGGCATCTCGGCATCTCCAACAACAAAATGATAAGAGAATACACATTTTCCCTAAGATCAATGAAAGCGATGCTTCTACCTGTAAAAAGAATGATAAAATTTGATTTTAAGTTAAAAATAAATGCTCATACTAAGCAAGCTTCTTGGCACGACCACTTGAAGGACCACCTTCCTCCTTTTTTGAACCAGATGCTTCAGGCTTCCTAGCCCAAGCAGGAGCTCTGTCTGGCTCATAACGATAGTCATAAAACAGTTCCTCTCCGGCACTAATTCGCTCCTTGGCAAAGATGCCAACACGGTGGTCTCCCGCAACCATGATGACCTGCCAAACAATGAGCACGAACTTAGAATTGGCACACTACATGAAATGCGTTGCTCCAGTACTTTCTAGAATCTAATCATACAACATCAACATAACCTTTTGGTTTAGAGAAACAGGTTGAGGTATTACTACTAGACAAATGGTTGATTACCTTTGCATAGCAGTTTGGATCAGGAGAATGATTGGCAAATTTCAGTTTATCACCCTTCCGATAAGCATCAAGAACAAACTGCACACAAGTGGATTTATGAATTTATGGACTGACTATCACTTAAGTGCAAAACAAAAGAAGTTAGTCAAAATACAAATGGGCAATGTATGTTGCCTGATCATTCAGATTGAAGAGAAATGATGAATTTTCACGATCATATATTTTCCCACGCTTGTCAGCCTCCCGATGAGAAATCAGCTCGCCAGTGTATTCACCAAGGTATTCATGCTTTCCAACACTATTCTGAGAGCAGATCAAAATTTCAGCAGCAAGAAGAAAACCAAGCACATCAAGTCTGCTTCCCTTTATTGATTCAGCTGATATTAAAACTGAATATTACCTTTAAGAAAGCTCCCCACCCAGAAACATCGGATCTTCCAAGTAAAACCTGTACACGTATATATGAGAATTAGACCCAAGTAACAGCAAACATACCATAGAATTTTCAGTATCAACCTCCAGTATCGATAAAGGCCAAAATACAAAGAACAAGAAAAACAAAGCATAGGAAAAGAATATCACACACAAGCAAATACACTTTTTTTTTAAAAAAAAAAGGGAAAAGACTTGAGACTTCAACTAAACTGAAACATTGCCGCTTAAAATTATTAAGTTGAATCATCACATATCTGGAATTGTCCACACAGTGTACAGGACAAATCAATTCTCTCACAGGCTATAAAAACAGGTTCAACAATTTTACTATATACTTAATTTACCACTAAATCTAAAAATTGGCAGAGGTGAATAGTTTTAATAAATCTGTAATCGACATTTATTTCTGATGACTTCATCAGAAGAACACAAAAAAGACTATTCCAGTTTGATTTACAGGAGAGGGGCATCACATCTATATTTTACAGTTATGACCAGAATAAACAAGTAATTCTCTATTGGTCAATGACTGAAGTAGAAAATTGAACAAATAATATTGCTTCAAGTGAAGAAATCCCAAAATTGAGCAGTTTAAACAGATCAATATTAGATGCTTGTATAAAAACTGGAGCCCTTTAGCCAAAATAAAATTTACCCCGAGCCAGCACGTGTAAGAAAATATTAGGAGAATATCTTAAGAGTTCAAAAACATTCATCAGTGTGTAAAGACAATAATCAAAGAATAAAGAAATGGAGAAATCAAAAAGCAATTACCCTTTGTTGTTGTTTGAGCAGAAGCTTCATATTCCTACATTCATAGTTATCACCTTTTTGGTCAGGAACCCCAAGACTACCATCACCACAACTGCAAAACCAATTTAGAAAGCTCAAACAACAGATTGTATGAGAAGTAAAAAGGAATACCAACACAGCACATTTAAACTTAGAATGAAGGCTCTTAGGCAATATGATGTCCAATCCAATAGATTCTTCTAGTGGAAAATTTAAGATACCAAACTGTCTGAAGGCCATGACATCCATTCACTCCCAATTTGAGGAAGTTCCATGAATAACTACCATTTGAGATGCTAAAGCTCTCTAAAAGTAAAAATATATTTAACTTTCTATCCAAGGGAAAATATAAGAAAAATGGAAAAAGAAGGCATCTCTACCCTCAAAAACCACCCACGAAAGGAAAGATATATCTCTTCAGGAAGCAGAAACAATTTTCAATAGGGAAATTCTCAATTCCTCTGTGACCCATTATAAGCAGAAACAATTCTCTTTCGTAATACTGATTAATCTAATTGTAATAAAATGACACAAGTACAAAAAGTCAGTCTTTCTAAAAGCACCTTAAAATTGAGAATACTTCAATCAACAAACCCACAGATAGGTCAGCTTAATACATTAGTCATGCATTATCGATCTTATAATTTCAAACTGCATTCTGATTAATCAGAAACGTCAAAGGATATTTTTAGTCAGTGTTTGAATGAAAATTTAGCATCCAAAATTAAAACTCACCTGATCCAACAGTTCCTACAAACATCTGGATCACATTCCCGGTCAGCAGCAAAACATGGACACTGACGACTGCGACATTGACTTTTAGCGCAATGACAGCCTCTGAACCGATTTTTGCAGCTCTTGGGACATCTAGATCAATATATAATCTTAAATTAGGATATTCATGCATCATAACAGTCACCATAGCGTATATAATATCTACACAACTCACAAGAAACCATCTCCATACAAAAACCATAATTGCCAAAATTGCAGTGAGAAAAAGTCAAGCATCAACAAATGTCTACATGCATTCCCATGATGCACATACAAAGTTAAATACCAAAAAGTTGGGATGAATGCTGCCTTCTTCAAAGGAAACTTTAGTATTATGCCATTTCCCATTGCAAAATCTGGGAATGCAAAAGAAAAAAAGCTTGACGTTCGATTTGTCTGAGCTACAAGGGAATAAGGGCCTACCCACAGTACTTTTCACAGCAGGTTCCATTTAGAAGGCAAGGACATTGCTTTCCACAAGCAGTTTGGCAGCCACAAGGATTGTACTGCCGGCATGGCTGATCTTTTCTCTCAGTGATCCGTTTCCTAATTGAATGGTAAGCAGCAGACTTCCAAGTATACTTCAAGCGACGAACTCTACCCCTCCTACGTAAATATCTTGATCTTCTTCTCACTTCATTGTTACCCTAGTGTTCATTTAAATACACCAGCACAAAATGAAAAAGAAACAAAAAAGATTAGTTCTTAGAGACAAGAAAGTACAGTTTTCTAGGACTATATAATCACAACATCACAATACTAACCGTAGTTCCATTAAAATCAAACTTTGAATAGCCTTCAAGAAGAGAAGTTGCAGCATCACCTGCTTGGCAAAATAGTTTATTCTCAGAGCAAGTCATATACTGGAAAACCTCCCAACAAGTCTTCAAACCATTTAATAGGTTTCTGGCTATCAGACAGCTGTCAGGAAAATAAGACTATCTATTAGACGGAAAGATCAATAAACTGGCAGGGAGCAAAATTTCTTGGAAATAATGCATAAGGACTGAAGATGCAAAATGCTGTGAAGATTTCAAACTAAGCATCAGACAAGGGAAAAGAGTATTGCTGTATTTAGCAACAGAGTTTTACAGTTGCCAACCAAACAGCTTGTGCATGGAAACAGCAAATACAAAACCAAATTAATTAGTATATAACTTCATGATGTAAAGGAATATTTGAAAAACGTTAGCTTTCAAATATCATTGAGTTCAATGATGGTCATTTTCCTTTTTTGTACAAGAATCTATTGAACACAAATTATTTCCCACTAAAGAGGTAAGAGTAAGTTAGAACTTTCATCATAAATGGTCAAATCAGAATTGCACAAAACGAGATTCATCTCCAACCTTAATATCAAAAAATGATTTAATGGAAGGAGGAAGCAAAAAGTTGAATAGGGCAGAATATAGATCTGAACCACTGACCTGTTCCTGCCAAAAATTTCAACACCTTTATCAAAGAGGCCTTTTTCAATAGTTTTCCAAGATTTCTCATCACTTAGTTCTTGTTTACACATGTTTTCAGCCACAAACTCGTCTTTTCTCAAGGAGTCATTAGTGCTGATTGCAGGTGGATTAGAAATGATCTCCTGTGACGAGCCAAGGGGAACTCTGACATGCATCAAATTGCGGCTGTCCTGAATTTGCATTTCCTTCTTCCTGGTCTTCCCAGAGGATGAAGATTTTGCATGCTTATGTGAAGAGGAATTAGCATCTTCATTTTCTTTGCGAGAAGTTGACCTAAGTTTCATGTCGCTGGGCAAAACACCTCCACTCGCAACAGAATCCAAATCAAAAGCTGCCGTTTTCTTCTGTTTCTTTTGCTTGCAAACTAGAGCGCGCTCAGCAACTCGCTTGCTCTTCCTCTTGCAGATTCCAACTTTCCCTACAAGCTTACTCTTTGAGGGTGATGAGTGGTGAGTAAAAGCGGTGTCCTGCCTCTGCCCAACCTCTGAATCACTGCTTTCTGAAAGGTTTTTTGCATTTGAAGAAGCACTTTCACTTTGGTGGGACTTCACCCTTCTAGCAGGACCAGAAAATTTCTTCCTAGATGATGTCTGAGCCCCAGCACCATCAGATGAAGAGATGAATTTTTCTTTGATATCACCATTCAAGGGTGAGCACGCTGTAGCATTTCTTTCTGACTTGAGAACCTGACAGTGAATATGAAGCTACTTAATACACTGTTTTCCTATTCTTCAAGAAGACAACCCAAGCCACATAAATCATATCAATGAAACACCCAGCACATACCGATCGATAACAATGTGGTCCACATGGTACATTTCCCTCGTCTAGATGGTACCACAGAGGTTGTTTCTCAGCCTGAGAATATTTTACCAAGAAAATATTAGAATCTGGCAAGCAAATCATATAAACATTTAACAGTGAGTTATAAAATCTACTTACCGGAAAGACAAGATCCTGTGAACATCCATGTAACCTGCAATCAAAGACCTGCAAATTCAAAGAAAAGAGCAATGGACTTAGCTGTGCGAAAATGGAGCAAAACAACATAATCTAAATGGATGTGTGGTTCTTACAAGACATCGGCGACAAAACAGGTTGTCAAAAGAATCCAGAGCTGCTTCAAGGTCTTTTACAAGAAAGTTATTCATAGTGTGCTCATCATTCCCATTGTTAGAGCCCCCTACAGCACTCTCTTCCTTCGACAAAATTTCATATCTTGCCTGTATAAGATGTTTGACGGTGTTTCATATCTCTGTAAAGCCAGCACAAAGCAAATGGGAAACGGCTGGACCAAAGCTTACACTATGACCAGTTTTTATCAGATAATAAATGGTTGAGAAAACAATAGCAAAGAAATATGCTAATTCATTCAAACTAAAATGCACCAAAACACAGACCACTAATATAGTGGGACAGAAGGGCATACCTTGACTTCAGAAGGGCTTCTGGAGAAACATTGGGCCAGTGATTCCAGCGTGGCATCAGATAAACCAACTTCTTTAATAGTCATGCTAGTAATTTCAAAATTGAAAATATAAAGAACAATTAGTTAAAGACAAGACTTCGTATAACATTTTGCAATATGTAAAATAAAACCTGAGTTCCTAACTGAATAATTTGGAATGGGCAGTGACAGAAATGAGAATTGTTTCAGAAAACAAGGTTCTAAGATATAAAAACTGGATATAGCGAACTAAAGCCAAACAGGATTGATATGCCTGGCAACAAATAAGCAAAAATTTCAAAAGTACCCAAGCCAACAAGCTTGAAATTAAATGATGCCCGCAACTACCAATTGTCTGTTTCTTCAAGAACATATGGCATGCTGTCATAGTCCATAAAGAGAAACCTTGAAAGAATAACTTCTTTCAATCAGGTAAAAAGTCAGGTGCAATGATGACCCTTGCTAGTAACAAGAACATAAAGAAGAGAAATTAACTAGAGAGCCATGACAAACTGGGATGGAGAGGCAATCATAGAAGAATCAAACTGATTAGAGATCCAAGAGAAGAGAAGCTGTCATGAAGCTAATTCAAGCAGTTAGTGCAAGGACTTGAATGAGCATAGAGTTCAGGTGAAGCACTTAATAAGAAAGAGGAGAATGTAAAGAAGTTAAGTTGCGTAGAGCAAATCTTAGTAGACAAACAGTGATCTGAATAACAACTGAAAGTACTCCTATATAATTCATTATAAAAAAAAAAGGAATTAAGAAAAGATGCCAAATTTATATTGGTAGTTAATTATACGAACCGCAGAATATAATCTTCAGAATCCACAAAATCTTTCTTTTCCTCTTCCTCAATTACTTCCTCCTCGCTGTCACTGCAGATTAGTGCTTCACCACCATTTTGGTCATAATAAATTCTCCTTCGACTCATCACCGATTGATCCTCAGTCATTCTTTGATTTCTGCACCAAAATTATTATACAACTTAAATAAACTCTCAATTAAGGAGATGGACTATGTTTACATAAGTAATAGTATTTCACAAATATATTTTGGATGTACAGCATTGCATGTCCAGCACACAGATTTTCTAGCAGCTCCATTGCAGAAATGAGAATATTCTAGTTGTTTTTAGTAAAAAAATGCCTATCCTGAACAATCCAATAGAAGAAAAGTCTGAAGAGTAGGCAAAAGTATGTTTCAATCTGTCAGATAAAGGTACCAAAGATAAATGGAATATCAATAAACAAAAACTCCTAAGTATCCCATACCAAATTTATTTTTAGACAGTCAATGATTGAAGTAGAACATAGAAGTAATTGGAGAAAAACAAAGTATAGAATTTTAATTATTTTACTTGTATTCTACTATTAAAACGTGAATATTAAAGAATTTAAACTTGAAAAAAAAGTTTTAATGAGACAAGGACTTAAAAAGGGAGAATAACAATATAATTTGTAAAAATAAAATAGCAAGACCAAAAAAATTTAAGACAAAACTCAGCAATTTTCATTTTTTTCCTTTTTTTTTTCACAAGTAATATAACTAGCCAATAACTAAGAGTTTTGTACCATGTTGTGCCATCATTTAAAAAAAATAAAAAATTCATGCTTACTTGCCAATCATTTAGGCTCTTTTTGTCTAAAATTTAAGTCAAGCTCAACCCAGTTTGGCTCTCATGCCGTGTACCGAGAAATCCCTCGACCTTTCTACATTTACCGAGTTCTAAACTAACGACTATTGCCGGACTATATGCCTATGTTCAGTTGGAAGAAATGAGAGGAGAGGAGGGGAATGGAGAGAGGCAGAGAGAAAATGAGGGACTCAATTTCATTGTTCAGTTTGAAAAGGAATTCATCTCTTTTCTCCTTATTTCTTTCCTCTCCTTTCATTTTTTCAAGCCAAACATGCCATAAAATCTTGGCATCCAGGAAAAATAGATGTCTTAAATAGGTAGCCCCCAAGGGAATTTGAACCCCAAAACCTCTTGGTTGAGTACATCACTCAACCTCGTTATCAGCAACCAGATCAAAATTCTCTACAAGATGTTATGGTTTTTCAACATGATTGTTAAGTTGCAATCCAAAGGAGATTGACCTTGTGCACTTTACAGTCAGGTATAGAAATAGACAAGAACGTACCAACGTACAATGGAAATAATTCACAATCAAGACGTATGTAAAGAAGAAGTATACAGAAAACTAGGAATATTAGCTCAACAGTAAGTACGCAAAATACAATGTGATTCAAAATTACCTGTCTAAAAATATCCATGTGGTATAAGGAGGTAATCTTTTATTGTCATTGAGCTTAATAGGACGAATAATATTCTTGGTAGGGTTACTAGATCCATAAACTGCGGTAGAAGCATAACCATCTTCCTGAGATATGTGACTATCTCTATCCCCACTACTTACATCAATACCGTTTTGCACACCAAGCGCTTCTCTTTGCCTCTTTGTTAGTAAATCTACACTACCATGTGTATTTATTGTTTGGTTGTTTCTTCTCTCCAATGATAGTCTATACAGATGATTTGTAACACCAATCAACTTTTGCCTATTTTTTTCCACCCTTCTCTGAGGAAAAAAAAAAGAGGAAATGAATTAACTAACATGTTATGAGGACTATATAAAAAAGAATGCTAGTTAAATCAACAGTGAATTCGTGCAGTAAAAATGCACCTGAACGGAAACAAAATGGTCAGCAGCAACCTGATTCTTTAAACAATCAATAACAGATAAAATCTCCTTACGAGTCAGAGTTCCATTTTCTGTTTTTGTCAACTGTAAGAATTCAACAGATCAAATGATTGAACAAAAGGTTGAAAGAGCTGCTAAAAGGGTAAACAACACTATAGAACAACTTCAAGAACCAAAAGTTTACAGAAAATGAAATCATAATACAAAACCAAAAGAAGACATAGCAAAAAACAGAATTTTCCGCTTGCATTGCAATGTAAAGTATTGCTTATCATACAATAATCAACAAATCATTCAGTAGTAAAAAATTAGCAGATAAAAGTATTAAACTCAAATAGAGATCACCTATGTTTAAAAGTCAATGCACGTTCTTCTGTTTTTTTTCATTCCATTTATAATTTTTTTCTACATTTCATTTATGCAATTTCCGTTAAATCATCCACAGATGCATTCTGAAATCCCAAAATAAAGTAAATTCAACGACAATTTTCAGTATTCTCCACGTAATGCACCAAATTGTCCAGTATCAAGCGCCAAAAAAATCATAATTAGGTCAAATCATCCGCTAAGAACGAATGCAGATATAAGTCTTTCAAATATCAGCTACAACACGTAACGAAAGAAGAAAATACTGAAAAAGGTTAACAGATGAGCATTATCGACGACTTTGACATGAAATTCTGAAAAAGGTTTACAGATGAGCATTATCGACGACTTTGACATGCATTTTCTGAAAAGACTTTCCAGAAAAATAAAATTCAAAATCAAATACCGAAGAGCTTTTGAGAGGCTCCGATCTGTTAGGAGAGGCAGAAGGCGATGCCTTCGAGGCCATGGCAGTTCGAACCGAAATCGGCAATGCGGGTCCGGATCAAGATCCGATACATTCAGATACAATGCCGAACAAGAATGTAGGGTTTCTGAGAGGATTTGGCGCGTCGGCTTGAAACCCTAACGCTAACATCTACCTCGCCCTCAAATTTTCTTTCTATTTTAATTTGTTTTGGTTTGATTTTCTTTTTTTTTCAAAATTTTATTTGGGCCTTTTAGTTTGTGTTTTTTGTTTTTTCTTGTAATAATTTGGTTTAATTAAATATTGATCGTTGTGAAACGCGTGAGGGAGTGCGTGTGAACCGAATGGAAACTTTTGAACAAGTAAATACATTGGGGGGAAAGGAGTTTGAATTATTTACTGTACAAATTTTATACACCCTTCTAGGCTCTAGCGCACTAGCACCTACGAAATTTTCATTTTTCTTTTTTGCAAAATAATTTTTATTCCTTATCAATTTCAAAACACGTCTGAAAAATGATTGGTAATTTTTTTTTTTTTTGGGTTAAAATTATTAGTAGGGCAGTTAGGGAAAGTCTTATACAAGATGGTCTAATAAAAATGTATTTTAAACTTTATGGTTTTATCACATTTGAATTTAAACTATTTTTTTAAGTATTTGAAATATATGAAAATATTAGGGTGCGAACACGTACACAAAGTTCTATGTGGACTTCAAAAGCATATTTAGATTTTACAATGCTGTAAGTTATGTGTTAACATCCGCGAGAACCCTTGAAAATTTAATTTTTGTTAGTTATTTATAGCATTTTTGCTGGACAACTTGTTAAGGAAGAGTGAGTTTTCTAAATCTCAGATTTTAGATACAGATGCCTACCAGATGACTGCTACTTCAATCCACCACCGAATAAATTGGCATAAAGAAACAATTGCTTTCAGGTTGGTCTTATTACCGAGATGCCACAGATTGCAAAGTGTTGCTCAATGTCGGACAAGGGTATCAGGTAAGTCGCAAAGATTCAGTTGATTTTTCACATTGTGAGGTATTGTTTGTTGTGAATGGGAATTCTACACCGAAGGAGCATTTTCAAGGATTTGCAACACAGCCTTTTATTAGATTTCTACATAGTTTGAACAAGTAAATCATTTCCTGAAAAGAGTGCCTATGGTGTTCGAATATTCTGCTCTCGCATTCAAGCTTGAAGGGTGGTGTTAGACGTGAGATTGAGTCCCAAGTCAGATATATATTGTCCGTCTCATAGTCTAGCTAGTCCGCAAATGTTGTAGCTTAGGCACGAGTCTTGTGACAAGAGAAGTCTTAGCTGAACACCTGCGAGATCAGAGAAAATGCTGGGTAGATAAACTTTGCAGGTCTGATGGATTCTGGCCTCTTAGAACGATAGCATAAAATTACAATCAATTGATCAAGCATTGTTAATGTTAATCAATTAGTAGCCAAACATGCATCCATTCCAATATCTTGTTTTCGTACTAAGATTAGCTTAGTGGTGAGAATACCCATTAACTTTGCATCATTTCCCTTTGCCTGCAAACGTCTCGGTAAAAGGCAAGCTTCAATGTCAATACTCCCTTTTTCTGCTCCAGGAAACAGAGTTAGCTTCCTAGCAAACTTGTTTGCAGGACCACTTCTTGCTGCAGTGGGGTTTCCCCTCCGAAAGTCGAAAACATAGAACCTAGGCAAGTGCAGCTTGTGCATGAAAAAGCCACACGTGGCTTATTAAGTTGAAAACAGCCAATGCAAAATTTTGACAGCTGCGTCATTTATTAATTGGAGGGTCGAGAGCAAACAAAGGAAAATGGAAAAGAAATAGGAAAGTGGAAAAGAGAAAAGAGAAGAAAATAAATAAACGAAAAGAGGGAAGCCAAGAGTGAGGAAAAAGAAAAACGAAAGGAAAAAGAAGAAAAAGAAAATTAAGAAGGTGAGAGTGGGAAAGAAGTTGAAAAGAGGAATTGAGAGAAATATTGCAAGAAATAAAATTGGGTAGTTAGATCTATATCCAGTGAGATAGTGGGTAATAGATTTATGAAATTTAAGCAGTTATAATTTAATTTATGTCATATGCATAAGTTTTTATATCAATTCTAATAATTAATTTTTTAGCCCTATATTTTAAGAGAAATCCGAGAATCCAAAAATCCGCAAGAGCTCCAACGAACTCTGAAGTGAAACAGGAGATGCGAGTGGATATTATTATTATTGTTATATATTCTATGAAGCATTTATACTTGGTAGTATGATTTAATATAATGTTATGATTATATATACACATATTATATATTTCATTAAGTCATGAGATGTGATTGCCAGTCACCATATGTGTATCATTCCCCATAAGCTCTGCGCATGCGTATTAAGAGTTAGATTACTCCACATGTGCGATGTAATTAAATCTTATTGGATATTTAGAGGTTTTTTCCCCATTTTACTCATGCAATGATGATCTTGGTGAGTATTAAGAGTTATTTTTCCTAGGTATTATTTGGTGTCGTTTTGTCATATATGTGTGTGTGATTTTATGTTTGCTTATGTAATGTGTTCACGGTAGAGTTATGCTATATGATTATGAGCCGCAAGCTCATTATTTTCTTATGTACCCCATTTCTCCCAAATTTCCCCTAGGTTTCGTGCAATTCAATTTTCAATCAATTGAGGTTGGGTCACAACACATATTGCTGCACGACTTACATTTTGAGCACTTTTATATTAATATGTAAATATTTATGATGTATGTGTATATAGTGAAATGTGAAGTGAGCAAAGTTCGAATATATTTTTGTATGAGACACAAATGTTATTATACTTTTATAATACAGACCCAAGGCCATTTTTATATATTCATGAATTAAGTTTGTATCATGAGTTTTAATTATCAAACTGCATGATTTACCTCCGATCTAACATATAGGTCAAGAAGAGTTGTGTAAATTTCCCTCTTTCTTTTCTCAAGAACTAGAGTTTCTCATTTATGTTAAAACAATTTTTCTTGTCTTCCTTTCATTAACTTATTAATTCCCTGTCAAATAACCATAATTGATAACTAATTACTATACTATACCTATTTTAAAAACCTTAATTTAATTTATGACTTAGTATTGGTATTAACTAGTTAAACCACTAATAGTGTTTTTTAATATAACATTATTATGTATTAGATGAAAACATTCAAAGGAGAATTAGAATTTTGATACTTTTTATATTAAGTTTTTTAAATGGCATTATAATAAAACTTAGCCGCTCTTTTAATGAATTTTTTGCTTCGCCCCTCAATTACCATACGAACTTCTTTACAAGTAAGAAAAATTTTGCTCACCCTGCTTTCCAAAGATAGTAGCTGAGGGTATTCTTTACAAGACTCCAAGAATTTTCTTATCTTTTCGTCTGTGGCATAGCATCTTCTTCATTTGCAATGCCAAATCACATATCCTACCCTCTGCTCAAGTCAATCTCTTGCTTTCACTTTTAGGGATTCAGACTGAACTGCGTTTCCTAAATATTCTGGCGGCAACGGTGGCTGCAGTCTTTATCTAACATCTACCAGTAGCGGGAAATCGAGTTCTTGGTCGGGATTATGATATTTATTGGAAATAGCAGATCGCCGAATATGAGATACCAGTGGTTGATGATAAGAAATATTTGCTTATGCCAATCTCATCATTGGATTTAGCTTATAGTTTTGCAATTAATGTTTTCGTTGTAAAATGAAAAAATGGTTTGCAGAGTGATTGAATGACTGTATATAGAGATTTGTTTTTTGATCAAGAGAGGTATGCGAAGAACAGAAAGTTTAGATATGTGCAATCAACTTAACCCTCTGGAGTCCGGAGATTTCGGATCAAGAATTAGAAAAAATGTAAAAATCATGTGCCATTACGGCAATACCAACTGAATCGTTCATTGTGCAGCCAATAAAATCCCACCCACAAGTTTTGTCACTTGCACTGCAAGCAGTGGCTTAGAGACACCTTCATAATTCTTGACTCCGTTAACTAGGAAAAGGGAATAAACAATTTAGGAACATAAATAGGTCTAATATACCGCAGCGTGGACAGAGTCTGCTCCGGCATTGCTGCAATCTATGAAGTGGGAAATTGTGTATCGCCATGATCAATGGTTGCTAGGCGACCTGCCGGAGAAGGAAAGAAGTCTGAAAGTGAAGTTTTAAGGTGGTGATCAAGCTGTTTGCTTCCATATTCTTTCTGCTTTGGGAGGACAAGTCCTTTTGGGATACTATCAATTTGGATGAACCGAATATCCCAATGCAGCTAAAGTTTGGTTCCTTGTGATTTGCCGCTACGGACTAAACTTGTTGAGTTCATCCGAATGCTTCCCATTTTCTTTGTCACTTTCCTTAGGGGTTTGTCAAGTGCTTATTTTGGATAACAACTGGCAGCATAGCTGCTATTTTCTTGTTTATCCGCTGTTCGGTTAAAACAACGTGCAAGTGTCCAACTTACAAGATGTTTCAATTTTTTCTTTTTGTCAAGGTAAGCTTCCATATTCTCTACAGAGAATTGATTTTTTTAAATAAAGCAACGTGCAATCCCACGAGGATTAAGGAAAAAAAAATTGCAGAAAGAAACCGTCTGAGATACAAGAATGGCTTCAACTATGTTCTACAATTCAGTTAATCCTTCAACAGCTGCTTTCTCAAGAATCCACTTCCCAGTTCCCGTTTACAAAAATTCTTATATTGAATTTTCACGTTATGATCACTGTATTAACAGCAAATTCAGGACCAGAATAATTGGGCAAAGTAGGAACCTGACACAAGTGAAAGCTGCAGTGGCAGAGTCTCTGACTAATAACGGTGACAGTGAAAAGAAGAAATTAACGATTTTGGTGGCTGGTGGTGGGATTGGAGGACTTGTGTTTGCTTTGGCTGCTAAAAGGAAAGGATTTGAAGTACTTGTGTTTGAGAAAGATATGAGTGCTATAAGAGGTGAGGGACTATACAGAGGTCCAATTCAGATACAAAGCAATGCATTGGCTGCTCTGGAAGCTATTGATTTGGATGTTGCTGAGGAAGTTATGAGAGCTGGGTGTGTTACTGGTGATAGAATTAATGGTTTGGTAGATGGGATTTCTGGTTCTTGGTAAGTTGTTAATTTGCTTCTATTGACTGTGGCATTTATTTCTAAAATATGAGTCTGCATTCTGCAGTGTCTATTAGAGATTTTTATGAATGAAAGAACATAGTTTTGAGCCAATTCAATGGTAATGGGTGCGGATTTTTTATACTTCATGGTACAAGTAGCAAACTTCTTATAATACTAAGCTTTATTTGGACACGGTGGATCTTGCTTTTTCTTGTAAATAGTTAAACTGATTTTCAGAATTCTATGAATTCGAGTTTTAGCTTGGGATATGGTCTCTAGTAGTGGACTTTTCTCACATCTGTAAATGTAATTAGACTAGTAGCAATAAAAAACATACTTGATGTAGTTGAGAATGCGTTATTAACCAATTTTCTGGGATTCATTTAAAAGCTGTTATATATATAGTAAGTTCTTAGAAGGAGAGCTGTAGCTGTACGCTTCCATTCGCATTAATTGCTATATGGTTGTCAGGTACATTAAGTTTGATACTTTCACTCCCGCAGCAGAAAAGGGGCTTCCAGTCACAAGAGTAATTAGCCGAATGACTTTGCAACAAATCCTAGCTCATGCAGTTGGGAATGATATCGACAGTAATGTTATTGATTTTATGGATCATGGAGATAAGGTAATTGAGCTGCTGATTGGTTAAAGATCGTAAATAACTCACAGATTAATTGCTTTACTGGAATAAATTTGGACGATCTTTTTTTTTATGTTGAAATTTATTGTTATGTATTTGAGTGATTTATGAGTTCAGGTCTCCGTAATGCTTGAGAACGGACAACGTTATGCTGGTGATGTTCTAGTTGGTGCTGATGGAATATGGTCCAAGGTATCATCATATAAGCATCATTTTGCTGTTGCTGATGGACAGTGAAAATGATGTGCATTAAGTTTTTCCTTACTTTTGGTGATTGTTTAACTTGCGTATACTTGATGAATAATTAATGATACATTCGTGAATTAGAGAAGTTATGGAATACTTAGATATCATATGAACCAAATAATAAATAAATGATGTTATTACACGTGTGTATTTATTTTAAAAGCTACTATAAAATGATGGTTATATTAAATTTAATTTCACCTGACATGCATGTTTTAATTGGTTATATTATCCCGATGTATTTTAGAATTGCTCCGTCAACTGTTTCCTTTTGTATAGGTGAGGAAGAAATTATTTGGGCCACAGGAAGCCATCTATTCTGGGTACACTTGTTATACTGGTACTGCAGATTATGTTCCTGCCGATATTGAGAGTGTTGGGTATGTTTGAGTTCACTTTCAGCAATTCATTTCTACTCTTCCACAGATACATTCTATATGCCTTGGTTTGTCTAAAAAGAATCTGATTTTTTTATTTTTACCTTTTAAATATGTAGCTGTATTATGTTATTGGTAAGACAAGTTCACTTCTCTAATAAGGGATCACGCACTTTAATAAAACGTGAGAGTGACTTCCACAACATTATAAAATGATTTTGTAACGTTAATGTCAAACATTTCACAAAGTTGCAAGTTGGCTCTTTTACAACATTGTGAAAATTGGTCCGCATTTTATTAAAGTCTAGAATCAATAACTTAATAATTTCTAATGTTAGGAAACTTATATAACTTTTTAATTTGAAGGTATCGAGTGTTTCTCGGACACAAAAAATACTTTGTTTCTTCTGATGTTGGGGATGGAAAAATGCAGTGGTACGCATTTCACATGGAACCATCCGGTGGTGTGGATGGCCCCCAAGGTACATAATCTTCTGATGCTCCATATATATTTTAAGAATGCTCCTTGAAATGATCATATGAAGATATTCAAGTGAACCCTAAAGTGATAAAGTGTGTATCTCTGCGTATAACGCTTAATACAGTTGATTTCTGATCTTCTAGGAGTGGAAAGGTTACTGGTAACTTACAATTAGTCTTGAAATAATACAATTGCGTCTGCTAAAATTTGAGGGAGTATGTAAGAATTTTTAAATCCAATACGATGAAAGTAAAAACATGCATGCACAAATGAATTCCGTAAATAAGGATGTTGTGCCTCTGGAGTTTATCCTGATTTGTGTAAGAGGTCCTATCAACACAGAGGGGCTTGTAAGAGATTTGCGATCTGCTTCAAATGGCAGTTGTAATAGGTCAGGCTTTTCTCCTAAGTTCCATTGTAATGCCTTTTATATATAGTTTTATATGGATCAAGGTGAAGTGAAATAGGAGTTTATATCAATTTTCCAGCTTTTCTGAAAATACATTATTTGAAGGAGGGTGGTCATAATAGAAAAGCTGGCATTCAGTATTAGGAAAAATTCTATTCCAGAGTCAAGAGGCTAAAAAGGACTTAAATATTGAAAATATGATGCTCCTTCATATTCAGTAATCTTTAATTTTCTTTGATTCATTTCAACTCCAATTTGGCAGGTAAAAAGGAAAGGTTGCTGAAACTATTTGAGGGTTGGTGTGATAATGTGATAGATTTGATGCTTGCTACAGATGACGAAGCCATTCTTCGACGTGACATATATGACCGGACACCTACCTTCACGTGGGGAAGGAGTCGTGTTACTTTGCTTGGAGACTCGGTCCATGCTATGCAACCAAATATGGGCCAAGGGGGCTGCATGGCCATTGAGGTACACTTTTTTTTTTTTGGATGCCTCTCCATCCCCCTTAAAGACTATTCACTTCACGGGAATCATATATATTAAATCTTTGGTTACTTTTAGCTCACTCTGAGCATATATATCCTGTTATGGTATAATGCAAAATGATTTTTTTTAAATAACCATTTACTATGTCCGTTCTTTCTTTTAATTCCATGCATGTGTCAACCCTGTAAGTTATAACTGTTTAAACATGTTTCTTCGTGTGAGCATATATGTTGGACCTATAACTTCACAAGTGAATTCCTGTTGAGATGGAAATGCTTAATGAATACCTTCTCTTGATGAGTCATTAATTTCATCATCGTCTGTTTATCTCCATTTTTTATTTATTTATTTTTTTTGGGTGGTTATTTTATTGTTTGTCTATATTTGATTATTTATTTCATTGTTACAGGATGCTTATCAACTTGCAGCGGAGCTTGAGAGAGCCTGTAATAAAAGCTTTGAGTCCAAAACCCCTATTGACATAGTTTCTGCTTTAAAGAGGTAACAAATGAATTGGTTACCAAATAATCTGAAAGACAATTGACATCGCTAGAAAAAAAAAAAAAAAAAAAAAAAAACTTGGGAAAAAGAGAAGACAAGACAATTTGAGTAGAGGATAACCTGTTATCTGTGAATGGGGTTATTGGGCATCATAGATGAATCTTCTTATGTCTTGGCTGTTGTGTCTAAGTAGTTTAAAATTGACGACTCGCATTGTTCATGCTTCTAAATTATGCAGCTATGAGAGTGCTAGGAGACTGCGAGTGGCCATTATCCATAGATTGGCAAGATCGGCAGCAATGATGGCGTCAACTTACAATGGTTACTTAAGTGTAGGACTTGGACCACTGTCGGTAGGTTATTTTGTTATTACTCAATTACTAACGTAGTAGCTGAAATTTAATTCTAGAGTAAAATTATCACGCGGATGGTTTGATTTGCAGTTTTTGACAAAGTTTTGGATACCACATCCAGGAAGGGTTGTTCGCAGATTTTTCATTGACTTAGCAATGCCCTTAATGCTTAATTGGGTCTTAGGGGGCAACAGGTTAGGTTTGGCAGACATTAATTACTCGCCTCTGCATTCTAGCTCTTAATTATGTTTATATTTTTACCATCCTTAACTTTTTCTGAGAATACTTGTGGTCTCAAAAACTCAATTCAATGATTTTTATTCTCTCTTCTCTCTGGGATTGCTAAAGTAAAAGCATTTGGCTAAGTAGTAATCTCATAAAACCATTCATTCATCAGGCCTTGTTTAGCTTTTCAGGATTGGAATTCTTTACGTACAATGTAGTTACTTTAGAATAGTCCTTTTATGAAGCTCAGGGCCAAGGTCAATGTCATGGATTTCGAAAGATATGCTAAGCGTTCAGAAATTCTTTGAGTTATAAATTTACTTCAGCAGGGCTGAAAATATAATTTTGTTCCTCGATCCGCAGCTCAAAACTTGAAGGTAGGTCTCCATGTTGCAGGCTCTCCGACAAGGTTCATTGCTTTGTTACGATTATATTTGCGTTTATAACTTTAAGGAACTCTGAATTTGCAGTAGAGGTTACTAATTAGGTTGAGATCCTCCAGATGCTAACCATCGTTGGTCAATAATTTCTTCAGGCAAGTGACCAGCTACGGACATGGTTACGTGACAATGACGCATTGGAGCGTGCTATGAATGGAGAGTGAGTTTCATAAACGTTTTATTTGTGAATATCATCCCTCAAAGCTTTTCTAATTCCTGTACGCGTCCTGAATTCACTTTTTCCGTACCCTTTTGTTCATTTTGCAGGTGGTTGCTAGTACCATCTGGAAGTGAGACTGTTGTGTCACAGCCTATTTATTTAAGTAGATCAGATGAGAATGAACCCTACTTGATTGGGTATGATTATAATTGTGAATCCATATTGCTATTGATTTATATTTACATCAATGAGTGGCAAATATTTATGCGATTCAATTAGATTGAGTGTGTTATTATGACTGCAGAAGCGAAAGTCAAGAGGATTTTCCTCGAACATCGATTGTGATCCCTTCAGCCCAGGTGAATTATTGGCTTCTCACCTTTCAATCTGGAAAATAAATGATTAATTTCATATGTTACTGTGTTCAAGCTTAACTGAAAGTGCTTTAATTAATTTAATCTGTATGTCTCAGGTGTCCAAAATGCATGCCCATATCAGATATAAAGATGGCGCCTTCTACCTGATAGATTTGAGGAGCGAACATGGAACATATATCACCGAGTAAGCTGAAAGTATATGCATGGGTGTTGACGTCGATGTTCAAAACTTGGTAGGGCTCTCCAATAATATTTTTCCCTTTTCATGTGCAGTAATGAAGGGCGAAGGTATCGGGTATCTCCGAACTTTCCTGCTCGGTTTCGTCCATCCAATAGCATCCAGTTTGGCTCTGATAAAAAGGTGATTATCAATGACTCATTTTAACGGCATGATTCTCAATTAACACTGATAGCTTGTGCTTCCAAGTTCCAACTACTAGAGTACTGGTTAAGACTGACTTCTCATCTCGATATATTATATATATAGCCCAAATTTACACTAATCGTTGCAAGTTTCAGTGATGCATGTCATTTGTAAACTATTTCTTCTGAAACAATTTCCTGTATCTGAGCTTTCTTGTAAGGTGTGTGCAGGCAACTTTTCAGGTCAAGGTGATCAGATCTACTCCAAAGAAAAATTCAGAGAAAGAGGTAGAGGGTGAAATTCTTCAGGCAGTGCAAAAAATCTGAAGGAGTCACTTTGTGTTTTAACTTTTGGAGTTCACAGGAACAGGAATTGTACATACAGCATTTGCTGGTGCTGTGATGCAAGTCTGCGGCGACGTATACAAATGTAGGATCAGAGTAGAGAGCAACAGCATAGCACAAGAAATGTCATACTCATGCATACAACTGTGATACGTGCAATATATTATTAAGTTGAGTGGCAAGCTGGTGGAGTTGTTGAGCAAACGCTCAGTCACGTTTGGTTGTTGAGATGGTCAAACCAGTAGCTGAGCAAAAGTGAGACAAATTGGCTGGGTGAATAAGCTCGTGCTAATTTTTAGCACAAGTAGCAGTTATTTTCCTGTTATATAGTTGTTTTGTTACTTTTATTTATAAATGGCCAAAACATCGTGTGAATAAACAGTCAGGAGATTTCAACTAAGCTCATTTCTCTCTTCCTTCAACTTCGTCGTCTTCCTCTTCTGCTCTTCTTCTAAATTCGCTCTTATCAAACTGCGTCTAGCCGTCTTTTTACTTTTCTTGTCTTCTAAAGATTGCCAAAGAAGCAAAATAAACTAGACCCAAGATAACATCACAATTAACTATTCAATTAAAAAAAAAATCACAAATTATTGCTGTGATTGGAAAAAGTTTAGGGGAAAAAAGTCTCGTTACACTTAAATTTTATTCTATTATGTCCTTGAAAAATGGTGCAGAAGCGAATCCTATCTTTTAAATCATGTGGAAAAATCTCTCAAATGTAGTCGGAAAAAAGTATAATTATGATAAATTTTCGTCTAGTCTAAAGTCAAATAATTTCAGAAACAATCAGTCATGGATAATTTAGCTAAACTTTTCTACTAAACGGCATTAATACTACTTTTCGTTTCTTTGCAGCTTTCCGTCCCAATAATGCCATTCCTACCTTCAGTTGAAAGCAAAAAACTACCGATTTTAGAACATCATTCAAAAAGGTCTTGGTAAAAGCATTAGAGCTCCATTAATATTAATAATTAATAATAATAATAATACATAGTTTATTCTAAGAAAATATTAATTTTGTACTAAATAATATTATATTATTATTTTATATAATAATAAGTTTAATATAATTATATTAAATAAAATAAAATAATGTTTCATTTTATATTAAAATTAATAAAAAATTGTGATGTTCATAATTAAGAATATTAATAATTATTATAAATTTACAAATATAATAAAATAAATATTTATTCATTAAATATATTTTTTATTAGCTTTGTAATTCAAAATTATAATTCTTTAAATAACGATAAAACTATAATTTGAAACTATTTACTCTCAATTCAAGACAAAGTAAACACATAAATTGGATTCTAATTTCCATTCCATACTTTCATTCCAGTATAAGTAAATAACTTACTCTCACTCCCACTCCACACTCACAATCCTAGGATTCCCACTCAAATCCAAAAAGTAAACGCTATCTAAATACTTTTTGTTAATCATTATTTATGTGTGCATTTATAACCTATGTAAATAAATTTTAATTATTTATATATTTTTACCGAATAATAACCAATTGAATATAATTTTTTGCTCATTACTTGGATTGATATTACATTTTATATTTTCAATAAACAACACGAATCTATGTGTAAATTAATCGTACCAGTGGTATGAGGCAAGGTATTTAGACTCAATTTAGTATTAAGGTACTGTAACTTTTAAGATATAATTATTGTAGAGAAAAAACTATAATTATTAAATAAAAATTAATAATATGAGTAGAAATAATTTTAAATAGTAATTATGATAAAATTATTAAAAATACATTATATTTTTATCATATTTAAATCTACAACAATTAAAATTTATAAAACACTTTGATGTTATAACTTAAAAAGTTCAGTTCCAACGAGAACTCATTCATTTTCTCACATTCCACTTCGGCGGCAAACGTCGAGCGAATCAAAGCAGGACCACTGGTGGGTGAGCTCTTGTTTAAATATATCACAACGAGTGGCCAATTTGCAAACATATACCCCTCTTTTTTTTTTGTTCTACTTCTATGTCAACTTCACCTGCACAAAGATAGAAATACCGTCAACTTTTTAACATAAGTTGCACGACTTTTATTTGAGCTTGTGTAGATGTGATTAATTTAGCTTCACTATCAGGGGAGGTGAAAATAGAGTAATTTAAATGTTTCGCATAATAAGTTAAATATTCTGTAATTTTTTTTAAATATTTTGAATTTTAAAAATAATCATATGTATTTAGTAAATTTTATTGTTAAAATGTTACAAAAATATATAAATAACTGATTAAACATAATATTAAATAATTTTTTATTGTATAATATACTAAATAACTAAAATAAGTATTTTAAATTATTTATTTTATTTTATTTTATTGTCTCAATATAATTAGTAATAATAATAATAATTATTATTATTTAATTATTTTATTTCTTAATTAATAGGGATAGTTTTAGAATTTTATATTGTAGATGAGAATGAAATTATACTAAGTATAAAATGAATTCTCAAAATTAAAATTTAAAAATCTACATCTATTTATTTTTCAAAATATCCAGTAGGATAGGATAATTTTGTTGAAAATAATTTTTAACAAAATTTACCAAATTCCAAAATCAAAGAAATTTTCAAATTATTTCTATGACGAAGGAATCTAAATCTTTATGACCGATGTTAAAAGAGGCCAAGGATGGATATGCTTTCTAGATCAAGAAATCAAAATCAGCGAGAGTGTTTACTTTGTAAAATAGAGACAGAAATTAGAATCAAAATCGTAGAGTTCATTTAAACTTGAAAATGAGGAATGAGAGAATGATTGTCAAGTAGCAGGTAGGAATTAATCTTCTATTCCTCACGAGTTTCCATTCTACCCTCATTAATATTTTAATATTCCCAAAATGAGCCCTTTAAATGAAAACTATAAATACCAAAAAAAAAAAATCAAATTCCTAAGTCATGATGATGATGATTATAATACTTTTTTATCGTTAATAAGAATGATAAAATATTACAATCAATTAATATTATAATAATAATAATAATTATTATTATTATTATTATTATAATAATCGATTAAGGACCTTTTTAATAATTTAAAACAACTTAAGTCATTTCGATTTCTATTCCAATACAAATACAGTTAGCACATTAAGTACACAATTTATTTTAAATGTGGTCAAAATATAATGTCCATTGATTATTGTTTTTTTCCCCCTAATATTGCAAGGTGTTATAATTTTCCCCCCCAAATCCTTATAGTTAGGAGTATCGACTGTGAGCGAAGAAATGAAGATCGGCGGCGGAGTGGTGTACGAATGCTCACGCGCCACCGCTCTGCGCACCCTCTTCCTATTCAGACGCCGCACAGCCAGCGGCTCTCGGTCTGTTCGCTCTTCTTCATCTTCATTTCCTGGTAATATAAAAAACCACGTCACTTTTCTTGCAGTTACAGGCTTAACAATTGACGATTTACTAGCGAAAATTGATTTTAAAAAAAAGTTTGTTTATCGGTTGTTCGAGTTGCAGATCATATAAGTTTCATAAAGGATGTGGCCGCTACTCAACCGCCTCAGCATTTGTCTCATTTGTTAAAATTGCTGAAGGCAAGAGGTAAGTTTCATTATTAATGACCTCTGTCTTCTCCGTTTGTTATATTTAAGGGCATTTCTGCTCCAAATATGAATACTGTTTCGTCGAAAATTAGGAAATCAGTTGGCTTTAGGATACTATTTGGATGAACAATAATGCTAGGGTAAGGGATCATAATATTTGATTCCAAACTTGAGTGCCAATACGATGTGGACATAAATTTCAATAAATTTCATAACTTGTAAAATTTACTATTCGATTGATGAATACCATATTAGTTGGGACTTAATTTGGGGTACAAATGTTAGGATGCCTAACATTGTTTTTGGATAAAATCTTACCATATTATATATATCATTCTTAGGTAGGGGCCCCTCATTTTTTTAATATAGACACGTTGTTAAACCATGCGGCTTAATAAAATAATTTTTTGAGTGCACTATAAACCCGTGCGGTTTACTAGCATTGAAAGAATGTCCGCATGAAAAAAAAAATGAGGATGCCGACACCCGAAACTTGGGATTATATCCATCCGGAGGCATTTTATTAAATTTTTCTTATCCTCAATTTTAGAAATAAAGAATCCTATCTTGCTTGCAAAATCAAATAGGCCTACTTTGGAATGTTTGTAGGATTTAATGAGTGTGAAGTAGGAGTAAGAGTGATATTTCATGGATGATTCCTCTCCGAAAATGGATGACTCATGCTTTTAGAAATTATTGGAGGGATAAAGAACGGACCCATAACTATGAAAAAGAAAAAAAAAATTGAATCATGTTGGCGTTGAACTGGTAATTGTGCAAATGCATTAGTTCTTGTGGTATTTCCTTTTTTGTGTAATAAAAGAAAGAAAGAGATCAACAGAGAAATGTAATTGGATTCTATTGGATTTGATTATATCGAGAGAGAGAGAGAAAGAGAGAGAGAGAGAGAGAGAGTGTCTTGTGGAGAAAACTTTATCTATTGAGCAACTACGAACTGTCTAAAGAGTGGAAATATACTTATATGAATATTCATGGATATTTGACGCAGACCAACATTTGGGCCATGTTGTCTTTACACGACAGAATTTGCTTCTTGTTCAGTGCTTTCATGATCAATGGATTTCATGCATAATACCTTCTTGTCTAATACATTTTAACAGGTGAATCCATTATTTCTCCTGGAGCCAAGCAAGGATTGATACCCCTTGCAATTCCGCTAGCCAAAAGCAGCTCAGGTATAGATGAAGTTTTGTCTATGTTTGGATTTTTCAATTGCTGAGAAGTATTAGTGTTGAAGCTCTTGCATGATGTCCTTGTAATAGATGCTCTAACCGCATTGCTGCGATGGCCAACAGCTCCACCTGGGTAAGAAACTCATATGCTTCTGATCATTTCTGTTAATTGCTTTTATTCAACTTGGCTGATCTCCTGAAACACTGCAGGATGGAAATGCCGGTTGTGGAGGTTTGGAAGCATGGAGTTAGGCTTTTAGCTAAAAATGTACATATGCACTCTGTAATTGATATAGAATGCCAAGATTTCATAGTTAAGTTTCAACAAAAGAATGTGTTTCACAGAGCACACTTGTCATAGATTGTATCCTATCTCTCTTTCGTTGTAGGTAGACCAATTTATCCACAGAATTTTGGTTGAAGAAGATGCAAAGAACTTGCTGGAAAGCAGTGGCATGTTATTTCATGTTGCTGCTGAAGCTGGGGAGAAACTTTACAAAAAGGGCAACTTTGCTAAATCTCAGATTTCAGATATTGATGTTTATCTCTTAAGGAAGGTACCAAATGCCACACGGCTATTGTGCTTTAATCAGCCACCTGAATAAAATTTTATGACGAACAGTTTGCTTTCAGGTTGGTTTATTTCCAGATGTCCTAGAGCGCAAAGTGATGCAACATTTTGCCAAAGGAGACCATGTAAGATTCTGCTGATTTCGGCTATTGCTTGCATGTCTGAGGAGTTTTGTCTTTTGATGCATCGTTTATTGTTTATACATGCTTGTAAAAGGTTTCTGCTTTGGTGACTGGGGAGTTCTATACGAAAAAGGAGCATTTTCCTGGATTTGCACGGCCTTTTGTATTTAATGCAGAGATTTTACTAAAGTTCGTAGTAACTTCCTTTCATTACATTATCCTGGGATTTATGTGCATTATTTAACTGATGTCTGCTGTTACATTCTTAGAGGCTCTGTTGTGCTTGTTTCAGAGTTGGCCGTAATCTAGAAGCTAAAGATGCTGCCAGGGGGGCTTTAAAATTACCATGGTGGACTTTGGGTTGCAAATACCAGGTGCAGCACCATTGGATGATTATTTTCTTTCATATCTCTTTCTCTCTCTTCTTTTTTTTCCCTTTTCTTCCCTTTTCCTCTTTTATTATATATTATCTTTCAGTTGTGTTAAATGGTTAGGTTCTGTTAGGAAGTTGCTGATATAGCACAATGGGAGGATGATCAAATTGATTATATAAAAGAAAAAGTGACCGCAGAGGGAAAGCAGGAGGACCTGAACAAGGGGAAAACACATTCTCAGGTTTTTTGATATTAAAGTAGCTTGTTGCTTTCTACCATATTGTTTATTTCCAATTTGATTTAGAACTTGTTAAATTGAATATATAGATTACTTTCAATCAGACGATGGAAGTGTTAGCTCATTTGACTTCTTCCTTCAAAATATACAGGTTGCATTAGATGAAGCTGCTTTTTTGTTGGATTTAGCTTCTGTAGAAGGCACTTGGGATGACTCAGCGGAGCGCATTGCTGAATGCTACGAGCAGGCTGGACTACACGATATCACAGCATTTGTGTTATACAGAGATTAAAACTTTCTGGTTTCTCATTTTTGCTTCAAAGTCTCCAAGAAAATCCAAATTTCGCACCATGTTGTACTTCATTTACTTAGAAATTTTTACCTCTTAGAAATAATGAGATCTTTCAATCGTCACCATTGTAGTACGGTAAGCTAATTGAAAATTCATTCACCGTATCTGATGAACTATTTGTGACAAAAATAGGTTATATTAGGGTGAATATCTAATATTTGATGATTTTGGATCACTTTTGAAGAAGAAATCATGTTTTACTGTTTTTATTTTTCAAAGAACGAGAAATTATTACCATAACCAACTTGAAGGATTTAAGGTAGATCAGCAGAACTTTTATGAACGGGAAATTATTGTTGTACAAAAACCTTCCGCCCGAGAGGTAGATGAACTCTTTCTTTCTTTTATTTCTTCCACACGCAAAGTCGTGTTACTGAGTTTCAGATACATATACAGCAACAGGAAAAACAACAACATGCAATCTCTCTCCTAATGACTAATAGAGGTCAAGCTTTCAACTGTTACCCTAACGCAGAGGCAACAAACCAAACACCAAGCCATAGCAAAACATAGCCCGAGAATCAAACCCAGTCATAGCTTCTCATTTATGTGGCAAAAGGAAGAGTAATTTTTTTGCTGTTAAATTTCTTTTTTCTCCAAAAAAGCTTTTTCCACAAATTCCCACCACCCCTTTTTTGGCTGGGCACAATGGCCAACAACTTATCCACGGCGTCATCGTCTTGGTGTTTGGTTCCATTTAGAGCAAGGATCTTTCCTGAAGGCTCTATTGCCCTACTGGAGATGAAAACAGAACTGTAGTTGTCATCATTCCCTTTAGTCCTAGGACAATTAAGATCCTCACCGTTAGTGTTATCCTCGGCCATCATCTGATCCAATAGCGAGGATCTTTGGTTGATCATCTTGTTCTTTTGTAAAGTTGTGGTTGCAGCAGCAGCAGTAGAAACAGTGTCAGTAGGGGTATGGATGACCTTATCAAATAAGGCTGCTTCCCTTGGAGAAGCCAGTGCTTTCAATTGTTTCCCCAAGTTTAAAATAGTTTCTTGGCACTCTGCCAACTTTTCTGAAGCAGTTGCGATCTCCCAATCCTGCCATCTCCCAACAACAGTCCTCAATTCAATCACAATAAATACTTATTTAAGCACTTCAAGCAAAACATAAGTTCTAAAGATGAACATCAATACTACAGGTCATATATACTTGAAACTCGTTAAAATATATAATTTCTCCACTCTTTACTATGTTTACCACAAATAATTTAATCTAAAATATATAATTTCTCCACTCTTTACTACGTTTACCACAAATAATTTAATCCCTTCCTCACCGCTTAGCATTGTAGATAATCAACAATACTCATTTCTTGTCAGTTATATTTGCCAGGAAGAGAAACTACAAGGAATGCCATTTTAGAGAAAACATCATTAGTTTGAAAAAAACTTCTCACGACAAAAGTTAACTGAAACAAAATGAAAATGAGCCAAAAACATACAATACTAGTCAGAAGACTCCTTGATAAAAGGAGTATGCGTGCAAGGACATCTCACTCACTTCTATCCAATCTTATGTTGCCCTAACCTGCTATTTAACCGACGACATTTTTGTCAATACAAACAGGAGTGAACACAGAGTATTTTTGGGGAACAATTTATCACTAGGAAACTTTTATCAGAAAATCTTATATCAATGTCAATGAAATTACCTGCAAAATAATAATAATTAACCAAAGCCATCATCAAGGCTACCAGAACCTAATGATACAGAGAATAACTCCAAATAAGTAACATATATAGGATAAGACGATATGAACTTACAGTTTGGATTTGCTTTTCATCTTGCTTCAGTTCATCGGTTGGGATTCCACTCTTCGTCACACTGATAATATCATGTATCAGAAGAAATGACATCCCTCAGGAATGCAGGTAGGATTATGAAATTGCCAATCATTATTGGTTTCACAAAATTGAAATTGTAAAGAGCTATTTATTACCTCTCCAGTTGAAGTTGTAATTCAAGACACGTGGCCTCCAATTCTTCACAGCAGTTACTTTTATCCTCCAACTCCACTTCTAGAGATGAAAGTTTCTGGCAAGCCTCATTCAAATCAACTCTGGCCACTTTAAGCTGTGTATCAAGATCTTCATTTATCATTTTCTGAAGTTTAACTTGATCCTCAATCACTTCCTTTGATTTTTTCAAAATGTCTAATTCATTTTGCGAGTTTGAAACGATTTTCTGTGATTCCTGAAGTTGACTCATCAAAGAATTACTCTTGTCAATAGCTGACACGAGACACTCTTGCCTGACTTTGTTTCCAGCTTCTACATTGATGAACTCAGACCCTGGTTCACTTTCATTAGATGGAAGTTCTTTCTTATGGGAGAAGTAATGGCCATTTGCAACAGCAAATGTTGGCAAACACGAAGATTGTCCTCTGGGAAGATGTAATCCATCAGCTTCAGTGAATTGATAAACCATTCCAACTTCTGCTTCACTTTCACTCCGCACTTCATCCCAATCGAAATGCTTCTTTATTTCATCCTTCATGCTGGAAACATCTTGAAGAGAAAAGCAGTGGTTCATAATCCATTCCAAAGCAATACTTAAATCATTGGCAAATTTGTTGAAGTCGGCCTCTTTGTTCAGCACACCATAACAAGCATGAACAAACTGCTGTAAGATATCACTAAGTTCAGAAGTTTTCCACTGGAAAACACGAACCATGTAGCCTGAAGGTGCTGTGTTTTTATAGGAGATAACACTCCCATCCTTCTTGGACAAGTTCTCCAGGAGACCATATTCTGGAGATGTTAAATTGATCTTTTCAATAAGCTCAGCAATTTTACGTATTGATTTACTCAGATCAGAGTGAAACTGCTGGTTCTTCTCTGACAAAGATATCTCAGCATCTGTTACTGAACTAAAATGAGGAGAATTTGATTTATGAAGATTGTTTGAGCTCTCCCTTGTATCAACCAATTGATGAGTGGACTGATGATCTATGTACACCAAAGCATCTCGAACATCCTCAAGTATTTTGTAAGGGTGTCTATTGGTGACATGGTTTTGCTCTAAGATGAGCTCCAGTATTTCTTGAAGCCAACTAGGAAATTTACCAATTAATATATCTCTGGATTTGATTTCTCGATTCAATACGCCAAAGTCAGCCTGATGTTCAGGAACCCGAAATATCTCCTCACCTATGGTCGCAGGGGAATGACCACTGGACTCAGTTTCCAAGGGGCCAACAATTGCATTAGCTCTAATTGGAGAAACATGAGAAGTCCCATCTGGTTTATTGACAGAGACTATCGCCAATCTTTCCATTTCCACAAAATCATCCATCAGACTTATGTCCGAAGCTCCAACAGTTCTGCAAAATGGTGGCTCCCTCTGTTTACCACTTCTCAAGTGTTCTGATTCAGAAATTAAAGCAGAAGCACGCGACTCAGCACAATTGACCTTATCATCACTACCAATGTCAGACATTGATGTCAGAGAGAGCTCATATGACATAATGCTGGTCCTCGATGGCTCCATGATCTTGCGACCTTTAGACAACTCTTCAATCTGTGACTCCACCTCTGATAATTTGGAAGCTGCACGAGCATACATGGTTCTTGAAAATTGGAGTTCATTTGTTTTCTTATCAAGAACTTCCTTGAGAGAATTGTTTTCTTCTTCCATAGCACGTAATTGTTCAGTCAGAAAATTAATCCTTTTGCTGGGAGTGTCAGGAGGATTGTCAAATGCTGAGTCAACCATGGAACCCAAAGGACTAGAATTCAACCTTTTCCTCCTCGTTTCAGGTGACTCCCTCCCCAGAATTTCAACCTCGTTCTTCATTTTTGCCAAGGCAGCAGGACCTGGCAACCGCTTCCTGACCAGGACTCGTAGCCTCTGACATTCTGATTCTAACTTGGCTATTTTCTTCACACTCTCCAAGTGCTGCTTGTGTGATTCATCAGCAGTTCGGCGATTAAATTCTCTCTCCTCATTTCGGATCTCAAGCTCCTTCCCAAGCACTCGAACCTCATATTTCAGTGAAGCGTTTTCTTTCTCTGTTGAATCCAATCTAACCATAAGGGCATTAGAATCTGCTTCAGCTTGAGTCCTTTGTTTACCTAAGTCTTCAATCAACTTTTCCTTTGCCAGGAGAGCCTTCGTAAGATGAGTGTTCTCAACACCTAACTTTGCAAGCCTTTTACTGGTCTCAGCCAGCTTCTCCTCCAAAATCATCAGGGATTGTTCAAATTCCATAGATGCCTTCATTACAGCATCATGAATTCTTTGCTCCTGCTCTTCTCGCACAAAATGTAACTGGTCCATACATTCCTTCAGGGCTGCATCCAGATGGATCAGTCTTTCCTCGCCAGTATCTCTCTGCTGTAAAGCTGCATCAAGTTCTTGCTTTAGAGACACCACTTCTGCTTCTGCCTTCTCTCGGCCTATATGTAAATTAGAAATCAAAGTGTAGCTAAATAAGATTTTGAATGCAACTCCCGTGACAGTAATTTTTTATTTTAAAACACAAAATCTTATGATAAAAAGTTGAAGGAATTCCTAGAGTAAAAAGGTTTCAATAAATTACCTGTGATTGCTTCCTGCGCCATGTTTGCATGTTTCTTCACAAGATCATCTTTGGCATTACATTCAGCAAGGGCAGAAAAAAGCTTGTCATTTAAGTTTTTCACATCATTCTCTAATTCCGCTTTATAAGTTAAAAGTATTTGCATCTGAAAAATCAAAATTATGATTAATGCCCCAGTGCACAACCAATCCTCATGAAAATTTACAGAGAAAACATTCAGCAAACTCTGAAAGGCATAATGACACTGCCAAACAGAAATTTAAAGTTATAATTATTCTTGGTAAATCAGGACTTAAGCAGCATAGTTAAGCCGAGGTATTCCTGCAGCCATATAAGGAAGGTGCATCTTATATCGGTATGATTTTTATTTGAAGTTTTGCAAAATATCCAGAAAATGTGAGAAGTGTTTTACTGAACAGAAGCTGGCTGAAAAAGTTCTTTATTGTCTTGAAGAGGGTAGTTAACCCCAAAAAATGACTAGAAAGATAAAATACAATTTGGAGCAATTAAGCTAAGTCCTGTTGGTTACCAACATCACTTCAAAAATTTAAATCCATTGCTTCAATTTCAAACAATAGTAAACTTCAACATATGTAACTCTTTATCATCTAGGTCAAGTGGCATCTTATTAATTAGTACAAATTTCACTTTAGCAATCAGAAAAATGATAACATGGCAAGAATGATATCAACTCACCAATTTAGATAGAAAAGGTTGGTAATCAACACAATTCAATTAGGAAAACATAAAGCGACATACGCCAACATAGGCAAGCATGGATCATTGAAAAATCAAGAATTTAGTGGATATAATAATATAAAAAGATCAGAACCATAAGTTTAGTGAGAGTTTGGCATACAAGAAAAATACATTAGACCAAAGGCAGGTTTACCTCTGCTTCATTTCCTTTCAAAGAAAGATCTAATTTGTCAGTTGCAATAATGGTCTTCTCAGAGGACTTTTTCCTCCAGAGCCATGGCTTGTGGTCCATCATTTCACCAAATCCAGCTCCAACACTTGAAAGACCTTAAAAGAAAACACCTGCATCAAAATTAAAGAAAGAATTATAATTAGACAGGCGCCAGAAGTTGATCACTTGCATAATCGAAAGGATCAGTCGCGATGACAACAAATCCCTTTTCATAAACCAAATTATCATTGCATCATTGATACAAGTGTCTTATATTCAGCCACTACCGTTGGCTCAAAATCGTCTACTTCAACAAACAAACATTCTGTCACCCACTGCATGATTAAATAAAATATTGATCAAGAAACAGAAAATTTGACAACAGCCTACTACTGGTTTTTCACATTACATGCCAAAAATAGGTAAAGTATTTTGGATTAAAAAATAAAAAATTACAGTGAAACGTCAAAATCATTATTGTCTGACTCTCTTACACATAAGTTTCCCTTTTTATTAAAAATTAAACAAATTAGGAAAACGGTAATTTTGGATCAATGCATGTATTTAAAGTCCACGGGATTCTTCTCTTTCTACATCTCCGAAGAAACAACACACAATTTAGAACAAAAATGTAACCGCTCTCGCTCACCTGTGACGACGTATCACCGATTAGTCACCGTGCATGGACCATCAACACAGCGCAGAGGCGGAGGAAGGACTTAAATGCAAAGAAACTTCAATTAGAGTAGCTAATTCCACAATGTGTGACGCTCCGAGCCAACCGACAACTGAGAGAAGAAGCAGACGCGATAGAGCGCTAATTAACCACAAAGCTAAGAGTGAAGCATAAATAGAGAAAGTATGAGTGTGTTTGGTGAGCAAGAAAAAGTAAGATGAGGGAAAAGTAAAGAGAGCGACTGGGATGAAAATGAAAACTGATGGTGAATTTTTCTTAATTAATAAGGATAAGGAGTCAGTATGAGTGTATGAGTACCGACTACTGTTCTGTACTGATGATCTTTTTTGCATTTTTTTATTTTAGAGTTTTACGAGAGTGGGGCTGGGGAGGCAATGTGTCGGCCCGGGCCTGACGGTGTGGGACACGTACGAGTTAATATTAAGACGCTGAACCGCTGGCGTTGCCGAATTGGGCGCGGGTTCTCTGTTTTCTATTTTTCATCGAACCGGAAGCGCGCAAAGTCTCCGCCGTCTGTTATTTCACATCCGTTTCCTGTGAATTTAAGGGAAATTTATAAAAATAACTAAATAATTTTGTCATTTTTCACATTTAACCATTACATCTTTTTTTATCATAACTAGCTAAACACAAGGTTTCTTTCTTAAATTACCTCGGTTAGTTCATAACCAAACACAACTTTTCTCCCTCCTCATCAAATCAAACGCAGCCTCGCCCTCTAGAATCATCACCAACAACGGCAAAACCTAGGTAAGAAAATTGGGTTTATAGAAATATTACGTATAAAGTATTTGATAAAATATTTCTTAAATTGTTTATACTTTGTTTTTGCATCACCAAATGTTAAAGAGGTGTTTGCCAACTTTAATTTGTGCGAGAAGAGAGTTCATAGCGATTGTATGTTGGTGGGACAGACACCTGTCACACGAAATTAGTGCGACAGGTTGCCTATTGCACGAAATTGGTGCGACAGGTGCCTGTCGCACATGATTTTGCGTGATGGGTGTCGACACCGAGCCCGTGACAACTTCAATCTTCACTCATGCACCACACGAACAACTCCACCTATAAAATCAACATCACAAACACTTCAATTTTCACTCACCATCACCAACACAACATAAAAGAAGAATATAAAATGCTTCAAAATCTAGGGTTTTTTTAAACTAACCTTTGGTTTTAAATCTTGACTGAAATATTGGTGATGTTGGCTGCCGAGGATGGAGTCTGAGAAGCCGCTGACAATGAGTGATCACCTTGAGAGAGAAATCGTTGGTTAGAGAGAGAGAGAGAGAGAGATGAAGGAGAGTGAGGAAGCTTGGTGAAAATGGGAAGGGTATTTTCGCCACTTAAGAGGGTTTTTGGATAATGTTGATAAAAAAAAGTTTGGGGGCCATTTGTGAAAATTAAAAAAAAATTGAGCTATTTTTATAAATTTTCCTTAATTTAAATCTCGATTTTATTGTTAGTTGAGAGAATTTAATGGTTGAATTATCAACTTTAAAAGAAATTTATATACGTAGTTACTAAGCTATAACTTGAATGAGACATCAATTCTCTTAAAATCAATTAATTAATATTTTTTGTATTTGGCTTGCATGGCCTGTCCATCCAATTTTTCATTATAAAATAATGTGGTTTTTTTTGTCTAAAATTTAAATAAACTTGAATTATTCTAAATTTTAAATAGAATTAAATGTTTAAATCCGAATGATATATTTTTTTTATTTGAATCTTTAAAAATAAATATCAAGTTGTTTTTTTAACTTAAAAAATTTTAAAACTAATATTTTTACATTTATGTCTTTACAAATTATAAATATTAAACAAATAATAAACATTTCAAACAATGTAAATGAGATAATAAATATCATAACATAAATCATTTTTAATTGAATACAACTATTTAATATTCTATATTATATATGTTAATCAATTTTATTATAGTTTATAATTTTTTATATGAAAAATATTCATAAAAAATTATGAAGATAAATAATGATAATTTGAAGAAAATAAAAAGATAAAAATACTAATAGTTTACCACTATATGTTATCAAAAGTTATATAGAGGTGGGTAACAATGCTAATTATTAAATTTTGGTTAGGTAATGATGAAAATTAATTAATTAGATATGTATATTTTAGAGAATATTTTTTAATGATATCATTCATACTATTTAGATTAAGAAAAAATCTAAAAAAAATAGTTTAATGACTTAATGGCTAAAAATATTTATTAAATTAAAATAACAAACAGTCTTAATGACTGAACTGATTAAAATTAAATCAATTAAATCATTAAGTAAAAAATAAATAAACGGCCCCTAAGTATAATACGATAGCTAGAGCATGAAAGAATGAAGAAAAATTAGCTATAATGAAAGCATCACAGCATCTTTTTTTTTTTTTTTTCAAAATTTAAATTATGGTGGGGCTTGGTTATGTATTAAGTGGTTTCGACATAATGTTGCTTTTTGGTTTTTTTCCGAATCACTCTTCATTCTTTTAGTATTTAACTGCTTTAGTGCTTGACCTACTCTTGGTATCTTTCTAACCTTTTAATTTTCTTATTTTAAACAACAATTATCACTTGATTCGATAGTGATCACGGTGGATTGGTCGACCCAGTGGCCCATTTTTGCCCACATATTCCGTTGATATGTTCCATCTACAAGACTGCAACCATTATTAATGTTCGCTTTTCTGGCATTGCACGCTTGGGTTACACTCTTAGTTGGTGTGTTCTCAGCCCACATTTTCTTCCAACACTTTAAATCTTTAATGTTTCCTTAAATAAAATAAAATAATTATAATTATATCCTCAAATGGACGATGATAAGATGGTGTTATATATATAAGGGAAAAGGACACAGAGACTCCTAACGTTTGAATAAGGAATACAAAACCCCCTAATATTTTAAAAAATACACTCAGACCCCTATTTCTTAATAGTAAATTATAATTTTACCATTATACCCTTATAGCATATTAAAAAATAATTGTTCATTATCCAATTTATTTCTATATTATTAATAAAATTACGAATATAACTTCATTACCCAATTTTTCCATTTAATTTTTATCAAATTTTATCTTCAAACTAAATAAATTTAATCCATTGCTCAAAATAAAAATAAATTAAATTGATTATTAATATAATAAAAATAACAATTCTCCATATGTTATTTCTTATAATTTCTTATATATAAATTAAATTGATAATTTCTTAAAAATAAAAATTCTCCATATATAAATTAAATTTATTTTAATTTAATATATGTTATTTTTATATTAAATATATGTTATTTTTATTATATTAATAATCAATTTAATTTATTTTTATTTTTGAGCAATGGATTAAATTTATTTAGTTTGAAGATAAAATTTGATAAAAATTAAATGAAAAAATTGGGTAATGAAGTTATATTCGTAATTTTATTAATAATATAGAAATAAATTGGATAATGAACAATTATTTTTTAATATGCTATAAGGGTATAATGGTAAAATTATAATTTACTATTAAGAAATAGGGGTCTGAGTGTCTTTTTTGAAACATTAGGGGGTTTTGTGTCCCTTATTCAAACGTTAGGGGTCTCAGTGTCCTTTTCCCTATATATAAAAGCTTTCAATCAATAATTTCTGACTATTTTAAAGTCAGGAATAAATTAAAAGATAAAAAAATATAAATTTTAATATATTATTTTAAAAAATTTATTATATATATATATATATATATATTTAGTTTATCCCTAATTAGAAAGTATTCATATACATATGTATAATTTTTTAATTTGAAAAGGGAAAAAGACAAACACCCCCCTAATGTTTCAAAAAAGACATTTATACCCCCATTCACTAACGAAAACAGTAACTTTTAACATAAATTACTGTTATATCCTTCTAGCATATAAAAAAATATATACAAGTTTAACTTGTGGTATTAATACCATAAAATTTTATTGAAATTTTAAACTTGTATATTTAACAATTTTCCACATGTTATCATTTAAACTTGTATATTTATAACTAATTTTTTATGTTATTTATTACGGTATTAATTGAAATACAAGTTAACATTAATAACCAATTTTATTTATTTTTATTCTTGAGTAATGAATTAAGGCTTGAAGAGGGAATTTGATAAAAATTTAAATAGAGGAATTGGGTAATGAGGGTATATTTATAATTTTATTAATAATAGATGGACAAATTGGATAATCAATAATTTTTTTTATATGCTAGAAGGGTATAACGATAATTTCTGTTAATAGTTACTATTTCCGTTAGTGAATAGGGGTGTAAATATATTTTTTGAAACATATGGGTTTTGTCCTTTTGCCTAAACATTGTGGTGTGTTTGTCTTTTTCTAATTTGAAAATAAGAAGCAATTATATGATTGCTTTTTTTTCAAAATAAAAGTATTATATGTCTATTGTCTATTAAACTTTTATTAGATAGTAGTAGTAATAATGTCTCGTCAAAAAAGTAGTTTAGTTTTTGATAGGTCAAAAAAATAGTTGAGACGTGATTTCCTCATACACGTTTTTGGTCAAATTGCACAAACTCAACAAAAGTGAAGTGTTCAATGACCCAAAAAAACTACATAAATTTTGTGGCTACTATCTTACACATCGATGCTCGATTGTATCTGTGCATTTGCCTGGCGTTGGCATGGCTAGTGTCGGGGCCTACTCTGTGAAGTGCCATTACTTGTCACCAAACTTTCTGACTTCTTCCGATTCTGCTCGTAAAAAAATGTTTTCAAAATGACTAACATAACACTTTCTGGCTTTGGACCACTTTTATTGCCATGTACGATTTCAAAGCTGCATTGCCGGGCCTTCGCATCTGGACCTGGTAGCTCCTTCCATCCATCTTTTTCGTTTTTTTCTTTTTCTTTTTTTCAGTTCGTTTCTTTGGATTGAAAGTTGAGCCATGCACCTGCCCCACATGTAAAGAAATGTTACTTACAATTACAATTACGTTAATGTTTCTTCATTAAGATGTTGATTAATAACCACCACGTACCATTACTCTATTTTGGTGATAAGTTAGTTCGTCAAGAATTACATTACAACTTATTGAAATCTCCTAAATGTGATCGTGATCTTCGAAGAGGTTAAATTTACTTTTAATTTTTTTTTTACAAAAATAATAATGCACATAAAAGAACTCGGACCTTTGACTTCAAGTACAATTCAAATGAGCCACTCGGCTTTGGCCAAGTGCCCTCATAATTGTAAGAACACGGGTTTGAGCTCCCACAACGCATTGTGGGTTTTTAATATTTTTCTCAATTAAGTAAAAATAATATTCTTTTTCGAAAAGTGAGTGGAGTAAACATCTCTCGAATATTAAAGAGTGTAAAATTTAGATTGTATTATATAAGATTTATAAATTAATCTCAGTAATTATATGATTGTAAATATTAATGTAGTAATCTCATAAAATATGAGTTGTAATATGAGAAATAATCCCATAATTTTGGGAAATTACACAATGTGGGTTCATTAGGAGAACTTGCGAACAAGGTTTCAAGTGGGCTTCCGGTCCATGTGAAAGGGGCCCATCCCAACAACCTCCTCAGTCGGCGGCCTCATCAAATCAGATCCGCGGAATTGAGAGAGGCGCATCACACGTACCCGGAGACTTTGGTTTTGGCACGGTATCGACTATCAAGACCCGAGTGTTAAGTCTAACTGTCTGAGAAACAAGTCACAGTCCGAGTCGATAACTGGATATATGAGCATTTATGATCCCGTTTCTGTATCATCATCTTTCACTCTTTATCTGCTTGATCCCTGAGCCACACCTGTCTTTCAGCTTCATAATAAGAATAATAATAATAGTAAAAAGTAATTAAGCGGAGAAATAAAATCGAAGCAATCTTCTGACGATGGTAAAAGCTAAACCACAAAAGTCCAAACTCAAGAAACAGCCCCACGTAAGTTCATATTAATGCTATATTTCTACTTTCACTTTTTTAATTTTCTTAAAACTTAAATTTGTTCACAGTTGATTATCTTCATCCGGCTATAAACGTTCTTCTTTCATCTTCAACTTGCCCTAATTTCACATCATCATCATTTTTATTATTTTAATTACATTGCAAATTTCTTATTTACTGCGGAATTTTGCCTTCTTAACTGTTTGATTTTAGTTTAATATTTCAACTTGACGACTTTATTGCCTTATGTAACTACATTACATAAGCTGTAATATACACGACCAGCCGGTCATTTGGGAAAAGTGCACTTCATTTTCTTTGAAATAGCAATGTGCTTGAAGTGTCTTAGACGTGTGATTGTGCCATGTGCTTCAAATGGCCTACGGCCATGGAGCTTGTAACTTGTTGCTAGATGCAATGAGCGGTAGTAGTAATGTTGTTAAAATTTGAGCAATTACAATATTAGTGCTTTATTTTGATGTGATCAATTGTCAGAGAGGTCTCATCTATGAAGGAGGACAACAATATTGAGAGCTAAGTGTTGGGTGATTGAGATAGTACACGATAAGCCTCCATTCTAAGGGTTCAAGAATGAGGAGATGGATAACTGGCTCACCTAGTAGAGAAATTCTTATTAGGCGATAAAAGTAGAAACTAGAATTTTTTTTTTTTTTGGCTGGATTAAGTATGAAAGAGTTAGAATATGTAATGAGCTGAAGATTTGACCCTTGGCTTGATGTGAATGAATCTGATGTGATGTACAAGAAACATGAATCACTATTTTGGATGCTGTGGGTGATCTCTTTACTTAAGTTTTGAAATCATTTTATTCCAGTTATGCTAATTATATTTAGGGCCCGTCTCAATTTATTGTTTCTATAAATGGACACATATGGATTAACTAACATCTTGGTGGTGGACAGACTAAAACGCATGGAAAGCAGGCTGATGTTTCCAAGTTCCGCACTCAGCTTGACATACTAGGCCTAAAAATCATCCAGGTCACAGCTGACGGTAATTGTTTCTTCAGGTTTGTGTTTGTAGGATGATCTCATCGTACATTTCTCATACTACAGACTCGTTTTTCTAGGATTTTCACTGTTAGAATGATTTGCATGACATACTATGCAAGGGAAAAAGTTTGTGGTTTAATTTACTTTAAAGTTGTTTACTCCTGCTAGTTTGCAGGGCTCTTGCAGATCAGTTGGAAGGTAACGAGGAGGAACATCAAAAATATCGCAGTATGGTGGTACAATATATAGTGGTTAGTGCCTATAAAGGAAGAAAAAGTTTTTTATGTGCTTTTCCTAATTTTCCATACAAATCTCTTAATTGTTTTGTAGGCATTGCTCTTTTGAAATTTATTTTAGTTTTTATCTTTGAATTGCATTTAATGTTAGAACTGACTGCATTGTGACTTTAGTAACTAAATATCCCACACATATTGGTCTTTTCTTTCTTTTCCTTCTGCGCCCGCCCCCTGGGGAATTGACTAAGTCAATAGTGAATGTCTTTTTTTCATTAACATGGAGCTGTAGCTAATAACAGAATGGCTGGATGGGCATGATACCATGCCATGTATTGTACGAGCTTGATGTAAACTACAATAGACTTTTTTTTTTGCTAAGAAACAAGGATTAAATAAAACTATAAGAAATATGTACAAGGATTAGGAGGATTACAAATCCCCAAAAAAGGACGAGAAGTCCCAATATGTAAACTACAATAGACATTGTATTCAAGGTTCTCATTTGAATTGTGATGAGAAGCATAGAAACTACTGGCCTAGTAGACTTAGGAATGTGCAGTCTGGCACTTCTGCCTCTGTATGGAAAAACCAATTGGTTGAGGAAGGATATTGCGATATTGCTTTATTTATTTTTGGGTTCATTCTGGTTATAGGGTATTGCTTTCCTAAAATGATGCATGAGTAAGACTGATTTTGCAAAAATTCACAGGATATGGTCCATGATATTCCATGCCTGCATTTACAGTTATGCGAATGCAGAATCTCTCTCTATGATATTTACTATCTCTTTCATTGTCAGAAGAAATTTTGCTTTTTGGATGAGCAAGCAGGGATTGTTATATAATGCTTTCTCTTCCTTGTTTGAATAATCAACTTGTAAGTGAATCTGATGTTGGAGCTTCAATCAATAGAAGAACCGTGAAACATTTGAGCCCTTCATTGAGGATGATGTCCCTTTTGATGAATACTGCCAATCCATGGAAACGGATGGAACATGGGCTGGACATATGGAATTGCAAGCAGCTTCTCTTGTTACACATAGTAATATATGCATTCATCGGGTGAGACCTGCTTTCTCTTCCTTTGGCTTGCTTGATTCTTTCGTGTATTTGGGAATTTTGATAGTTTATCCATTTTGGCTTTTTATTGATCCTTTTAATTAGTCGCACACCTTTGAAGTTATTGTTTGAGAGATGTGGTAATTTTGTTTGCTCCTTGCTTGATTGCTGATATTGGCTTCCTTTTAATTATTGATGATCAACTGTTAATCCCAAAATCTCACATTTATAGGAAACCACTGGCTGCCTTTTAATTGCTGTTGACCTGCTGAAGCTCAAGTTTACAGTAAAGAGTCTTAGTGTCTAACTATAATATCTAAGTTTGAACTCACTCCCTTTCCTTGTAGGTTGATTGAGTTTACAGGCTTGTCATCTGGATCCAAACAGCAGCTCATCTTGCTCTATTTTGATTTAATTAGTAGAATAAAAAAGAACTCTCTGGACTTGAATACAGGACCTCTTGGTAAAATAGGTTCTAATGTCTTGTTGAACTGGCATTTAATCAAATACATAAACTTAAAAGAGAGATACCAAAGAATGAAAATTTTAGTTCTAATAGATAGTCAAAGGGACTGGCATCTCACGCTCACTCAAATGCAGGAATAAAGTTTTGCCATTGTCACGAAACTACACTGTAACAAAAGCTTTAGTTTTTACCTTGTAAAATTTACGATGACTTGCTCGATATCTGCCCTTCTTGATTCATTGTGAGCTTAAGATATTTTTCCCCAAAATGAGCATTCGTTCTAGCAATGAGATATTCGGATAAATATCCTCAATTTGTAATGAGATTTATATTTTTGTTGTGTCTTTTGTAATATGTGCACCAGTGTGATCATGAGCATCGTTCGTAATGCTAGAGCAATGTATTTGAAGAACATATTTAATTAACTATTATTATTTGTTTTAAATTAGAAACTTTTTCTATAGCTGATACTTTCAACCATCAGCAATATATTAGGCATTTTTTGGCTGCCAGATGTATGAATTATGTGCCTGTCATGGGGAGAGATTGCCACAGCATTCACCAACATAAATGTGTTATAGCATGCGAGATGTATCGTTGCATTAATACAAGTGCACAGGCACACTTCTTTACAAAACTACTGCATGCTTATCATGTTCCCCTATCATAAGATAGAATTCTCCTTTGTTATTTAATTGATACGAAACACACCATATCGCATCATTGGTGCATATGTACTATAATGCACACAGGGAAATACTCATAATGCATCACATATTTTCTTGATTAACCAAGAGTGCTGTGGAAATTCATGTATTGCTTATTGCTTTCCTTGATGCAGCACATGTCGCCTCGCTGGTACATTAGGAATTTCGATTACCATGAAGCTCGTATGATCCATTTGTGAGTTTTTGGGAATGTTATCATAATTTTGTTATTTATTGCTGTGCATTTATTCTAATTATAAAAAAGGGTAATTTTGCCCCCTGGGACAAGCTATTTCTGATTCTGTTAGATTTATATGGTAGATGAGTTGGTATAAGTTTTCCTCTTATATAATGTAAAAGAACGTAGCCTCCGAAGCCATATAAAAGAGACAGCTAACTTTGAAGCTTATATAAGCTTTTTCAATTTATTCCACACCTCATAGGGTGGAGATATTATATGTCTATATCAACACTTGTGGGCTGTATTCTTTGGTGTTAAAGCTTTAACCATTTATTCTTTACGACAATGTGCTTGATCTTTGTTTTTCTAACTTTGTCTTTGTTGCCTTTTGCCCTTATGGAAGATGTAATCCCAAAGTTCTGCATATGATTTGTACTCTTCTTATTATTATTTTTGGTCCAGATCTTATCATGATGGTGAACATTACAATAGTGTACGGTTGAAGGAAGACTCTTGTATTGGCTCAGCCAGGCCAATTATAATCAAGGTTTTCATCATAACTCTTTTTTCTTTTAGGGATAGATTGTTCTATTATTACAATTTTGTTAACTTTTTTGAAAGTTTCAAAATGTAGTTTGTATCAAGAGCCTAATACTTGTAGTTTGTTATAGGCCGATGCTGATATTTCAGCGGCATCTATTCAATCAAAAACTGTGACAAGCAAGCTTAAAGGGGCAGCTGGTATCATCAATGCAGGATCTATCAAATTGGTTATGGCAGGAAGTGGCTGTGAAAATTCTGAAAAAGTTGAAGAGGTGATAAATTGCATTCAATTTCTGTTGTCTGGTAATTTCATTGTCCTCCATTACAGTGTCAATGTCTTGAATGTGAGATTTCTATACCTAATCTCTGCAGCTAGTTTGAGGAGTTTTCTTTTCTTTTCTTTTTTTTTTGGTTTTAAATGTTGACCCCATTCCAGGTTTTACTGCAAGTAGGTGGTGATGTTGATGCAGCGATCGAGTTTCTGATAGCAGAACAGGGAACAGAAGAATACTCTGTCAAAAGCAATAATGCAGAGATGTCTTATGGTAATAGCCAGTCAGTATAATTTGTGCTAGCTATCTTAGTCAAAAGAATGTAAAGCATTTTTACGTTGCTTAACTGAAGTAGCCTCCAATCAAGAAACTCTTTAAAAAGTTTAATCAGTCTCACTAAGTAGTTCTTCTAGAAATTCAATTGTCTTAAAATAATAATGAGGCAGATACTTGGCCCTGGTTAATCTTATTAGCATCTCATTTTTTTTTAATACGTCTTGTGAATTTGTTGTTCTTTTGCCCCCGCCTCCACAAACAGGAACATATATAGGCTATTTACATCTTTTCATCTCAGTTCATTACTTGATTTATCTCACATAATGGTTGGCAGACATTGTAGCTTTGGCTTTTCATGATATTTGAAGAGATTGCTTTCTTATCCGTAGTAAAATTTCTGAGAATTTCTAGGTGACAATGAAAATGGAAATAGTGAGCAACACGAGGAAGAACGGCTAAATAAGACCTGCGATTTGGATAAATCTAGTAATAGTATCAAAAGAAGCCATGATGACAGCAGATTCAAACCAAACGAGAAGGTTTTTTTTTTTGGCCCCCCTTACCCTCAAAATTAGTAAACCACCCTTTTCTTTCCTCCCTTGAATGGAGTGGGTTCCTAATGTTGATGACTTTTTCTGTTTCCCTATTTTTCCCCTTTCTCTCTTCCCCCTTTTTTTTCCTACTTTAGAAGATCCCAAGAAACAAGGTCTGCCCATGTGGATCGAAGAAGAAATACAAGGCTTGCTGCGGAACAGCTGCTGGGAGATCCTCCACCAAGTTTGCTGTGTAAACTTCTTGAGCTCTATTCTTTCCCGGTTCTGTTTAATCTATTTAAAATTGCATGCCTTATCGCGGGGGGGATTGCATTCTGTATACAAAGATTTTTCAATGTTACACTACTACTGGTCATCTCATGTGGAGTAGTTATGTACTGCTTACTGGACAGGGGAGTGTTTAATCTTACTACGGTAATGTTGATTCTTACATCAGTTATAGCTCAAGTTACAGTCTTTCATGTGTAATCATGCACCAGCATGCATTATTAGTAAATAATTTATTACCAGAGATAAATTCGTACAAGCTTTCTGTAATCTTTTATGTGTAATACTTGTTGATTCAGTAACCAAACAGTTGACTCTAAAAGGGGTCGAAAGGAGAGGAAGCAAGGCAAGAAAGGAGAAGCTTCTAGCACTTTGTCTGCCTGTGTATCGGATGGAGGACCGCCTGACATGGGTGCACTTTGTATATGATCTGTCTTAATGTGAGTACCACTGCAATTTTCTAGATTTAGTTATGGAAATGGATGTACATATTTTGATAATTGCCACCCCTCACCCAAATACCTCAAATCTCACTCTTGTGTACGGTGGTTGTGTTAGAAGCCACATTATCTCAATTCTTAACGGCCATGTGGTTGGATTTGTCGCCGAGCAATTTGCTTCCCATCTTACAGGTTTCTTCTTTGCTCAACACCCATACGATGCTGAACCCACGTTTGCAAAGTGAAACAGTTGATGAGAATGGAGGGGTTTTGTGCAACTCTTATTGCAGAAGAAACCGAAGTCCACGTGGCCTTTCATTAAACTGTCTTCTTCCTCCGTGATTCACTACTGAATGAATTATGAAAGCAAGTATGTATACACCCTTGACTGAACTATAAATGGACTAATGGGGGCATGTGCGCACACCGCTTAAAGTGAATATGCATAGCTGCGCAGAATGTCCATGAGAGTCTCATTATTATTGGGATATACATATATATCTTCTGATGCATATATATAAAGTTTGATTAAAAAGTATCGAATGATGCCTTAATAATTAAAAATTTTTATCAGACAGGCACTGGATAAAATGAATTTCCCGAAAATACCGATCCGAAGTTTTGACTTTCAGCGGATACATAGATGTTTATACTCGTTCTTCAAAATCTGAAAACTATAATCCATTTGAATTGGGCTTTGGCCTTTCAGTTCTGGGCTTTTGTTGGATTCTGCATTCTACATGCCCAATGCTCGTGACTTTGTCAACAATGGCATCCTTGCAACGAAAATATATAAATTAAGTTTCGTTTCGTTTAATTAACACTTTGTTCAGTTTAGGAAACTTTACCGGAAAGATCTAGACATTTTTATCCACTTGCCCATTCTTTAGAAAGAAAATTGTCCCATATGCAGTATAGCATCAAGATAGAAGGGGTGTCTAAATTTAGCTTAACTATCAAGCCAACTAAAATTAGAAACGTCGGTATAGAGCTTGCATTCAAGGTCAAGCTTCTTCTATAGAATATCAAAGGAGTCCATTCAACAAATTCTAAATCAATCAAAATTTTCAATCTTTAAAAGCTTAAACCATGTCCATTTGCTCTACTTCTTTTGGCCGGTTACCACTTTCCTCTTCCATGATCAGAGATCAGAGACCACGCCCTTTTTTTAGTAAAAATTATCATTTGCGAATGATAAAAAAATAAAAATAAATTGAAAAGCAAACCTTCTTTCCCAAATTGGAAACTCGCAATTCTCTTTCTTTCTATCCCATTTGAGGAAATTTCTTATTTCTTAGTTTATGTTATGCATGACAAATAAGCAGTTTTGACCCAAAAAAAAAAAAAGGCACTATGATCAACAGCCATTTATGGTTGAGTGATGTGAATGCAATCCATCACAATCTTCTTCACCTGCACATAATAGAAGACTATTTTATTGTCGGTGCTCCATCATGTTTAATAATTTTTTTTTTTTCCTTTTTATCGTCTTTCTTCTTAAAGGATATGATCGAACTGTTATTTTGTCAAAAATGATCAATTAAATGCTTTTCAATCTAAGCAAAGAAAGGCTTTTTACGTAGTAACGGAAGAGATTCTCGAGAAGTTTGATATGTTAAGGTATCCCTTATGTGATGTGAAGTTGCGAGGTTCTTGTCATTCTCTTGAAATATACACATATATATATATATAGAGAGAGAGAGAGAGAGAGAGAGAGAGAGAGAGAGAGAGAGTGAGTTATTATCTAGTTAGGTTAATATATGATACTTTATAATGTATTATCGTACCACCTTATTTGTACAAGAAAGATTCTACTTATTTCTAAAAAGATGAAAGATGGTAATTTTGAGTTGATGAAAGAAATGATATTCCTACAATGACAGTAAAAAAATTTTTAAATTAAATTAAACAACCGATCACTGTTATTTTTGAGGCAAAGAAGCGGTAAGAGTATTGCCTTTTTAGGGCGGAGGTAACAAAAGAAAAAAATGGAGTAAAATCCAGTAATTCACTTAGCCTCAACAAATCAATCATGCATCTCTCACCATGTCAAATAATCAAAAAAACTTTTCTTACTTAACCAACAAAGTCATAAAATACACAGATATAGACATTTAAAACACCTAACCATGGGCCAAACAAAGTCAGAATCAAATTGAATAATGCATCTACTTAAGGTAAATCCCACCCAAATATCCAACCTAATTGTGTAAGTCATGACCTGTATTTTCCTTGTCAGTTGCCACATCAAGATGGGAACTTTGAACCCAACTGATCATATAACAAAGCTAGATGAAAGATGGTAATGTTTGTCCAAACTTTTTTAACTTTAATTTCTATAATTTCAAATTTAAAAAATTTTCCATTCATATATACATATATACGCCAATAATGAAACTTCAAGAAGCAAGAACCATTTTTTTTTTATATTTAGAGATAAATATGATATTCACAATTCTCAACAACATGAATTAAAAAAAAAAAGAAAAAAGGTGAGAACAATAGAGAAGCAAGGAAGAAAGGGAACAAACAACCTTACCAAACAGGTAGAGCGCATTATTTTATTATCATCCCCCTTTTGCTTTCCACATTAATTATTCCAATCCAAAAAGGGTACGCATGGCTATAAACCATTGCCTTGTCGTGGCCAATTTAAAGCCTCTACACCTATTTTTTTTTTATCCCCACCAAGCTTTCTAAACTTGGAAAGTCTCGGAAACACACTTTAATTATTCAATAATAACAATAATAATATAATTAACCCTAGAGAGCAAAAGAGGACCAGCATTTGCACTTCTCACTATTGCAACACATGCATCACGCTGCTGCAGTGCCATGACAGGACCTGTGAACAATAATGCAATGTCCCCGAAATTAATATTCTGTGACATTTCAATTCATTGGTTTTGGTTTATCAGTTGGGTACCGTCATAACATATAAAACCTATGAGAACCGAAACTTCACCAAGATTGCTGTATGCATGGGCTTGGCAGAAGATGGGGCTACGGCCTTCAGGTTCATTATTATTTTGTTTATCTCAATGAGAAATATATATCCAGCAGAGTCTCCTCTGTTTAATTGTTGTATTTATAACTCCTGAGTTCTGGCCCCTTGGTTTTGTTTGGTTTCTGGGTTTCTCTCGACGAACTCCTATCTATCACCAACAAAGGTCAAAGCAGCTTTTCGATTTGACATTATTGGTGGATATGAGCTTCGAGGTTCCAAATCGGGTAATAAATGATTATGACAAAAAAAAAAGTCTTCACAAAAGGATTTGATTAATTTGTCTAGAGTACGAAATAATTCACTTCACTCATAGGCGATTTATGTACAAAATACTTGATATGCTTCTGGGATTAATGAGTACAAAAAAACATTGGTGCGCACAACCTATTTGCAAATTTCCATTTAACCTAACCGGCTAACCCTAAACTCTGAACTTGCAAAAGCCTAAGGCCAGGAACATCCCATCATCCACGTTTTACCTCATTAAATGACCCCAAAAAAAAAAAAAAATTGCATCGAATTTGACCTAATGATATCATGTAAATCGAAAAGAATAATGTTTCACAATTTTATTTTTTAACTTTTTTTTTTTTCAAGTTGTCTTGTCAGCCAAAGTTATTGTCGAAGAAAAGGGACCACTATGCCCACCTTCTATTTCAAGGTTCTGTATTCAAAAAAGGAAGGTTAATATATACGCGGTCCATCTGCTTGATCTATAATCTGTAAAACACCAGCGGGAATGACGTTGATTTTAGAGAGTCTTGAGCTAACTGATGATTTTTTTTTTTTTTTTCATTTCAATATATATACAAGTGGACCTATCAATGACATATGCATCCATGTGGTCACGTACCAATGGTGCCATAATTCAATAAATATGGTTGATAAAAAAATAATAATTTTTTCGTTAGTTAGGTTGACATTTGTCTTTTTGGCTGAATACTTAATTAATACAAATTTCAACTTTTTTTTTCCTCTTTAACGACTTATTATAAATGTTTGAAACTTTGAATGGTAGTATTTTGGCAACTATGCCTCTAAATTTGTATTTAAATACATTAAAAGAATAATGTGTATTTACATGTTAGAAATATTGTCAAAGTTAAAAAACTTGTTTGAATAAATATATTTTGTTGAATTATATATTAAAAATATAATTTTCATTTTTGAATTTAATCGGTTTTGGAAATTATTTAAAATAATAAAAATATTGTTGCACATTATTCATTCTTCATAAATAGACTATAAAATTCTTTGATATCAGTAAGTAGCGTGATTTCAACTTCTGATGATAAATTTTTATCGAAAATAATTGATCGTTTAAATGAAAAAACACAGTTAAGCTTTTATATGGTACTGCAATAGGAAACAGATTAATTGCATGGGGTAGTTTTAATAGTTAATGTTAAAAAAATCATTTAATATTAAGTGTTAAGTTTTTAAGCTTTTAAGCTTTGTTTTTCAACTTAACACACTTAAACAAAAGAATGGCCGAAAATACTACCAATTTTAGTATTCAGTCAAAAAAACAAACAATCCTCAAAACTAATGTTTTTTTTTTTTATACGGTGTGTTATTCGCATCCTGAAAGGTGTTATAAACACCTATTTGTTAAATTTAGAAATAAACGTTTACTCATACACCCTTGAAAATACCAAAATTATCCTCAGAGTTATGTAAAACGAGAATATGTTTTTTTTTTCCAGGGGTTGAAACAGCCCCACCATTCTTTTTATCGTGCTTGGTATCTGGGTCCTTTAATTTTAAGATATAAATTGATTTTACAAGATGCGGCAGCAAAAAGAGAGGATCCCCTTATACCCCCCCGTCCATTCCAAAAAATGGGGTAACATTAATATCCTTCGAACTCCAAATTTTTTTTAAAAAAATTAAAACAATAAAATAAAAAATTTGAAACATTCCTCGTAGTTTGTTGTTGTAAAATCCTAATGGGTAGAAGATTCATGTATTGTATCATGATCGAACAACGAGAATTTTTTGGTTTTGATTTTCTTTTTTGTTTGTTTTATTCATTGATTGTTGGCTGCGTTTTTAATGGCTCTGAAGGTTTAATTACAAATTAAAATAAATCATTCAAAGATTTATACCCCTTTTCAGGAAAAATGAATGAAAAAAAAAAAAGATTGCCACCCAATCACTGACTAATACGTGTACAACTCTAAGACCATTAGCATTTAGCAACACGCTGTTTGAAGGACGGGTTAAGATATATCATATACGTTATATAAATAAAAACCACAACTAGCCTGCAGAGGTATCAAATGGGAAGATTGAAACCAGGGCATCATATTTACAGCAGTCATTCAAGTTATCAAATTTTATCTCCTTTGCTGAATGTTATATTACGTTACGATTAACGTAACGTAGAGGGATCTAATAATTAAATTTCACATTCTAGTTTTAGGTAACGAAAGTCAAACATTCCTAAGGCAAGAACGCTGCACACATGAGAGTAATACTAATTAATAAGCGAATTGAAGGATAACAAGCGCCAAAAGAATTCTAAAAAGAGTAAGTGCGGCACCAGAGATAGGATCATGCAAAAGACAAAGAAATGGATGAGAAATGAATTCGCAAATTAATGGGGGAAGAAACAAAAACTAATAAAGAGAATTCCCTGAAGGGGAAACCAGAGAGTTGTTTTGTCTCAGTGAATTATGAAAGCAATTCAACACTTAAAACGGGACAATGTGTGTATGCATATCTTAATGTTTATGGACCAGTAGCCCTACATCAAGTCCCAGTCGCAGCACTCGCACTCACACTCCATACGCACAAAACATTACATTCACGTAACTGTAAGAAACAAAATGAAATAAAGCATATTTTTCTTTTTCTTTTTCTCTTTCAAAATAAATTCACCGATAGATTTCCTACCTTTGAAGATAACCCATATAGGGAAACCCTAATCTTATATAGAAATAAAGTAAAAATTCTACACATCTGGTTCTGATGTATGCTTTTACCTTTTCTTTATTCCTTTTAATTCTTTTGTTTTATCCTATATCTAAAGCATCACTAAAATATTTATCTATTTTTATTTTCAAATGTTTATTTACTTACTTATGTGGCAAATAACATATTTAGGGTATCTTTAAAATGCTCCTTAAGTGAGATTTCACTTCTCATTTAAACGCTATAATTATATATTTTTAAAAATGATTAAAATAATATAAACTTTATTTTATTTTGAATTTTTTTTTAAAGAAGATCTATTTTTCACTCTTCTAATTATCAGATAAGTAAGAAAATAAATATCTAAGAAAATAAAATTAGAAGAATTTTTGTAGTGCTTTGACGTGACTCTTTAAAATGGGAAGTGAAATCGTCTTATAGATACTCATATACGTCCCCACATGTCAAGTACTTACCATCTTTTGAACTTCACGTGCTTCAAGTTTTGTTTTTCTCCCTTCTGCTTTTTTGACTCCGTTTTTTTTTTTTTTTTTGCCCCCTAGAGGATGAATGATGAATCGTGTCTCTCTCAGCATTGACAGTGTTTCGTAGATCCGATGCAAAGCAAGGGATCTAATGTGAGAATGGCTTTGAGTTAGAGCTGACTGCATGACAGACCCACTTTGTTTCTTTTCACTTTTATATATATTATTATTCATATGGGGAGTCTTTAATATCTCTTCACGATGTATGAAGGACGCGTGCCATTTGAGTTCTTTTCAGGATGTTATTTCATATGGGGAGTCTTTAATATCTCTTCACGATGTATGAAGGACGCGTGCCATTTGAGTTCTTTTCAGGGTGTCTACAAATGGAGCAAAACAAAATCATTGTAGACTTTCACCCGGATGACTATTGGCTTGTATTAGGGGCCGATTGATATGTATGATTCTTTGGTTGAGTAAAGGTCATTCATTTGGCTATCTTTCCAAGATATGATAATAAAGAAGCGTGGGATATAAAGGATCTCACATATAAAGGAGTTTGGACGGATTACACAACACGTATTCTTTTTTATTTATTTATTTTTGGCAGGACAGAGCACACATTCTCATCAAGAAGAAATGTAATTTAAAGTTTACAAGAGAAGAAAATATGGCAGAATTTTGATCTCTCTGGGTGGGAAATTAATTCGCATTATGCTGACAAGTGACAATCGCTCGTGTTAATTAGAAGGTGAGTGTTTTCGCTTCTTTAACAAGAATATTATGTAATAAACTTGAATCGGCGGTTGAGTAATAAAATAAATGTGAGACAACCAAATTCAAACGTTCTAGACTTGATTTGGAAAGGATTAAAAGACAACCAAATTTAAATTCTACTTAAATATTGGCAAAAGTACTATTAACGGCATAGTCACTATTCCTAGTTAACATAATTCAGATCTGAGGATACGCAAGGAAAGATGCCATCTAGAGTAATCTTGTACTTTCTAAAAGTTTCTGTTCATTGAAACCTTGGCAACTTGAGGACAATCTCAAGCTTAGTGCTAATAAAATATTTACAGTGACGTCCTAGATGACGAGATAGCACTCTGTATTTAATACATTTTACACCCATTTGCATTATCTTAATGTATAAGTAGGATATTAATGATATTATCATTGAAATGATCAAAATGACCTTATCATCTTATTTTAAAAAACCGAAATGTACTTCATGGGAATTTCCTTCTACATTCAAAGCCACCCATTTGTTTCGTCGTACATTACCGGCGCGTTGAAAAAAATAGACACCATCGAGCAAAAAGATTGAATTTGAACCCGCAACTGAAATACATCAACAATTTTAAAACTAATTTTCCTCGTGAAGTGACAAATGGTTAAACCCCAAGTGAATCTTGACCCTTTATTCCTCTTTTTGATCTCTGATATTTTTTTCTCGCTTCTGTCTTACAGTGTCCTTTAAAGAGGTTTCTGTGTTAAGAGTGATAAGTCCCCCTCGTCATTATAGCCATTTCTGACTGCCTTGGCCAAGAGTACTGATTCTAAGGACACAAATGATAGTGACTATTCATCACCATCGGGTGATATTTCCAATAAAACTATTCCCCTTTTCATTAACCTGAATTACCCTCATCTTAGATTTTCACCGTCTGTTACATCAAATAGTTAATACTTTCAACATTGTACACATATAAATGGTATCGTTGAGTTAGGGTTCTTAAAAATCAGTCCCGCAAGTGGCATCAGTGAGTGGTGGTAATTTTAAGAAAGACCAGAAAAAAAAAATACAAAAAATGAGGTCATGCGAGAGATGCTATAGCTATGCAGCAAAAGTTGAAAATAATCGCAAAACACTAGACCATAGGCTGCCATTAATGAATACTACCACATAGGGCGGCAAAGCAATCTATATTTATATTAATGCCATTCATAGAAAATGATCATCAGTTTCGGTCAGAATTCGGAAAATAAAAAGAAAAAATTTTAGTCGAAGATCTCGTCTGCTAGTTAGTTTGACCAATTGACGAACTAATATTAATTCCCACAAGGGAGGGGTTTTAATATTGTATCCTTCCCCACTCCTTTTTCTTATTTTTTTCCCTTTTCCTCTCTCATTTTTTTTTTTTTTTTTGGTGTCTTTCCTCTCTGGGAAATTTGGAAATATATGTGATCGAATACTACAATTGATGATTTTACATGCTTACAAGCAAAAATCTGAAGGAAATGAGAGATTAGACGATCATTATGCCATATTCTTAGGAGGGTCTAACAAGGGAGTGGAATCCATTATTCTGCAGCCAATTCTGAGAGTGAGAGGATCTAATCTGCTGAGGGAATCCTGATGATGCTGCAGCAGTTGCAAACATATGAGGACCAGATTGCCATTGTTGATGATGATCATTTGTTGACAGTGAAAGTTCATTCCCAATTCGGCCTCTCTTACTGCTGCCTGTGCCTGGGGTTAACTGATGAGTCTACAAAAATTTGGAAAAACAAAACTTTGTTTAGTGAGAAGGCACTGATTTAAAGCTACCCAATTAGTTAAAAATTGAATAATCTGCAGCTTTACCTACTTGATAGTTTGATTGGTTACATTGTGGGGGAACCATATGTAGCAAATGGGATTCACCAGATCTCCTGAATTGCTCATATCTTTGCATCTCACTGGACTTATTGAGCGATGATGAAGCTGGTGACTGAAGATGGGTTTGGCTGAGAAGTTGCATAGTTTCAGCCTCACTATACCCATCTCTCTTGTACGGTAGATCATGCTGCCTACTGTACGCTTCTTGCTGCTGCTAAATTTTAATTAATCATCAATGTGTTAGAATTACTTAGAATAAAGCTGCCAAATAATAATCATAATACTAATAATGAAGAGTGTTGAGTGATTAAACCTTAGGCCTATAACCCCGGTTGTGCCAGTCAACTTCATTGGGCAATGATGCCGGAGCAGGCCGTTCCATTACAGTATATTGCATTCTATTAGCAAAGTCCGCACTGCTTTGCTGATTAGAAGCTGAACTGCCCAAACTCAAATCTAGATTATGGTCTACACCATGACCTGAAGATTCTAACAATTAATAAGTATCTGAGCATGTGTGTGTGTGTGTGTGTGTGTGTGTGTGTCAAATTAAGGTAGAAAACAATAAAACTTACATTGTTAAAGACTTACCAGAGGCTTTAAGCTCATCTTGATATAAGCTGGGATCAAAATTAGTAACAGCATCTTTGCCATTACACTTAACTGCAGCTCTATCATATGCCCTACAAAAAATATAACAGAAATTTCAAAGTGTGCATTAAATTTCTTGTATGTCCAAAGAGACAAACTATGAATATTGAAAACTACTCACTGACCTTGCAGCTTCGACCTCAGTATCGAACAAGCCCAAATAAACGTACCTGAAACAAGGATTAAATTAAATTATTAACAGTTAGGTTCTCGGAAAAAATTAGTAAACAAAAGATGATGAGGAGATCATATAACTGGAGATTAACTGGGGAAGAGTTAGCGGTCAAGTGGAAGGATACAATAGGAAACTAAGGTATTTTACTTTTTGCCTAAAAATTGGCCCATTCGAGCTTCCCATCTTCCACATTTGTGCAAAGTAACTCCTCTATATTTGGAGCTTCCTCTGGGGAAACCGGTGCTTTGTCGGCGAAGTACATGTACAAACTCTTCCTTGGTTAAGTTGCTCATCTGTTATCATACAACATTACGAGAATCTTTCCATATGTAAACCCATAGGCTTTCCTTATGTATCATAATATATAAAAAAGAAAAAAATAACAAAAACAAAAGCATATGTTCAACAATTAGTTCTAGCTGGACTGTAGAAGATAAGATGCAACTGTTCAAGATAAGATAAAACTCATAGACAACTCACTACAACTCTTTCCTTTTGTTTCTTCTCTCTCTTACCTGTTTCAAGTCATCCTCATAATCTTCTATACTAAAGTTTATGTCTGCCTCCGCTCCCCGGAACTTGATAGCTGCCCTATCATAAGCACTGCAAAAGCAGCCAAAAAAATTCTCTTTCAACTTAGCAACACATTCTAATATAAAGAATACTAAAACGCCTTGTTTTATGGGATAGGCAACAATTAATAATCATATCTACTCACCGAGCAGCTGCATGTGCAGTGTCAAATCCACCTACAAACACACACCCATATCACAAACATCAGCAAAAGATAAACACATAACATTTTGTTTCAACAATGAAAGCAGAAAAATAATTATCTTGAAAATTCCCTACATACCTAGATAAACTTGTTTCCCAGAATCCCTGAGAGAGAAGCCAAAAAGAAATTAAATTCTGATAAGCATAAATATATGTATGTATAAACTTGAGACCTCAAAATATATATAAGTTGCACTCCTATATATGAGCAAAAGATTATTAAAAAAAAAAAAGAGCAAACCATATATGAGATTCCCATCTTCCAGTTCTTCTGTAAAAGGTGACACCTCTATACTGGGAACTCCTTGACCTGGGTCCACGCCTGCTTTTTTTCAGGGGCTGAGGAGCTTCAATAACCGATTTTCCAGCCTCAACGATGGGCTCCGATTGGCAAAACTTGACACCAACCCAGTTAGCCCGAGGGAAGGCCAGTCCCCTAGCTCCAGCTTCACTCGATGTGGCTTGCTGCTCCTGAAAATCAACAGGAAAAAACTGCCGGGTCACCGGTGGCTCTGGTTCACTCTCCTCCATGGCTTCTTGATACAAACATACTCCAAATATTTTACTGCCGCCACTACGACTTAATAATCTTCTCTCAGAAGCACCAATCTCTTCGTCGGATCCGTTTTCTATTACCACGGCTGAAGAGCTTGAATTCGAAACGGATCCCACTTGTTTTCCCTTCTCATCATCGCCATCTATGGAGGTCTTTTGCGATGAGCAAGCTTCTGACTCTTCTATATCTTTCAGCGAGTCATTCAGATCCCACATTTTTTAAAAAGAAAAAATTCTCACGATTTATTTATTTATATGTTAAACACACTCTGTATACTTTTTTCCCGATCTTAGAAGCGACAAACACTCTCAATTCTGATCATCACTTCGTCGTCAAAGATCACAGGTTTGTTTATGTATTTTTTTTATTTTTCAAAATTCTCTCTATCTCTTGTTCGACAAGAGAGAAAAGAATAAATATAGAAAGGAAGAAAACTTGAAGGTTGAGTATTCAAAGTAGAAGAGAACCTACGACACAGAGAGAGAGAGAGAGAGAAGGCCAGAAGGGTTTGCAAAAAGGTAGTAGTAAGGGGAGATGTTTCAAGATCTCGTAAATACTCTCTCACTGCCCAATACAGCATATAGACGAGGCAAATTTCAGCTATAGGTTAATACTTACTTAATACTGCCTTCCATCTCTCCCTCCCTCTCTGACAACTGGCCTTTTTCTCTCTCTTTTTTTTATATTTTATATTTTTTTCACTTTTGTTTTTTGTTTTATTTTTTTTTTTTGCCCTTTCTCCTCGATGACTGATGAGCAATCCTCCTCATTTCCCAATCCAGAAAGATAGCTAGGTTGCTTTGGTTCTTGTTAATTTATTATTTACTTATTTACTTGACTGTATTTTCTTGAATATCTATCTATGTAGCCACCTTATCTTTGTTTTCTTTATTATTAGTATCATTTATGAGATGGGAAAATGAAGAAGGAAATAAAAGAACCATCTCTTTCTTTACTCAACTTTCCCACGTTAACCAAATCGAAAAAGCATTCTTTCTTTGCTCTCTCTCTCTCTCTCTAAATTACCCCACTAATGGAAATAGACAGCGCCAAGACTCAAAAGATGCTTAATTACTCAATAAATGTACCTTAATTAGGTATTTCATTATCATCACACTCACTCCACAACAAGCAGTCACCACTACGAAATACAAATGCTGCTGTTGTCTTTTTAGTTACTTTTCTTCTATACGTTCACATGCAACTTATACATTTCACCTAATACGTTTTTACCACAGAGGAAGAGGTAAAAAAAAAGAAAAAAAAAATTAAGGGCAAAACGGGGAAAGCATCACAAGCAAGGGTGAGATTTGAGAGAAGAGGGCTATTGTATCAGAAAAGGAAAATGGGAATAATGTAAGAAAAAGGAATTTCTTTCCAGAAAAGTCCAATCCAAGAGTACGGGAAGAGGGCCACTTTTGCCTCTTTCGTTCACCTATCGACCAATGCCTTGCCTCTGCTGTACCTCGTATTTATGACCCTCTCTTTCTTCCACATCCTCACCTTCAGCGCGTTTCATCACACATACATGTTGATTTATTAATATGACTTCTATAAAATTAATACTCTAATAAATTAATAACTTGAATTATATTATAAACTTTTTAAGGTCTCTGCCTGGTCTAACAGGTTAGAATAAGGGGTGGGCATGGGTTAGTTTGGGTTGGTTTTTAAGTCAATTCAAACCAAACCATAAAAATTTGGATCCAACCCAAACCAACCAAAATATTTTTAACCCAAACCAAACCAAACCATTTGGGTTTGGTTTGAATTTTATTATCAAAATAATTTTTATTTTAATAAAATTTAATTATATCAAAATTATAATAATTATTAATTGTTATTAATTATTAAATTGATATTAAAATATAAAAAAATATGGTGGATAAAAATTATAAATTTTACAATAACTTAATCCTTAAATTAAAGAATACTAGAAAATCAAAATAAAGTTTAATCACAAAAATTATTATTTCTCAATAAATAAGAACATACACTTTAATAATAAACTTTCACAAACATGACATTAACAATCTAATAATAAATTATTTTTAACATATATTATTTTTCCCCCTTCTGCTTTTATAATGGCCAAAAATCCCTCTAATAGTATAAGTTTACAATATTACCCTTATTTTCAACTACTCTTTTATTTATATTTATTCTAAATTAAATAAATCATATGAATAGAAACTAAATAAAAAATAAAGCATTAAAAATAAGAAATATATGTTTTGATATGAACAAAAAAATTAATAATAAAATTTTTTTATACTTATTTATTTTGTGAAAATTTTCTTATAATAAATATATAAGGAAATTATTAGTCAAATGATAAAAAAATTTTATAAGAAAACTTGAATGACAAATAAAAATTTATTATAAGATAAATAATAAAATATTTTACCTATACTTTTTACATTTAATTTTAAAATATTACAAAATATTTATTATAAGAAAATGTTCACAAAATAAATAATTACGAGAAAAAATTTTATTATTAATTTTTCTGCTCATATCAAAACATATATTTCGTGTTTTAATACTTAATATGGGCATTACATTCAATTATTGACCAAAAATTAGCCGCCATCTAGCATATCGGATGCAGTCCAAGCCGAGTTATTATTGATCATTAGTAGAGTCTCCTGCTCTTTCTATGATGATCCTTCCATGTGGGAGGAATTATTTTTGTAAATAAGAAAAAAAAATTATTTATGTTATTTACAATAATATTTATTTAATTTAAATTTATTTTTACTGTTATTTTCATTTTCTAACTGTTGACAATTGATCACGCCGTAAAAAATTTAATAGTGGTTTTTCACTTATTTGTGTTCATTTATTTTGTTTTCATTTATTTCATTTGAAAAATTTGAGTGTTGGGGTTTTGTCAATAACCCATGGGTAAACCATACCAAAACCATAATGAAATGATTTTTTTACATAAAACTCATATCTAACCCATTTTCATGATTTACCCAACCCAAACCATTTAATTTGGTTTGAGTTTGGATAAACCCATGGGTTGTGGGTTTATGCTCACCCCTAGGTTAGATTAATAATTATGTTAAATTAATAAGATAATATTTTAATCTGAAAACCTTCATATAACTCTATTGTCTCATCGGCGTCATAAATTAAGAATGTGCTAAAATTACAAATGCAATTACCCATTATATTTAGTTAGATAGAATATGACTCAATCATGACTTATTTTTTCTTGAGATTTAAATGTATGTTAGATCCCGTCTCTAATATTTTTATCGCATCTAGAAGTTCTAGAGTTGAATTCTACCACTACAACAAAAAATTATGAAGTGTTTTTAAAGTTTTGTGTGCTTCTTTGTAACATACTCCCAAACTATTATATCATCATTAGATGGGTAAAATACAATAAATTTTTAATTGATTAAGTATATGCTCAATTGAAATATAAATATATCCTTTTATAAATTACTAGAATATTAATTTATTGATTAATTAATACCTCATACAATTAATTGATTTTATATGATTCCAAAACTATTAATTTATATAGTTTATATTGTAATTAACTCCTTACTAACCACTTGAAGAAGGATAAAAAACAAAAAAAAAATGGTTATCATTAACAGTATATATAATATACTTATATTGTCGAATGACTCTTTCATAAATTATGCTCATAATCACTAATAAAAAAAGTTATATTACTTTCCTAAATAATTAAGATCAATATTTCCTCTTTTGGCAATGTACTTTGACCACCAATATAGAAAGTACATAATTATATTTCTTTACATCAACTAGAAAAAGGATGTAAAAATATGTAATTACATTTTTTATATCAACTAACCAAAAAAAAAAATCTTAATATGAACCTTGTGAACACTAGCTTGATTTTTTATTTTCTTTTTCTAGCCAATAATTGTTTTATTCTATTAAACTCAAATTCGATTAGTTTTAAATTTATCCTAAACAAACTTATATTCAAATAATTTTCTATAAAATAAAACCACATTTGATTCATATTTTGCAAAACTAAATAATTATGTCATTTCAAACTCAAATAAATTTGGTTAATTTCAATCTAAATTTTCTTAGGGTTAATAACACCTGGATGACACATTTTGATAAATTTTAAAATGGTGACAAATGTTTTAAAATTATCGACCATGTGACAATTCATTAACTTTTACTGTTAATTTTAATGGACCAAGGGTGAAATTAGAAAAACAAATAGATTTATTTTACGGTTAATTATATCTAGGAAACACATCTTTGACAAACTTCAAAATGGTAACTCATGTTTTAAAAATATTTGGTCAAGTGACAATCTATTAACTTTTACCATTAATTCTAACAAATCAAGGGTAAAATTAAAAAAATAGATTTATTTTATTTATTTACTTTTTTATTTTCCTCTCTCTCTTTCTTCTTTCATCTTCTCCAATTCTTTTTCTCATTCTTTCTTCATCTTCCTCAATTGATTTTCATGTTTTCTCTCTTTTTCTCTTTTTTTTTTCTTCATCTTCTTCGGTCTCTTTCCCCTCGATTTCTCCTTCTTTCTTCATTTTCTCTGGGCTTCATCTTCGCCACAGCCATAAACGATAGTAGCCATGAGTTTGTGGAACTAAAGAAGTAATTTGATTCAATAGGAAATGTTTTTAAAAAAATTAGTTTAATTTAACAAGAAAATCTTTGTTAATTTAGACTTATGCATATATATTAAAAAAATTAAAAATAAGTGGGCAAGGGTGGAAATGTCATTTTATCACTAATTATAGAGGCAAAAAAAATCATTTTGTAGTTAATTGATTACTTTGATTAGAGTTAATGGATTTTCATCTGATCGATTATTTTTAAAACATGTGTCACCTTCTTTAATTATGTCAAAAAAAGTGTCACCTGATGATAATTAACCCTAAAATACTTTTTTCTAATTTTACTTTGTTAGAATTAATGGTAAAAGTTAATAGGTTGTCACATGACCGAGTATTTTTAATACACGTGTCATCATTTTGAAATTTGTCAAAATATGTATCACCTAAGGGTAGTTAACCCTAGTTTTTTTTTTCAATCGAAACAATATTCAATCAATAATAGAGGATAAGAAATAAAGTTAATTCATAAATTTATTATAAAAACTGCAAAGTAATGGTAAGAAACTTTATATTTTTTTATTTTTACAATTCATTGGAATTTTAGATAATATTAATGAAGTAAAAAAAAAATTCAAACTAGTTAATTGTATTGATTCAAAGCAAAAAGTTAATTATGGTTAAAAAGAGTTTACCTTTTTAACCAATTACTCGCATTGGTATACATATGTTTTTATTGAAATTTAACTATTCAAGTATTGTAATTTACTAATTTTAGGAGAATAATAGAATATGAATAACCGCTTGTTTTTTAATTTCACATAAAAAGAAACCTTTTAACAAACATAAAACATATCCAAAACGAAGATTTTATGCGCGTGTTGTGCACGTTCGATGGGGGGAAGAGCGTGGGTCTAGGTTCTGACAAAAATACCGAGGCCAACTCAACAAATGGGCGATAGATTGACGAATAGATTCGTAGATCAAGAGATATCATCATGCTTGACATCATGGACATCAAAATAAACACCAGAAAAAGGAAACAAAATAATGTCATTGTGAAAAACTGCAATAATTTGTAAAGGAGGAAAAAAGAGTGGAGAGAGTTGTGTTTCAGAAGTAAAACAGACATCGTCTTGAATCGGGTCCCACCACAAAAGGAGATTAAAAATTAGAGAGGAGGAAGGGGCGCCACGTCGGAGTCCTCAGAACTTTAAATTTCCGAAAATGCCCAGCATCGGAATGCGGTGTGATGTTGTGACTGGCTGGGAAGAACGAAACCTTCCCAATAATGGAAGTGGGACGAGGCTATCTAAGCCTGAATAGGGTGTTTTCCCCTTGTTCATGTGTATAGTCTAAGTTGGCCTCCTCTATTATGCAAGCCCAGGCCCACCATTCATTTTCACTCATTTTCATTCTTCGCATTTTCTCTCTCCTTTCTGTCCCACGGGGACTACCAGCGTTAGGCCCACTCACTTTATTATCCTTAACTTCTCTCGCTTCTCTCTCCAACCTAACTCTGGCGTTGGCATTTTTGTAACTTTATTATGAGCACCAAGTTGCAAATTCGAAGCTCTAACTTTAATTTCGCAAAGTTGGGTAGTTGGGAGATTCAACTTCATCGTACTCACCAATGGGTCTTTGGTCCAGTGGGAGAGCCCTTGCACTTAAAATAATGAGTGCAGGGGTTCGAGCCTCCATGAAAGTATTTATGGGGCTTATTTATAATCCTTCCTCAATTATCAAATAATTGAGTGGAGCCAGTCTATTCCTCACAAAAGGTGAGTAGAGTGGACAACCCTCGAATATTTGAGAGGGTTTGAAGAATTTGGGCAGCGCTTCAGAGGAGTACATGCCACGATGAAGGTCCCAATTGTAGAATCTGTTTATAAATATTAATTGTAATACATACAGTCCTGTATAACAGTATTAAAAAAAAAACTTCATCGTACTCAGTTCACTCATCCCATGTGTTATTATTTTTCATTCTTTTTTTCTTTTTTTATGATATACAGATATTAGATTCTCTCTCTTTCAATGGCAATCAAATCACCAATTATTTATGCGCATTTTATAATTTTTTTTATTAGGGAAGAAAAATCAAATGCTTCCTTCTTAATTTCAAAAAAGATTTGCTCGAAACATGATTACAGAATAGAAAATTAAAAAAAAAAAATCTATGAAGAGTCACATTAACAACTTTTCTTTGTAAACATTATGCCACCATGATAAAATGTAATGAATCATAAACGCAGATGAATAAAAAGCCACCCATTCGAACTAAAACTTAGAAGAGGAAAAAGAAAAAAAAAATTAAATGTGGCTCATCTGGCCACTCATTTCGAACGACAAAATGCGATGACATTTTACCCAACACATCAATCAACCGCTATTTAAAATGATTAATTATTTACATTATTAAAAGTGGAAAACTTAGGAAAAGATACGTGATAGCTTCTTCATGTTCACTTCCCATAAATGGAAAAAGATCGTATCGGAAAAATCATTTTATATTATTATTTTATTCTTTTGAAGCCTAAAAACACCTGCCAAGGAATCCAATGAGATAATTTCGCATGATTACAAAATTCTTTGTTGGATTTTATCTTATTTATTTATTATTATTATTATTTTAATGATAGGAGTAACGACAATCTGTTAAAAATCTTCTGAAGATCCCCACCAATCCATCAATCATATTAAGAGACGAAGAGAGAGAACGAGAGCTGGGCCGGTTGAATGATTGGGCCGGCCGGTTGAATTTTCGTTTATAACTCACATTACCATATTTGCGGTTGGACAAAGATTAATGACGACCGTGTTCCCAAAAGTTTATCTCAAATTTTATTGTAAATAGTTTGATTTATATCATATCATCTATTATTTAGTTGATGATTTTTTTTTTAAATTTTAAGTAAATTAGTTATATTATCTACTACTATAAATCTATTTAAAATCTTTTAGCTTACTAATATAATCAACAGTTCTGATATTTTCCACTTAAAACAAATTAGATCTACATTAATATTTTAACTATGAACAAATAGTTTATATATTGGGATCTAAAATATAAGATAAATAAATATGTGTTTATTACCAAATCATTTTTTTTTTTTTGCAAGACTGCTGGTCTAATCCGAAAAAAAAAGTAATTAAATTTCTTTTTTGCATAGCTTCCTTCACTTTTACTCTTTTTTCTTTTCAATTTTTATAGCTTGTATAATATTTCTCTATTATGCCGGCCGCGAAATTAAAATCTTGATTCCTTCTCGTGTTTATTTTTATTTTTGTTGTTTATTAAGACATAGTGGAAAAATAAAAGTTTGACCGAACGTAAATTCCTTATTCCTTAGTGGTAGGGCATGAGAATCACACAGGAAAGAAAGAAAGAAAAAACCAAAAAAAAAGTTGATTTTTTTTTAATGTCTTAATTTATGCAAAACAGGAAAATATGAATATGAATAAAATTAGGGACTATTTACGCTAAATGTTCAATTTAGAAATAGAAATAGCAAATGTTAATTAATAGCTTGTTCGAATATACCGTTATAGGCAGCATATGAGAGTGTCGGTAAATTAAATTTAAAAAGAAAAAGAAAAGTAAAAGACAGAAAAGCTCTTCAAACGAATTTCATTCTATTTACTAATTTTTCCATTTCCGTGCTCTGTACTTTTTTAGTTCCCAAACGGAAAGTGTGAAAAAATAAAAATTCATTTCAGTCAAATCAAAGAGCTTAAAATAGATTAGCATGATTGAAATTTGAAAAAGCAAAGGTGAATACAACAGGGACCGATCAGACAGTAACTGACAATTTATACGGTTCTGAATTCTGGCTTAACGAGACTACTTTTTCTAATTCTAGCCTCACCACCCTTCACATTAATTTTTTTTTTTATCTTTAAAATTTTTCACATTAATTAAACCCAACCTGCTCTCAAATAAAATTGAATCTATTCCCAGCCATAATTATGATAAACCAGCTAATAGTTGAACTATATGATAAATAGTAAAAAAAATGTGTTATAATTTTGAGTTTATAATTATAAAAGAATATTTTGTTTTAAAGCAGTTTTAATAGAATCAGACCTTTTATAAAATGTAATGACTATTTTAAAATTACTTTAAGATAGAGTATAAATTACAATTATATATATAAAATAATAAATAATAAAAAATATATTATAACATTGATTTTATGATTATGAAAAAATACTTTACATCAATTCCAACATAATCGAATCCTTCCTAAAATTATATCAACTTTTAATTAGTGATGCACCTGATACTCTTCTTGTTTTTCGTTTTTCTTTTTTAACTTTTTGATTCAGATTGACAACTTTATCTTTATTATAAATTTATAGTCATGTTTATGAGATAGGGAAAATTACTAATTTCGCCTTCCTGGAACACTTGCACTGACACTAAAAAAAAACTTGTTACACTTTCCCCGTCGTATTTTCAAAACATAACACTTTCACCCCTCGTATTAACTTATGACTTCATTACCATAATCCGCTAAATTTTAGAAATAAGTTCATAATGCCCTTGATTAATTTAAGTGACTTTCTTCATCTTGAAACGATGTAAGTAAGAGTTTTACAGATAATTTACTCATCTAACTTGATTTTGGTTTTTTTAAAAAATGAAATTTTAAACATTTTACTCTCTATTTTATGAAAATTTTATGAAAATAAATAACAAATTTTATTAGAAGGAAATATTCAATTTGGCTGAATTAAAAAATGATTTTTTGAAAGAAAAAAAAAAGAAGAATACTCAAAAGGGTCTTGATTTATGCCTTAATGGCCTTTTTTTTTTCTTTTATTTGTCTAACTTTTGTAACGAAAGTTTGCATGGGGAAAAGTATTATGTTTTGAAATCAAGGGCACTCTTAAGTTTGGGTGTAAGTAATTTTTTGTTATTAATAATATAAAATAATATTATTAATAAACTTAATTTTAAGGGAATAACAAAATTACTCGGGTCTTTTTATTCAAGAATGGAAGGTTGAAGGGTAAAATCCATCGTCGACGAAAATCAAAATATATATAGTCTCACACAAAAGCACCATAGAAAAATAGAAACATCATACGTGTGAGAGTGAGAGTAAGAAACAATGAAAGATTTCTGTACGATGATCTTGACCCCCCCCCCCCCCCCCCTGCACCTAATATCATATTAGTATTTGACAATCGTGTCATACAACAAAATCGTTTTTGTGATTTTGCGCATCACACTCGCATTTAAAATTCCCTGCAACGTCACCCTCTGGATGAGCTGGACTATATTGATTGATTTTTCATCACTGCCAATAAATGCAGCGTGGAAACATCGGACGGTGTCGATGGCATCTTAGTTAATGATATTTGGCAAATCCAGACAGTCGATTCCGTGAGCCCCACATAGAGTAATATTTTTTTTTCCCTTCTTCTTCTCGACCGTATAAATTATAAAACGTGAGTCATGTGGGCACTGTCCCACTTCTTTTCTTTATTATTTATTATTTATTTTTGCTTTTACTTTTCTTTTTAATAATGCGATTTATTTAAGCATGTGCGTTACGGAATTTGTTGTCAAAATGAGAAGGATTTTAATCGCGAACAAACTGTTCCATTTATAGATAACACGTGGCGAAGTGGGTAGATGGAGATGTCTTATCTTCAGACCCCACCTTGTCTTGTGATGATGATTTTGTTTTTATATTTTTTTTTTGTTTCGTACTCCAATAATTCAATGAAAAATAACTAGAGGATTCGTAGTTTGCTAGCAGGATTAATTTGAAGAAATTAAAGTGGTAAAGGTTATTAATTACTTTAGAAAAGTCATCATGCATGAGATTATTAGGTCGTGAAAAAGGTTGTTTTGGACTTTAACCGCGACCACATGTTTATATGTTTTATTTTACTGGAAAAAAAAAAACCCTAACTGAGCTAGCGATTGAAGTCAATATCTAATACGTGATTAGAGTTAGCTCCAATCAATTTGGTTATTTGTTTAGATTAATTGTCATGTATATAATTCGCATACTCTTGAGTCTTGACACTCTCTTGTTAAATAACTTTTTGATACATGTTGCTAGCACTACCACTCTCTCTGTTTCTTTTTATAAGATATCTATCATTCAATTTAGTCACTTAAATAAGTGAAACGGGGAAAAAAATATTACAAGCTAAAAACAATAATCTTACCAACTAACTAATACTATTCATGCACATTGAATTTTAACATAATTTGTTGATTTTGGACCCATGGCCACAAGCCAATAAAAATCCTTATTGTACTCTAATTTCACTAAAAATTATTTTTTGCTTAATTAGTAGAATTTTTGACCTCACAACTTATGTTGTAGTTGAATTAATCACTATTATCCTTGACTTGAAAATAATTTGTCTATCAAAATTTGGCATTGAACTACTGTCATTTGGAGACAGTCCATATTTTCTATGTAGATTTTGGATTTTTTTTTTTTTTGTTTTTTGCCACATTTAATATCTAAAAGATACATTAAAGAAGTAGACAAGATATTATGATGGAAAAATAATAAGTTACATGACTTCGAATGGGAGACTTGAGAAGCTGCAGGCTGAAGAGGAAAAAGGCCACATATAGGGTTAGTTAATTTTATTGAATAAACTATTGAAGGAATTTATTTATTTATTTTTTGTTTTTTCTGGAATTGTCTTTAACTTTGGTAATATATGTTGTACAATTGTACTGAACCAATACCATTTAAAGGAGAATATTTTTGTGAAGCGAAGGGTTTCACATTGATAAGTTGTAAATATACGACAAGCCAACTAGTTTGTTGGATTTGCTGGAACTAGAGATCCAAAGTTTTCAATTAAATAAACCCAAACAATAAGGGCAACTCTTTGTATGGAACTGGTCCCAGCTCCGAATTTCTTTTCGCATCAATTAATTAAATGGTCCCAAAGGGCAAAATACCTAGAAAAAGATGAATCCAACTCTAGGTTTTTCTAACTTGTAAATTGATCGAAAAAATACAATTTTTTTTTTTATATATAAAAAAATTCAATCAAGCGGCCAAGATTTTCCTAGGAAAAAAAAGTTGATATATACATATCATACTTATTAAGCATAATGGCGACAACCTTCCATTTCTGAATTGGGAAAAGCCAGAAATGTAAGCTGGAGGTTGCTTGTTTTGGTGTGTGTTCTCTCGCGAAAGCACTTCTTGTTTTGTCAACATAGAAAAGCGACGAGAGAAATCTTAGAGGGGACCATAGAGTAGTGGCAAAGCATGCATCAAGGGCCAAAGCTTAGCTTAGATTTTGTGGTGGAAAAGGAAACAGCTTGTGGAGCTAAGAAAATCAATTTCACATGGCCATACATGGCATTTTCAGTTTTTAAAAAGCCTAGAAGCTACTCCTTCCGTGAATCAAAATTTTTATTAGCCTATGCTTTCATATGATTGCACCTTACCTCATACTTGATTCATACGAGGAAATAAGTTGTATGCTTAAATGAGAGAGTCACATGGTGATGGCATAATATTGGGTCCGTAATTCCATTGATCGTCCTTCCCCCTTCACATATCAATCTTATCCCACCTCAGAAACAACTTTTATGGCTCGTCCCATTACTCACCGTTCCTTCCATGGAGACACGGCCATGACTCGACCTAATAACTTCACATTAATTTTGTTTTTTTTTGTTTCTCTTTTTAATTGTGTTTCGCTAGGTATTAATTAATATAATATAATATCTTATGATATAATTTTAGCAATTTAGAGTCATAAGATGGATTTAAAAAAAAAAACTATACACGTCATAATTTTTCAGTACATTCACGTGAAGGCCAAAGTTGGCGTTCTCAAGCGTTGATGGTAATTAGGGTATAGTTTTGTAGTACTTTCCCTTCGGTTAAAGGGTGCATGTCAAGTCGTAATCCCCATTTTAATGATAAAAGAGGGGACAGAATTTGAGGGTGCATCGCTTTTTGAACGCAACAGCCTGGGTGGTGTCCTCATATTCAATGAAAATAGTAGGTGGGTGGCTGTATTCATTGTCTCGTTCGGGAAAGTTTCCCGTTTTGGCAGTGGGAGCTTCTTTAGTTGATAAATATTGGAAATGAGATATGTGAATGATTTAGATGGTAACAGTCATCCATTGCATCAGGCCTAAGCAAATCAAATCAGTGAAAGAAACAGTTCAAACCAATAATCCATATCTAGCAAAGTACGAAATCAGGATATGTTTATAACCATCAATCCGGCCCCAAGCCCTCTAAGAATGTATGTGACTCTCAAACCACTAACATCTCATAATGATAAATGAGATCTTACGAATTAAATTAATAAAATATCCGCGTAAATATTTATCATTAACGATTTTTAAGAGCAGCAAAATAGTCTTTGTTTGATATTATCACTGAGTTTCTTGTGACTCTCTTAAAATGTTTGATAAATATTTATAAATGTAGTTTGAAAATTATAATGGTTTTAATTCACGAATGTTTGATGAAAAATGCGTCCAAATTATTGTTTAAATATTATGACATATAGGCTGTACTTGAAAATTTTCCAAGTACTCGCTTAATGTTTCTCCAACCATTGTTGGTGAAAGGTTTCACCAAAATATTAAAAAAAAAAACAATGTTGGATCATAAGCACTTAAAAACCAACCAAAAAAAATCCAAACACATGTTTATTTTACTTATAAATAAACAAATTGACCAGCCTCGGTGGAAGCCTTGACTTGAAGAGAGCAGTTAGGCTGTGTGTTACATTCAATTCACTATCATGTTCAGTAATCCGTAGACACTGTCGTTTGCAGTAGGCCACTGGTGGACTGGCCTATGGATGGCCCATCAATAGCACTAACCCCGAGGCCCATAAAAGTTCGTTTACGGTGGCCGTAAGGCGCCAATGAATAAAGTTAGTAGCTTAAGCCGTTAAGCGTAAGCTTAATAAAGTATTCAACATGAACATCTTCCAACTCTCGTCCTTCTGTTGAACACGGTCCATGAGTTAAGTTCAAAAATTACATGAGCTGATGGGCATGCGGGCTCTTTTTCTCCCCCAAAGGCCTATATGGGGAATAAAAAGCCCTCCCTGGAGTTCCACAACAATCAATCCAGTAAAAAATTATTTTGGCCCATGACCTTAAACATCTATTTATAAAGTTCAAAATGAGTGGCTACTTATAGCTATTAAAAAATTCATAAAAAATATTTTGGCCATGGCCCCTGGGAATCAATTTTGGTTTTACCTCCGAGGCTCCAATACCTATATGCATGCTAAAAATCAGTTTGAAATTCAACCGCAGAGCTCTCAAGCCTAGTTTGGGTCCAACATCGTATAATGTATTCTTCGGTTCCTATACTAATACTAGGCTCGGGAGCTTCGGCTTTATTTTTCTAGGACTTTCTCCATCAAAACCACATTTAAAGTATTAAGATCTTCTCTACAGTTTCACAACAATTCACAAATATTCTTAATTTTTTGGGAGCTTTTTCGATTTCAAAGTTTCACCAATACCTACTCTGCGTACAAACAGCCACCTTAAAATTCAAGCGCCCAAAGCTCGCGGATCAGTTTATTTAAGCCCAATGCCGTGTGCATTCATGAATTTTAAAAGTAAAGACGACGGTGCACAAACATTTGATGATCAAGCAAATTAAATTAATACTGGCATAACTTGGGCAAAATTGCGCTGATCTTATATGGTCGCGCTACAAAGAAAGTTCAGTACCAAAGTATTCCCCCGACTTTCTCCAGCAAACTATCGCAAATAGACTCAACCCCACACCAAATTTTATTCCAAAATTAAGTGCTTAGGCTATATTACTAGCATAGATGGGTGCCTAAAACTCAAGAAACAATGTTGTCATTCAGCGACAGTGAGGCCACCCGATCAGTTGGGCTTGGGCCGGTGGCCTGCTGCTGAGCTACATTCCTTAATACTTCCATTGCCTCTGCGACTTTCGCTTTCAAGGCTTCTGGCGACTCTAGCAAGTGCAAAACTTCAGTCTGGTCCATCTCTAAAAGCATGCCTGTTACTTTTGCAGCGTTATCATGCTCCAATTGATCTACAAGTGGGTATAGATTTTCTCCCAGTAACTGAACAGAAAATAAAGATTCCCGTGGTCAAGATGGCTACTACATTTGTGACTTGATACATTATCATGATGTTTTCAGTGTAAGATAAAACCTTCTATCGAACTTCATTAAGATCTAAACATGCGCATCTACAAATGCAATCAGCAGCAGTAACTTACCGTCCTCTGTTGCTCAGGAGACGCATTAGCAAGGGCAGATGCCAAAGCCCCTGTTTGCATAGGCTGTGAAAATGCAGCATCTCTGAACGGCATTCCACCAATGTCGTAAGGACCAGGAAGCATGCCTCCAGGAACACCAGCAACGGGAACATCTGGTATGTTGCAACCAGGAGGGTATCGGTAGATGCGACCTCTTGGAAGCATCTGTTGTTAAACAATAAGATTAAACAGACAATAATCTGAGTAAACAATTCAATATGCATTGAAAAGAAATATTTACAAAAGCAGATGACTAGAAATAACGGTGCAAGGAATCAGCATTGGAACATTCTAGACACTATATTACCCCTACCCGCGGCTGCATAAGTGGAATTGGTTGTTGTGCTTGTTGCATGGGGCCAGTTCCAGAACGTCTACCTCCTGGGCGCTGGTTCTGCTGACCTGGCTGGACCATTGGAACAAAATAGTTTGGCCTCATTCCCGGAACCAGCTGCTGCTGGTACCCAAACCCAGGCTGAGAGATCATAGAAAGGTGATTAGACTTTGGTATAAGACCGTGTAATAATAAATGACAGCATAAAACCTTTTATCACATCCAGAAATGGCATTAAGGATTACAATCTCTTACACAACTTGACATCAATTGAATACAATGATTACAGAAATTAAAATGGGGAAATCTAATATCTATGTCGTATAAAATAGATAACCAAGATAATCAATAAGATGAGGAATAGTTATTTAATATTTATAAAGAGAGGAAATGAGCCAAACACAATCAGAGAATGATACTTAGGAATAAGAACTTTAAACTTTCCAAGGATGAACTCCAAGCCTGAAAGGGGAAGGTATTCATTCTTCTTAAAATCTAATAATTAACTGAGGCTGGTGAATTTAGGAATTAAGATCCTCTCCAAGAAATATGACTAAGTGAGCAAAGACCCATGCATTTTAATTCTACGAAAAACTGAGCAAATTTCAGCAATAGAAAAGAGACAGATAAAAGGATTCAAAGGTAAAGGTTATGCATTAAATCATTAACAAAACCAGAGCATTGAAATAATCAATTAATAAGAAAGAATATATTACTTGAGGTGGAATGATAGGAGGGCCTTGACCATAAAATAGTTGCTGTCCAAGACCCGGAGCAACTGGGGGGTACATGGGCATACGAGGGCCAACTGGAGGGCGCATTTGTGAGAACTGTGCCTACACATAAACAAAAACTTTTTAAGTACCACATGGCTACAATCCCTGCCATAAAAAGTATGCATCATGGGTAGATTTGCACTTAAAACTTGTAATATCCCCTGAAGCAGTTTCCTCCAAAGAAACTAGAAAAACTCGTATGATAATACTGCTGCCACGGGATTTTACAGTGTCAAATATAAGCACATGTTCTTCTCAAGATGTTTTCCCACAGTTATGTTTTCCACAGTTCCATTCTATTAAATTTATCACCCCTTCGAATCCTCGTAGGTTATGATGCAGTGTATGGGTTTAATGGAAATACCTGCAACCTCGCTCTTCTTTCTTCTTTTCTCTGAGCAAGAGCAACATAAAGCGGTTTGCTAACTACCATTTTCCCATTCATCTCTGTCAACTATAATAAGTTTTTCAATGGAATGAAAGCAACAAGAAAAGAACATTAAATAAAGAAAACTAAAAAGCAAATCATCCATGACAAGTTACCCAAAAAAAAGGGAAAAAAAGAGAAAGTTTGAAAATAATCTCAGCTTACGGCTTTAGATGCTTCTTCTGCAGTTGAGAAGGCAACAAATCCTGATCCTCTACTTATACCATTAGGGTCACGCATAACCTGTCAAACCTCAGATGGAAAGAGGGTACTGGTTTATAAAACATATGACATAAACAAAACTAGGTTTATTAGCTTATGTCATAATTCAATCCTCTAGCTTCACTGTACCTTGCATGATGTAATTGTACCAAATTCTGAGAATAATTCCTTTAGTTTGTCATCAGAGATGCTGTCATCTAGGTTCTTAACATATAAATTTAGTCCTTCAAATTTATCAGCTGTCTCCTTTAAGCTCTGCTCAAACTTTCCTTTCAATTCCATCTCTCTTTCATATTTCTTCTGTGCTTTCCCAACATACCACTCCTTATCATCAAACTTCTTTCCATTGAGTGCCTCAACAGATCGAGCTGCATCATCAGGATCATCAAAATTGACAAATCCAAAACATTTGGACTTTCCATCTGCATCTCTCATGACTGCAGTACTAGTAATAATTCCGAATTCACCAAAAATTTTCTTGAGGTCATCTTCAGTTGTTGTTTCCGAAAGATTCTTCACATAAACATTGTTGAATCTTGTCTTATCTGCGGTAGACTCTCTTTCCTGCTTGCGGAGGAAGGGTCCAACAAATACTTGTTTGTCATTCAGTAGCATACCATTCAGCTTATCAATGGCACTTTTAGCGGACTCCTCGTTATCAAACTGCACAAAGCCATATCCTCTTGACTGACCCAAAGAATCAGTAGCTACTTTGCAAGATAAAATATTCCCAAATGTTGAGAATGTGTCATGTAGGGCTTTGTTGTCAATTGACTTGTCCAAATTCTTCCACAACAAGGAAACCAAAAATAAAAACATCAAAATCAGATGCAATAGTAAAACGAATAATGGGCATATAAACAGCCAAGGCTAGCTTAATCAAGAATATCATATAATGCCAATACCTTGATAAATATATTGCCCGCTCCACTTTTGCGGATGGTAGGGTCGCGATAAGAATACATTATCCTAATTGGTTTGCCATTCAGAGGAGTAAAGTTCAATTCATCCAACGCCCGTGTTGCTGTTTTCAACAAGAAAAATAAAAAATTTATTAACAGAAAATATGAGAAGATTAGTAGCACATAAAAGAGCAAGTTGTTGCAACACCAATCAGTTGTTTCCTGCAAGCTGAAAAGCAGCAAAGAGAGTCACATCATCAGTGACCGTCAAAAGTTATTTCCATCTATTTCTGGCCATGTTTGTAATAACGTACGGCAGTATTACACATTTAGCACTATGTACTGAGATATTAACACTAAAACAGCTTGGATTAGGCTTGAATCACTCAAGAAACAGACAGGTCAAATTTTTAGGTAAGATCTATCAATAGCAAAGAGAGTGCCTGCCCTATCAAAATCAATAATCAAATTACTTTCACACCAAGTAGATTATAAGTTCTCTCTTCCCATTTCCATTTGTATAGTTCAAATTGCACACAATTTGCTGTAATTGCTTAATTACTAGGTTTAGTTGTTACCTACATAGTTTAAAGGTAAAATGAATTTGACTTTCAGGCCAACTGAATATGCAGTTAACAGCACTCATCAACAGAGAGGGTGGGGTGGCTAACGTTTGGTTTAATGGCCCCACATTGCTCGACCAATTATAAAACAAATCGTTTACAATTAAATCAAAGCATTTGAACATTGAGATTCTGTTCATATATATATGTGTACACACACACACACACACACACACATTAACCATTAGAAATGCATATTATATATAATGCATATAAGTAAAGTTGAAAATGCACGGTCACTTATAGTTGCAAAAACAAAAATCAGACATTGCATTATTCTAGGGGGGGAAAAATCTCAAATTCAGTAAAGGAAAAAGAACAAACCTTCGTGGGCGGCGTTGTAATTGACATAGCCGTAACCGAGAGAGCGTCGGGTGCTCAAATCTCTGCAAACCCGAACGGAAACAACCTGACCCATCTGGTTAAACAAGTCATAAAGCTGAGAATCGTTGACGCTAAGGTCAAGATCTCCGACATAAAGCGAAGTTGATACGAACTGCCGAGCATCACCAACGCCGCCATTGTTAGCAATTCCATTGGTTGCAGGGGAGGGTTGGGCTGCAGCCGCCACTGGAGCCTGTGGCTGGACCTGAACCTGAGCCATTGATTCTTTCTAAAACCAACAAATTATTGAATGAATGAACAAATGAATGAATGAATAAAGAATGGTTGATGGATAGATTGATTTTGGGGGTGGGGGGGGGGGGGGGGGGGGGGGTTGTCAATGTTATAGATAAAATGAGATAAAAGAGAATGATGTAGGAGGAGCAAGATGGGCAGCACGGTCGGCACCGCACCGGCTGGTTTAGAGATGGATAGATTATATAGGAAGGTTTGTTGCTGCTGGTGACAACTGACAAACCCTAGTTAAATTTTTATTTGTTGATAGCGGTTAATCCAATTACTGTACCCATTCGATGCTTTTGGAGTACAACCACGTGGCTTCCATGCAGCTCTCTCACATCATTTCGTTACGTTAGATAATACTCTGTAGTAACCAAACAATAAGCATTAGGATTTGTATTAAATTTGTTTTCTAATTATAGTATTTTCACATGTATGTATAGTATATGTACTTTGTCTTTGTAAGGAAACATATATAAATTTCAAAAAAATATACATTTATATATATATTGTTTGATATTATTCTTAATTGTCGGCTTTTACCTGTGATATTACTCTTCTTATGTCTGCATTTTCTAAATCTTCTTTTAAGTATTACCTATTTCAGATTAAAAAATAATTTATTTAGATTTATAGATTTGTTGCTAAAACATCAATATTAATTCAGAAACTCGCTTAAATGACCATTTAAGTAAGCATCTCTTGTGAAATATTAGCAACACCAAAGTCCTCTAAATGCCCAAACCTCTATTTTTCCCTTATTTTATCCCTCTTTGATGAAAGGTGAAAGGCAACTTCTATTGGTGATCCCTATTCAGCATAAAAAAATTAATAGAATAATATTATTATCATTATAAAAAAATTCAAAGTTATTGTAGATATAGACAATCAATAGTTCCCAACCACATGAAGAATGATACTTAATTACAACTTGTTAAATACGTTTAACAAAATTTACATCAAATATTCACATTCTATTATACACACACATATATAAAATGTTATTTTATCACTGTTATAAAATATACCTATCTACCAAATTATTATACGTTCACACTATTGAAGTTTCAAATATATGTGTGTGTGTTTGTGTGTAAATAATAGTATATATCAATGTATATATATATACCAATATTTTACATTAAAATTCTAAATCTATATAGAATTTATAAATGAAACTTTGTGTATACACTCATCCTCCCCCACCCCCCCCCCAAAAAAAAGAACAATTTCTAATAACTAAGTTTTGACGACAAATAATTATAAGAGAAATTATCATTGCACCACCTTTATTTTACCTTATGTTCATCAAACCACTATAAAATTCTAACATGTATTTTGCACCACCTTTATTTTCACATTTGTATCAACTAACCACTTTTACATTAACACTATTAAATAATTTTAATAAAATGACAATTTTACCCCCAAATAAATTAAAAGACTATTTTATCTTATAAAAACTTTTAAAATTAAAAATTATAATAATAAAAATGTCCCTAAATTTAATAAAAAATAAATCCAAAATAGAGGTGCTCAACTGATTTTTACTAAATTTAGATTTTACAAAATTTTAATAATTATTTTTATTAAAAATTATAATTTTACAAAATTTTAATAAAATAAATGAATTTATTTATTAAAAAATGATAATTTTGTAAAATTTTATTAAAATAGCTGAATTTATTTCTTAAAAGAATAAATCCTAAAATTTTAATAATTCATGGGATTTTTATTAAATCCTAAAATTTTGCAATTATTTTTATAATTATAATTTTATATTAAAATAATTTTTATTAAAAATAAAAATTCTAATTTTGGGATTTATTTTTATTAAATTTAGAGATATTTTTATCATTATAATTTTTTTAAAATTTTTATAAAATAAAATGGTCTTTTAATTTATTTGGGGGTAAAATTATCATTTTATTAAAATTATTTAATAGTGTTAATGTAAAAGTAGTTAGTTGATACAAATGTGAAAAGAAAAGGTGGTGTAAAGTACATGTTAAAATTTTGTAGTGGTTGGATGAACATAAGGCAAAATAAAAGTGGTGTAATGATAATTTTCCTAATTATAAATTGATATTATTCAAGTGTATTGATTAAGTTATTAGGATTGACTAATATCGACTTCTACATCACTGGCATCTCAACTTGCTACCCCTTGTTTCTTTATATATATCCTACAATCCTAACTTTTGATTAATTTTAAATATCAAGTCTGGATGGAAGAAACTCCTTTAAAAATTTAGTGATATAATTTTGCCATAACTTAATCATTTTAACCAAATCTCAAATTAATGAATTTTATTCCTCTTAGCTTAAACCGAAAAAAAAAATTACTGATTCTGGTTTTTTTCAAAATATAAAATCATTTGCAATCTGCATTCTTGATTTTCCTCAATTTTATTAATTTCCAACCAGTTGTTGCATTTGTGACGCGCTTAAATGTTATCAACCAAATTGTTGCATTTGCTAAGCTGTTTTTTGATTGTCAGGCTCACGCTCAACCCAGTGGGCTAGTAGTTGGTCTGCAATTTACCTGCCAATTACCGGACAAAGAAGTAAACCTCAATTGTTGCGTGGCTGCTTCCTAAATCGTTGGATTTCAATTAATTCGTATCCAACGTTCAGTTGACTACCGAACAAAATTGGGGACAGATACGTTAGCAACATATATATTAGCGGAGGAAAATGCTACTTTCCCCGGGTCAAACCCCGAAACTCATCCAAACGACGCCGTTTCATCCTTTGTTTTTTTCCTCTTTCATTCTCCCTAAACAACGCCGTTTTGGCTAAGGCAAAACCATTGCTTTCTCGTTCTCTTCCGTCTTCCCCTTCCTCTCACAGCCATTCACGATCCCTTCATATCTCATCGACAAATTCAGTGACATACACTTGGTAGGTGCAATAGCAAAGCATCTGATTTTGTTCCTCTCAATGTTCCCCAACTTGTCCAGATTCTGAACCACAATCAACACCAACAATGCCACCACCCCTGCCCCCAATGAATGCCCAGCAAATGTCAAAGTATAATTTGGGTTCCTGTCAATGAAGCCCCTTAAAATTCACACTCGGCATCGAAAATTCACACTCACCATCAAACTTTGTCTGCCCAAGTTTGTTATCAAGCAAAACTGCATAATCACCTTCTTTTGCTAGGTTAAGCCCCCTAATTGCCAAAACTATATCAGTTTTTTTTTGTAAAACAACCCAATCTGGATTGATTATAGAAGAGAAGAGAACGAGGAGACTATGCAGGCATCCTGTATTTCAGTTCGATGAAGGAAAATGGAATGAGGCAAACGAAGGGGCAGTTGGGTTCTGAAGGATTTGCAGTTGGATTTGTAAACGAATGTGGCTGTCGGTCGATGAAGAGAACGAAGCAATGGGTCTGTAGTTGGGTTAAATGAAGAGTAGAAAGAAATCAGAACAAAGATAAAAAGTAGAAGCAGAACAATGTCGTTTCAAAACAAATGAAAACAAAAAAAATAAGAGCTGAAAATGAAGACCTGTGCTGCCGTTTCAGGGTTTGACCCGGGACAAATAGCAGAACTCATTAGCGGACGCACATATATTGCCAGTAACTATGGCCAATACGGCACGGCCCACCAATTTGGTGGGCCGTGCCGTGCCGTGCTCGTGCCGTGCCCAAAAAAAGCCCACCAACTTTTTTTTTTTTTGCGTGCTTAAAAAAGCCCACGTGCCTGACGTGTTTTTTTAAGCTCACCAACATAATAATAATAATAATAATAATAATAATAATAATATTCAAAATCATAATCATATTAATTTTTATTAAGAGAGCAATTAACATTTTTCTTGTATATAAAATGAAAAATATTTCATTCACAAATGAAACATATCTCTATTAAATATTAATTAAGTTATGATTTAATATTAATATGAAAAATATTTTATTATTAATTTTGTAAAAAAAATTATTTTTTATTTATAATACATAAATTTATGATATTTATAATCTTATTTATTAAAATCATGATATTTAGTTATTTACTTATTCATTTAATAAATTATAAACGTAAATAAATAATTAAATAAATATCATAAATAAAATCAAATAACATTATTCATTTAATAAATATCATAAATAAAATTATGATATTTATAATTTTATTTATTAAAATCATGATATTTACTTATTCATTTAATAAATTATAAACATAAAAGATTAGAATATTTATTTAAACTAAGATTTAATGATTTAAATTAATTTTTAAAAGTCTATGCTAAAAAATATATTAAAACATTTAATTTTAAGATATTGTACTTTAATTTCATAACATTTTATATTTACTTTTTGTTAAAAAAATTTACTTAAATATATTTTGGCCCACGTGTTATTAATGGCTCACGGGCCGCGTGCTAGCTCACTAATGAACCGTACTTATTACGTACTTTTTTGCGTGCCGTGCTTTGGCCCATCTCTTATCGTGCCGTGCTTTAAGGCCCGCGTGCCTAAAATTCTAAGCCCGGCACGGCCCACGTGCGTGCGGTGCCGTGCCTCGTGCCTCACCGAAACGTGCTCGTGCCGTGCCGTGCCGTACGGACATGTGCCATGCCTGTGCCGTACGGACATGTACCGTACCCGTGCCGTACCACGTGCCGCCCGGCCCATTGGCCATCTTTAATTGCCAGTAAGGAAAATCTGTTTTAGGAAAAAAAGAAAAAGGAAAGAAAGAAAGAAAGTCCTAATCAGTAATCATTTTGGATATTTTTATGACAGCAAAGCAAAGCGCAGTCTTAATAACAGTTCACAATTTCACATAAGGCCGGATCGGTATATCTTGTTCAGCTCACAACAAATCCCATCCTCCTCGAGTCCATTAAATTAATTCCCCAAAACGCACCCGGAGTAAAAACAAAAATGGACTCGATTGTACTCCCACACTCAATCTCCGTCGCGCGCCTACGCGCCCCCCCTGCCGGTCGTACCAGTGGTCGTACTTCATTCGCTCTCCAGCTGCCATGCCTACTTCTCTCTCGTCCCGGTTGTAGAGTGTTCTCAGTGTTGGCGACCTCATCCGATCGCGTCTCGGCGCTTCGCAGGTCGTCGGTTGTTTTCGCCAGTGGTACCTTGACGGCCAACTCCGCTGCGGTCTGTCATCTATCTTATCCCCCTCACAATCATATTCATGTATATTGTGAACTTGTTTAATTGTTGCTGTCTGCTGTATGCTTTTTTATTAGCTTTGTTTAATTAATCAGTTCTCGTTTTGCTTTGCTCAGTTACTGTAATTCATGAAGGAATTGGACAATTTTAAAGCTTCTATTCCTTTGACCTTTTCTATTTTCGATTATGTCTGGGATTTGAGATGTTGTCGCTTTTGTCCACAACACAACTTACATAATTTGGAATCACTGCCCCTCAAAGTATAATTTTATGTTTAGTAGACACTTCAGCTGTCGTGCTTTCATTTTTTTTTTTTTTTTTTGTAACCTTGAACACTTCAGCTGTGTCTCGACATGTATATGTTTGTTGTAATTTTTTATATGAACGTGCTTCTTGACCTGTTAATATACCTGCAGCCGAGCAGTGGAGTTTATACGGTTGGTGATTTCATGACAACAAAAGAGGAGTTGCATGTGGTAAAACCTACAACGACTGTAGATGAAGGTATTTGTTATTCCTGCATCAATGTCACCAAATGTGTAATGATGTTTTCTCATTTTCTAATGCATCAGCCTTTGTGCCAACAGCTCTGGAAATTCTTGTAGAGAAGAGAATTACTGGTTTTCCTGTGATTGATGATGACTGGAAATTGGCAAGTTTTCCTTACCTTTGGTTCTGAGTTTGTCTTGAGTGCTTTTGCTGATATTGATATTAGTTTGATAGATATGTTCATTAAACATAAACAATCATCTGTGTGGATTCTTTATGCCTAGAGGTTCACCCGTAGGCCGTAGCTTGCAAAACTTGAAAACAGCCAAATATTGACAAAGTTTGTATTATCATATTTCATTTCTCAATTCCTTCATTGATCTGTTGGAGAACGCTGGATAATTGGAAGTAAAGGGTTTTCACATTGGGCACACTGGGCTTTTAATTAGAGCATTGCTTTCCAGTTCACTGAAACTAACAACAAAGCAGAGAACTCCGTCTTCTAAAACAAGCATGAATAATTCCTTCTTCTGGTTAAGGATATTGTCGCTTATCATTGTCTGGTTTAGCTTTGATAATATAACCCTTCCCTTTGCTTTGAATTAAACATGCGCGTATTTCAAAAGCAATTATTTTTCCAAGACGGTAATGACACCCCCCCTGGTACAACCAATTACCAAATGAGGAAGTTTAGGATGGTGAGGACGAGCCCTTTTCTACATACAATTACCAGATGAAAATTGCTTTATTGTACTGGGGTGTTGTATCAATTTTAGGTGTTTTCTTCTTGATAAATTCTTGCTTATTTATTTATTTTTTTAATGTAAATCTCCATTTCCTGATGTTTGGTTTAAGACTTGTGCCTTCTATATGTTTGATGTGGAGTTAAGTCAACCTTATGTTTTCTGATACTACTTTGGTGCTGCAGGTTGGTCTTGTATCCGATTATGACTTGTTAGCATTGGACTCTATATCAGGTACACAAAATTTATCTAGATAATATTTCTGTTAGTAGTGTCATGAAGTTTTCTGATATTTTCTGCTTTTTATTTGATTGACATTGTCATAAAAACTTTCTGGTACCAGATATTAAAACATGCATTTTAAGTCAGGGATGGATGATTCAGTTTGTCTGATAAACAGATGGGCCTTTCTATGGTTTTGAATTGTGATATGTTTATAATTTTTTCTCAAAGATATATCATGTGAACGCTTTCTTTTAACTGCATTTCATGCCTAATCATTCACAAAATTTGTTTTATAGCAGCTATCTTAGTTTGGCGTACCAAAAGTACTGTTGCATCTTCTTGTCACTCCCTACTTTACCTCAAAATATGTTTTAAATTTTTAATGCACCAATGACACATTGGTATGAATAAATCTTGGGTGTTACTGTGGCATGTAAAAACATCTTTCCTTTTTTGGTGGATTGTGATCCTCATTTATTAAAATAGTATTTTTTTTATCTGTTCATTCTGTTAACCGATTATTCCTTACCTGATTTAAATGTTCCTATATTTTAATTAGGCAGCGGACGAGCTGATAACAGCATGTTTCCCGAAGTTGACAGCACTTGGAAAGTGTGTGAGAAATGTCTCTCCTTTGAAAATTATATCTGTCTTGGTAGTCTGTCTTTAAAGTTTTTAACATTTCTTCTTATTTTTGTTAATGGTTTAAAGGCGCAAAACTTCTCGTGCCCTAGTTGAACTTGACAGGGATAGGCAATGGTTATAATAGATGAAAGCGAAGTTTCCATAATTGCTTTCCATTGGATAGAATAAAGAGGTCTAGTAAACAATTGTTAGGGTTTTGGTTTCCAGAGGAATTGACCTACACTATGGTAGAGATTACTCACCAAAAAGCATTAGAGCATTAGATAATTCCGTCTGTGGCTTCTTGCTGAGATTATTTTCTTCCTTGCAGCTGTAAGTGATTTATGTGAAGCTTAAGTTTACGTTCGATTTGACTTGAACCTGACCTTAGTAATTAAAGCACCGTATTAATCAAGTCATCCTATTATCTGGGGTCTAAGTTTACGTACTTGGAGTTAGCTGCATAAATGAATCAGGCTTCTTGCTTTTTTACCCACATCTACAATTTGTTCTGCCCTCAGCCTTCTGTCGATTTTATGGTTCTTTCAATTTGAATCAAACAACCCTTCCTTATATCTGCATCCATTGGTTTCTACGTCTTTGATTGCACCATCTTGAACAACTTCCACACAACTTGTTGCCATTCTCTCTGGGAGTCTTTGGAGGCATGCTCTCTTTTCCTCTTTCCTTCACCTTCTCCTGATGCATACAAATCTTATGGTTAAATAGCTTTCGTTCTTGTCCATTTTTCTAAGCAACTTACTTCTGGGCTCCAGCTGTTTGTTGTGTTGAACACTAGGCCCTCTCTTGGACCGCTTTTATTTGGCAAAGCTTCATCAACAAAGTCCCTTATTTCCTGAGCAGGTGTTTCTTATGCTAGGATTATTATTGATATTAATGGGTTTTCTAAAAGAAGGATTATGTTGTGCACAACCTGGTCAGAGAATTTATAATTGAAAGCTGTGACTCTTACTGAGTGTTTAGTTCATAAGCGTTCTCTTAGTCTGTACCTTGGGTTAATCTATAATGTCAAATCAGTATTTTATTTATTTATTAATTGATTACAGTCATCAATGTCGACTAGACTGTCAAATTGAAGTGGCAGTGTTGATTTGTTTGTTAAATTGCTCTCTGGCTGTGAGTGCAATTCTCAATTTTTCTTTTTAATTCTCAAAATTACCACAGACATTCAACGAGGTGCAGAAGTTGCTTAGTAAAACCAATGGGAAGATGGTGGGTGACTTAATGACGCCGGCCCCAGTTGTAGTTCGGGAAACGACTAATCTTGAGGATGCTGCTAGGTCCTCTCATAGTTTCTTTTAAAATTTTTTGGAAATAGCTTCTCTATGCTTGCTTTTGTACCAACGATCTAAATTTTTGCAACCTAAATATTGAATATCTGAATTGGTGTCAATCTAATGTCAGATTGTTACTTGAGACAAAATACCGCAGACTTCCAGTCGTGGATGCTGATGGTAAGCTGGTAAGATGGAATTTTTTTTTTTTTGTTCCATCTCCTCAATTTCTTTGTGGTATCTTTGAATCATTGTTGTTTTTCACTTGACCAACCTTTTTTCACTTTAAAAGGTTGGAATTATCACAAGAGGAAATGTAGTAAGGGCGGCTCTTCAAATAAAACATGCGACTGAAATGGGAGCACAATAGCAACAATTTGTTGAAGAAATTTAGGCAGCCTTTGATTCTGCAACCATCTCGGAACTATACAGATAGAGTGGTGGCGGCGTGTACCCCCCTACTGACCCATTTGATTACTGTTTAGAATAATAAGTAACTTTCTGTAATCTTTATATCTCCACTTCTCTGTTAAAATCTTATTTGCAAAAGATAAAAATTCTTTTGCTTATTGTATTAATGTCTACCTTGAAGTTTTGAGTTTAGTTTATGATTAAAAATATTGTATATTGAAATATCGTTGTAAAGCGCCTAAATACTATTCATGGGAAGTCACTGACGTATATAATTTTTCTTTTCTTTGGGGGAAATATATATAATAGATAATCAAAGTCCTGTAGTCTATTAAATGTATTGGCCAATTTTAAAAATATTATCTAAATATTATTGGCAGGGTGCACAGATTATAGATAATGTGCTGTGCTATGTGCCGGTCCTTGTAGGGTACTTCTTGATTCTAAGGTGCTCGTTATGTATGGGCTGTTCTTTCCCCTCCCCACCACACACCCCCCCCCCCCCCTTCCCCCAACACCAAGTTGGATTGTTTCCAATTGTCCCTTAAAGAAGTCGTGTTTTGGCCTGTATGGCAGTAAAATCTCCCTCTTTGACGGCCGAATCCCGTTGGGAGATTCTCGCACAAAGTTTGTGCAAAACACAAATACGGGTATCAGCACCTCGGAATGTTGAAGGGCTTGCAGAGTACTATTTTATTTTTGAAGTTCACGTTATGGGCGTATTGAAAAACTCGATGTGAGAAGAAAAATTGTTGGTTTGTTTGATAACCTCTTGCTTAGATCAAATAGACTCAAATTATCAAAATGATGAGTGCCCATGTGTTAATGCCAAAGTGTTTTCATTGATACAAATTGCAAATCAGAAATAGTTGTAAAAATCCTTTGGTGGCTGTTAGAACTTTTGATAAAAGATCTGGTGGTTGATAGATAATTTTCCAGTTTAATTGGTGCCCAAAACTAAAATTATTGACCGGTAAAGACAGGCCTGGACTGTCAGATGGGCCAACGACACCGACAAGGGTTACTGTGGCCCATTGGACGTTGGAGAATATTCAAATAAAATAAATGCTTCTGTCTGTTATTGGCCAAAAAACCCAAGCAGGGTGGTTGAGCTGAAGTTGTTACTGGTTTATATTTCATAAGCAGTGATGGTGATGATTTTAACTCCACTTAAAAACTCGTGAAATTTGAACTCCACCGTCCACAGGTGGGTGCCATCCACATTAAAATAATATAAATATCAGAAGTTGTTCAAATTTCCCCTTAATAACATTAACATTTAATATCTATCACCTTAATAATAAACAAATTTCTTCCGCTAATTGTGGGGCAGAAAGTTGAGTTGTCATCTAGTCCTCCTTTTTAAGTGGCGTACAAGTTGGGAGTTAAAACAAAATAATAATCGGAGTCAAAAAGCTTCTCATTCAGAAATTGGAATGCCGAGAACAGGTTACCGATTTTATCTCCAAGTTATGGAGGACACGGACGGTGATTTGACAAATTTATGGGAAAGTCTGAAAATAGCAAAACCCAACCAAAATGAATCGAAGCAAAGCCACACACACGGACGCCTCTGCCCCCGCGCACACATTTAAGAATAAGATAACAGCACAACGTATTTGTACAAACTCATGCGCGCGCGCGCACTGCACTAAAACAGAAACAGCGGCGGCGAACCATGAAAATACCTAACTCTTTTAAACTCGAAATCGTATTCATCATATTCATATCCATCAAAACCACTTTTTCAGTAGTTATAACTTTAGTGGTTAGAACACCCACTTGCACCAACTGCCAGGATATGTAGGCCATTCCTGTTCCCAAACTCTCTCACTCTTTTCCTTTTCCGTCCATTATCATCTTCTTTTTATAATTTCATTTTTTAGGTTCCATCCCTATCCATCATCCTCTCCCTATTTTATTTATTTACATCACATGAAAATGAAGACTCGGGATTCAGAAGCCACATATCAATCATCAATCTAACACAAATTAAGAAAAGAAAAAAAAAAAACAAAAAACAAATACCCCACTATCTCAAAATTGAGGAGGAGAAACAAAAAAAAAAAAGAGTAGTGCATATGCTGATAATTATAACTAATATAAACTAATATACAATTACCCCCATTTCTTTTTTACACAGTACAAAATTTATACCGCTACTACTACTACTACTACTTCTACTGTTACTAGTACTAAATATTATTACTAATCCACATACAGTATATGGAGATTAAAGAGAAAAGATGTAGAGACGAATACTAACGCCTTCATCATAATTCATTTTCGTTTCTTCGGCCGTCGTCACCGTACACTTAACTCCTCGGCGCACGTTAGCGTCGCCAACCAGTGCTCAGTGAAAGTGAAAACCAATTTTTTTTTTTTCTTTTTCTTTCGGGAAAACGTCTCGTTTCTTTCGCTATCTTAGTGTAGCGGAGCAGAGCAGAGCTAGTTTAATTTTAGTTTGTTTGCCAGTCGGCGCCATCCAAATCCTCCGGGTCGGGTAACTTATTCAAATCGACCCGGTTCAAAAATCCGGAATCATTATGAGGCGGAGGAATCTCTTGGTCCGGGGTGTTGTGGAGGGCGGATTCGATGGCGTCGACCCGGGCGCCGACTTCAGTAGCCTTCTTCCTAATGAAAGCGGCGGACATGTCAGCGGCCCCGACGGCGCCTTCTCCTCTGAGGAGGTCGGGGAAGTTGAGCCTGGCGGAGGGGCCCCGGAGATAAAAGACGGCCGTATCGTAAGCTCGAGCGGCGGCGACAGGGGTGGAGTAAGAGCCGAGCCAGATTCTGGAGCGCTTGTTGGGCTCCCTTATCTCAGCCACCCACTTTCCCCACTTCCTCATCCTAATCCCCTTATAAGGCCTGTCCATCGATCTCTTCCTCGCCGCCGTAGTCTCCGCCACCGCGGGTCCGCCCTGCATGCTGGCTGGCTGGCTCAATCAACTCAACTCCCTTTCTATTTTCCGGAACTGGCCTCCTTTGAAACTGAAAGAATTAATAATATTCTCTAACCATACACTTGATGATGAATACGCACATACATACACGCATACATATGTATGAATTATGATATGATGATTTTCGTAATCTTGAGAGAGCGGGGGATGGGGGTGAGAAAAGAGAGAATCTAAAAGTCACCGACAAAATCTGGGGCAGGAGTTATACAATATAAAGAAAGGAGGCGTGTGCTGCTGTTGTTGTTTGTTGTTTCCAGATATGTAATAAAATTAAATAAATAAATAATTTTTTTTTCAAAAAATAAAATAAACTAAATTAAAAACATTAGGGAAAGAAGAGCCCAAAGAGACGGACGTAGTAGAGCTTAGAGCTTCGAGCCTATTGCTGTTGTGAGAATGTCTTTGGTGCGTCTCTAACGTTGTTTCTTATCCATTCATCATGACCGCCTGCGAAAATTTCCTTTTCGTTTTTCATTTAAGTTCGCAATTTTGGAAACGGAGACAATAAATAAATTTTTTATTTTTAATAAAATGTTTCACAAAAGGGCAGTGGATTCTCTATTTCTTTCCTTAATATTATTATTATTATTATCATCATCATTATTAATTATTGTGATTTTTATGTGATGTGTTTATTTCTCTTTATTTATTTATTTTTTTATATTTACATATTTGCTAAGTGGTGACTGGTCACTAATTATGGGTGGTGGTGACTCCTGAGTGTGTCGTTTGTGGAATTCTAAGGTTTACGAAAGGCCTTGTTCGTTTGTTAGTCGTGGTGACTCATGAAATAGGATGAGAATTGAGAGGGAGAGAGATCAAAATCCACTGTGTCAATGTTCGAGTACCGACGATTTAATATTAATCTATTAAATATTTAAAATAAAGTGATAAATATTTTTTTGTCATTTAAGATTGTTTTGGGATAAGTTTTGAGATGCTTAAAAATAATTTTAAAAAATTAAAGTTAATTTTAATGTTTAGTAAATTTGTTTAAAATCCACATTTTGGCAAAATCACCATATCCTATACCCAATTTTTAAATTTATCTTTATTCAATTAAGAAATAAAATCACTAAATTTAATGACATGATAGTTATAAACAATTGTGTTAGGATAATAAAAAATTAATAAATTAAAATATTTATTTTAATTGTCCATTATCATATATTCACGGTAAAAAAATATAATTGATACATATTTATAAATGTATAAATAAATTTTATTAAATGCTTAACTTAGTATACTTGAAGCTGATTATTCTTACAACATAATTAATAATTATTATTTTAAAAACTACATCATTTAATAAATGATAATTATTTTAAAAATTACGTCGGTACCAATCTAACTTTTAATTAAAAAAGAGGCATCTAACACAAATTTAAAATTTGAAACTTAAATATTGTTATCCTTAACATTAGTGATGACTGCTTCTCCTCTCGTATGACCTTTACTTGGGTTATTACTTAAGTTTATACATGAAATATTTTTTTTTTTTTTTGGGTCTTTCCAAAATTTGTAGAAGACTTTTTATTGGAAACGGTCGGGTAACCCAAAAAGAAATAGAAAACATAATTTATGACCGCGTATATTCTAGGCAAATAATTGGAGACCTTTTCTAAATTTACTCTATTTGTACCGTCCTCTGGGAATTTGTCCTTTTAGTTACGATTCCATAATGGGTTTATTATTATTATTTTTTTGAAAGATTTTTATTGTTCAATAACCCAAAAAAAAAAAAAAAAAAGAAAGAAAGAAAGAAAGTAGGTCGGTGGTCGGTGGATAGATACCGTTATGAATTGACTTTTCCTCCACGCAAGGACAATTCGCATGAATGGACCTTTTTGTCCTCGTCGAATCCATTTGCATCGTCAGAGGTTGGAAGATACTATGGTCATTTAAGGCGGTAATGGCCCACAGAGGGAAGAAGCGTTGGGCAGCTAATGTTTATGATTGATTTAAGGGTCGGCCTAATTGTTTATTTATGGATTAAGTATTGATATTATAAGTAAATTGGTTTCTTAATGATACTCTGTTTGGTGATAACAACCAACAACACCCGCATGTTTTTGTAATGACATTAGATATGTCGATTCGGCTTGTGTTGCGTATATTTAATTAAATATGTCGAAACACTTGCACGTTAAAAATTAAATCAAGGTGTACAAATGTGAAGAGCCATCATTTGTCGACATACTTTGTCACCGCATGTGATTTGCAAAAACACTCGAGAATTAAGAGTAAAATTGGCTAAATCCTATAACAATTTTTATTATATAGTCATTGGTAATCCCGCTTAATTAAGTCAAAAAGTTGAAAGGCAAAATTAATCTATTAATTTTAGCTTTGTTTGATTTTATATTATATACGGTGAAATAAACGTTAATTGTGTTTAATGATAAAAATTGAGCTGAGTTTTTTCAAGATACTATATGTTAATAAAATAAACTTTGTTAATTCTTTATCAAACAATTTTGTGAGATAAGCTTGCTACGATTTACAAATCACAATTACAAATACAATAGGTATCAAATACTCAATAATTTCTAAACAAAAATACTAAATGGAGCCTTAATTACTAGCTTTATGTGTGTAATCTTACGGTCTATATTTATCATACATACATCATCGCAAACGAACTTCTGACTAAATATAAACAATCTAAAACTACTATATAGAGCTAATAAATAAATTTAATATTTTAGGCATGTTTGATACTGAGGTTGGGTACTTGTAACTTAAATGTTACAATATTAAAGGAACTTATAATTAACTGTTGTATCTTGAAAGTTAAGTTAATTTGATTAACCAATTTTATGATCAAAGACTTATAATATTTTTATTATTTTTGTAAAAATTATGTTTATTACACATAATTAACTTTTATTTAACAGTTATAATTTTTTTTTTTATAACAATTGTTACTTGAAAGTTACAGTACATCAATATTAAACACGACCTTCGTTGACAACGTAATAGTCTGCAACGCTGAGAGACTATTGCTGGAAGGAGTTTAGCATTTGTATAGTCCACAAAAAAATTCCTAGTACCACATATTGCATGATGAGAGGCCATTCTTTTTCAGAATGCGAGCCATAATTATACATTTATTTATTTTTTTTTTATTTTTTTATTTTACAGCTGCATGCTTTATTCGCCCACGTGAATGTAATTGAATGGCATTCATTGATGTATTCTGAAATGATGATACGTGGAATCAGCTTCTCGTTATCATTGCAATATGCTAATACTATACGATGGGATCAAATGTAAGTTCTTCTCATGATAAAAACGGCATTATACTCCATTGATATTTATAATCTAAACACCTAGACTCAAAAGAAGCTCGATTGATTTATTTATTTTTTAAAAAATATTTAAAAATAAAACCAACTAATTCACAACGAGACATAATAAAACTCAAACTATTGACCTTGAAAATGATTAAGATAGATAGGTGCCATCAACTCGACCAAACAGTGATTTAGAAATGGGTACATTTGTATGAATTCGCCATTCGATCAATATAACTTCACATGTCTGTGTATGTCGTTTCTTTAGCAACAGAATCGAACATATTTTATGCCTAAGTTTGGACGCAAGTCAATTGTAATAGAATCGTTCCATTGGGTTTTATTTACTACAAGCTAGGGTATCAATAAGATGTTCATTTTTTTTTTTTTGGGTTCCCCTCCCCCGCAGTGGACCTTAGCTGTGAAACAGTTGGCACATGTAAATGCAAGGCACCATCTATAATATATAATTTTGCATATTAAGGGACCACAGCATATGGAACCAAGGTACGCGTCAACTTATGAGAAAATATTGTTCATGAGAAGACAATATATAAAAATATGAACATATAAGATTACCTGCGATCGATATTGTATATGTGGCTGTTGATAAACTTAAAGATCTTGTCTCTTTTGGGAATATTCAACTGCTTCAATCACCTCTTCGATTTTTCCATCAAATTTAAACCGTGTTATGGATACACGTATACACTAATGACCAGATCTTGTTCATAGAAAAAGAGGGCGAAAAAATTTGATAATAACAATAATAAAAATGGCGATTTTATGCCAGCTGCCCGTGGTCGGTCCCTTCTCTAATGCGAAATCAACAATCATAATAAACGACGATTGATCAATAGAGTCCCTTCTCTTATGTGAAATAAATGGCCTTGTTTGAATACTTGTACAAATGTTGTTTGATTCCTGTTTGAATTCGATTCATGTGCGTTTGAGCTATTACGTGGGATAATTGATTGATGATCCTTTAAGGAAATGATCAAATTAAATGGTTTAATTTAGTATTTAGTTGATAGATTGGAGACAAATCACTTGACCCAAAAGCAAAAAAGTATTCGAATAAGGATTTGTTTGTCAATCCTCTCAAGTTTGAAGTTTTATTAATTTCATTTTTTTAAAAATTTTACTTGTTTGTTTTTAATAACTCATGTCCGATTTCAGACGTTTACATTTAAATGAAAATAGTAAACTTTTGTGATTTTTATTTGAATAAAAAAAATTGAATGAGAAATAAATATTATATCCCAAAAATATTTATATCAAATATACTTATTTTTAAAACTATAAAACATAATCACTTCATTAATTTATTTTGACTTATAAGAATATAAATGTCAAATAACAATTTTTAAGATTTTTTTTATAAAACAAACTAGGTGCTGCTTATATTTAGATATTAAAAAAAAAATCATCCAGACTTTTTAGAAAAATTCTAAATCCTTTCAGATTTCAAACAAACAATAAACGCTATCTAAATTATAACATGTATAAATTAAATCATAACTCTGCTTGTTTAATAAATGAATCAAAATTGTCTAATGATCGGAGCTCTTTTTTAACCTTTAAAAGATATAGTGTCATGTGTTTTAATGATTCTAATAACTATTAAGTGCTGTCAAAATTTAAAAAAAAAAAAAAAAAACTATTAAGCATAAGTAAGTAATATAATACAGTGTGATTGGTATGAAAAGTTATCCTCGCACGAAACATAAAATAATAATAATTGAGCATAATGATTGATACCGTCCAGGAATGTAAAGTTGGACGCGGGAGACGCTGCCTAGCTACTAGTGGATAAGAATGAAAAAATAAAAATAAAAAATCTAATCTTGGCTCTATTAATCAAAGAATTTTCCAATCAAATTCATCAGTATTTAGTTATAGAGATAGGAGCCGGCCAGGCTGCAGCAGTTTGGGGGCCGACCAACGCAAATTGCTATTGCTTGGTCAATCTGCCGTCCAAATATTCCACTCGTACCTATCCAACTGGAAACGACCTGAAATCCTTGGGCAAAATTATTGTCGATCGATGATCACTTTTCATTTTCTCGGCGAACTGTTGCCAGATTTTCCAGCTCTGGCTTTTGGCCTTTTTGTTGTTGACGATGATAACAATAATAATATTATTAATAAACTTGGTGTAGAACTTACAATTTCTAATTCGTATTTCATTAGACTAATATGGTAATGGGTTTTGACTATGTAAAGGAAAATGTTGGATTTGATCATAGGGTACTTTTGGAATTGATGTGCTGTAGTTTTTAAACTGTAGTTGCAGTAGAAAAAAAATTGTAAGTACGAAACAAAAATTAATAATATATAGTAAATGTAAATTTTAAATAATAATTTTGATAAAATTATTAAAGATATAATAAATTCACCATTATATAAGTGAAAAATCATATCAACTTAGTTTTCAAATTACAGCAGTTAGTGTTTACCAAACATTTTACTGCTGTAGTTTTACAGCTATTCAACCTCAATTCCAAACGCACTCATAGTGGCATTGAGAGATATTCATTAAAAAGGAAGAAGATTCCCCGAAAATTCATTCATGACTTAACGTTGTCTCGCACATAAAGTAATAGCTTCCACACTCAACAATGGTGTTTGGCATTGTTTGCTGCCATATTGGAGCTTGCTAAACATAGCCGTCTTAGAATTATTAGGGTGACAACGTAACACTCGTTAGTTGTTATGCCTTAAGAGACAATTCACACGCCCTCTCATTCAAAGTAGCCAAGTCTTTCGGTCAAACCAAAGATTTTTCATTATATAGATAGATTTTTAAATAACATACGGTTAAGAGGGTCTTTGATGCTTCAAGAGCATTAACTATTTGCCATATGCATTAAAATATTATCACTGTTGATTGAAGTGTATGCGTGAATGATAAAAGATTAATACTTTTGAAATATCCAAAAAAAGAAATTTCATTCTCAAGTTATTATATTTCATGTTAGTAGAAAAAAAAAAGAAAAAAAAGAAGATTTACTATCTTCAATAATTTTTCTTTTCTAAAAGGTTTTTATTTCGACCAATAAACGAATTCATACTCCATGGTTTTTCTTTTGCTAAAAAAATTTATATCGATCAATTAATAATTAAATTCGTTACATCATATAACATAATAAAAAATTATCATTGAAATGCGACCCTCTATTCAACTTATTTTTTTTTATGTCTTTTTTATTGCCTTATCTTTTAGGTGGGTATTAAATAACTATAAGCAAACAAATCGCAACCATTAAAATTAAAAGGGGACACGTCTAAATAGATCTTAAAAAGGAAATAAAAGACAAGACGTATAAATGATCTGAAAACATCACCCCCATTACACGGCGTCATAATCTCAAGCAATTAGCGTTGCCCAAAGAGAAAAGGGAAATCGATAATCGTCTTCATCGTTATTAATTTATCAACCAAAAATTGAGTAGTCATATGAGAACTCGACACGTTATGGGGCATCCACATTGTCCACTAGTGGTTAAGTGGAAGTCCGAAAATGATTGCAAAAAGATTATTTGTCTCCCGTTCGCCTGTCTTTATGGTCCATTATATTCATCAACAATTGGCCACACACTAATTTAATTTCACACGCAAGTAGAATTAAATGATGATGAAAATGAATACTCATAGGGATCGAAAAATTTTGGTTTCATGTTACAATCTGATATGAAATTATTGATTAGTAATAATTTGATAAATTTTAAATTTTATCTTCATTATTCCTCTAAAATTTAGAACTGAAAAAAAAAATCTTTATATTTTAGAATTATAAAAATTAGAGACAATAAATGTTGCTCTCCCTCTTTATTATCTTATTGAAACCTATTGAAGAGGAAGAAAGTTTTTGTTGATGAAATGATTTTGACAACCTTTTTTTTTTTTCTAAAGCCAAAGTGAATGTTTTGACTACACGAGCGAAGAAGAAAAAAATGTTTTCTGACAACGAAGAAGATGATTATTGAAACATGAGTGGCTGCCATTGTTCTGTTTTTTTTTAATAATAATAATAATAATAATAATAATAATAATAAAATGGGGTTATTTAATCCAGTTTAGAAACAAAAATGAATACATTTTTATATTTCTTGTTTATTTAACTTTAAATAAACAAACAAATATAAAAATGTAGAGCGTGAGCTTTTGAAGGGGGGGTCGGTTGAGAGGAACCCAGATTACACTTTGACATTTGCTGCGCATTCACTGGGGCAGGGTGGTGGCGCTGATTGTGGTTCAGAATCCGGACAAGTTGGGGAACATTGAGTGGAATAAAATCAGATGCTTTGCTGTTATGCCTATTAGGTGTACGTCACTGAATTTGGCTGTGAGATATGCGGATGTCATCAATTCTGTTCTATTCTATTGCGCTTCGGGTAATTTGAAAAATAGCAATAACTAGATTAAAGATGAAGAAATGGAGAGAGAGAGAGAGCGAAAAAAAAAATTATAGTGAAATACTAAAAAGAGAGTGTGATACTCGATTCGAGACTTGAAAATGCAGGTATATTAAATATTTGTTGAAAGAATTTTATCGTCCTAATGGTCTTGTCTAACTTGAATTTGAATTACCAGATTATTTAATATGCCAAAAATAAAAAGAGAGAATGACAATTCTTCTCTTCAATTTTGGCAGGGTAATACAAAGATGGAATTTTTAAAAAAAATTCCAACATATATTATTATGTGTCTAATTATTATTAATCAATGATTCCACATAAAATTATGATGTAGAACCTCCGATATACTATATAATTTCTCCTAAAGAGTAGTTTTGCATGTACTTTGGCAAAACAACATGGATCACCCAATAAAGCATTGCTCCATTGACTTATTCTTATCGCTACAGTTAAATCTCATTGGTTAGCAGGTTTACGGCACCACGAAAATGGAGAGACTAATGGGCCAAATCCACACACCAATCACGTCAGCTCATTAATTTTTCCAATCTAATATTGTTAAAAGTCTAACAAGAATCTAAAGACCATATATATATATAATATAATATCTTGTCGTGCGTAATTAATGTAGTTTCTTCAATTTGTTTTGTTACTGGAAAAAAAAAGGAATGAAACTGTTAAAAAACAAAAAAATAGAAAAAGAAAACAACTTTGTCATATGTATGTGTGTCTTTACTCTGCTAGGTTTTACAATTGTTTCATTTTTTCTTATAAACTTAGGCACAGAGAGTTGAAGACGAGTCATCTGCCTATTTGGCTGATTAATAGTTTTGGTTTTACAAATAAATTACAGAAACAAGTTTATCTGTATGGGGAACTGGACATGTTCCCTGGCTCCTACACCAAATCGGTGAGAGTTCAGATCATTATTTCAGTTGATAGGTGCGACGAAAAGTGGTCAGGTCAGGTCAGCTCAGCTCAGCTGGATCTTAATCACGGACTCTAAGGTCAATTTGACTTTTTGATGGTCACCGGAGTAAAGATATAATTTCCGAAAGGCAAAAGTCAAAACAGGAATCCTAATTTAAAAGGGCACATGACAAATTCAGTCAGGGTAGTAGTATCAACCATCAAGTCCTTTAATGGAAACTGACAGGTTCATAGAATTCTTCTTCTTTAAGCCCTAGAAAAAGATGGTGGCGGTATGCCCGTCTAATTATTGAAGATAAAAGTCAAATTTAGGTAAGATTGCCTCTGGTAAGACCCATTGACTCCAGTGTTGTTGTTGACTACTAGGCTCAATCAATTTTCAGCAGATTTGTGTTGGCTCGAGAGCGGATAAATATCTTGTGAAAAATCAAGACTTTCTCGGCACATTAAAAGACACGGCAACATAGAGGTTGAACAACTTTCTGTTTTTAAAACCTAACAACAAACAATTAATTGGCTATGAAATGTGCGAGTTGGTTTGATATTTGGGCATTGGCTGGGTAAATTCTGCTTTGAAAAGAAAGTTGGTATGTCAGCCCTGTCCATTCCGTGATAAAAAAATCTTACCCAAAAATAAATAAATAAATAAAAATCCATTACTATAGGTCTATAGCTGGAAAAACAATGACTGAACTTTGTTTCCCACTCTGAAAGTTGACATCAATTCATATTTCATTGTTATGAAAAGACACCTAATTCAATAATGCAGTTGGAAATCTGATAATAGCTATAAATTACTTTCAGCCAACCTAATTTCCGGTAACATAATTCTACAACACGTGTCTACAGTAGACAGTAGTGACAGGAGAACGAGCAAAATGATATTTTTCGTATTCCTTTCACTTGTCCACTCCGTTGCAGTTACTTGGCCTTCCGAGGCATTCCCATCCTTGATTTTGCAAATCTAGATTTCTCATTAAGCGAAACCTTCTTAGGGTAAAACCAAATAATGAAATAAAACTATAAATGCATGACTAGGAACAAAAGAAATAAGCAGTACTAAAGGATACTCCAATCGGATGCCATCACTGGTCGGCGACGAGTATAGGATTGTCCCTTGCAGGTTATTTAGGGCTGCAGTTGAAGAAACAGTATCCTGAAAATTTGATTACAACCGCTTGATGAAACATTTATCGTATATTCAGTGATCAGAAAATAAAATTCACTAAGCAGAATGAGGTCAGGGCAGAGGAGTACAACCACACAACACATCCCCTGACATAAATCTCCAAAGAGCAAGGTACTATTCATTGCAAATAATAAAGAATAATTGCTGGTTATCATACAATGGGTTACTAAATTATGCAGCATGGCATCCTAAAGTCAACTAAACATCTCAAAAAGGTGAGCATGTCCCATAAATTGGCCAAATTTAGTAAAATGCAATCCGGGAAAGCAAACAAGAGCTAGAAATTTAAATCTCTCCCTCCTCGCATAATTCATCAAGAACATGAATAAAAATAATGCATCTTCTTCATCCGACACAATGAAGTAAAAATAATGATGATGATGATATTCGAGCATTCAAACATAGAATAAGAAGTGGATCTATTTGAATATGAACAACTATATTGACTGACTATCCATTTTTTGTTTTTGACAGAAATAACCTACATGCAAATGATTAAACTTCACTTTCAAGTTCATTCTCCAGTTACAATTTTGCTGAATTGAAATCTATAATAAAAATCAAATAGTCAATTGATGCATTAGCAATTAGTGCATATCTTCTCTGATATGCTCTAATTGTTCACAAGAGAAGATAAAAAATGTAAGCTAAAAGAGAAATTGATTTGTTAAATTGCTTAGCATTTTTTCTCAAGAAATCATTTTTTTTCCCCTCCTTCCCTACTTCGCAAATTCTACACACTTGAAGGACTGAATCCATGATCTTAGTCTCCATTGATCCCAATTTGATGAAATTCCATCAGATAACTTTTCCTTGAAAAGTAAGGAAAAGAGAATATGGCAAACACAGACACAAGTTACCTGAAAGTCGACAAATGCAACTGGAGGCCCATATGTGCTCTGTATCTTTAATTTCAGAAACCCAGGACATCTGATAGGCAAACAAAAAATAAAAATAAGAAGAACAACAATTAAAAAAAGGATGACTAGAGTCAAAACACCCGTTATATGATAATAACAATAAATCCTTACTTTGAAAAGACTTGAGTTAACTCTTGCTCTGTACAAGTTGGACCCAAATTTGCCACAAATAGTGTTGCACATGGGGTAACATTTTTTGGACCAGAAGGAGCTGAAGAATTATTCTGTCAATGAAAAGGATCGTTATAAATAATAGCCCATTTGAATGCACTACCATAAAACAATATATTTACATCTGCTCAAGAAGCATTGGGGTAATGTAATTTCACCCCCCCCAAAAAATGATAAAACATGATGACCTGATGCATTAGGAAGCATCTTCATGGAGTGATGACTTTTGGTGGCTATGGTCAAAGTTTCATATTAGATAACATAGCCCTTTTTGGCTAAAGAAAATGCGAAATTCATCTTAAAAAAATTGAAGGAAAAGAAATAATTGACAACCACTCATATGAGGAGTCTAGGAGCCAAACGGAAAAAAATGTAAACAACTGCAGTACTAAACTTAAGAATGAGAATCAGCTGGAAAGTAGCCTTACAAATTTAGCAGTTGTTATAAGACTTCCACCTCTTGCATCGAAGTTTTCATGACTGAATGATAAATAACCAACAATTAATTAAGGTTTTAAGGATACACAAAGAAGTGGAACTTAAAAAGGCAGTACTACACTCTGACAGTCCAACTTCCAAGAGCAGGGCCTGTCGTAACAGCTTTTACCATAAGCAATCACTTGAAAGTAAAAATAAGCTAATTAAGTTAGAAGTAATCACATCCAATTAACAAAGATGTGCTTAAGTAGTGCAGATAACCTTTGTGTATGTGGATAACCAATTGTGTTGAAAGCAGAATTACCCATTCCAGGCATGTGAACGCTGCCAATACCTGTTAGTGCCCAAGCGTGCAAAACATGTGCAATGTGAGCTTCTATAAGAATGTGTCCTCCATGTGACTAAGTAATTCATTTGTAGTCCAAGTGAGAGGTCAGACGAGCACCGCTCGGGTAATATCAAGTACATTAATGATAACAACAGAAAGAGTACAAAATAATCAAACGTGTATAGATCCTGGACAGAGTGAAAGAAAATGATTGCACAAAGATCTTTCCATACAGCCTAATCAATTCTACAAGCTACTTACCCAAATCAGCAGTGCCCCTTGAAAACGCAGAAGGTCCTCTAGCTTTCTTATCTGAGCCAGTCCATTCATCATCTAATTGTAATAGCCAACAAGTAAAAATGACAAATTATCAATTAGTCAGATAAAATGAAAACAAAAACAAATTTAGAAGGATGAAATCCAAAAAGAAATAAACCTGTTCTTGAGCGCTTTGATCGGGAATTGGATTTTGCAAGATCAATATATAGGGTTGATCCTTTCTCAAGGTCAAACACCATCCCCTTAAACAAAAAAGGTTGAAAAGCACTCCCAATTAATTTCAAAATATCTGACATTCTACAGCATTCTTGTGAGCAATGGTTTTTGCCCAAAAATTGAAGATAGCATTAAGCATGGAATACATGAAATTTACTGACAAAACATTTCAGATAAAACAGCATTTAACTGCAACTAAATAGCTTTCAGAATGGAATTAGAAAATGGTGCATATCCATTAGTTTCCCATCTATTTTTTGTTCCTCAAGAAAGACATCGTTAGCAGAGGCAAATACATACATTATGGCTAAACAGATAGACAAGAAGCCAGCATAAACAGGCAATGAGCATCCATTATTATGAATTAACTATTATATAGCATTTTCTTTGATACGAGAGGGATTCAACACCAAGACTCATGCACCACCCAATAGTCAATATCAAATAAAACTAATGCAATCGATAGACCACATAAGATAACATGTAAGGCTTGATAGTTGGCAACAGCCCGGTCTAAACTACATGGCCATAGAGTGAGGAAAGAGTAGTGAGCAAGCAGAATCTGATGGAGCAAAATTCTTCAAGCCAAATATGGTACATGTCAAAGATCACATACTAAGGAACTAATACTTGAGCAAGAAACAGCATATCAATTAATAGCTTTTTGAGCATCTGAATACATCTAGTGACTCGGTGCTTTTTAGCCGCCGCATACAATAGCTAGTTAGCTACATTACATGTGCGGAGACATTGTGCAGCATGAATTGCAGGTGAAATAAATGAGAATCCAAGAATAAGATTTTGTAGAAACGGGAAAATTTATGGCAAGATAACTTACATTTAGTGCATACATTGCACCCAGGGCAGACTGCTGATCCGAGAAGACGGCAAAAGCGAACGGCTGTCAACAACCCAAGACCGAATCAGAGGAGAGAACCAACTGATTAACAGATACAATTCTAAACGTGATTTGATTTGAGAAGTGTAACGAACTAGTAATTTAATTTAATTCCTTAGAATTAATAAATAAAAAGTGCCAAAAAGAGTACCTGAGAATTTTGGGTGGAGCTCCGAAGGTGAGAGGATTCGTAGCCCGGAAATTCACGGAACAGGTTATAAATTTCTCTAGGCTTTACGTCTTCCGGGAGACCAGCGACGAATAGTGTCCGGACCTCGTCGTAAGAGCCGTAAGCGGGAAATGAAGCCGAGTAGGAACCGAGAGGTGGTGGCTGTGGCTGCGGCATGTAAGGCTGCGTTGGAGGTGCCACCACCCCTCCCGGCGGAGGCGGAGGTGGAGGCGGAGGCGGCGTTTGGTAGTAGCCGTAGTGGAGACCCGCAGGTGGAGGATAGTACTCGGCCATGCCGACCGTGTTGGGAGGGTTGGACGTTTAAGGAGGCAAACTCAAATTCGTAGCCTGTTCTGTTTACGTATTTGGGTTTAGATGGGCTGAGACTTGGACCTTAAGCATTTACCCTTCTTTTTTAAAAGGCTACTTTTTCTTCTTATTATTTTAAGAGTAATTTAAACCCTGCCCCCAAATGAATTGACGTATAGCACCACGCACCAAAAAAAAAAGATCAGTTTCACCACGCCTCCAATTCTGTTAGTTTTCCAGTTAATGTTAACGAAACTGTTTGAACTTTAATGAAATGATGAAAATGCCCATTTTTTAAAAGTTAGATAAATTAAGTTACAAAAAGCCTAGTATGTTGTTGTGGTATATGACGTTGTTGTCCTTCTACGAAGATTATGTACAAAATTCATTAGGCGAATGAATTACATTTACATGAATGCCTATGTACTGCATTATTTATATTGCCATGTGGCAGCACAAAAACGAAACAACATTCAACCGAAGAGGATGTTCAAGCCTCAATCCAACGGTTATATGTATTTGTTTTTCATAAATTGTATTTGTTTTTAAAAATTTTTTTTATTTAACTAGGATAATTGTGTAAACAAGTGAGATTAATTAAAAAGTGGCAGTTGGTAAGAGAAATCAAGGAATTCAAATATCACTACTCTTTAACGAATAAAATGAGTGTTATTAGTAAAAAAATAATAATAATAATTTTCATTTGTTAATTAATGAGCCCAATCAAAGTAGGGGTTTTACGAGATTATTAGCGGGTGCTTGTAGCTCTACTCAACTGTTATTTTTCGTAATCTAGCAGCTTTAGATATTTATTTAATCCAATCTAGTGATGAATGTATTTTATGTTGGTGCATTAAATGAGTCAATAATCTAAAATAATCAAATCACATTTTAATCTCCAACTGATTCACTATAACTAAAAATGATTCACCCACACTCAGCATAATCAAACATAGAACAAAGCAGTATGGACGCAGCTTTCAATAGCAATGGTAATGGATACTACCCGCAGTCGGTTTGTCATTATCAAATCAGCACCAGCACCAAATTTAAATTAACAAGCCCACTCGTAACCCATTACATGTCTTAAATTTTTTTAAGAAAACTCACCCGCGGTTTTGACAATTACCAAACCTACAATAGTATTTAACGGATTTTTTACAGGTTTCCTCATTTAAAATCACAAATATCCAATATGTAAATTTATAATAATAACCTAAAATTTCACATAACATACTCAATTTTAAATATAACCAATATAAATAAAAACTTAAAATTTCAACATCAATCCAACACAAGTTCTCAAATTTAAGTAAAAAATACACAAATCCATTAAAAAACTACAAATTAGAATCTAAAAAGAACAATAATCATTTTATATTATCATTCAACATAAGTTCCAAATGAATCTTTCCATTTCATTCATCATCATTAACTCCCATCCAACACGATTCCTACAATAATGATTAAGATTAATATTTTGTAAAGGCCAATCCTTTTTAAATACTATTCCGACACAATTCCCTTTAGTTTGGGTTTCGTTTAGTTTAAGTTATAACTTTAGTCAGCCTATTAGGCACATTACAACTTATACACACGTTTACACTTCGATTCAAATATTTTTTTCAATTAAAATTAAATTAAAAAAAAGTTACGTGTTGGCAGGTATTCACCGAATATTTAGCTAATACCCATGCCAGTATGGCAATATCTACCGAAAATTTGACTAATACCAAACCCACCTACAACTTGGTGTGGGTTTCCATTTATAATAGTAAACCCGCCTGCAACCCACGAAATTTCTCACAGTGGGTGGATTTTATCAGGTAAATCTGGACAGGTTTGCGGGTACCATTTCTGCGGCAAAACAAAGATTTGCCAAGCACAATTGCAAACCATAATACACATTGAGCACAATGCCTGAGCTGTCGCATGGGCTAACCTCCCTGCTATCCCATGTCTATGAATCACATTTTTTTTCCTTTCTTTTTTTTGGAGATCAATGGATAGATTGTACTTAAAAATAACACTAAAGAGAATCAAAATAGATGTGAATCAAACAAAGGAAAACAAGTTTTCAAATTATATGAACTCCGAATAAGTAACAATAACTGACTGGCATAATTAACATCCCAACAAGCCTCCACCAAAGAGACTAAAGACAGGTTCAACCAAGCAGTTTAACATAGGCAACAGTTACAAATGGTTACTTTATTTACAAAGCAAGTTTAGCAATGGCATTTTACAAAAGACAGTTCACAATTACCAAGAGTTTAATAAAAGTCCATAAAAAAACCAGAACATAAATTTAGAGGAGTGCAGGGTATTGCTTGGCTTGCTGCCGAACTCTTCTCTTGTACTCTGCAGCATCCTACAAAAAGTTATTATTCATTAGGATTTTGGCATTACAAGACTTGAAATTGCTGAATTGTCATTTAAGCCTGTATTGCCACTAAAAACATTTAAAATTATTCAATGAAGCGTGGTCAATGAGTTTGGGTACATTGAACTGGTACATTTCTGATGACAATGGTTGGCTAATTGAATGAATTTGATGCAGAAAATTCCAATTGCAATAAAACTTCTCTTATAAATAATTAGATCAACCGCTCAAAATGTAGCATTGTCACGCAAAGGACTCTGCAGCCCTTCACTATAAAAACCTTCTTTCCCCTCATAGTCTTCTATAAACACTATCTGATTAACACCTAGCAAAACATAAGAACAGTATTCTTCCTATGGTACAAGGCTTTGTCATTTTTCTGTTAAGATTACACCAAGGCTTCAAATAAATAACTAAAATACTAATAAACTTACACATACCTGAATGAAGAGATGATAACCTTCTGTTTGTGCAGGATCTGCAGGATTTGGCTGGTCCAACAAGTCTTGGATACCGACAAGAATTTGCTTCACTGTGATGGCTGGTCTCCACCCCTACAAATGACAAAAGTGCGCTGAGTAACCTTTGGATTAAGTAAACACTAGACATTAATCACACCAACATAACTCCAATCTTCTTTTCAAAAGCAGCAGAAGGTACTCACATTGTCCTCATTGAGGATTGATAGACAAACAGTTCCAGATGGATAGACATTAGGGTGGAAAAATCCTTGCGGAAACTTGCACTTTGGTGGCTTGCTAGGGTAATCTTCGCTGAAGTGGAGAGTGAGTGGGAAGAAACCACCCTCCCAATCAGTCTAGAAGCATAACATTATCAGAAATTACTTAACAAATTTGTAATCTTCCCCAGAAAGAACTAGTATATTCATTATTAATTTATATATACATATAGATTTTGTGTGTGTGTGTGTGTGTGTTTGTTCCATCTATCTATTCATCATCAAATCAATGACAATGCTAAGTTATTGACAACATATCTATAACGAAAAAAAAAAAAAAAAGGTAGCATAAACAAAGCCGTATCATCATAAACATAGACATAACAAAGATGAAGCAGAAACATATTCTAAGGTGAGGAAAATGGAGGGGAATGGGGAAAAATAGCAAAAGGTATACCATGCGTTATGGCAAGTGAAAATCAAATAACTATTAAATAGACTAATGAAACAAAAATACAACAACAAGATAATATGAAGCTCTTTACAAAAAGGCAATCACTAGTCAAATAACATTACCAACATTTACTAGTCTACAAACCAAACCTAGATTTGTAGCCCAAACCCAAAATCAACATAAGTCCCATTCTGCACAAATTCATACATTATAAGGACAACTGTTAGAATTGTAGAACAAAAATGAGAGAATATATTTAGCACCAAAACCATAATAAGGCAAAATGAAGGGCGAAATTGTTATTGAACATTGTCGTCAACTTGTCTGATTACGCAACAGAAACATGACAACATATAAACGGAACTTGTAGTGCTTATTTAACAATATAGACATCCGATGACTAACCAACATCCCAGCAAATTGCTTAGATGGAGATCTCACAGCATTGACTTCAAAATGACAGAAATGTAAAACCCCCAAAGAAAAAGAAGCATAAATTGAATCCTATACAACCAAAATAGCCTGATGATCCAAACAGTTAATGTTCAAATCCCATTACACCTACACTGAGATTTTAACTGTTCGTCTACTAATGAAATACACGAAACTATAAATCAGAAACTAACCATTCTTCCATTGAAACCTTAAGCACATAAAATAGCTAGCGTTTACGGTAAAAATGAATCAATTCATATTTAACATAAAAACTCCACCAGCCAAAGATTTCATAACTTGAATTGACCAAGCATTCAAATAAAACAGTAAATAAAAAGGAAGTTAATAATAACAATAATAATTGAAACAGCAGGGTTTCCTTTCCAGTCCGTTACTTACTCCGGCTTTTCCGGGAATAGTGCAATGCCACACCATCAGATTCACCGAACCGTCCGGCAACGTCTCAGGCTTTGCCACGAAACCCTAGAATTCACACAGAAACATTCGTCAAAACGCAAAACAAAAGACAAACAAATAACAACAATTTGGTGCGTACGGACATGAGGATGATTTTTACGCCACGACTTTCGCTCCTCAGCCAGCCGACCACGTGCTATGCCTCCCGACATCGCTCTTTCCTTTTCTTTTACTCGCTCTCAAAAACACTAAATAATGAAAATGAATTATTATTCTCCTTTTTTTTTTTTTTTTTGGGCTATAAGTGAAGATGGGGCTGATGGGCAAAGAAGCGTATTGCTGCAGATTGGAAATTGCTATTTTGCGTCTTGATTCTCTTTATTGTCGTCCAATTATGCCCCTGTTCTGTGAGGTCCTGCCTTGTGGTTGCACGGTCCAGATTCGATCGTCGGGGGGGAGGGTCAAGAAACGTTTCGATGGGTCTTGTCCTCTTTATGTTTTTGGATACAAATGACCCTCGAAAGTCAATGGTATTTGCAATTTTCTATTTCCTAGCGTGGAAACTACGCCATTGTGTGCGCCATCACATGATGTTTGCTTTCTCTATTCAAATCACAATTATTTGCGTTGGCCCCATCCTTATTTGAAGCCCATTTTTGGGCTTGTGCCGACTCGCTTTTTCTGAGCCCAATAATGAAGCGTCGTCAAAGTCGCAATGGGCCATTTGACCACTCTTTCAGCTACCACGTCCCTTTTTTTTTTTTTTTTTATGGAAAAGGAGTATTATTTTTCATATTGTGAAATTTAAAATCTATGGGTTTTCCTTATCTAAATCATCATTATTTTTAAGACCACCTAGATAGGGTTTATTATAAGTGGCCCTAATTATCCGATAGTCCTCAGCTGAATCATTTTTAATCAATTGATATCACAGTCAATATGTTAAAGGATCCGTGTTTTTGAGGATAATCAATCACTCTAATGATGTGATGCTCATGTTTAATTAAGTACATTTAACATTTTCTTTTTCTTTCTCGAGACATTTCAGCAATGAATTCAAAAGTCTTTTAGACTAGAGGTAACATCATGTCTCTCTTATTGCTAACCTTCCCAACAAAACAAGAATTTATATGCGTAGGCTCTACATTATTTGATAAAAATTATTGTGACAATAACATATAAATCAAATGTCCGCAGGCCACTTTTTCATTGTTTTCCCACTTTAAATTTGCATAATTCTGTCGTACTAACCTATTAAATCAAAACAACAAGACTTATTAGTCGTATTAGAATTACAACTATAGGAATTATTGATTATTGATTGATTAAGGTCCTACCTTATTTGTCGTATTAAATCAAAAACTACAAGAATTATAGTTATCCAGTGGGAACTAAAAAATCTTTATGTCATTATAATTATGGGTGCGAAAATTTTTAACTATAAATACGGGGAGAAAGGATCAAGGAACAATAATACATTCTCTGAAAAACATGAACACACCCCGAACATGTGTAAAATATGAATTATTAATAATGGATCAATTACAATTTTCTAATTCACCCCTGCGAACAGTTGTTTACAGTATACGTCTTTGAAGAAGTTGATATTGTACCATATTAATTTTATTGTTTAGGTAAAAGAATATGATCCTCTTTTGATCTGAGCTCAACTAAATTTTTTAAAATCTTTTGTCATGTGTCTTTTAGTGATAGTGTATGGATAAGATTTAACTTTATTTATTAACTACTAATTAATAATCAAATTATTTGTTACACAATCAAATCATGAGAGAATCCTCGTCCTAAGTAAAAAGCACATGTGGCTTGTTGATATATCTCTGCAAGTCTTGCAACCAATGACGTTCAGTTGTTTTTTGACTAGGATATGAAAACGATGAAAAGTTTTCCACAATTACAGAATATCTTTATAAATATATAAAGCAGGAATGCATGATGAAAAAAATGCAGCAACGCACATGCATGGTCAAGTTGTCAAATATTCAAAGCTCGGTTGTAAAGAAGAAAAAGAAAGATAAAGTTCTGAGATACATAAAACGATTAAAGACGTTGCTTTGATCTACAAAACAAACTGTGATGATTGATGATTCACAATAAAAAGTAAAACGAAAGTCTTGGCTAACAAGAGGACCGCTATCGTCAAGTGTTATTGTTATTGATCTGAAAACATCATTTATACGTATAGGATTCCCACAATTCCGATTTCCAATGCTGCTTGAAATTGAATTAGCACAGCGCGTTGCAGAATTAATGCAATAATTATAAGTTGAGAAATTAATTAATCATTCATGTTCTTAATTAGTGCACTTCCACTGGATACCAGTTAGAGCTTATGATAGATTATTAGATTTTGTGTAAAAATCACTGGTATTGACAATAAAGCTAATAATTAGTGGATTGTGGGGAACAATGAACAATCTGAAAAGGGTCAGAAAAATAGGTGATCGATGAGATCAAAATGCTTGCATGTGAGCAGAGACCCACATGAGCTGGAACTGAAAGCAAGCACAATGACATTAATTCTTCCTTCCTTTATTTTCTCAGAAAAGAACACATATACTGCATATTGAAAAAGAAGAAAGAGAGATGAGAATAAAGAGAGCTCTCTCTAATTTCTCCACTTCTTGCTCTTTTAGTGGAACAAAAAGTAGACGGTATATCTTAAATTTTTCTTATGTCATCAAAAGTGAAGAGCTTAATCCGGTAAGTGCGTGCTGATATTAAATCATTTACGTAGGTTTACCAGTTAAATGATCAAATTCACCAAAGTTATAGTCCATGCAAAATTATTGATCAAACACTAGATATTCGTGTTAAACACAGAGGTGAGAATGACTGTGGCGCTTTGATCCTTCCCATGTTTCACACATACCTAAGATTACAAAAGAATTTTGCATTGGATACTTTTTTACAGTTGGGACAGAGGGGCTGCACGTGATCTGTCTGCTTGATTCTTAATTCCATTTCAATACTAACATTAATTATGATGCAAATCTCGGAGTCACTGGCACACCAGTCTCCACCCTCGAAGTTGGATTTACATATTCAGGGTCAAAAAGAGGGTAATATTTATTAATTAACGAATGTCACCTAGGTGTACTTCATTGGAAATCAGAAAATAATCAGGCGATTACTCGATGTTGAATTTTCTTCAATATCGAAAAAATATTTTAAAATTTTTTACTTTTTCACATGGATAATTTGAATATTTAACATAGCAACTTTGAAGCTCTTACATATTCTCTTACAATTCTGCTGTAGCCCCTTTTTTAAGAGGTAAAACATTAGAGAATATTAGCCTTTTGGGGTGATTGAGGAATGACAAAAAAAAACTTTATTTCAGGGCATCTATGATGGAGTAGGTGTCTTAACGACTTGAAAAAAGAGAACACCGTTAGAAGTTGGTACTGAATGGTCGGTGATGACACTTCGAGGGTCAAATTAGGTTGGTTTAAGAGTGAAGAGTGATTAGAAATCAATCTTGCAAAGAAGATTAGTTATTAAGAAAATAATCCCTTTTACTTATGAACTTGATTTTTTTATATAGGGAGTCCCTGAGGGTGCCTTTGAGTTCATGTGAACACGTGGGAGAGATCCATTGTCCAACCCCTCATTAGATATGGGCATGATAGTAAAGTGTTCTTAAACTCAAATGTTGGAGCCCTTAATATATTTATCATGGTCGCACACCTGTACTCCTTTGATTGGTGGCTTCTTTGAGTTTGTTAGGAGTTAAGGATACTTTATAAGTGGTATGCCCTTGTTGGATCATAAGTATCTTAAAGAAGTCACGTACTCTCTAATTTTGGAGTTGGTCATACTTATTAGTTTCCTCGAGACCACTAGTTGATGTGATGTCTCTTTCATCAGTAGAGAATCATCTGAGCTTGCCTGGAGAGGAAGGTGATTAGTTGTAGCGTGCCCATTGGTCTATGAGATGAGTTGTCACAAACATATTGAAAGTTCTGTCACATCAAAACTATGAGTCAATTTAGATAGAGAAAGATAAATCCTGAAACCTAATTTTGTCTGGGTCAATTATGATCTCAATTCTCTTTCCTTTTCTATTTGGTGTTTCCTTGAATATTTTCCACACCCTTATAGGCTCCAAAGTCTCGAAGGGCAAATGTAATAGATCCCTCTAAGAAAGGGGATTCTGAAGAGTGAAGATCTTGACTTCTCTCCATTCCGAGACATGTGACACTCCATCATAAGTAATAGAAATTGACCATCAACAAATTCTAATTAATGATCGTACTTCCTTAAATGAAATATGGTTTGACAATATTTGGCCGCAGTCTGAATACAAACATTTAATTAGGAATTTGTGATCTATGAATTCATGAGACGTTGACCGTTGGTGTTGCGTTCTAGTAAAGAAAAAGAATCGGTCGGTGTTAAGTGGATATGTATCATTCCCCTGCAATTTAAGCTAGCCATTCCCCTTTCTTAATGTTTGTAGTTAGTAGCTATCTATTCTATAAACATTCAAACTATGACTTCTCAACTCTCGTGAAAAGCATACACACATTTGAGAGTTTTTTTGCCCAACTATTCTTATCTGATACAAGAATTTTTCATTAATTAATCTTAACGCCAAGCTTTTTCTGGGACAAAATTTAAAAGTTGGTCGGATATGTCGATGAAGATTATGTTATTGTTAACCTAACATCACATCATTAAACTAACAAATTTGAATCAAAATGACATTATTGGAATGTAAAATATTGAGTTGGGGGTGGGGGCTATCAGTTTATGGTTACTTAGATAGCACCGAAGCTAACGGTTGATACTAAGGAAGTGCGAGTTAGGTGTGATAAAAGGTTTGAGTCGTTAGATCTTTACACTTTATCTCTCTTTTGCTACTTCTAATTCTTTATTTGTTTCTTGCAAACAAAGAAGATTGAAGCAAAAGTTATGTAAGCAAGTCAATTTTGTGGGGTAGTTAATTAGCTTCCCTTCAATGTTACCACAATCACATTCAAGCAATGTGATTATATTCATAATTGAAAAAAAAAAAAAAAAGGCATAGCTTTAGAGAATACATCACTTCGAGGCAGTAAAAGTGCAAAGCGCTGCTCGTATTATTAACCATACAAATATTAATTAACTTGACCTTTTTTTTTTTGCCAAATAGAATTAACTTGACTTGACTATGTTTCAATTTACTACAAAAAGAAACCCACACACACACACACACACAGAGACACGTATGCTTTAGAGCCTATGTATATCATTTAAAATTCCATCGAATTAATTGATGATCTGAATATACATAAATAATAATTGATAATTAACTTGAATTGCAAAAGATGCCAAGAATGCAACTGTTGTGGGTTTTGTGATCATTTTATTTCTGGTAACGTTCAGCATGTAAAGTTCTCTTTAACCATTTGTGGCTGAGACAATTAGACAAACAATAAGATAAAAGTGGGAAGAAACTTATAACTTACCAATAACGAAATAGAGGCTTCTGCTGTAATGCTGTTGACGGTGGCGGCGACAGTGAGTGAATGTCTGGGATTGGGACCAGCTCATGATAGAATAGTGAAATTTTAAGGAGCATGTGATATGGGCCCAGCCCAGATTTCTTTTGCGGTTGCTTAATTTATTGTATGATGTATCCTGTACAGATATTCGTTTGTGCTACGTTTTTATGTTCCTTTCGCTTTCGGTTCTTTCCCCTTTTTCCCATATGCAACACTTCCCCTTCCTTCTCTGTGCCTCGTGCCCCTACAGTTACAAAACAAAGCCACTGCCAGCTTCCGAGTGATCTTTTGTGATCTACTAATTATTTCTTGCATTAAAATCTTAATTTTATAAACTCGAATTCATGTGTAAATAAATTGAAATGGATACAGGTTTGATTTAAAGTCTGTGGCAACTTACTCATTCAATATCAACCATTATAAATAACAGAGATTTGGTACCTGCGCTCGCTGAGCAACTGCCATTACGTGATCCATTAACGATAATAACAGCGACAGTTGTTAGACCTCGCTTGACCCAACACCAACCAACCTATTTAGTGTAACAATTAATTGTTATTACCTACCGCGTCATTAATAAGCCCAAAACGAAGTACACGGTAATAAATAAAGAGTCGACCGCCACCATCATCTCTTTCTTGCAATAAACTTTCAATTTTATTTCGATGTAATCGGGTGAGATTTAAATCAAATGAGTACAGTATGTGCATCTATCTAAGCAAGACAACCCATAGCCTCAGCGGAGGTATCTGATAATGACCCTTCCCTACAAGTCCTACGGTACCCATAACTATTTTTATTCACAATTCAGTTTAATTTTCAGCAAAGTTTTGTGTGTGTTTTAGTCAACATGTATTATAAATTAACATAAATGGGTAGGACCAAAAAAAGGCCACAATTTATGCTTCATCATAATTAGTTTGGTATCGCTAGTGCATCCCTAAATTATAATAACCAAACGTCATCAATTAATAACAAAATACGAGCGCAATAATGATATTAGGAAACAACAAAATCTCTCACTTGGAGGATACAAATAAATTAGTAAGCATCCAAGAAAGAAAAAAATGACTGGAGCAATAAGAGGGAGCCAAGAGGGGCTTGGACTTTAGAGGAGTGGATCCCACGGGCACAGACCGCACAGCCGCTAAATAGGGGCAAAACAGTAAAAATAATAATAATAATAACAATAATAATAAAAGACGAAAGGAAGATACCAAAGTACACACCTAACAGGAAGAGTCAGAGAAACGGACAGTGTTAATGAGAGTAGAAAAGTGAGAGCGGAGCAGTGACGAACAAGGAAAATGAATGATGCCATTCTTTTTTTTTTTTTTTTTAGCAACTTGATGCTCTTATTATCGCCTCCTCCAACCTCTTGTTAGAGTTACTCGTTAGTCTTTATAATTAATTACATTTGTTTTTCCTCCACTTTCCCAATCACCAAACGCAAAAACATTTAGTGATTAACCAACCGCTACTTCTCTCTCAGTTAAAAGCACAGCCTATTTGTCTCTTCTCTTCTGTTGCTGCATCATTTTCTTGGATCCTAATCTCAACTGATTAGACGAAGTCATTCTGATTAATTGCAGCATATTAATCGCAGCCCGAATAATTAAAGTTTGTTCATGGATACGGCGTCGGAGAATTGTAGTGTGAAGGTGGCCGTTCATGTACGTCCGTTAATCGGCGATGAACGTGCCCAGGGCTGTAAAGAATGTGTCGCCGTTACTCATGGAAACCCTCAGGTGACTAAACGCACCTTCGGACTTCAGTTAATTAAACGAATCCACTTTGTTAATTTCCGCCTTCGTTCTCTGCTTAGTTGTTGTGAATGTTTACTCTGAATATATATGCATTGTGTGGTCATGAGGTTGAAGAATAAAAGAGGTTCTCTGCATGGTCATTTTCTTTTGTTTCTTTTAATATTTTATTATTTTTAGTACTTAATTTTGCGGTATCGTGCTTGCTTTTACGCAAGTGGAGGAAGTTATCCGCTGAGCTGCTTTTTATGGAAAGTTGGATATTGAATGTTGAGATTTTAAAAATGCGTCAACAATTTATATTTGGTTGAAGCATCCAATTGTTCTGGTTAATACAATTATGGAGGCAAAGCTGGCTCGTTTGAAGCCTTGCTCTTTTTCGGTTTCAAGAATGTCTAGCTCATTTCAGTATGTTGCATGGACGGGTGATTAAACGGATTTTGATGTAGTGTATATTTATGTAATTAGATTTCTGTGGATTTTCTTGCTACTTGTAATGCACAGCTTACTACATTAATGACCGTGGAGCGTGGTGCAGGTACAAATTGGAACACATTCGTTCACATTCGATCATGTCTATGGGAATGGTGGTTCTCCATCATCTGCCATGTTTGGAGAGTGCGTGGCTCCTCTTGTTGATGGTTTATTCCAAGGATATAATGCTACTGTGCTTGCTTACGGTCAGGTAATATCCATCCTGTTCAAAAGCGGTCTTAAGTTTAACAAAGTTTTACATGAGTTGATGTGTAAAAGTCCTACAGACAGGATCTGGCAAAACATACACCATGGGTACTGGCCTCAGAGAAGGCTTCCAGACAGGATTAATTCCGCAAGTTATGAATGCTCTATTCAACAAAATTGAGACATTGAGACATCAAATGGAGTTCCAATTACATGTTTCTTTCATTGAGGTACTTTCATCTTATGGTTTGCTTTTCTATTGTGTGCCAGAGATTCTCTAAGTCACTTGCCGTTTATATTTTTCTTGTTTCTGATCCTATTGGTTTCTTGCTTGAATATGATGGCTTGACCATCTATGTTTTGTCAAAGACTGCTGTTTTGTTGGTTTTATATTTCCTCACCGAGGAATTAATTAGAGGTTTTAAATTTGAAGATTTTGAAGGAAGAAGTGAGGGACTTGCTGGATTCTGTATCTGTAAGCAAGTCAGTGACTGCTAATGGACATGCTGGGAAAGTTTCCATTTCTGGGAGGCCGCCAATACAAATTCGTGAATCATCAAATGGAGTCATAACACTTGCAGGATCAACTGAGGTTGCTGTTAATACGTTACAGGAGATGGCTGCTTGTCTGGAGCAAGGATCTTTGAGCCGTGCAACAGGGAGTACAAATATGAACAACCAGTCGAGGTAGATCATGAAAATCCAAAGTTTTCATCCCCCACTAGTTAAATATTATGCTCAGACTAACGATTGTATACTCATTTAAAAACTTTTTTTTTAATTTCCCCCATAGATCCACTGTAGTGCTGGCTTGAGAATGTTCAATTATGGTCATGTCATAATTGATGTTGTTACTAAGGAAACTTAGCTCTAGCATTGATCATGATACATTTTCCCTTTGTATACTTAGCTCCAGAAATAGCTATTTTTCCCGAAGCAAGAATCTATATCACATTGTCATTGATAAAAATGTAATGTATCCATCCTGTTTTTGGATGAGGAAATGTAGATTCGAATGATACTTTCCAATTGCATGAATGGTTGGTATCTTTGTTATAACTAATCAGTGAATCTTCATAATCTAATAGTATGTGGTTCCTCTGCATGTTTACAAAAGTCGGTCCCATGCAATCTTCACAATCACTTTAGAACAAATGCGCAAACTCCATTCAGTTTCTCCTGATAATGGCACTCCAGATGAGGATATGGATGAAGAATATTTCTGTGCAAAGCTCCATTTGGTTGATCTGGCTGGATCAGAAAGAGCTAAAAGAACAGGTTCTGATGGTCTTCGATTGAAAGAAGGTTGGTGTATCTCTTTTTATCTCTTAATATTCATACATGTTCTAATTATGGTGATAGTTTATTAATTTTATTTTCTGAATAGGTATTCACATTAACAGGGGGCTTCTAGCACTTGGTAATGTCATCAGTGCGCTAGGAGATGAGAAAAAGCGTAGAGAGGGTGTGCATGTTCCTTACCGAGACAGTAAATTGACTCGACTCTTGCAGGCAAGATTCATATTATATTGATATGTATTTCACACATTTATTGAGAGCGAGTGTGTAGGTTTACTGCTAAATTTCATTGCTGGGATTGTCTTATTAAGTGACGACCTGATATCAGAACCATACAAGCGTATATCTACCTCTAGCTATGTCAGTTATATCATTGGTACACAATGCCATGCATATATTTTTCTTCACAATCTAAATGTGGCCATTCATCCTATGTAAATCATATATATCTGGCATCTGGATGACTAAGATGCTTTTATAGATCTTCTGGTATGTTGTTTAATAGCGTATGGTAACTGCTTGTCTTGTATCTGTCACAAATCTACATGAATTATGTATGCAAAATCATTTTGCAATCAGATACAATCAGAGTACTGCTGTGTTTATTGACGGCACAGATAAGGTCTTTTTGTCAATAATGGTCTTCAATTCTGTGTTATGGGCCTTTAGTTAATGAAATATGATCTACTTTTATCTATGAAATGAAGAAGAAACTAAATACTGAGATTCGTTTCTGGTTGATTCATTTTATCATCTTCATTCTGAACTCTCTGATTTATGTTTTACTTGTGCGTTTTGGCAGGATTCACTTGGTGGGAACAGCAAAACTGTTATGATAGGTAAACCTTCAAGAGATTAGTCGGACACTTGATTGGATATAAATATAAGTCCAAATTTTGAAATAAAATAATTCTTTCATTCTGCCTTACTATCACTTCTTTCAGCTTGCATAAGCCCCGCTGATATCAATGCTGAGGAAAGTCTGAACACTCTCAAATATGCAAATCGTGCTCGCAATATTCAGAATAAGCCTGTTGTAAGTTTTTTCATGTGACTTCCATTAGTTTTGACCCTACAATGCTATATGTGGATTGAGAATCTTGATCGTTTCTAGTTCCTATCTCATTTGTAGGATAAGAAAAATTAAACTTAAGTTTTTGTACAGGTCAATAGAGATTTAATATCCAGTGATATGCAAAAGTTGCGCCAGCAGCTAAAATACTTGCAAGCTGAACTTTGTGCTCGTGCTGGAGGAGCTCCGTCAGATGAAGTGCAGGTATTATGCTTTACAGAAAAATATTGTTTGCTCAAAGTTAGTTGTTTGTTTTGATTTGGTGGTGTAAATAACGTCTTTGGTTGAACAGGTTCTAAAGGGAAGAATTGCTTGGCTAGAGGCTACTAATGAGGACCTTTGTCAAGAACTTCATGAATATCGCAGCAGACGTGCTGTTGTGGAGCACTGTGAAACTGATGCTCAAGTATGTCCATTGGAACCCTACTTATTTAGGTTTTGAATGTCAATGAAACTTCTTGTTTTTCCGAAACAATTATTCTCCTCTTGTATGAATTTCAATATTATCCATATTCTTTAATGCTAATAGAATATAGTTGTTTATCTTTATTATATTAGTTAGGTGTCATTTTGGCATAATTTAGGTTTCAGGGTTTATATCATTTTTTTTTCCTTTTGGTACATTCCAGGAAGGTCCAGTCAGTTTTGTCAAAAGTGATGGACTCAAGAGGGGCTTTCAGAGTATAGACTCATCTGATTATCAGATGGATGAAGCTGTATCAGGTAAACCACTAATTTAGTTCTATGAGGAAAAACCACGTACAAAAATTGTATAAGAAGTGAAATTGAATGAGTTTCAACCCAAGCTCCCATTTGTATGTATTGCGTGGCCATTGTTTTGTAGAATCTTTTTATTGATCCCCACATAGGTGCTTTTGTTACACTTTGCCAGTTTGGGTTGCAGAGTAAGTGAGTCAAAGTGTGCCATATTGTCTATCTGTTACTAGTTTGATTTGTTCCACTGTTCGCACTACTTTTCTGTCTTTCTTCTTGTTCTGCTTCTCACCATTGCCTATTTGTGCAGATGGAAATTCCTCAGAAATTGAGGAAGTAGCAAAAGAATGGGAGCATGCACTTTGGCAGAATACCATGGATAAAGAATTGAATGAGTTAAACAAACGTTTGGAGCAGAAAGAGGTTTCATTTATAGTCTTTATTTTAGTCACACTTAGTTGTAGGCATGAAGCCGGAGTACTTGTAACCCCAACCAACATATAAACAGCATCACAATGAAATTTGTTTCTGCTGGGGATTTCACCATGTGATCTGAAATTTGTCTAGAATCAAGCCTATATCATCCTTGTGGCAACCCATAAGATCATTTTACATAAACCAAATCTTGCCTCGTCCTAAACATCCCTTATGTTTTAGTTAACATTTAGATACAAAAGCATCTGCTCTGACCATTTTACTTTTGCAGTCTGAGATGAAACTTTTTGGTGACGTTGATACCGAAGCTCTCAGGCATCACTTCGGGAAGAAAATTATGGAACTTGAAGGAGAGAAAAGGATTGTGCAGGTTAAGTTGTACATTCTAGTATTTTCAGCATCTAGTATGCTTAAATGCTTCTAGCTGATGTTGTAAAGTACCACCGCAGCAAGAGAGAGATCGTTTGCTGGCTGAAATAGAGAACCTTGCGGCAAATTCCGATGGACATACTCAGAAAATGCAAGATGGTCATACTCTGAAATTAAAAGCACTCGAAGCTCAGGTGACATTATGTTTTATTTAGTCTTATTCTGCTGTCATTAATTAGATTTCTTGCTTAACTGTTACACGATATCGTTGCACGAGCAGATTTTAGAGCTTAAGAAAAAACAAGAAAGCCAAGTTGAGCTTTTAAAGCAAAAACATAAAAGTGATGAAGCAGCAAAGCGGCTACAAGCTGAAATTCAGTCTATTAAGGCTCAAAAGGTTAGGTTTTTTTTTCCCTACTTTTTAGGTGCTTATGCCAAGTTCAGATCAGATATGCAGGATATACTGTTATATATTGACAATCCTTGGATCTGTTGGGCCGTTCCACATTTCATGTTGTAGGTTCAGTTGCAGAATAAAATCAAACAGGAGGCAGAACAATTTCGACAGTGGAAGGCCTCCCGAGAAAAGGAATTGCTGCAGGTGATTCTGTAACAATGGTTATGCACTTTTTCCTTTTTAATATTGGCAAAACAAAGAAAGGCTTTTTCTCAAAAATTGTTTCATAAATGTATTTTAATTTATTGCAAACTCAAGATCTTGGGTGAGCGAAAGGGCATTCTCTGTGCCACTAATGCTCTTGTTTGATTGGAGTCTGTTTAGCTGATGCAGAGGTTTATTTTGCATGGCTTGGAAATTTATACTGTCTGATTGAAGTAACACAATGTAATACTTGTTACATGTCCCTGCCAACAAGAGCAGATTTCTTTCTTCATTGGGACTGAAACTTGGAGTTAATATTACTTTGAAGTAAACATATTGTTTTAAATTTTAGGAACTTTCTGACAAAAAAAGGTATATCTGCTGAAACTCGAAATGTAGAAATTTAATCATCAAAAGAAGAATATTTATTATTTTGGTATGGGGATGTTATTGTGTTTTAATGGATCTCATTATGTGATGTCAATATGTGAACTGGCTGCACTTGTCTCCAAATTTTCACATTTTATGGATTTTTTTTGTAATATTTCAAAAGATCATATCATTTAAGGACTTATTTTGGACTAAAAAGAGGGACTTATCACAATCCTAAATCTTTCATTGCTTTCTTCAACCTAATCAAGCCTTTAATATGTTACTTAGTAATACGTTGATGTACTTTTTGCTATATCGATTTTTATACTTATGATTGCTAAAAAAACATTCTATTTTACTTATTCTGGAATATTTTAGCAATCTATTTTTATTATGCTGGCATATCTTTTATTTTGTTTTTTTGCAATTCATACATATAGTTCTTACCATAGTTCTTATTTTCATATCTTCCAAGCAGCTCAAGAAGGAGGGGAGGAAAAATGAGTTTGAGCGACATAAACTTGAAGCACTGAATCAACGCCAGAAAATGGTAATGTGTTTTGTCTGGCAAAAGTTTATGTAGACATTGAAGTATCATTATCTTTTTGTCTTGATGCATGTAAGATGAAAACAACCTTCCATTTGTCTTTAGGAATATCCTGATATTTTCTGAAAAGATGAAAAATTAGAAAAAGAATAAAACAATAAAGCCTTGCTGAAAGAAGAGTGAGGAATAAGATAGAAGCTGATACAGAATAAGTCTGTTTCTGCCAAAATTGTCAAGACTCTCCCCTTTTTTTTTTTTTTTGGTGGTGCATGTGTGTATTAAATATGTTATAGAGATTCATATTATTGCTAATCATCTTACTTTTCTCATGCAGGTTCTTCAAAGAAAGACAGAGGAAGCAGCAATTGCTACCAAAAGGCTAAAAGAGTTGCTGGAAGCTCGCAAGTCATCTGCACGTGAAAACTCAGGTGAATTTCTTTTCTTCTTCTTCTTCCCCCTTTTTTTTTTCCTTTTTTCACTTTCAGGTTTGTAATTATTCATCTTTCTGTATTTTCCTAAATGATTGTTGTGCATTTCTTTCAGTTAATTCCACTGGATATACGACACCAACTGGGCAGGTAGACTATTTGCACTTAACATTAGTGTGTCATCTATCTACTTGAACTATACGCAATATTTGAATTTGTAGTCTTTCTAACCTGATAACTCTTGGACTGGGTTGTTCAACCTAAATGGCAGCCACCTGAAGTTCTCTCATTATAGAATTTAATACTACTTATGCTACAAAGATAACATTAGAACATATTTATTTTTTTGTTTTGTTTTTAGAGCAATGAAAAATCTCTGCAAAAGTGGCTTGAACATGAGCTAGAAGTTTCTGCAAATGTGCATGAAGTTCGTTTCAAATATGAAAAGCAAAGCCAAGTGTATGTTTCAATCCTTTATTTTCCTTGTACTTGCTATCTATTGTGAGCTTTCACGAAATGCTAATTGATTTAAATAAAAATGCAGACAAGCTGCATTGGCAGATGAGTTAACCATACTGAAACAAGTGGACCAGCTATCTTTAAACGGGCATAGTCCACAGAGAGGGAAAAATGGACATTCCAGGTACATAGTATTCCTTTTTCTTTTCCTTTTCCCTAGTCTACTTAACTTTTCCCCATATGCCATGTATGAAAGTGGAAATTCTGAGAAGATACCTTAACCTTGTACTTTATACTGTAAGTAACTGATCACCAATAGAAGTGTATTTCTGATTTTTAAGTGTGTTAATTTCTAAAAAGAATAGATTCTCTTCTTCTGACATGTTTGTTTTCTAATCATTTAGGTTGTCGTCCTTGTCACCAAATGCAAGAATGGAGAGAATAGCTTCTCTGGAGAACATGCTGAACATGTCTTCAAAAGCACTCGTGGAAATGGCTTCTCAACTTTCAGAGGCAGAAGAAAGGGAACGTGCCTTAGTTGGTCGTGGACGTTGGAACCATTTACGCTTTATGGGAGATGCTAAAAATTTGCTTCAATATATGTTCAATGTTGCTGCAGAAACAAGGTATACACACAACCTAGAGGATCTGAATTATTGGACTAGTGAAGTTCTTTCAAAACACCCTCTCATGATCTTCATTAAAGATATTTGATTAGAAAAATTTCAACATTTCTGAGTTAATAAAAACAACAGAAATTGTACAGGTAAGAAACAAGAAATAACACAAGCCTTCTCATAAACTTTTATGTGAATCAGCAAGTCCATTTCTGCTTTATTCCTGTCATGGCCGTTACTGTATCTTATCGGGTCTGTGTTGATTTATTCACACTTACCTAGGTGATAGAATTTAAAATCGAGTTATAATATGACTGCCAGAAGTTAAACTATTAATTCCTAAAATGATTATAAAAAATTCCTGATTTCCAATGTGAATCTACTATGGATAATTTCCGTTCTTCCCCCTTTTTTACACAGTAATACTGGCAATTTATAGTTGCAACTTTCCTGGACCTCTATTTACCTTTAAATTGCCATGTTTTTATGTCGTGCCTGTTAGTTAGAGAACAAGATTTTAGATCTCTCTTGTTTTTGTCTGGGTATTCCACATATACAAAATGTTGACTGTACTGTGAGAACAAATTCATAAATTAAAAAGAGAAAAAAAAACTTGTCTTTCTTAAGTGATGTAACGAATCTTTGGCTTTCGGCATCATTGGTTGGGATCAACTATGTGCATTTTCTATGAGTGTATTCCTTTCATTTATGTTGATGTTTGCTGTGCTCATCTGTTAACAGATTCCAGTTGTGGGAAAAAGATACAGAAATTAAAGAGATCAAAGAGCAACTAAATGACCTCGTAGCTTTACTTAAGCAAAGTGAAGCCCAAAGAAAAGAACTAGTGAAGGAGCAAAGGATGAGAGAGCAGGCTGTTACCATTGCCTTGGCTAGCTCAGCTTCGGTTAGATTTTCTGCTCAACATTTTATGTTTACATCGTTACTTATATTGCACACTGCACCGGTGCACCCTGTTCTCACAATAAGTTGGCACGAGGAAATTTGATATTTCTCTCTCGAGTTAAACAGCAAGGTCAACATGTAGAGCATAATGATGTTTGCAAGATTATCTTCTATTAACTTTATGTCCTTTATTCATCTGGGACAATACACAATGATGTAAAACTAGATGTTTTACGGCTAGAATGAGAATCACCATCACGTTCTGTCTGAATTTTGGATTTTCATCTCCGTATTTTAGTTCTGTTGTTGCTCTTACACTTCTGAAGGGAATCCAGCAGGGAAGCTCATGGAATTCATCGAAGCACTTTGCAGATGACATGAGTGGACCCTTATCTCCTGTGTCACTTCCAGCACCAAAGCAACTCAAATTTACACCTGGGATTGTTAATGGTTCAGTTCGAGAGTCAGCAGCATTTGTAGACCAGACACGAAAGGTAATCTTTTTGCAAAATTTTGTCTTTTCAATTGTAGTCTTTCGTCTTGATCAACAAGCTAGAGATGATTTTTCATGCAGATGGTTCCGGTTGGTCACTTGTCAATGAAGAAACTGGCAACTGTAGGACAACCTGGAAAACTCTGGAGGTGGAAGAGGAGCCATCATCAGTGGCTGCTTCAGTTCAAATGGAAGTGGCAAAAGCCATGGAAACTCTCGGAATGGATCAAGCACAGTGATGAGACAATCATGAAGTCTAGACCTCGCCCACAGGTTCTAGTTGATATGATGTGAGATGATAACCACATATTCACCGGCTCTCTTTTTCCTGTATATACATCTGGACTGTCATATATTATCTGACCTATCAACAAGTGAGAATGGGAAAGGCTGCAGGTAATTTTCTTACTATTTTTTTTTTAATCGAGATTGATAGAGACACTGAAACTCTTTATTCGTGCATACGTAGAGTTGATTATTTTTCTTGAATTCAATGACTTTGAAAATAAGATTTTGGGAAAAAAAAAAAAAAAAGGCTGGTATAACATTCTAGGTTGAAGAACATGATTAAGCTCTTTTTTCCTTGGGTAACTTGGAAGATGTGTTGCTCAAACCTGAATCGACAGAAATCCTTTGACATGTTGATAACTAGTTCTCAAGCTGCCATCTTCGGTTACCAAAATAATGTGGCTTCTAACAGTTGTTTTATAAGTGGGGCAATTATTTATCTAATTATTTTTTGGACGATGGTGGAAGTTGATACTCACTTTTACCACATTTCTATTTAAAATTCAAAAGAAAGCTAAAGCTATGTCTATGAACATTTTTTTCCCTCATGGATGCAGGCAATGCATGTTATGAAATAGGGAAGAGGAGGTTGGTTCTTCCATGGTTGTACGGCAGAGATACGTCAGTGCAAAGTGGGGTATCTCTGCTGACGTTATTACCATGGGTTTGTTTGGTGATCATATCGTATCAAAGCATCTTGTCAAGCTGATGGGCTCGCAAAAGAAACAGGAGGTGATAGTAGGGCATCGTGGCGTACAGTCGTATTGGGCTAGTCCATGTTGTTGTATTCTGTTTTATTTTTTATCCTTTTTTTTCTCCCTTCTCTTGGTGATGATGAAGGTGGTGAAATTTTTTCTGCCAAATCCCAAAGTTTTGTGTATAAACTGTCATTCCAAATTGCATTTTTTGTGTACATAAGATATTTTAAGAGCTTGCCAAATGCTATCTTAGACGTGTAATAATTGTTTTCTAGCTCATAACTATGGCTTTTTTTTTATCCCTTGTATCATGCATCTATGCAAAGATGGTTCTTGTTTACGGTGAAGATTCATGTCCAATGTAATATCTTCAGTCCTACAAGCTCAGTTGGAGATTAAGAGCTGCCCGTGGTGTGTCAATCTCGTCCTTTGAAGAAATGGTTCTAGTTTTACCAATTCTAGAAGACTAGAACGCCTCTACTACCAGTTTTACAATGTTAATCATATCATATGGATCAAATAGCTTCTGTACCCTCTTATGCAAATGGGTAAATTTTAAATTACATATTTCCTAAATTGATTATTTTCAAATAATCTTTTTATTAAAAAAAACCTCCAGTTATTCTTTAAAAAATCGTTATTTTTAGTAGTAAAAAACGTAAAATGGTATCTATACATTCTTTTAATAGTGAATTGACAAAAGGAAAAAAAATAAAATAAAGGTCAAATTTCTATGTGACTGACTTTCATGGGTTTTGAAGCATTTCAAAACACAAATAAATATTTTAAATATTTATAGTATGCACCCATATACTATAAAAAAATTTCGTTTTGCACCTATATAGTTAATTTTTTTGGAACTGATTAAATTTTGTTTTTATTTAAAAATTATTTTTAAAAATAAATAAAGTAATTAATTATAAGCTACAGATAGAAAAATAATAATATTTTATCAATTATTATTATTATTATTATTACAACAACAACAAAGGTATTAGAAAATGAATATGTAAATATAAAAAATTAAGGAACAAAAGAAAAATGCTACAGAGACTTAATCTAAAGCTTCAAAACTCACCAAAATTGACCGTCATCGAATGCAATCCAGAATTCTTCAAAGTCTTTACTTATTCACCCAACCAAAATAATAAACGATAATAAAGTAAAGCCAATCTATTATTACTAATATGATTAATTCAAGATTAAATATTATTCATAATCTTACAATTAGGGGTTGTCACGGGTCGCGTTGATATTCAACCCTCGTATCCTAACCTGACTGCGGATTGGGTCGGGTCGGGTTGATTCGGTTGGGCTTTTGAAAAAATCTATTTTTATAGTCTAATTAAATAGTAAACAAAAATAAATAAATTAATTAAAAATTCAACCCGATCCAACCCACATATAGAACGGGTTGAAATTTTTCAACCCAACCCAACCTGACTGTGGGTTGGGTTGGGCTTTTGAAAAAGTCTATTTTTATAATCTAATTAAGTAGTAAATAAAAATAAATAAATTAATTAAAAAAATATAAATATTAAAATCCTTAGAACAAATTCAACATTTTAAATTTTTTACATTTATATTTTTTTAATTTTTATATAAAATATCATAATTTATATAATAATTTGTATATATATACGAGTTGATGGGTTGGGTTGGGATAAAAATTTTTAACCAAACCCAACTCGTATATTTTATCAGCCCAACCCAATTTATAAAAAATCACACGGATTGAATCCGCTTCATGGGTTGGATGGGTTGATGCCCACCCCTACTTATAATTAAGTAATCTCAAATGTTAAATTACATTGTTTCCTAATTTTCTAATAACAATAGTTCAATTAAACAATCAAAACAAAAATTTGAAATAACAATCCCAAACCTTATAACAATTATGGGTGGCCGGGGTGGCAGAGAGCCATTGGAAGACAATGTCCACGACGAACTACGGTTCCCCGGCTGTCGCAACCCTACAATACTATTGTCGCAGCAAAAGAAGATGGGTCTCACCGCTGAATAGTTGTGATAAGAGGAAGATCAGTGAGGCTTTTGACTGTTGGAGAACAAGAACAATGACAAAGCTCTTAGGGGTGCTATGGCAGTGCTATCGCCTGAGATTGTTGAGTTGATTGGTTGTTCGTACAATGAATAACATGACTAAATCGGCAGGGGTTGGATGGTTCTGCAGCAACGTTAGGGAGGCAGATGATTTAGGTTTTGGTCTCTGCCAACACCCATTTGCAAGCTGTAGATTTTGGCTTTAGGGTTTTTGGATTTTAGTACGTAGAATTTAAGTTTCAATTTTGATTCAAATTAGGATTGGATTTGAATAATAATTGTACGATTATTATGTAGATGAAAGAAAAGAAATTAAATGAAGAAAATGATGAACATGGAGTAAGGAAGATGAAGATGAATTACAGAAGAAGAGAAATTTAATGTATTATTTTTTTTAATATTAATTTTTATTGTACCTGTGGACTTAAATGCATGACATAAGAAAATAAATGGGTGATACTGTGACAGGTATTTTTAAGTGGACGAAGGATATATGTCTTTAGATTGTACAATAGTAGAGGCGTAACGATCTAAATTAACAAATTCTTTTATTAGTGAGGGTATTATTGTACTTCAATAGGTCAACAACGGTCAAATAATAATTTTTAAAGAAATAATTAAGATTTTTAAAAAATAAAATAATAATTTAAAAATAATTAATTTACTGGATATAAATTTCCAAATTAATTACTTCCCCGAGAGGGATGTGACTTACGTTGGGAATTACAATCATAGAGAGAACTGAGAAACTTTTGTGCAGGCTCCATATCAAATTGGCCTCTCTACAATCTATGGGCTGACTCCGCTCGTCACAAATGGGCACAAACAAAAGAGTCGAACTTTGACACCACGACCCATCATTCTCAATCCCCCGTTGAGGCACATGCGCAAAGGAGAGCTTTATTCAATACCCACCTTTTAGTCTCTAAGTCAAACAGCAAACCTGACTCCTGCCCGCACCGCTTCTGATCAATCCAATTAACTGTCTGTCAGAAACACCATTGTAGTAGTAGGCATGAACAGTACAAATGGCCATTGCAGACGGGATTGGCCAGCCCATTTGCCCACCAACTCATCGCTACTTCCACCAATTTTAGCATCATCCATCAATCCCTGCAACCGGGGGTGCCGCCGCCGCCACCTTTTTATTTTATCACAATTCACAGCGTTCAACATTCCTTTCCCTTGCCCGGTTTGTGATTTGCCATCATTTATTGATTTATTTAACAATTATCTCTTTAGAGTAATTCAAGTTTGTTTTACAGCAAAGTACTCCATAACGAATATGAATTGATTGTGCATCTATAAGTTGACAGTACATAAAATCATCAACCAGAATCCATCAGTTAGATGGTGCACTTAAATTTAAAGCAGGAGCAAATGACAGAATTGATAACATAAAAGCCAAAAAAACCAAAAAATAAAAGTAAAAAGGATGAAAAACGCCTTCATAAAATTATGATGCATATATGTCACTCCAAGGTGAAATGAAACAATTATTTATAGGAGACCCAAAAAGGGGGGAAAAAAATACCGAAGCCAAGCCTTGTGAGATTAATAAGATTTTCAAATTTTTAGCTCCTCCCTTCTGTTCCACGCCCGACTCCTCTTCATCTTCTGAGCAAATAATAACATTCAAATATACAGTTGAAGGACCCTTCTGACTGTGATTGAAGGACCCTTACTGAGTGTGATTTTCTCCAATGTCCCCAACCTTCCAAATGTATGAAAAGCTATGAATAACCAAAAGCTGCATTATCTTCTGCCATTACACTCTCTTTTATTTCTTGAATCATCTTCAACACTTGCCACATCGCTGGTCTCTGTTCTGGCGATTTCAAGCTACAAACACTAGCAACCTCAGTAAGCATTCCAAGTCGGTTCTCTTCCCTGCCATCGTCTACCCTCATTGTTCTGACCCATTCTAGCATGTCAGGAGGTGCAAGGTATGGATGTTGTGATGGATGTTTACCAGTCAAAAGCTCCAGTAACAGGACACCAAAAGCATATACATCAGACTTGGAAGTGGCTCTTCGGCCAGACTTGCGAGTCTCAGGGGCTTTATAGGCAACAGTATCAGGATCTTCAACAGAAGAGGAGTCAGAGAGGACAGAAAGGCAATAGTCTGTGAGACGAGCCTCAAAGTCAGCCCCAAGGAGGACATTGGAGGACTTCAAGTTGCCATGAATTAGCCATGATGCTCGATGGATATAAGCAAGGCCCTGGGCCACATCTTCGGCTATCTTTAAGCACGATGTCCAGTGAAGAGGCTTTGCCCTTATTGATCTAGAACCTGCCACCATTGCACTTCATCTCAATTATATTATATAAGATATAAAATCAATCTGTAAATTGTTTACGAATGGAAAGCATGCATCCATCACTTGTTCAAACAAAGATGAACTAAGAAAATGACTACTAAACTCATAAGATTGAGATGAGGCCCTCTAACGTAAAATTGAGTTTGTAAAACAAGAGATGAAGAACGAAGGTTGGGATGGGATGGGTGAATTCGGTTCAAGTGTTCATCAATCGGGTGGCTCAAATTGTTTGTTGACACTGACAAAGCCAGAGAAAACCTATAAAATTATTTCAATATTGGACCTTGGGACATATAATAGGTATGCCATCGACAAAAAGATCACCCTAAGATGATCACCTCATGGCTGTTGAGAACAAATCAAATCAGATGGTTTTATTTCTCAATCTTTTCAACCTTGGTTTATAACACGGATTCTTATTTCTCAATGTTATTCCACAATCAAGACAATTGGCTGAATCCTAAGGAACCATTTCATAGAAATCCATTAATATCTTCTTTTTATAAAGCAAACTGACTCCGATTCTAAAATAATCCACATCACTTCCGCTTCTATTGTAACAAAAGATTCACTTTTTACATATGGCCCTCCGTACCAAAAGGAGATGCACTGACCAGTGTTCCAGACCTCGTCTCACCAAAGGCCACCACCCTTGATGTGGTATTCTGAAGGTGTGCACATTCTATATAGGCTACAGAATGCAGATGCATTCATCATCTTGGACAATGATCATCATGTCATCAAACTTACCTTATTCTTCTACAACTTTTATGCAAACTATAGAAGTTATAAGAGTACAATCTGTAACTTGGGCCGTACTGATGATGTTGTAATGGCCTTAGTTACAAATGTAACAACAGTACAATACCAATTCAATAAACAAATTTGAAAATCACAATTTCATGATCACAAATACATAACACATGGTATGCGTCTGTTCAATTACCAATAATATTAAATTTTCTATATTAAAAATGTAAAACAAACACACTTCAAATTTGTCCATAAAAACGTGGGGACAAGAAATTAACGAACTCATTATTGCATATTTAAACTCAAGTGGACAAGATAAGTCTGCTGCCACTAACCCTAAAAAATGTCTTAATGCCGGTTCATACTAAGTTACATATGACGTAATATACATTAACCTAAAATTTAACTTTTTTGTAAAATTCAATTAGTACTTATCAACCAACTAAAGAGTCATAGGAAATTACTTTTGAGTCAAATATAAATTACAAATAATGTAACTTAGCAGCAGCCATGTCTTAAACCACTATTAACAAGAACCAAACTACACAACAGACACCTACACCACACATATAGCGGGTAATTACCCTTATATGGAACAAAGTTTTTGCGCCTTGATATCAGGGAGATTTCAAATTTTGATAAACCATTATAGCGTGTCCCAATGTTTGTAACCTCAATTTTATTGAAAACGGCGCCGTGATTGTCGGCACTAGAAGAGAATCGTTTGGTCCCAAAGTCCACAATCTGAAAAGATGCGACACTCTGCAGGACTCGTCACCATTTAATTTACCCAGGGGTAAAAGACGCCAGCAAGGCACTTCCCCTCGAACAGGGGTTTCTTAATAAAATAAGTAGTGGGAGATTGAATTTTAAATGATTAAAACTGAATTTGGTATTAATAATTAAGTTAATTCATTTTATTTATAATAAACTATTCTTTTTACTAAAAGGACTAGGAGATAGAAACATATCACAAACACACTAAGGCAGAAACGCAACTACACGTGTACTTACTTTTTTTCAGTTTTTCACTAATATTTTTTTAAAAAAAAAAAGACCCCCCCCCCCCCCCCGCGCCCAAAAAAAAAAAAAAAAGACCGACCGGGATTGGAGAGAAGCCGGCTGAACGAGGAGGGAGCAGAGTAAAAGAACAAAATCGGAAAGGAAAAAAAAAAAGAAAGAAAGAAAAGGAAAAACAGACGTACCATGAATGAGATTGAAGAGACTGCCATTAGGTTGATAATCATAAATAACAAGCCTTTCTCCCTTAGCTTGAAAATAAGCTCTAATGGGCACCAAATTAGGATGGCTAAGCCCACCAACAGCTTCCATATGTTGCTCAAAAGCTTCGGCGCTCGTATCAGCGGTCTTGTTCGCATCAAATCTTTTGACGGTGACAATCAGATGATTATCAAGCACAGCTTTGTACGTAGTTCCTATGCTGCCTCTACCAAGCAACTCGGCCGAAGCTCTCATTAACTGCTCTAAACTGTACACCTCTGATTCCCCCGCACAAAACACTAAGCTACCGCTCCTTTTTATCAGTGTTTGTGATCCTATTGCCATCTCCTCGACTTGAACTTTATTGGCTTTCGTTTCTACTTTAATTTTGCACTCTCCAACTTGCGTTGTGTTTGCAGTTCTTGAGCTTTCGGGTTCAGGGTAGGTAGTTCCTTCGTTAAACGACGCCGTCGACGGTTCTTTCGAGTTCCTTCCTTCGCTGCTTCTCCTAATCAATAAGAAAATGCACACAAGGAACGAAACTAGCACTGCAAAACCAATACTCAACCCGAGAATCAGACCCCTTCTTTTGTGATCATTTCGCGGTGAAGGTGGAGACAAAACTAATATCCCCTGCGACTGTGCGCTTTGTCCGAGCGGTCTAGGCGGTGACGTGGCGTTCGGTGATTCGAAGAACGGTGAGCGGGGCCTGCACGCTTTGTTGATAAGCTTTCCGCATAGGTTCGGGTTCATCGAGAACGACGACGCATCAAACTTCAACAAGGTAGGCGTCTCCGGAACCTGTCCCGTGAGATTGTTACCCGAAACATTGAATACTACAAGAAATGGCTGGTTTAGCGGCGGAACCGTTCCACTAAACCGGTTCCACTCGAGCTTAAGAGAATACAGCCGGTCCAAAGCGGTCAGATTAACCGGAATCAAACCGGTCAGATTATTAAAAGACAGATCAAGAATAGTTAGTCTGTGAAGTGACAAGATGGAAAGCGGGAAGGCTCCAGAGAAAAAGTTGCGACTTAAAGAGAGTGATTTAAGGTTGATGAGTGAAGACAAATCGGGAATGGGACCGGTGAGGGAGTTGTTGTGGAGACTCAGAACTCGGAGCTGGTCAAGCCGAGTTAAAGTGTTGGGAGGGAAAGTGCCACGGAGGCCGAAACTTTGCAACACGAAGCGAACGACCCGGCCTTGGGCGCATTTCACGCCTTGCCACTGGCAGTAGTCGAAACGCTCGTTGAGGGCGTAGAGTAGCTTGTTCTCAGAATCCGCCTTAGATTTGAATGAGAGCAGGGAAACGGCGTCGGATGGGAGAAGCGAGTTTGTTATTGGCGGATACTGGGCGGTGGCTGTGGAGTGTAAGAGGGAGAAGAGGAGGAGGGAGAAGAACGGTGCCGTTTTAGTTGTCATTTGTGTAGTGGCATTTGTTGTGGCTGGCCTTTGGCAGTCGGTTTTACAGCGTTGGGCTTGTGGGGCGGGGATTGAATGTTGCGGAGCAGCTGGAGCTGAATTTTAAGTGGGTCTCGACAGAGTATGAGTCACGTGAAAGTGGGGGATGGCCTGGGGGCATAGTTTTTATTTAAAAGTCTGGCTTTGCCCCAAGGAGCGCGTGTGCTGCATTTCTTTCTTCAGTTTTTAATTGATGGCGAGTTAAAAATCCATCCAATAGCTGCCACAATTTTCTATTTTATATATGCCCCTTTAATTTTTGTGAGACCAAAAAATAAAATGCACGAATTACTACTGCCTTGTCATTTAAGGCCGCACATATACAATAATAACGACAATAGTAATGTGGAAAGCTCTACATGTTACGTGCCTGTCTTATTATGAAGAGTCAAAAGTTTATACTGTAGAATAATTGTTGGGTCCGTTGAAGAAGACAAACTCGAGCACTTTTGCCTAATACATTTGATTACCCACAATGTAACATAATTTCCTTCTTATGTAAGCGAGTAATTCAAATTTCATATCTATCATCTTCACTTGCGAAGGAAATTTTACTAATTAAATTAGGTTGCACTCATAATGTGACTTCCATTTAAATGCAATCAAGTGAAAAAAATCGAAATTGCTGAATTATTGAATAATTCATAACAATAGAAGACGGGTCAAATCATTAAACCCAAATAGTGATAAAGATTTGCTATATTTTAATGAATACGAAGTACTATCTAAATGTGAAAACTTTAGAATTTGTGCTCAATACATAAAAGCATTGGAAATTTGTTGACATAAGTATAATCCACGAGTGCTCTCTATTTATATTCAAAGTCATTGTAAAAATAATTTATATGGGCCATGGCAAATGTGGTGATATGGGAATAGGTAATTACACCGTTGTAAAATTACAACTTGTATGACCACAAAAAAAATACATATTAATTTTAGAAAATAGCATTTTTCTAATATATATTTGCAGCAATGTTTGATATATAAAAAATTTAAAGAGCAAATATCTACCAACCACCTAATGTTTTGCATTTTATTAAAAAATATATGAATATTTTTAATAATTTTTAACCTAAAATTTATAAAATATATCATTTTTCTACTTTTTCATTAATACCATTAGAAGATTTAACAAAATATTAAAAAATAACTATTTTCCCCCTTAATGTAAAAAGACTAGTTATTGATTGTTATTTTGGATACTTTCAAAATATATTATTGTTTTGGATTCATTGGAACAAACTGTAAACTCTAAGTTCCTTATAATTGGTTTTTTATGTTGTTATTTTTTTATTGATGGGAACAAATTGTAATGTTTAAAATTTACAATAATTGGTATTATGGTTATTTTGAATGTATTTTGGATAACTATAACTTTTCTATTTATTATTGTTGATGAAGATATGTTATTTAGAATGGATTATATGAGTAGAGGTTCTTGATTCATGTTGTAAATGAATAACAAATTATTTAGGGTGTTTATTTTTAGTGAATTTATATCTTTAAATTAGCAGATTTAATGAGTTTATATGGTTACTTTTGCGTTCGTTATTGGTCCCAACAACTACAAAAATAATTTTTTTTTGTCATTTAAATATGATTAAATAGTCATTTTATCTTTAGATGATTTTTAATATTTTATTAAATTCGCAAACAATATTAATGAAAAGATGAAAAAGTGATACACTTTATATGTTTCAACGAAATAGCTGTAAGGAAAAAAAAAATAGTATAATTTTGATAAAGTGTGAAACATCGCAAGGTGGTTGAATATTTATCTAAATTTAAAATCTTTTGTGCTGTGCCGAGGAGATATCGAAATACGTAGCATTGTATCATTAATATCGGTCTTTTTCAACGTCAGTGATTACGTGATTAAGCAGTGCACATAATTGTAAACACCAAAAGAAGCCTAAATTTGCGCCCTATATGAGTATGGAACAGTCGATAAATAATATAATAATACAAGAACTTTGTCAGCTTTTACGAAAAAGCTGCGAATCCCACGCCAAAATTCTCCTAATGGACAATGAGACGCGCGCACTCGCGTACATCACAATTCAGAAAATACATAATCGAATCATCGCCAAATTTCTCAATTCAATGGAATTGAAAATTTGATCCACCAGAGCTAAAAAGGATCACGCGCCCGCCGGCGAGCGTATACAATCTTAGACGCATAAGACCCCATGCATTGACAAATTGAAGACCACCACACGGACCGTTTGCGTCTCGACGGCATTTGGTCAAAACCAGCAACAGTTGCTGCCAATTATTTTGGTGATTATTTAGCGAGTAAATTGAGTGGCTCGTGAGTCACTGAGTCGGAAACTAGCGAGCCAGCACGTGAAGAATTATAGGGCCTGGAGAAACGGCTAAGCTCTGTATCTCGTTGGACACGAGTGGAGGTAGAGTCTGTCTGAATTATTAGCCTTCATTTCGACTTCAGTTTCAACTTTCAACATTGCAATTATAACAAACAGATCGACCGTGAGCTTTAAGTGCAAGTTAAGGATCGATCGTAGTGAATCGTAGTGACGTATAAAAGGGGTATAATAATTATATAAGTTTTGATTGATCTAATTATGATTAGTTTACTATAAGTTGAATTATAGATATTTGGTAGAATCAAACAGAACTCTTTATTTTTAAGCGTTAAAAAAATCTTTTTTTTTTTTTTTCATTCAAACTATCTTATTTACTAATTATCAGTGACAACCTCATTGGAAGATTGGGCTGACAAGCACAATACTCATGTCGTCACTAAATCCAAATAAAAATATCGATAAATATATCAAATTTCTTTATTAATTAAAATAAATCATCAATAGTACGTTACTAACTATATGTGACAAATAAGTAATATATTTACTATACTACTAAAGAAACACGTAAATATAATATTATCTAAGAGTTGAAGATATATTTTACGACAGTTATTATATTATGGCCCAATGTCTCTTGTGATGAAAGAAAAAGATAGATTGATTCTCCCCGGCATCAATCTTTAATAGTAGAAATTTTATTGATTTTGTAGCGTGCATGAGCATGGGTGAGATTAATATGTGTATGCATATTGATTTATAGAATAATTAATCAAAGAATGCAACAAGAAAATCTATCGAACGACGTAACGCCTCACTTTCCTTGCAGGCGTGGTATGTATGCAAATCCATCATCTATAGAGAGCCGAAGCTAATGACGGCGACTTGAGTCTTGCGGGACTCGTTACTGCTCCGAAGAAATTTATGTTAAAGGTCGAAAATTCTCGAAAGCTTTGGAAGTTGACGCAAATGCTTGTGCTTTGTGGCGATTAATTTGTCTTTAGTCGCTTTTATTGAGTACTGGGTTGGTGGGCAGCGAATGGTGATGTGCATATTTTGCCAATTCCGAGAGTAATTGAGCACTCGACTCGAAGATAACATCTTGTCATCTTTTAGAAAAGCAATTCCATTCGCTCATCTTTCCAAGCTAATAATGCCCACTAACAAGTAACAAGAAATTTTTGTTTTTTTTCCCTCCCTTCCTCTTTCTTCCTTGCCTGGTTTGCGCATGGCCACTACAAGCGCGCAAAGTTGATATGTTATTGGGACCATAAAAAGTTTATTTAATTTTTATATTTTAAAATTAGTACTCATTTAATTTATATATTTTTTAAAACTATTTTAAAATATTTTTACTGTTAAACTATTATTACTCTTGCAGTTTTATTTCTTTTGGTTTATTTTTGTAACATTACTCTCTTATAATAATTTTTTTTAGATATTAATAAAACAATTAATAATTTAATTTTTTTCTTTTTATTGATGTTAAAAAATTAATATTATTGTAAGAGGATAATATTATAGAAATAAATCAAAAAAAGTAAAGGTAATGACAAAAATATTAATAGTTTAATAACAAATATATTTTGAGATATTTTAAAAAATAAAGAGATTAAATAAATACTAATATCAAAATATAAAGACTAAATAAATTTTTAACGCTTAAAAACATAATAATCATTTGACAGAAGCGTCACGTCTTAGTATTTAATTTTGGAGAATTTTGGATGCTTACTGGGCCACCAAGTATGAACAGGGCCCACAGCACAGGAGGAAAGGCTTGTAACTTCTTTATCTCGAATTTCTTTTTGCAATTTTAGATAAAAAGGCACTCAGAATTTCACTTTTGTGCTATTCGGCGAAACGAAAAGGAAAGGGCATTAGATTAAAACCAAAACTTGCCAAATTTTTTTCTTTTAACCTTCATTGATTTGAAAATTGAAAAATACACATTACACCTGCTGAGAAAGAATCCATCTAAATGATAAGACTTCACAAATTCAAAAGTAAACTTGGCTAGACTGATGAGTCTTAACATTACAAAGTTTAGGAGTGAATTGAACTATACACTCAGTGAACTCATTAATATAATCAAACTACATATCATGCCAATTTAGGCTCTACACGAATAAGCAGCTCGATCTAGGAGAACGCCACATAAAATCACTCAATTGGCTGCGAAGTTAGATATATATCTAACACACAAAACAAACATGGCTAATAAAGAGTCTTCCTAATTGAAAAGAATTCTCCATCATTAATGAGATCTAATGATTGCACAATATAAATTTACGGGTATGTTGGACACACCTCAACTACAATAGATGAAGGTTCATTAAAAAAAAAAAAAGAATTCTCCATAATGTGTCACGCTTGATTTAAGATCGAAAGCACAAAGGATCCCAGATCAAAATCAATGACTATAAGTGACAACAAAAATATTAAAAACAACCACACAACAACAGAAACCAAAAAAGAAAAAGAAAAAAGAACTCACAACTTGAAAATACAAATATTATAAAATAAAAATGAATCATCCATACAAAAACTTATCGCCGGAGAGCCTATACAAAGACTACTATTATTGGACTACCGAAATCTCCACGGACCACCATCAAATTCGACACAACCGCCTCCAGTATGAGCACATTGTCTCCATTCAAACACCGAAAGCGACATTGTTGCAATGTTTACTACGAAAAAGATTAGGATTCTTTCATGATTTGATCATGTCATGAGCAAATAAATTAATTATTGATTGGTTGCTAATAAATAAAAAAGTAAAAAAAAGTTAAATCTTACTCATACACTACTACTAAAAGACACATGGCAGAAGATTATTAAAAGCCCAGTAATGCTGATAAGGAGAGGATCCTATTCACTACGAAAAAGCATCGAGAGAAACTAATAAAACTAAAAAAGAAAAATAAAATAAAAAGGAAAAAAAATTGTCGGCAAGAAGACTACATGTTATTTTTAATACCCATAAATTGGTTTTCGGGTTCTTTAATTAAATTAGAGGAAGACTCGATATAAATTGTTGTCCTATAATAATTTATTGTTGACAGGACCATTAGAACTCAGATTCAATATGTTTAAGCCAATTAACTTATTATAAAACGAATCAATAAAACTTGATCATATTGATCTACATGTTTAAAAGTTCAAGATGACCAAGTCTAATTATCGACTTCTCGTTCCGTTTGGTTATAGAAACAAACTATTTAGTAAATTCTTCTTGTGGGCTGTTTTAGGCCCGTGGATGAGCTGCGTCTCTCCTTCAAATTCGACCCGTTCATAGGAACTTGGCAAATGAAGCATGTGCCAATGCTGTGGGCCTTCTGTTCAATGACTTTTCACAGAAGATTAGAATGTTGAACAATGTTGTAACGACAATGCTATTTCCCCCAAGTCGCGGCCCGAGTCAAATCCCAGAATCAAAACACACCGTTTTGATTAAGCTAAAACCGCACCGTTTGATGTCAAAGCTATTTTCCCTTTTAATTACAGCCACCATCGATCTAGTCAACTCCAACCACAATCCAGAGCCACCATCGATCCACTCAACTCCAGCCACAATTCACAGCCACCATCACCCATAATTCACATCCCCCATCGCCCACAAATGCTCACATTACCCATTATATCAACGGTGCGTTTTGATTAAGCCAAAAAACACACTTATTTTTTATTTCATTGCCACCATCGATCCAGTCAACTCCAGCCGCAATTCATAGCCACCATCGCCCACAAATGCTCGCATTACCCATTATATTATTATTAAGTTAACAACAACGGCAATATCATTTCACAGAATAAGACAACAAAATTCAACTAAAATTCAAGCTTTGCAAATATTCTGTTGCCAAAGGAATCGAAAAGACAATACCTTACCTTATGGCAAAGCTCACGTAAAGCTTTTTCATATTTATCTAAGCTAAATCCAGTTGCCCAAAACGAAGATAATAATTAAGGTGGGTTCTGTTCTTGGGGTTCCGTAGTTGAAACGAAAATTGAAGGAGAAAGCATATGTTCGACACAACGCTCAAATTGAAAAAATTAATCATCAAAATGACGTCGTTTTTTAGAATTTTTGGGGTTTGACTCGGGGTTTGACCCGGCAAACATCAGCGCTAGGAACAATGCTATGGGCCTTCTGTTCAATGACTTTTCAATGTTGAACAATATTGTAATATTAAAATCCCATTGAGTGATGATATACATTCACCGAATGGGTCCGTGCTAGCCTGCTAGGCCCTCCCAAAAAAAAAAAATAAAAAAAAAAAATTGGTCAGAGTCAGTCCGGGGGTTCCATTCTAGGTGAACGTCAAGTTCCACTCTCCTTTCAAAAAACGCTTTCTTAGTGCCAAGACCACTAGATTACCTGCTGATGTAGTGGTATTTGCTAATTGTTTTGCGTCATCTGGCCGCGACACGACAAGCACCTTTTTTTTTTTTTGGTTCGAATGAAATTACTGCATATAATAATGTTGAACGGGATAAACCAAATCTCCTTAACAAATCATAAATAAAACACACCTGAGCCCCACCTGCCGCCATCACCAGACCATTATGATTTCGTATCACTGCTCGATAGCCCATCATACCCTGATTAGCATCCACAGCTGCATCAATACCATTGAGCTCAAACCACCTCTCACAAGGCACCACCATCCGGTGGATATCCATCTGCCCATTTACGCGCTGCAAAACCAGGGTTCTTGATCCATTACTATTGTCTTTGGGGATTCGGCACATCCACAATTACACAAACCAGTCATTATAAAACAAGTCAATGGAACTAAAAGCATCAAATAGTCCTTGTAATTTAGCTACCACACACGAAGGCTGGACAAGAGAATCTTCATGTAAGAACTTCTTGCGAGCCCCACCTTCCAAATGCTCCACATAATCACGATCAGCAACTGAAATCAGAACCCGAGAATACTGAGGCAGCAAACTCAAATAAATCCCAAATTTTCAAAAAAGGACGACGCAGTACAACCTCAAAAAAATAATTTGCTTAATGAAAATTTAATTTGCTGAGCAAAGGCAGATGCAGTCGGCCGGTCCAACTAGGCGAGCCAGCATAAAATTTAGTGTTTTACAAACGTTTCCGTTTTCAAAAGCAGGCTCCGAATCAAGCCAACTTGTTTCGAAGTACCCTAAACGCACGTTTTTCTAAAAAAATTGGTTATAGTTTACACGTATTACATTGAAATGAAATCTACTATCAATCTAAGTATATATGCAATTTGAAAGTTCATCAGACATGTTCAGCATCTCCCACTAATATTTGAGAAGAAAATTATTTTCACTTACATTTGTGTTGTTTGGGGGGGGGGGAATTAGTCTTTATAAAAATTCGAAACAAACCTATTGTTACGCCAAAGCCTTAGTGGCCGCTGAACACATGTTTGGTTCTCAGGATCCACTTAATTACATTTACAATTACAGTCAACGAAAGTTTTTGACAATATTAACTCGACAAAAGTTCTTAGGATCCACTTAATTACGTTTACAATTACAGTCAACGAAAGTTTTTGACAATATTAAATCGACAAAAGCCTAGACATGGAGTGCAGCAGGTAGATTGTCCCCTTCAACTGAAACTAATTATTCAAGAAATCCCGCAACATTATAGAGGTTACTTGAGAACTAAACCTGATACAAAGAAGGAAAAGCGACTTTTGGCTTGTAATTAGTTATCGGGTCGCTGCAACTGTTCCCATCTAACCCTAATTCCCACCAGCTCCAGGCCAACCACCTTGTCTTCTGCTCCCAGTCCACATCAAATTCTGTCACTTCACACCATGTTTGCCAATAAAATAACCACAATTGCCCAAATACATTTGCATGCAAACAACCCGAGTAATTTTTAAAATATAAAAATTATATATTCTTTTTGTGTTTCATATGCTATCATTTTGGCTTCTAGAATATATAATAGCATTATGTAGGTTGATCATTGTAACGTCACCTTCAACATATGCTACCTATTCTCTCATATTGCTTCAACCTTGTGTTTGCCCCTTGAGCAAACCTATCTTTAAATCAATCCCTCTTTCTCAAACTCTTCAGGATTCACAATCTCCTCCCCCATTTTGCAACAGAAGAAGGAAAAAAAAAAATAATCTCCAAACAAAAATGAAGAACAGTAATAGCAACACAAAGCTCATTCTGCTTCATCCTTATATACAAAAACAAGGAACCTCTAATCGTCTGTGGCTGCTTGCCTTTGTATCATTCTTCACTATAGCTTTCCTTCTTACGCTAATCTACACAAGGGAATCCATTTCTCTGAAAACAACTTCAGGTAGCGCCGCCACCATGGATACTAAAAGTACTTCTTCCGTCTCTGCTGGTTTTGGCAATCCGCCATTGCCAACAACAGTCATCAACACTCTCCTCCTTTACGCCTCAAGATCCAATGATTCTTACCACATGACACACTCCGAGCTCAAACGCATCTCTGATGTTATCCGAAAATGCTCATCTCCATGCAACTTTCTTGTATTTGGCCTCACCCAAGAAACCCTTCTCTGGAAAGCACTTAACCACAACGGCCGCACGGTTTTCATCGATGAGAACCGATACTACGCGGCGTATTTTGAAGAGTTACATCCAGAAATCGATGTGTTTGATGTCCAATACACGACCAAGATTAGAGAAACGAAAGAACTCATCGCATCCGCAAAGGAACAAATACGCAACGAATGCAAGCCAGTGCAAAACCTACTGTTCTCAGAGTGCAAACTGGGCATCAATGATTTGCCTAACCATGTTTATGAGGTAGATTGGGATGTGATACTAATCGACGGGCCACGTGGTGATGGGCCGGATGGGCCAGGGAGGATGTCGCCGATCTTCACTGCGGGAGTGCTTGCTAGAAGCAAGAAAGGTGGCAACCCTAAGACTCATATTTTTGTGCACGACTATTACAGGCATGTGGAGAGAATGTGCGGTGATGAGTTCTTGTGCAAAGAAAACTTGGTGGAGTTTAATGACATGCTTGCACATTTTGTCCTGGAGAAAATGGATGAAAATAGCTTCGAGTTCTGTCGCAATAATAATGCATCATCGAGAGCTTCAGCATCATCTTAATGGTTTGGATTATTGTCAAATTTGTGATCAACATAAGCATAAAGAGGTAAAAATGGTTATTTATCATCACATAAGTTTTTTTTTTTTCCTTTTAGATGTATTCTATGCTTTGGCGAGGCATGTAAAAAATAATTTTTTGGCAAATGCAACATGTAATCATCGGTGAATTTATCACATTTGAAAGTTTCAATTGTAACGTGAGTGTCACACTTTATGTTCAAAAGCACACTTTTAGCCGATTAATTAAGCCTTTTTTTTTTCTTTATATACATATATACAAATCCAGAATGGGTGTGATTGGCTGAAAAACGTTTCAATTTTTATTATGTTAACTCTCTGGATGGAAGTCACACATTTGACGTTTCACCAGGAATAGCACAAAGATGCCACAATGCCCCCATGGATTGGCTTAAAGCCTTAAACTACTAAGAATTTGTTCAACACTCCCCTAATTCATTGAGGGGTAGTAGGTGTAACATCTACGTGGAGAATCAAGAAGATTAGATTAGACAAAATACAGCTAATCTATATTTTACTTTGTTTATAAGTTTTGAATGCCAAATAACAAACAGTTCAGAGAAATTCAGATAAGCTTTTGATATTCTTATAAGTTATAACCTTGTGGTCAATCCATTAACAGAGAAACATCGGCGAACAGATTTAAACATAGTATTAATTTGATTGAAGAGGACAGAACCACTGATTATTGAGGTGCTTCTCAAAGAAGCAGTTACAAAAAAATTTGTCAGAATATAACCGAAAACGTTTCTCCTATGAACATTCTCAAAAGTACACCCTTTTATGAAGAAACTTTACTACTGTTAATTTTGGCTACTGAGTTGCTGTGGTCTGCTGCCTCGACACCAATTAGCCAGTACGTATGGAGTATGTTCAAAAGCAAATAGATATGATGAAAAAAGATTTCAAAGGCTCGGGAATTTTCGCCTTTTTACTTCATTTTTATATGTTATAAAATAAGATTTCATTCAAATCTCTATAAAATGGTGTAAAAAACACCAGTTAAACGACATTTTTTATCGTTGTTTTTTTAGAAAAAATAATCTATGAATAAAAGCATGATAAATTATCTTATCTTTTTGTGAATTTTTTTTTAAAAATAAAATAATTAGATTAAAATTTCAGAATTCACAAAAAAGCAAAAAAAAAAATTCCTTGTCCACGTGTCATCCTATGACTGTCCTTTTATTATGACCAAAACAATATTATATATCATTTTATGTAATATTGTAACTTTTGAAATAATTGAAAACAAAAATTAAAACACTTAAACTAACTATATATTAGATTAAACACTTAAACTAGAAGAATTATATATGTAATAAAGGAGCATATAGTTCATTCTTTTCTTTCTTTAAATACCTTATTCTTACTACGCATATCAGCATGGCTACTGATCGACTTCGATTCAAACCCAATCATCGGTAAACTCTATTCTCCCGCTTCACATTTTACCGACGGGCGGTTCTATTCTTTCGCACGATCACTTTTCTTTTGAAACCTGTTCGTTCAGGTCCTATCTTTTGGATCTTGTGTCTTTAATTATATGGACAAAACAAAATCAAAACTCACCGTCGTACGTATGACATGTTGCAGATATAAGTCCCAAGTGTGATGATCTTGAAATGGCTGAAGATCCGGGAGAGTCTAAAGTTATTAAACAACTGGATCGGACCTGTAGAGAGGCTGGTTTCTTCCGAGGTAATTAATTTATTAATTAATATCTCAGTGCATTACTGCTACTCCGGTTATCAGTTTTTTTTCCTTTTTTAAAAAGTAATGGGTGGGCAAAGCCCAAATAATATTGTTTTTTTTTTCTCCCTTGCTACCCCCTTAGGCCCTTACTCCGGTTCTCGGTTAAACCAATGTGGTTTAAAAAAAAAAAATTGCAGTTGCTCCTAAATGCAAATGCAAACGCAAACGATGATGTGATTATAATTGTACAGAAGGGCCATGGTACTCCTGAGACGCTCATCAAAGAGGCAAAACATATTGCACACAACTTCCTGGATCTTCCATGTAAAGAAAAAGATCAAGATCAGTTGACTCCGGGAGCTGGATACAGAGGATATAAAGAATTCGAGAAATTATAACCAAAGGCAAACGTGATTTGCAGGAAGCCAATGGTGTAAGAGTCTTGCTTGCTTTCTTTACCGTTAATGATGTTTGTGTGCGAGGTACGGTACCGGGATGGTCTGATTGAAAAGCATTTTCTCCTGCAATACACGGTGCCAAAGTTGAAACTCTAGGAGGACCCAAAGTCATAGGGTCAAAAGTATAAATAATCTATATATATGGGTCAAAATTACTAAGAAAAATTTGTATATATACTTCATATGATTTTTATTTAATCGTGGTGGAACTTCGACGGAGCTTTGATTCTTATGTAAATCTGGAATGTTATTTTGGAGCTGTGATGATTTTCATGATGGCAATTATTTAAAATGGCGAAGCTATATGTCATGTATAAAATTTGCAATATCGTATTCAAAGGTCCTCTAGACGAAATTATCATCGTCTTTGAAACATGTTTAACCAGCCCTTTCAGCCTTTCTGACATATTTATACGTCCATCCATTTCCGCATAAAGAAGAATGAGACTCATGATAGAATTTAAAAATACTCACTACAAGAAAAAAGAGATTTAACAACGTGTAATTTACGTTGTTGAAGGCATTCAACAACGCTCGCGCGCATGCTGTTAATGTTGATGTTGTCTTAAGTTGAATATTTTCAACAACATTCTCTGCGCGTTGTTAAAAGTTTTTTGCTTGTTGTTAAAATTTATTTAGCTACATTCAATAAATGTGGCTGAAACCCTATTTTGCTTGTATATTTTCAACAACATGCAGACAAAAGTTGCAAATAACATTTCGCTTTAAGAATACACACACACGTTTTATACAAATTAATAAAACTAATAATATATTGATATAAAAGATTCCATTAACATCCTCTTGTAATTGTGAATACAATATTCTTAACAATTGTGAAATGTACAAGAATTTAATAACGCAAAATAGTAATTCTTATAGTAGTCTCTTTTTCTCAGTGGTAATTGATCAAAATATTACAAAAAACTCTCAACCAAATCCAGTTCTTCAATCTCTCCATGATAGCATTAGCAATAAACCTCAAAATCTCCCAAAGTGATCAATTCCTGCACAAGCAAGACCAAATTCACTAAACATTGAAAATAATTTAACACAAGCAACTAATAAAAAAACAAAATCAGCAATGGATATTACAGAGATGAATTTAGTTTTGGTACAAAAATTTAATTGAATTGTGACATGTTTCGTGATAGGTTTTTTCTATCATAATTTTGTATTTACAAAAAATTATCAAAAATTTTAATTTTCTGTAATTCTCTACATTGTAAAATTTAAATTCTACAATTGATAAAAAACGAACAAAAAATAAAATACTATCAATCCAAAAAATTTATAATATTAATAATATATTAATCCTCGTACAAAATCTCAAACGCATTAGAACAAATGTAGAGTAAAAAAGAACTACATCAACAAAATGACATTTAGTAATCACCATTCAAATTCAACTTGCAACTTAAGTTTCCCATTAACCTCGAGAATACAAGGGCGGTTGGTCGTGCCACAAGTGTGGTAACTCCAAATGCTATTCCTGTTAAGATAAAATAGGTAAAAATGAAAATTCAAATTAAAGGAACAATACCATTTAACTATCATTGAGGAATGATGCATTAAATAGGCTTAAACTTCTGACAGTGGCTTACATTTTTCAAGAAACTACATGATATGTAATGACATTCTGATATGGTTTGAAATACAACTATCAAACTTCGGTTATTTGAAACAATGATTAATCTATTTTGGAAAAAAGATAAATCAAACTTCAGTTATTTGAACCAAGATCACAATTAAAAAACTATAGTATTTGTTGCATGCCATGACTTTTAATTCGATAGAATGGTTGAATTAAAAAACCATTAAAAGTAATTAAAAAAGAATTAAACTTCCACTGGTTTCACACCACTTCCACCTGCAACCAGTCTGCCAACGTCTCTGCAAGTGTAACAAATAGAGCAAGTTCTGATAAAACCAACAATAATAAGAAAAATAATAAAAGTATGAAGTTATAATTACACATGAATAGAGCAATGTCTCATGTAGTCATAGAATACAATGAAGAGTCCAAAATCCACCAATTAATTAATTCTAGCCTCAATTTCATCACTGGAAGCATGGGGACAACTGAACTGAGGTTTCCACGAAGGTCTTAAGCCATGCAGGAATTAGAAGCTATTAATTATATTTTATATGTCTACTTGTCACGTGTTGATATAAACAAGAATAGAGAGAATAGAGATGTAGATTAAATGATACCTCAGCAGAAACCATGGGTGCATTTACAGCAGTAGCAGCTAGCTCCCATTTCAGGGCCCCAACAATAGCTTCTGATATTTCAATGGCCAAACCTTCTTGATATGTATTTATTGATAAAGCATATATACTTGTGCCTCCATAGTGCTAGCACCAAGATGTGGAATCCCAGCGAGGTTTCTTTTCTTCTTAGGTGGCTACTACAGCTGTGGTGAGCTAACAATTAAACAACAGGTTTTCAATACTTTACAAATTCTATATATGTATAATAGTATGCATCTTAACAGAATTAATAACATAAGCAACAATGAAAAGAGTGAAAATTCAGAAAAAAAGCGTAAAATCAGAAAATAATAATACCATCAAATTTGAATTAACAAATTAACCAGATATATTAGAAATTAAATACCTCAAAAACCGAATCTAGATCAAGTGAGGAATCGGCTGGTGGTCGCGAATCGGGAAATGTTGAGGTTTTAATTGGGGGAATTCGAGATAAAGTGAAAGAAATAGAGAACTGGGAGGCAAAACGAAACTGACCAAACTAGGAGAGAGTGAGAACTGCGACAGAGTGATGAGCCAAAGGCGAGTAAATCCCGACTATTCATTGCAAGAACTTTGACGCGGCGGCAACGGACTATGTTTCCTCAACAATACATCGAACGCGGCAGCAATGGGCAAGGGTGTTCAAACAATATTACCGGCATGGCAGCAACATAGTTGAACGGTGATAAAACGACACTGTTTTCTCGACTGATTGAGTGCATGATTGATTTTTTAGGGTTTGGCCTTGAGAGAGTGATTGGTGTTTGGGTAAGAGTGTTAAATGGAGAGAGTGCTCGCGAACTGGGGGTATAAACATTAGGGAGGAGCATTGGTCACGAACGTTAAACGCACCGTTTTTGTTTCACATGTATATATGTTAAAAAGAATTCCATTTTAAAACACATTCCGTTCTTTGTCTCGTATTTTAATTTTTTTAATTTTACAATAATTAATTAAATTTTATATTATTTTTTTACTAATTTATTAACAATCAAATAAGTAATATTTAGTAATAACAAAAAGGCAAATAGATAATGTGATTATTGATTCGCCATTTCAAATTAATATTTGATAATTTAGTTGAATTAATATATAGATAATTAAATACTAAACAAAGTCTATTAGCAGCATAACATTTATCTATTATTTAATTGGATTTTACTTAATACAAAATAGTATTACAAAATCTGAAATCTAATCTGATAAGTATTTATCATTTAATTAATATATTCAAATTTTGAATACCAAATCCTAAACTTTTAAATTGAATTATTATATAAAAAATCACTTATTATATGAAATTAGCGCTTTGTTATTATTATTTTTTAGGCTTTGTTACTATTATAGACGTAAAAATGGTAATAAAAATAATCAAGTGATTAACAAAATATTTCACAACATACTAAGAAGCATGCTGTTGAACATAAATAACAACGAGCAAAAGAAAGTTGTGATATATTTTTATTAACAACGTAACCTATTTGAATGTTGCTGAAGATAAAACTTTTAACAATGTACTTAGTTTGCGTGTTGTCATTTGGTTTATGGAATCCACCACAAACATAAAATTGTTGTGATAATGTGTTTAACAACGTGTCATTACGCACGTTGTTAATGGTAAACTTTTAGTAACTTTTAGCAACATACGATCCTAAAACGTTGTTGAATACCATATTTTACAACAAGCATAGCATGCTTGTTGCTGAATTCCTGTTGTCTTATCTCATTTTTCTTGTAGTGACTATTGATACATCCTTACAAAAGTTTGCCTTAATTTGCTCCAACCGGCGAGAGATGTTGCTCACCACGTGTGTGCATAAATAAAAGCTCATGAAGGGATAAACACAGTTGTTCTCAGCACCAATACAAATTGTTTGTTATCATTGCCTGCCGCTCCTTCTAGTAGTTCTTAGCTAGAGTTAGTATGTTATTTTCATTTTTGTTGGAAAACAGTGCTATCAAGAAATAAAAGATGGAATCTGCGGCACCCTTGGGAAACCTATGGAAAGATGTATTCAGTGGTGCGCATAATTTGTCCTTTCAATTTCTCACGTATATACAACACCCAACTGTAGTAAATGACTAAATGATCATTGTACAAATTGTGCTCTGCAACTTTAGATTTACTTGTTCATGTTTCGGAAACGAGGTGTTGCGGAAAAATAAACTTTACATTAACCTGAAAAAGTGTAACTTTTTACAAACTAATATAGAGTTTTTGGGATTCTAGCTATTGAATTGAATATACAAGCCATTAGAGAATAATCTATTCCCAAGATTGTGCGTGAAGTTAGGAGTTTTCATAAGTTAACGACATTTTTTAGGAGATTCATTCGTAGTTTCAGCACTGTAACGTGTTGATCATTCAACTAAAGAAAAGAGTAAGAGGCAAGTTTTGGTTTATTAAAGGAGAAGTTGTCCACTGCTCCTATGTTAGCTTTATTAAACTGTGACAAGTTATTTAAGGTTGAGTATGATGCTTCTAATAAGGGTATAGGGGCCGTTCTTTCTTAAAAAGGTCGACCAATTAAGTATATAAGTGAAAAGTTCAATATTGCACGACATAAATGGTCTACATATGACTAAGAATTTTATATGGTCTTTAAGACATTGAAGTTGTGGGAGCATTACTTGATTCAAAAGAAATTTGTGTCGTACAGTGACCATCAAGCGTTGAAGTACTTTAACAACCAGCAAAATTTGAGCAAAATGCATGCGAGATGGGTGACTATATGAAAAGTTTACTTTTGTTCTAAAGCACAAGTTTAGTCAATAGAATAAATTGGCAAACACGTTAAGCAGTGAGCAACATTACTAGTGACTATAGACAATGAAGTTAATGGTTTTAAGTGCTTGAAGGAAGTGTATGTTGAAAATGAAGACACACATTTGGGATTGGTGTATGAATCATTAGAATGCAGAAGACCTCATTCAATATAGGTATCTGTCCAAAGCTAATTAGTTATGTGCACCTCGGTGTTCTTTAAGGGAGCAAATTATTAGTGAGTTGCATGAAGGTGGTTTAAGCAGACATGTTGGTGAGATAAGACCAAAGCACTTGTCTAGGAGTAGTATTATTGGCCACAATTGAATAGAGATGCAAGCAAAATCATTCAAAGGCGCCGAATTTGTTAAGAAGGCAAGGACAATCAAAGAACGTGACATTATTTACACCGTTACCTGTTTTGGAGAATATTTGATTAGATTTGTCTATAGATTTTATGTTAAGATTGCCTCCTTTAAGAATTAGTTGAGACTCAATACTAATTGCTCTCAACAACTCCAGTTTTATTTATTTAGACTTTTTTAATAAAATTTTCATTGTTCAGAAATTTAATTTATCTTATATATCAGTTTTTTACGCTTTTCGTACCGTCATGAGCTATTTGGAGAATGCAGATATCAGCTTCTCCTATCCCTGGAAGACGTTCTTATATCCCTATTTTGTTTGTATTGAATTCATGGGACCATTAATCTCAAACTCATTACGATAAGCATTGGAGGAATTGCATATATATTCCATTGGTTTATAGGAATCAACGGTGCATAGAGTTATTGACAATGCTCCCAAAGATCGGGTCTGTGTGGCCTATTTCTATGAGGTTAACCTATTTCTCCATCTTGGTATATAGAATGGAGTCTCTCTCTTTCCTTGCACATGTTTGGTTGCATTAACAGACCAAGTACGATGCGCCAGTAGATCATCTGGATTTCTGTAAGCAGAGGACTAAAACGTATGGGAGAGCAGTTTATCAGGGAGCATTTAGTAAGTAAAGTCACGAGAAACTTTGTGAAGCACGAAATCAAAAATGGTGTTAGCTTCGCCCCTGTTGGTTCGTGCATGAAATTCTAAGCGTTCATGTCCCCTTGCTCAGTTTTGGGAAAGAATCAATATAGAAAGTACGAGAAAGTGAATAATATTGAAAATTGTAAAAGAAAACTCAGAGAGAAGATTCATCTTATTATAAAATTTCTAAAAAATTTGTATTTGTAATCTTTATAATTTAGAGCTTAAGATTTTCTCGTAATAAGAATTTCTCTTAAAATATATAAATAATCAGTGGCTAAAAAAGGGAGTAATCAAATCTCAACAAACAATAATAATATGGACTATGAAGCACGGAATTTTTAAAAAACAAGAGAGAATCTTGAGGTACTCGAAGCTACGTGGTAACTACTAAGGGTAATTTTTAAAAACCTCCCCTGAGGTTTGGGTTTGTTGCAAGTAGATAGCGAGAATTGATTTATTTGTAAAAAACTCCCTACCGTCAGTTAAGTTTAACATTGACCGTTAGTTGACCGTGCAAAGACAATATTACCCTTAACAATAGTTTATAAACGAAAATAACTAAAAAAAAACCCAAAATTATTGGTGCAAAAAGCACAAACCCTATTTTTTGACAATTTTATCCTTGTCAATTCTAAAAATTTACAATATCATAGGTAAAGATTATGACTATTTCATTTTTAAATTTTTAATTTTATCTTTATTGTAGGAATTTTAAGGAAATATCAATAATTTAAAGAGGATTTTTTAATTTTTTAATTTTAATTTTTTATAAGAACTTTAAGAAAATATCAATAATTTAAAAAGTGTAAAATAACTAATAATTTTAGTTTTTTTTTAGTTATTTTCGTTTATAAACTATTGTTAAGGGTAATATTGTCTTTGCACGGTCAACTAACGGTCAATGTTAAACTTAACTGATGGTAGAGAATTTTTTATAAATAAATCAATTCTCGACATCTACTTGCAACAAGTCCAATCCTCAGGGGAGATTTTTAAAAATTATCCTAACTACTAACCAATTCTAGGGCGGGACCGTGCCGCGTTACTGCAATCCTTGGTTTCTGGAAAAGTACAAATAGCCCTCCACTCTGACAAAACTATCGAAACCTCCAAGTGTCGCCAACAAAACTCCTGTGATGCGTGAACCTGTCCTTAACCAGATTAATAGGTGAATACGGGCCCCAAGTTCTTAAAAAAATAATAACGTATAATAAATAAAGATAAGATAATTATTTTAGTTTAGTTCTTTTTTAATTTTTTTATTTTTGAGAGATTGTCAATTTCTTTCTTACAGTAATTAACATATATTATTTTTTTCTCTGTTATTTTTATAATGACCAAAAATTTCCCTAATAACATAAATTTATAATATTATTTTTATTTTTAACTACTCTTTTATTTATATTTATTATAAATTAAATAAATCACATGAATAGAAACTAAATAAAAAGTTAAGTATTAAAATTAAGAAGTATATATTTTGATATGAATAAAAAAATTAATAAAATTTTTTTATACTTATTTATTTTGTGAAATTTTTTATAATAAATATATAAGAAAATTATTAGTAAAATGATAAAAATTTATTATAAGAAAACTTGAATGACAAATAAAAATTTATTATAAGATAAATAATAAAATATTTTGCCTATACTTTTTATATTTAATTTTAAAATATTATAAGAAAATATTCATAAAATAAATAATTACAAGAAAAAAATTTATTATTAATTTTTTTACTCATATAAAAAAATATTTTTTTAATAGTTAATTTTTTTATTTAGTTTCTATTCATGTAATTTATTTAATTTATAATAAATATAAATAAAAGAGTTATTTAAAAAATAATATTATTATAAATTTATATTGTCAGATAAATTTTTGGTTATTATAAAAAAAAAAAAATAAATAAATGATCTATATTAATGACTATAGTGGGAAAGTGTCAATTCCCTTTGTGTTTTTTATCAAAAACGTCATCCTGTTAGCTTTTGGTCTGGGAATCTGCAGAATCTTTGCTCCTAAAGCCAAAATAGTGAAACAAACGGATCACGAATATGGCCACCGATTTCAAATCAATCCCAATCATCGGTAAAGCTCTAGTTTCTGATTCTGATTCTGATTCGATTCGTTTTTCTTAAATTTAACCGTAGCTTCAATTTTCCCACAATACCTGTTCAGTTCCCGTTCTCTCTGTATTCATAGGCATCCGTAACTCATCTACACGCACCGTTTCGTTTCTGTCGTTTTGCGTATCTAATTTCATCATCATTTAACTGGAATTACTTTCCTTTTATGTTTGTGCGATTGAATAAAATCATGGTTTGTTTATCTGATTATTGAAATGTGGTTGGTGTAAGTTCTTCAATTTTTTTCTTTTTATTTTTTGGCGCGACTGTGTGACATTACTTGCTGCAGACGTTAGTCCACTAGTAGCCAAGTGTGAGGATCCAAAAATGGCCGAGGATCCAGGCGTCTCTCAAGTTGTTAAACAATTGGACAAGGCTTGTAAAGAAGCTGGATTCTTCTATGTGGTAATATTTCAATTTCCAGTGCATGTATTGTGACATACGCTAAAATTTAAAATTTTCTTTTCAAGTACAAAGCTATTCAATGCATTTGTGAGGTTACTATGGTGAGGTTTAACAAGATTTATACAATAATGATGTCTCTAGCTATGACACATAGCATGAATGTGTGAAAGATTACTGAGATATTGTTTTTGATTTCTTTATGTTTGTTATGGTTTTAGTTTGATAATTTTGTCCCTCATGCTCTGTGCAGAAGACTAAAATGTGAGAAAAGACGACATCTTAATTATCCTATATATGATCACACTAAAACAGCTGCTCAAGTCTCTTTTCAATTCAGGCTCTCTTTTTTGCTTCTATTTTCATTTTTATTTTTCTTTGATGGGTTGGTCTTAGTGAGGCTGTGTTTCTGATTTACATACATTATATATCTTTGACGTTCTGCGGATTGCAGCGTTTACTTCAATCCCAATTGTGTTTGGTTGAATTCGTCATGTTGTCTTCACTTCAATAAAATCAGTGTACAAATTTGACTTGCCAGTATATTTTCTAAACATGAAATCTTCTTTGCTATTGAGATTTGAGCAGAAGGGCCATGGTATTCCTGAGTCTCTCATCAACGATGTAAAAAATATTACACAAAAATTCTTCGATCTTCCTTATGAAGAAAAAATAAAGATCAAGCTGACTCCAGCCACTGGATACAGGTTTGTTTACTGGAATAGCTTACAACATTTTTTTTTTTTAAAGAAAAAATACTAACTAGATGAGAATATTTTGTGTGCAGGGGATATCAAAGGATCGGAGAAAATATTACCAAAGGCATACCTGATATGCATGAAGCTATTGATGTAGGTCTTGCATACTTCCGTTTGTAGTTTGTGTTTGAGTATATGCAGTCATTTGATTAACATTTTCTCCTTAATGCAAGTTAGCAGCTTTGGCAAAAAATGTCATGCTGGAATTTTTACAGTGCTTTCTTGAGTGAATTTTTGAGTCATAAGAGGATATGCACCAAACGAAAGTACTAAAATATATGTTGTACATTGGCACATGGCTTATGTCTAGCACATAAAACCTAATGTTGTCATTATGGAGCTACATTTAATTTCCTTATGACAATTTGAACTATCAGAGTTATGTTGTGAATAAAATTTGCAGTACAGTTTCCAAAGGTCCTTTATAAGAAGCTATTCAGTATATTTCTTGCATGTTATCACCAATCATTTTATCATATGTACAAGGTCTTTTCTACTACAAATTTTATATGTTACCCATGAATTATAAAATTTTTGTCACATCTTTAAAGAGCTTGCTGTTACTTTTTACTGGCTAATAGACTACTTACCACACATTTGTGCTTAACTATTACATGTTACTTGATTCCTAAATAACTCATAGATTGATAAACTTAGTGTCCATTTATATGCTATGGCAGTTTTTGCACCATTGTCATCATTTCTATTTTTGCTGCAGCTTCTTGGGCTAATTCTTTCTGTCAATGTTGTTTTTTTCCTCTCGTTTGGGAGGCAACAGTGCTATAAAGAAATACAAGAGGGGATGTATGGAGCTCTTGGGAAAACTATGGAAGGATGTAACCAGTGGTATGCGGAAATTAGTGTTTTATTGACTAGATCTATAATTTGAATTTCTCATTGTGGTGTCTACTGAATCTGATAATCTGGAAATTACAACCTTAGTATTTTAAGGTTTCTCTCAAAGAACACTGAATTATAGTGTATGACCATTGGATGGTTTCAAACAGATTACAGTTATTGCTGCTTGATCTTGAAAATAATAATCTGCATTCTTATCTGAGAATTCTGCTCTTGTATGCTAAATTCTGTCATACATATAACATTTAGTTTGACTTGTTAATTTGTTTGGCACCATGATGCAACCATTCATATTTGGAGAACTGGTAATGCCGAACCTGACGTTCTACACTCCAATGTAGTAGTATTTTCTCCTTTTGCATTTGTAATTGTTGGTTGGATGGAGATGGTTTTTTAACTATTAATGCATTATCTATCTCTTTCTTCTGATGGCTCCTTTGGCAGGCCACTTAATCCTCCTAACTTCAGAGCATTGATGGAGGAGTATGTCAACCTTTGCACAGGTATGTCTTCGAGAGCAGAATAATGCTCGTTCCGTCGTTTAGGTCTTGCTACATTCATCTGGCAGAAACTTTACTGCACCTTTTGGTTTCTTGTGCCGTCAGACCTTTCGAGGAAAATTATGCGGGGGATTGCTTTAGCACTGGGTGGATCACCATATGAATTTGAAGGTGTAAGAGCAGGAGATGCGTTTTGGGTGCTTCGTATTATTGGTTACCCAGGCTTATCTGGTGCCAAAGACCAAAAGAAGCCGGAAAATAATAATGGATGGTATTGCAATAACACTGAAGTTGATGTTTTCTTTCTTGCATATGATAACTGGGAACATATGTTATGCATCATCTCTTTTTTTCTTTATTTATTTATTTATTTATTTTTGTGGTCCAAATTGTGCTTATGCAATTTCAGCGGAGCGCACACCGACTATGGTAAGGAATTCTTAAACTTCTGATGATAAATGGCTTAGGAAATAGATACATTAATCTCAGTTTTCACATGATGTTGCTTAACAGGATTGCTGACCTTGGTTAACCAAGATGATGATATAACTGCACTTGAGGTACAGTTCCATCTATTACTACTTGTTCCTGGGCTAGGGGGATCTATGGATTTCCATGACAGTTTTATTCCATAATCTAGTAATTTTGTTGAAGGTGAGAAACATGTCTGGGGAATGGATATCAGCTCCTCCTATACCTGGAACATTTGTCTGCAACATCGGTGATATGCTGAAGGTAGGTGGTTTTTGGCCAAATGATTTTTCCTATATTTCTGTTTGTTTGTCTGACATTTAACTGATCAGTATCATATGCATTGAGAACTGCAGATATATTCCAATGGTTTGTACGAATCAACACTTCATCGAGTTGTCAACAGTTCTCCAAAGTATCGGGTCTGCGTAGCTTACTTTTATGAGGTTGGCCTATTTCTCAACTGAGTTCTTTTCTCTTCCCATCTGTATCTAAAATGTAAAAATGGTCTCTTACTCATGCTTTTGTTTGCAAAAATAGACCAACTTTGATGCAGCGGTCGAGCCTCTGGATATTTGTAAACAGAGAACTGGTGAAACTAAACAGTTTGGAAGGGCTGTTTATGGTGAGCATCTAGTCAGCAAAGTCACAACCAACTTTGTGATGTAGACTTTTGAATCCGGTATATATGAATTGTATATATGGATAAATTATTTTGCATAAATATTTGAAGTTATTTATGAAGTCCATCTGATGCTAGTGATCGTAAAACAAATTCTTAGCTGTGACTTTGTAAGAGAATGCTGCAGTTGGCAACCTTTTCATGTTTATGGCGCGTGAGTGAACTGGTTCTGGAATTATGGTGACAAGGTTTTAGACTTAATTTTAAGCATTTTCGCCCATATCGATTATCCAACCAAACAAAATTTTGGTATGACCATGGACTCCCTAATTTTTTGGTAAAATCCCAAATGAGGGCACGTTTTGCATGCTTTTTCACAGTTAAATTTTCTTTTTATAAATTTTTTCGGTTATCACACACCCTTTTGGCCCCCATCCCATTTCCAAATAAGTTCTTCAATTTGCAAACTTTGATGTAAAGGTGGCCAAAACTCAGGTACCAATGATAATACCTACCTATATTCTACTACTATGGATCGAAGGTTAATTGACTTTATTCTATGCCACTACGACCTTTACCGGGGAAAAATATCATTTTTTTTTTGAGAGGGAGAAAAAAATTCTAGTTTGAGTTTATCCCACCCCCGGCAGACGTGAGCTCTCGATATTTGGGAAACGGTAATTAATGTTGGCTAAATGGGGATGGTCTCAACTCTTTTCATTACAATTTACAAGTACCGATATCCTGTGTCTACGTGTGGGAGCTGACTGCCGAAGCTGAGGTATTGAAGTCAAACTGATATCTTCTTCCAACTCCGAATGCAAACGCTGACAACGAAGTCCTCTCGCTCGTTCCCGCAAAACCACTTCAATGGGTTTGATGAATCCCTGTTGCTGCATGTACCTGGAAATATCTTACTTCGAGCAACTTTTGGTTTCCCCATCTTCAAAACAATTTGGGTGGCTTGACACTTGTTTTCTGGTGCAATATTAGCTTGCATGTTTTTAAATGTATGCATAATGCCAAGGTACTAGGGATGGCAAAAATCCCCACGGGGACGGGTACCCTCGGGGATTTTCCCTATTCGGGGAGGGTACGGGGATAATTTTATACCCAATTTTTTATTCGGGGAGGGGACAGGGAAAATTTTTTACCCAATTTTTTATTCGGGGAGGGGACGGGGATGAGGTGGAATCCCCATCCCCTACCCATTTCCCCATTTTAATTTTTAATTTTATTTTTATTTTTAAAATTACTAATAAATAAATAACAAAATTATAAATATTGTTAAAAATAATAAATATTAAAATAGTTATATTATTAAACTTTTAAACTTAATTAACTAATTAAAGTCTTAAATTTTTAATCCAAACCACAATGATACAGGAGAGAGCTGCCTAATTATAATTTACAACAGTTCTAATCCTAATTCGTATCCTACATTAGCTCGAATTGCTAGAGATATTTTGGCAATTCCAATTACAACAGTTGCTTCTGAATCAGCTTTTAGCACCGGTGGTAGAGTTGTGAGCTCACACCGTAACAAACTTCATCCAAGCACATTGGAGGCCTTAATATGCTGTCAAAGTTGGTTACGAGCTTACAATAGCAGTATGAGTTTATTTTACATTGTAATTATATTATACAGTTATTAATATTTGCGCTTATAAGTTACGTTACTTATATCATTTTCATTGTTTTAGGTTTGAAATCTGAGGTTAGCTCTCAATTTGCCACATTTCTCGAGGAAGAACTGGAGGAGCAGGAGGTAAATAGTTTTATTAAAAATATTAATTAAGTATCTACATTTATTTTATTGTCGATATAAAAATAATTTTTTTTCTTTTTATTGTAGGATTATGAAGATTGAGTCATTGACAAAGATAATTATTTTAATAATTTATATTTTTGAATGTGACTTTGAAATGGATCAATATTAATGCAAGATATATTTTGAACTTTATTTTTATCTGAATTTTTTATTTTAATATGAATAATTTAAAATCGAAAAAAAAAATGTATTAGACTATTAATTATTCGGGGACCGGGGACCCTCGGGGATCCCCTGTTAGTATTCGGGGAGGGGATGGGGATTCACTTAAGTAATTCTGACGGGGACGGGGAGGGGACGGGGACATAACAAAATATCGGGGATGGGTATGGGGAGATTGGTCCCCTCCCCTCCCCTCCCCATTGCCATCCCTACAAGGTACTACTTAATTGGCAAATTGAAACTTAGTAGAAATCATCAGATTAGAGGTCTTAGAGGTCATATACTTGTTTTATCTGGCACTTAATAAACAAATATTCGGGAGTTCTTCGGTGTGCTTTGGTGGGTGCATTTGTTTTCTTCCAGAATGACCGTTCAAATTGTTGATGATAGTCGATCGTGTGTTCTCTTTCTCCATTATCATTAGGAATCTGATGATAGAATCTTATGAAGTGATTGGTGCCAGTTCGTACAGCAATACGAGAAATGCTTTCTTCTTTGCACGCTTTCAAGTCCATATTGCAAGAATGACGGTTGTGTCCTAAAACATTGCAGGAACATCAAGTTTGGGAATCTTGATATGATAAAGTAAAATGAAAAACGAGATTCTACTGCAAATCAAAACCAAAAGCGACATCGGACAAGCTTAGGTGGATAGGCATGGATGTAATATAGATTTGTGTTCGCTCTCATTACTTCGAGCCTTCGAGGAAGCCAATATCATAACCTACTGCTTTTCATATCTTTACCTTAAAGACAGCCGGGTTTGCTTAATTTTGTGGTCAACCGTTAGCCAAAACTGGGTCATCCGTAAAATTCTGAACGTTAAGAGTTCTATTGATCGATTCAAATACACGATCGGACGGTTAAAAAGTTTGAAAGAGCTGTATTTGTAGAGCATTTAGTTAGCAAAGGCAAAACGACTTTTTGTGTTCTCAAATTTGATTTAGAACATGATGGTTGATACGACCTTATCTGAGTTATGTCATTTCGACGCTTGTAATAGGTGGAACAATACTCGCCTGTTGAGCCACCATTTCTCTGATATTCGTATTCTGTTGGCTAGAAATCCTGGTTACAAAAGGGCTCTTAACTTAACCCTCTCTTGTTCCGGAGCTTTTGGCTTTCCATAAAATTGATCTTTGACGAAATGGTCTCTGCATTATTGACTTTTCCAGCTAAATGCTTCACTCTGCAGCATGATAACGCAAGTTCACGCCCCATAGAAATTGGTTTCTGATTGCAAGACTTTGTATTGAATTATTAAAAGAAAACAAAATAACAAGTAAGAGTAGAAACTTTAAAAGGTATTCCAATAAACATAGTAACTGGAGAAAAAAATATAAGTTTCAAAATTGATACATGTAAATCTTTGTAAAATTAATACACCAATAAATCAATCATATAATCACTACTGAGAAACAGAGTACAAGTGTGCAAGCTTTCCTTGCTCATTTATCTCTCCTTCCTCGATGTACCAGTTAAGCTATAATTGCATCATTTTGATAAAGGCAATTTTCCTTTGGAAAAATGAAAGGTCATGGAAACAAAATGCACAGTTAGAAACAAAATCTACTGCATGCTTGAGCTTCACCACAAAACAAAACTGCAGGCAAATGAAACCCATTTAACTTCCTAGCAGCAGAGAATTCAAGAAGCCAAATCATCAGCCAGAATCTCTGCATCATCAGCGTCCTTCTTATAAAGTGGAATTCTCACACCTAGTTCTCTAAGTCGATCCACCAAATTATAAAGAAATTCAAATGTCAACCTGTTCTGTGCATTGAGATCCCCTCGAACACCGGGTTGAATCCTAAACCACTCCCCCAACAATTTGTGTACATGAGAGCGGATCATTCTCCAGGGCACGGGATACTTTTCACAAAGCTTCAGGTACTCCACAAGTAGATCTGCCTGGTCGAGATTTCCATCTTTACTAATTTCTTCACTTCCCACTATCCATTCAGCGGTTCGAAATCCAGCAAACAGCGCTGGATTCTCGAGGAGAGACTCAGCCGAAAGTACCCCTTCACATCCAGTCTCCTCCAAACATTTCTGAACATCCTCCATGTGCCTTACATTCCCGTTAGCAAGGACTGGTATTCTGAGAGCATTTTTAACGGCCTTTATGGCATTCCAGTCAGCTCGGAATTTCTTCCCATCTTTCTCATCCCTTGTTCGGCCATGGACAGCTAAAAGAGAGCACCCAGCATCCTCTAGCATCTTTGCATATTTGATTGTATCTTGCAAATTAGGAAAGACTCGGATTTTGCACGAAACAGGGACATTAAGGTTTAGAGCTAACTTTTCTACTAGTGATTTTACAAGAGGAAGGTTATCCATCAAGAATGCACCATAATTTCCCCGCCTAGCAATACGCTGGGGACACCTACAACAAACCAAAGGAGAAAAGGTATGAACGCATGGACAGCATAGAACTAGAAGAATTCAAGCTATTTCAGTTCTTTCAAGCACTATTGGTGTCGTGACTTAGATTTAATATAAGCACTCGCTAATTTAATGAAGCCAATATGAGGAAAAAAAAACAAAGTCTGATGTCAAATTAGAAACCAGAGACTGCACCTAATCCTTTTTATCTTCACCTTACAGGTGATTGCATTATTGTTTCATAATGACAGGTGGTTATGATGAACATATCCTTTGACAGCCTCACGCCCACTATAAATTGAGTCAGAATATGTGTATCTGATCCCAAATTATCGAACTTATACTGATCTCCATACATAACTCCCAAAAAACTTCTTCTAAAAAAAAAATCATTAACCTACTGAAATTAGTAATGTTAATTATTAATGAGGAAACAAAAGGTATTACCCTAAATTAATGTCCACATAATCGCAGTAAGGTTCCACTCTTCTTGCAGCATTCAATAAAATTTCGGGATCATTGGCACAAAATTGAACAAATAATGGTCGGTCCTCCTGCAACAATTTCCAACATTAAGAAACGCTGAAAAGCAATTACCAACATCAACTGCATCAAATTGACATTTTGTAACAGAAAGAGATGAATCAAAACTCAAAACCCTCCAGAACTTCACCAGAAATAAACATCAGGACATGCAGAATCTGCAAACATGAAGAATATCTGCTTATCAACAACTCAAATAAAATAGCCTAGTATCGCCATTGTTCATGTTCACTAAAACTAACTTACTCTTAACTTTTAAAGCTCAAGTAAATCTTCAAAGAATTGACAGAAAAGTTCCTCAAAATCCCCTTTAGTATTATGAAGATTACATTAATAAAAGCCTATCAGCTGTGCAAATTTCTTTCACTAATTGTTTTCAAGTTATAAAAATCCAAGAGTTAAAATTAACACAAACCGGCCAAGCAAACACAGATATCTGCTATTTGTCGAGTATGACCCTTTTTTCTCTGGAAAATTAGGAAATCAAAATAATAGGGAAAAAGAAAAAAGGACGCCGCACCTTACAGGTGGCAAATTCTTCATTCCTATACTTCTCAGACTCGGTAAAAATCCTAGAGTGCAGCATCGGCGTATAAGCAGCCTCAGCACCGTACCTTCTGCAAAGCATCCGAAATGGAAGCTCCGAATTATCAACCATCGGGGCGACAATCAACTTCGGTCGGCCCAATTTAGTCCAATGAGCCCATGCTCTCTCAGCACGCGCCTCTCCAGACAAGTAACCCCTCGGAGATGGCAATGAAGACGACGCCGTTTCGGGCAAAGAAGAAGGTTCTTCATGCTCTGGTTGTTCCTGTTGGTTGTCGTGATTGTTGCTATCGGAGCAGAGGAGGTCGTCGCTGTCTTGTGAAGGATCCGAATGGAGAGTTCGGGTCCGAGTTTGGGCCATCGTGGGTTTTACTGTTGGAAGAGGAGGGTAGAGAGAGGTGACGCGTAAAGGAATCATGGTTATCGGTTTGAAGTTCATGAGCGGACGATGGGGATTGCTGAGAAGCAACCCATCGCCGCCGTTGGTTGTAGGGTTTAGAGGAGGCCACGAGATCGGATGTTATGCGTTTGTTTTCACTTCAAATTTCGGGTTTGGTCTGTGTTTAAGGGAGCCTTTCTGGTTTTGGGCTTTGGATTTAGGCCGACCCAGTATTTTTGGGACTCATTGGGATCTATATTTAAATACAGTAAAATTTAGATACATGAATGTAACCTCGTTTAAATAATAATTTTTTTTATCCCGAATTAGGTCAGCGTACTAAAATAATAATTTCGTTAAATGTATGAGATAATAATTTTTTTCAAATCCTTTAAGGTCCAACGAAAACATAAATTAATAATTGATCAAATATAAAAATATATTAACAATAAACAACGTATAAAATTCATATTAATAAAAGATTTTTTCTTGATAACTTACATTTCTCAATTCAATTTTTTTGAAAATATGCACTAAAGTTGTTTGTTTTTTCTTTGTTTCTAAATTAAACTCAGCCTCATCCTTTATTTTTGTAAAACATGCACTACATGTGACACATTTTTTTCTTGCTGTAAAAAGTATGTATTTAAGATTGCCATTGCTTGAAAAGCCTCTTCTGTGGAAACATTTGGTAACTATAACTGACATTTGGATCATGATCATTATCAACGGATGTACCCATTACCTCTTGAATAATTTTTTCATCAGTAGAAGATTTCATCATTGCAACATTTTCACAGTGATAATTCAAAAGATTCTCAATATCCATAGCATTTCCATAGCGTAGACAAAAAATAACTTCATGTAATCTATTGATGCCTTCATCTTCGCTAACTTGCTGTTTAATAGCCACACCTTTGACTGACCGGATTTTACAATGTCAAAAATAATTTGCAATGGTTGTCGTCTTCACATCAATGTTCCAAACCGCATTAATAAAATTGATAGCATTTAGTATATTAATTTTTTTTTCTCGATTTGTTGCTCATATCCTGTAATCTTCCAAGATGCTAGAAAAAAAACAACGTCGATACTGGATTTTTAGTCCTCGAATGATCTCAGCATTATATGGTTGAATCTTTGGGGTTGTATTAGGAGACAAGAAAAATAGTTCAACATTACTCAAGCCTTCAATAACCTTTGGATGGGCTAGATAATTGTTCACAAAAAGTAGATATTTTCTACCATTCATTCTCTTATCAAATGAATAAAAAAATCCTTCAAAAAGTAATCCAGTTATCCATGCTTTCTTGTTAGTAGGGATGGCAAAAATTCCTACAGGGACGGGTACCCTCGGAGATTTCCCCATTCGGGGAGGGTATGAGGATAATTTCATACCCAATTTCTTATTCGGGGAAGGGACGGGAAAATTTTTTTACCCAATTTCTTATTCGGGGAGGGGACGGGGATGAGGTGGAATCCCCATCCCCTACCCATTTTCCCATTTTAATTTTTAATTTAATTTTTATTTTTTAAAATTATCAGTAAATAAATAATATAGTTTGAATTATAAAATTATAAGTATTGGTGAAAATAAAAAATATCAAAATATTCATATTATTAAACTTTTAGGCCTAATTAACTAATTAAAGTTATAAATTTTTATTTAGGACATTAAAAAGACTGGACATATTCTATTAGTCCAAAACTTTTGTTTTAATTTTAATATTCATTAAATATTTTAAACTTAAATCTATTTTTTATTTATCTTAAATCTAGTTTTTATTTATTTTTAGATGTTATAATTGCCCACAACAAATCAAAATTTTAATATCTAATCTAATCTAATATTTACTCTTGATTTGCTTTGACTTAACTATTGTGCTGTAAAGGGAATAGTCCACATTTATAAAGTGCCCACGCCACCATCGAAAAGTTAATTTTGAATCTAAATTTGATTTTATTTGTAACAATTTTGTATTAGGCTATTAATTTGTTCATGATAGTTTGTATCCCTTGCATGTTGCGTTACTTACTAATTTAATATATGTGACTTTTGTAATGGATATTAATGTAAGATATATTTCGAACTTTACTTTTATTTGAATTTTTTATTTTAATATGATTAACTCAAAATCGAAAACAAAAAAATGTATTAATTATTCGGGGATCAGGGACCATCGGGGATCCCCTATTATTATTCGGGGAGGGGATATGAATTCTCTTAAATAATTTTGACGGGGACGAGGATATACGTAAAATATCGGGGATGGGTACGGGGAGATTGGTCCCCTCCCCTCCCCTCCCCATTGCCATCCCTACTTGTTAGCTCGATAATGAATATTAAGATTACTAATCTTTACATCTTTAAAGTATCTAAGATTAGGGTACTTACCAGTAATCGAAAGTGGTACTTTGTCAGAATCATCACCATTGCAACAAACAGTAATTAGTAGTTCTCTCATTGGCCTTCTTCCGTCCTTCCAATTGCTTTGTAGCAAGTGAATGATTTGTTCCCAAACATAGAATAAACATTTTTCATCCATATTTTAGATATCCTTCCATTGAAATTGGTCTAGTTTATCTTTTATACTTAGTAAAACATCTTCGATATTCTCCATAGCTACAAAATCACTTTCACCAAACCTTTGATAAGATTTAATTCCATGTCTCACCTTAAATCGCTTAAGCCAACCACTTGACAAGTTAAATTCTGGATTAGAGTTGCCATACATTTTCTGCAAAAGCTCTTTTGCTTTGGTTTGAATCATTTCTCTAGTTATATTCACTTTCTCTTGATATTAGAGAAACCACTCATATAATATTTTTTTCAACTCGGGATATTTTGTTGGTTTGTGTCTCTTCACATTTTTATTATTCATCTCATTTGACAAATATTCAACTAACCTTTTAAGAGTATTTGATATTGTTGACTGATTTACGGAGAGGTGAAATTTTTATTAAACCCATTGGTGCAAATCTTTTTGACTTTAGGAGGGATGCTCATTTTTATATTCGCACAATGCTTTTCTCATCTAATCAGTCAATGTAGATTTTTTTACTCCTTTCAAATGAGACATCATGATTCTAATGATTTGAGTGTAAAATTAAAAATAATGGATTATGTATTCATAGAGTTTGTGTTCTATGTTCTATGTACTATGTGTAAAATGACAACAATATTACACAAATCTTGTGGCTATTAAAACCAAATACCAAGGATTATTTGTCAACCACATCCCTCCTTAAATGGGCTGCTTACTCCATGATTTCTTCCCTTATAATGTGTATACAAAATATATTCTAGACCAATTTTAGCATATTCTATGATCATAGCAAGAATTATTATTATTGTTATTATTTTTATTTTTACACACTTCTTTTATACATGTACCAAGAAAACTCTTCATAAATTAATAAATTACCCAATTATCAATAAATAAATAATCTTGCTAAAGTAATATTTTTGCGGGAGTCCCAACAATATTATTTTATAGAGGTTTTACTGTATTTTGGTAGAACAGTGATATTTGTCCCATAATTACCCTTACGCTCTCAATTTTTCAATTAATTTCGTTAATTTTTAAAACTAACCTTATAAAAATAATATGGGTCGGATTATTTGAAACTTGTTTACTTTTTAAACCCATCATTAAAATAAAAAAATTAAAATTTTACTTCGCATACCTTCCTAAATACAAAATATATTCTTAACAAAAAAATTTTATCCTAATGTAATTACTAAATAAACTCATTAAAAATCATTAACCTAGAGATATCAACTGATTGGATTTTTCAAGTTAGTTTAATGATAACATGAAAAAAAAAGTTTAATCTCAATGAATCAAACAAAATACAAACAAATATGTGCAGTTTATTATTAGTTAATGAAATCAAGCATTTGGGATTGAATTGATTTAAACAAATCGAACAAAAACTGTGAAAACAACTTTCTCTCCATGTTTCTTTCTCTAGCCCTCACTTCCAGAGTTACCTCTAACCAAGTAGCAAAATTAAAATGAGAATTGAAGCCATCATCTTCAACCGTAGCTTAGATTAATTGCATGAGTGGACGATGGGGCTTGATGAGTCCAGACTCCAGAACCAATTCATCTCTTGTATAATTATTCATGCTCGAGTCATTAAGGGTGCGTTTGGGATTGAGGTGCTGTAGCTTTTAAGCTACAGCTGCTGTGAAAAAAAAGCTGTAATTATGAAACAAAAGTTAATAATATATAGTAAATATAAATTTTAAATAATAATTTTGATAAAAATATTAAAGATATAATAAATTTTATATTATACAAGTGAAAAATCATATCAACATAGCTTAAAAGCTACAACAGTTAGTGTTTACCAAACACTTTAGTACTGTAGCTTTTAAGCTACAGCTACCCAACCTCAATCCCAAACGCACTCTAAAACTACCAATTGCTGGACTTACACGAAAAAACGTAAAGAAGCAAGCATCTCATTCTCCCTTAGGCCTCCACATCATCATCTCTCACCACAAGTTTTTTTTTTTTAAAAAAAAAAACCTGTGATTTCTTATTTTCTTTTTTTGACAATACTAGAACCTGTGGCTTTCTTTTATGGATTTTGACAATACCTATCATGTTTACTGTATAGTAATGGCTTGGTGTCAATGATTAACTTCCATTTGCATGTATCGAGACTTATCACCAATAATTTTTTTTTTCCCCAAAAACCAAACATATAACAATGCCGACAGAGACTAAACTGCCAATCTCAGCTTTTGCTTCTAAATGGAGCAAGTAAAACAAGCTCAAACTGTTTTTGTCGTTACATCTCTTCTTTTTCTTCAACGTCAACTATTCAACACTATAGCTTACGAAAATATAAATACATGTATAATTCAAAAGCTTTTCGCGAAAATGGATTCAGCAGAATCTTTCTGTGCGGAAACCAGAGTTCTTATCATCCATATGAAGAGGGTCATTTCCATTTTCCACGTCGATGTTGCAGACTGGATCGGATCAATTATTTGGTGAGGAGATTTTTCAAACTTGTGTAGCCCTACGCCTTATAGAAACAAAATAAAAGACAAACCTGTACATTCGATGCAGTATGCATGATCTGACAATTGCGGGTGGGTCAAGATAATGGACTTTCAAATTAATAATTATATCCTTCCTAAAATACAATCAACGTTTACGGTTGTTTTTGCATTAATTTTTGTTTCGTTGTCCACAAGTGTGTTTTAAGTTTTATTATAATAATAAGGGTGACATGATAGGATATGTACGTAGACGTATGGTCTAACCCATTTGCTATTCAAGATGTGACGTTTAGTTGTTTAAAGAATACTTAATTTCCTAATTTATGGCAAAGACAAATGTTTTGATGTTGGCATGGTCATATTGTTGTGTATACAAATGTGAATCTAACTATAGTTTAACATGAAATTATTGATACGAGAAAAGGCGACGCCCCATGGGAATACTCTAAACAAATTATTCGAAATTTGGCTTCAATATTAAAGTGTAGATGCTACATGCAACTACTTGCAAATTAAATATGTTTCTTATATATTCTAATGTCTTAATGTTGCATATAATCCTTTGTAGGTAGCATAACGTTTCCTGAGGACTCAAACAAACTTAGGATATCCGATTTTTGTAATTGAAAGTCATGCTTATCTTATAACTTTATATGATTAAATCATGAATGTGAATTTTGTCGTGCTTGTGAAGTGAGCGTGTATGTGCATTACATTGAGGCCCGCATGTGTGAATGATTTTCTTGGGTTTTCGGCCATACACACACACACAATGTTTGTGTGAATGAATAATCAATTAAAAATAATTTAGCAAGGACTTGGGGACCATCTCTCATGACAAAGTTGACGTTAAGCAAAGGCAAAGCCAAAGCAAAAACAAATTTGAGTACATTTTCGTAGGTCCCTCGGGGGCCACAATTGATCAAATCCCCCACCCACCCATTTTGACTTTGCCTTTGATTTTTAATTCTATCATTAGAATTTAATAAGACCAACCTAGCATCCTTCATCCTTTTAAGTTTTACCAATAACTTAAATGCAACAAACAATGAAGCAATCCAAACAAACCAAACGCAAATAGCATTTATTTATTTATTTATTTTTTCTTTTAACTACATCTATCTTTCTCACTAACCAATACCCACCAAAATAAAATAAATTGGCCGTCTCAACTGGCAACTGCCAACCACTTTCGTATTGGTCAACCAGCTCAAAACACGACACGCTGGCCCACTTCTTTTCAGTTTCCACTAATTGTTTGACTAAGTCGAGAGTCTTTTCCTCTCTTTCTTTATTGCTTTTGGCTTTTGCCTTCCACTATATGTATTTTATTTAATCAAGGGAAGCAGCTTTAAGTGATGTGAACAAAAGATGCAAAGTAAGCATCCAATACAAGAAGCAAAGATAAAGCAAGCCAAACCACAAATAATAAAATTTTAAAGTAAGTCGACCGAGAGAGAAGTAATGAATAAAAGCGCAGCACCTCATTACTTAGCTTTAAGATTCAAATCCTGGGAAACATAAGAACAAATCCAACATCTTCCCTAGCTTTTAGTTTCTAATTAACATTGGAACACACAGTGCTTGGGTATAGAGACAGGTAGAGCTATACCAAGAGGAATCCCATATTATACAGACAGGGGAATGAACAAAATGAACCCAGAAATCTCCTTCGAGACAGACAATTCCAAGCTGGGCTTCTGCTGAATTCTTAACTTTAAAGCAAAAGCTAGCCAGCCAGACAGTTCCCTAGTTCTGTTAAATATAATATATAATATTGCCACCACCGCTATGTAATTCCCCCCCTAACCAATGATCTAATTTCTCACGACTGGTTTTTTTGTTGCGTGTCTAAGAAGATTCCAGGATGAGATTTCTAGTATCTGCAACAGAGAGTGAGTGATTGTGCTCGCCTTCGTAGGTGACTACAAGCATCGATGGATCATCCAACGCTCTCTCCACGTGCTTGCGTGCAGGGCAGCCTCTCACACTGCTGCACTTGTAGTAACCCCTGTTCAAATAACCACATCCCAAATAATTAACATAAAATTAGGCAATAATAGCAGGGTGATTATTAATTAGCTTGCAATCCATTCAACATGCAAATGCTATGCATACCTCGGATGAGGAGATCCTTTGATGGGTTTCTGTCCATACTTCCTCCACGAGAAATCATCAGGTGGAATATCAGACAACCTTAAGCTTACAGCCGGAACCCTAACAACTCTCTTCACTCGAGATTTTCTGTTTGTAATTATATGCAAGTAACACGATCAGTCCAGGGCCAACAGTTTTTTTTTAATTAATGTTTTTTTTCAAATTTAGCGTAGTTTTGGGGGAAAGAGAAAAGCACACATATCAATTTAATTAATAAAGCATAGAGAGTGAGAGAGAAAGAAAAGATTAAATACCTCTTCTTGGTGCAATGGCAACGACCAGAGGAGACGCCACATGACTTGGCGGAAGCCAAGTTGTCAGAGGCAGAGCTACACTTCCTCTTGAGAGAAGATGAAGAGAGAGGCGGCTTCCCAGCTGAGGAAACCTGCTGAGAGAGATTCGTAAAGTGGAAGGTAGCAGATGCACTTGAGGATGAAGGCTGTTGCTTGTTATCATTATCACCAGTCACAGTCAGCGAAGACAGAAACGAATTCCCAGCAGAGGTATAATTAGAAAAGTTGATGGTAGTAGCAGAATCTTTCCTCTCAAGATCAACCCCATTTTTAGGCACCACCAAAGTGGAAAATTCATGTTGATGATAATTACGAGGCGGCGGCGGCAGTGGTGGAATCTGCTGGATCGGCCTTGCATAATAAACTTTAGTTTCAGGAACAACTTCAACCTCCTGCTGCTGCCGCTGCTGCAGGTTTTTATCTTTTTCTTGGTTCTGCTGGTAATCAACACAAGGAGCCGCAACAGGGGCTCTTCGAAAACGAGCGTGCCCAATTCTGTTACGCCCTAATAGAGAGATCACTCTCTTGAACTTTGAAACGGCGACGTCTGCTACAGCCTTGCAATCATTCTCTAAATCCATGGATGATCTAGAGCTAGGAGAGGATTGGTGACTATTATTCTGCTGCACCTGTTGCTGCTGTGAAAGCAAGTTTATGAGCTTTTCAACACTCTCAAGCCCTGATGCGGCTTCTTGGACAGCGCAATCTTCAACTTTGTCAGTGAAATGACTAGTGTTTCCGTATTCCATCATGAGCTCCACGGCCATATTCACTCTAAAACACCATGAATGAACTAATAATAATAATAATAATAATGCGATAGAAAAAATAAAATAAATAAATAAAAGAAAGAGGGGGTAGCAGAGTTATTGATAAAGGATTATAGGGAGGGATTGGGATTCAGTTTCTCTGGTCGAGTTCAAAAATCAAAATAATGGCCTCAGTCAGCCTCATCGGCTAATAATGAAAGCTAATTGGTGTAACGGGTCAGTCACCCGTCACTTTAGTCTTGCCGTCTCATGTAGGTACGAATAAGATACAACCACATCTTTTACTTCTTCATTTTTCTTTACTTTATTTAAAGTCCTGACTACAGTGGTCGAATAATTTGCTTTTTTTTTTTTTTTTATTGAATAGCATTATTTTAAGGTTATGTGATATGCCGGGACATTGACCTTCTCTGAACTGTGGGGTCCAGGCTGGTTATCGGGTCAAAGCTTCGTCACGAGCCGTCTGATTTACGGCTATGTTTTGATTAAAATAAAAATAATGGGGGGACCTTGTTTGGTGCCCGCATGATGCAGTTGACTTAGCTTTTCTTTAAATCAGTCTGGTGAGAAATTTTAGAATGCATTTAAAGTACCATGTCAATATATAATTATTAAATAATATTATGATATGTATGTATTTATTTAAAAAAATTATCATGTAATTAGTGGTTATATTAAATTTAATTTCATAAATAATGCATGTATTAATTAGTTATAATAATTTAAAGATATTCTAAAATTTTTCCTCTCATAATGATATTTTATTTGTTCGCATTTTCTTGAAACTCTCTCAATCTTTTACTTTATTACTATTATTATTATTTCGTGAATTGGCATCTTTAATCTCGTCTCCACTCATATAAGGGTAACGAGTCAAAATTCTATTTTTTTTTAATGCAAAGATTTTTTTAATTTATATTGATTCATGAGACAAAATTATGGTGCACTCAGCCATTAGGTCCAGCCCACAATTATCACCATAATTGGATTCAATAGTTGGGTGCAGTTGTGGTATGGTAGCATAGTTGTATCATTCATGTGGCAAGTTTAAACAAATTCGAAAATAACAAATGGAATTCATTTTATTTTCTCGTTTATCCAGGACAAAATAAATGAAGAGTAATCATCTTTTCTTTATTGCTTACGCACTCCTTCCTTTCGTTTCACACCTACACTTTATGAAAAGTAAAAGCTTGCTTGTAAGTTCTGGATGGCTGGGTCAAAATAGCCTCTGCATCTTAAGAGTAGGCGGTAAAAGTTGTTACACATTTCAGAATCTCATGGTCTGAAAATTCTGGTTCAGAAATTTCATTTTGCTCGTATGATGAAAACTTCCCCAAAACACAGTGTCACGGCTCTGGCAAAATTATTATTAAGTTCTTGCAGAAAATAAGGCACTAGATTAGATCATAGATAGGCAAAATCATGGGGGTATTGTTTCCTGGAACCAAGGGTGTGATTGGCGAAGGTGAAGAAGGCGTGAACCAAAAGAAATGGAGGGGGAGCAATAAGGACGAATATTTCTGTCGTAACACGTGCATTTATACGACTCCCAGGTCAATCAATCAGACAGAAGAATCTCGCATTATCTCGGAAGTGACGCGCCATTTTACACTCTGCCCGTTACGTCCTGTCACGCTGAAAAGTGGCGGAGCAAGGTACCAAATGCGATCGCCCACTCGCTCTGTCCAAATAAATTTCTTTTGAGTCACGGGCATGCAAAGTTAAGTTGCATCAATGTGAATTCTGTCCTTTCGCGGCCAGCATCAGCATCAGATTGGAGCCAATTAAGTCAGAACCGTCCGATTCAAAGATTGTCTTTTCTGATAACTTGCGTTGAATCGTAGACTAGTCTGGCTGCGTAATTACGTGATTGAAATTTGAAGATTTGATTTTTATTTTCTTTTCTTTTCTGCTCCCCTTCATGGGGTGAAGTTGGTATTAAATTTTTGAAAGCTGAGCATCGTATACGTGAAAGTCAAAGACAGGAAAATTAATAAATAGTCAGTGGACAGAGAGGACGAGAAAAGAGTGCTCGAGTTAGCTGCCTAAATGTTGACCTGCCACCGCAAATTTTCCATCGATTATGGATACACATTAATTAACGCAAATTTCAGGAAAAATATGATTATGTAAGATGAAAATGCAAATCTATGCTATTTATTAGAATAAAAAGAAACAGTATCACTTTGTGAAATAGTTGGTATTCCACTAACTTGTGGACGCAAGAAAATCTAATGAAGTTTAATGGTGGGATATTCACTGGGGGCTGTCCCCGTCTCACGGTCAAAGGGGGCATTCATCGTTTTAAGATTCATAATTGTTTGGGAGGGATACTGTTTGGGACAAATGCGTCGAAGGGACCAGGAATGACGAGCAGACATCTGATGGCGGAGTTCTGCGCACCGGTGTTTTCCGTTAAAGCCTGGCGCGTGGAAGAACAGGAGCAGAAACATCCTGCTCGTCCACGATGTTGTCGTCCGCGAGGCCAATTCCTATAAAAGGCATGAGGCCATTCCGGCTAGAGACCGAGAGGCGAGGAGACCCGGTCGACGGCAGTTGGCAAGACGCGCTCTCCAGCACGAGAACCTAGGCACAACAGCCACGCTTTCCCCAGAACCGCGACGTAACACGCAAGATCTCACGGAGCCATGACAGCCACACTTTCCCCAGAACCGTGGCGTAACACGCAAGGTCTCACAGAGCCGTGGCAGCCACGCTTTCCCCTGAACCGTGGCGTAACACGCTAGATCCCATGTTTTGCCCATAACGCAGCAGTTGGAGTCCCATACCGTCTCGAAAAGAGCGGAAGACTGAGATTCAGAGGAAGCCTATAAAAAGGTAGCCAACGAAGGTAAAAGGGTTAGCATTTTTAAGATAAAAGAGAAAACCACAAAAAAGCCATAAGACCTGTGGCAAGCGTTCCCCGAACCTTCATATCTGACTTGAGCGTCGGAGGGTTTGCGCCGGGAGAACAACCGGCGTACTCTGACTTGTCTGTGTGTGCAGGGACATCCGGAGAAGAAGCATTACTAGGAGACCTCCTGGTCGTGGTAGAGTTGATCGAGCAGGGATCCTGGTCGTAGAACGAGGAGAACCGGAATCTCGCATCAACATTTTGGCGCCGTCTGTGGGGATCCAGAGCAAAAAGCTTCTGTCGGTAGCAAGAAGAGGGGTGGAGTAAGCGAAAGTCAATGGAGATAGGAGGAAGTAGCGCACAAGGGGGTGACATAAGGCTTAACGATTCCGTGACGCTGAGGGAGGTGATCAGCGAAGCACGGGAAAAAGTCATGTTCGACCGGATGGAGCGAATGGAAAAGCAGATGGAAACCTTGACAACCATCCTGCATGAGCTGCGGAACGAGCGAAGGGTAACCCAAGAGGGAAGGGTGAGAGGCGGTGGAGCGGCACCAGGTACCGATAGTGCGGAGAGAAGTCGAACCGCTGGGAGATTTGGCGGTGAGAGAGGTAACGTACCTCTGCGGGGAGAATTTCATAGAGAAAGAGAGCAGTCCCCGGTAAGACAGACTTGTGACGGGGGCGACGGGGTGGTGAACGCAGAGGAAACAGAACTGAGGCAACACTTACATGATGCAGAGCGAGAGCGGGATCAAGCTGCAGCGCGCGACCCTGGTCGCGCAGGACAGCTGGAGGAGGAAGTGCGAAGGCTAGCGCAAATAATTGATGACATGCAAGGGAGGAACAGAGCCCCTGGTTGGAGGATAATGCTGGACGGGGAATCACCGCTCGCAGCAGAGATCATGAGGGCAGTTATTCCAAGAGATTTCCGCCTCCCCGACCTCAGATACTCGGGAAGAACTGACCCGCTGGTGCACATAGAGCGCTTCAACGACTTAACGGGGGTCCAGGGATTATCTCCATCCCAAAGGTGCAGGGTGTTCCCACTATCCCTTGAGGGACGTGCACGAGAATGGTACAGGAAACTTCCTCGGGGCAGCATAAAAACCTTCGAGCAGATGTGCCAGGAATTCGCAGAGCAGTTTAGTGGGGCAATGTCGCCGGAAGATGACATGATGGAGCTGAAGAGCATGAAACAGGGGGAGCAAGAAACCCTTCGGGAATTCATCAAGAGGTTTCATCGGGCTGTCCTCGACTTGGGAGCCTTCAACCACCCTCAGGCGTTAAGGGGACTGAAAGAAGGGGTGAAGATAGGAAGGCTGTGGTACAATTTGAGAAGCCCAGCTATTCAAACGTATGCAGCCGCATACGAACAGGCTAAAAGAGACATCGAGATTGAGGAGGAGAAGGCTGCACGGATCAAGACAGACCAGTTGGAAGGGTTAGGGAGGAAAGAGAAGAAAGCATTACCAACTAATGGACCAAACAGGAGGAGGGACCACCAGATCTCCGGTAGTGGAGCAGGAGGTAGGGTAATTGCTTACCAGCCTCATCAGAGGCCGCCACAGTATCAGCGCAGCAGGGCGCCACCTCCTCGCTCCCCAGCTAGGGAGCCTTGGAGAAGACATGATTCGGCATCCGGCGACCTTCATCAACATTCCCACGGTAGCAGGACGAGCAGACCAGAAGCACTCCCACCGCCCCCAACTCACAGTGGGGCAAACAGAGAAAGAGCAGTGCATCTGGTCGACCAGAACCAGGACTATGGGCGGTACACTCCCTTGAAGATGCCCCTGGATGAGGTGTACGAGGCCATAAAGGGTCGAGGGCTGCTGCACCTCCCCACACCAATAACAAAGCTACCCAACAGGAGGGATAGAGGACGTTATTGTAAGTTCCATGGCACCCATGGCCATACCACAGCAGAGTGTAGAGATCTCAAGACCCAGGTCGAAGATTTGGTGAGAAATCGGTACCTGGACGAGTTTATGGATGGGACTTTCCCGATGGTGGCCACCATGGATGAAGGGGAGCAGAGTGATGGAATCTTGAGACGCGAGCCGCCCGCAGCGAGGGTGATAGCTGGGGGCCCAACGTTGGCTGGAGATTCGAACAGATCGAGAAAAAATTATGCCAGATACGCCATGACCAGTAAAGAGATACTCTTCAACACCCCAGCAGCCAAACGAGCAAGGGTCAGGCAAGTGCCAATCATGTGGACGGATGAGGATGAGGAAGGGATTCTATACCCCCACGAGGACGCTTTAGTCATCAAGGCCACGATCGCTAGCAAGAAGTTTGACCGGATACTGGTTGATACGGGGAGCTCAGTTGATGTGCTATTTAAATCAACTTTGGAAGAGATGGGAATAGCCGACCGGAAGTTGGAATACACCAACACCTCCTTGAAGGGGTTCGGAGGAGGGAAGCTGGTCCCTCTGGGCGTGGTCGAACTGCCTATCACAATCGGGAGCCCCCCGTCAGAAAGAACAATGATACTGGACTTCGTCGTAGTGGACGAGGAAGGTCCTTACCAGATGATCCTGGGTCGGCCATTTTTAAGGATGAGCAAAGCGGTGCTGTCCAACCATTATCTGTCTCTAAAGTACCGGGTGAATGGGGTAGTCGGAGTGGTACGAGGAGACCAGAGGATCGCAAGAAGCTGCTACTCCTCGGCAGCAAGGGAGGCGATGCAGATAACATCCCTCGATACCCGAGTGGAAAACAAGACTGGCAGACAAGAACCCGTAGAGGATCTGGAAACAGTAAGCATGGGACCGGAGAACCCGGGAAAGACGATCAGAATCGGGTCGAGACTTGAGGGAGAGCAAAAGCAGGAGTTGGTGAAATGCTTACAGGCTCATGCCGACGTGTTTGCCTGGACACATGAGGACATGCCAGGGATTGACCCAGAGGTAGCATGTCATAGGCTGGCAATAAAGAAAGGTGCTCGGGCAGTAAGGCAGAAGAGGAGGTGCTTCAACCAGGAGAGGTATGAGGCTGTAAGTGATGAGGTGGAGAAGCTTCTGAGAGCAGGGTTCATTCGGGAAGTTAATTACCCAGAGTGGATATCGAACGTGGTGTTGGTAAAGAAGGCGAACGGCAAGTGGAGGATGTGTGTGGATTTCACAGACCTCAATAAGGCGTGCCCAAAAGACAGCTTCCCTTTACCAAAGATCGATCAGCTAGTAGATTCAACGGCTGGACATGGTCTGCTTAGCTTCATGGACGCATTCTCGGGATACAACCAGATCCCCATGTACGAGCCGGATGAGGAGAGCACGGCTTTCATCACTAACCAAGGTCTGTTCTGTTACAGGGTGATGCCATTCGGTCTCAAGAATGCTGGGGCCACCTATCAAAGGCTGGTGAATAAAGTCTTTAAGCCCTTGATCGGGAAAACCATGGAGGTGTACGTGGACGACATGATCACCAAGTCCAAAGTCCCGAAGGAACATGTCAGACATCTCGAGGAGACGTTCGAGCTTTTGAGGAAGTATAAGATGAAGCTCAACCCGGAGAAGTGTGCTTTCGGGGTCGAGTCCGGGAAATTCCTGGGATTCATGGTGAGCCATAGGGGGATTGAAGCAAATCCCGAGAAGATCCAGGCGATTGTGCAAATGACGTCTCCTCGAAACCTGAAGGAGATGCAGAGCCTCACGGGGAGGTTGGCGGCGTTGAGCAGATTCATATCCAAGGCTACAGATAAGTGTCAGCCATTCTTTCAAGTGATAAGGAGGGGAAAGAAAACGGAATGGACCCCAGAATGCGAGGAAGCCTTCCGGAACTTGAAGCATTACTTGCAGCAAGCTCCGCTACTGTCCACACCGAGGGATGGGGACAAGTTGAATCTGTATTTGGCGGTATCTGATCGGGCCGCCAGTTCCGTTCTGGTGAGAGAGGAAGAAGGAATTCAGTATCCGATATACTACACCAGCAAGGCCCTGCTCGACGCTGAGACCAGATACCCAACGATGGAGAAATGGGCACTGGCCCTTGTGGTTGCTGCTCGGAAGTTGAGGCCGTACTTTCAAGCATTCCCGGTCTCGGTAATCACCAACCAGCCATTGCGTCAAATTCTGCACAAGCCGGATGCCTCTGGTCGGCTCGTCAAATGGGCTGTAGAACTGAGCGAATTCGACTTAGACTATAAACCCCGCGCGGCGGTAAAGGCCCAGGCAATGGCCGATTTCGTAGCTGAGTTCGCGGAGCCTGAAGTATGCTTGGATCGGCAAGATGCAGATATAGGCAACGACGAAACTCAAGTATGGCAGATATCTGTGGATGGGTCATCAGGAGAGCGGGGTTCAGGAGCAGGGATTGTCCTGGAAGGCCCAGAGGGGGAGGAGATCTCTTATGCTGTAAAGTTGGAATTTGCAGCCACAAATAACCAGGCAGAATATGAAGCCTTGATAGCAGGGCTGGAATTGGCTAGGGCCGTGAAAGCGGACAGAGTTAAGATCAGAACCGATTCCCAGCTGGTTGCGAATCATGTCAGTGAAAGATTCCAACCAAGAGAGGAGAAGATGGAACAGTACCTAAGGATAGTCAGGCAGATGATGGGGAAGTTCGAAGCAGTGGAGGTGATACAAATCCCCAGGGAGCAGAATAGTCGAGCAGACATTTTGGCTAGGATGGCAGCCGTCGCCGACCCAAAAATGCCAAAGTCGGTCCCCCTAGAAGTAAAGTCTCGCCCGAGTATCGAGCAAAATTTGGGGGTGTTGCGGATAGAACAAAAAAGCTCGTGGAGGGACCCGATAGTTTCGTACCTTAGAGACGGGGTCTTACCACCAGATAAGCTACGGGCTCGGAAGATTAGAGCTCAGGCCTCGAGATACACGATGATCGATGGGGTACTGTATCGACGAGGATATACATTACCGTTCCTTCGGTGTTTGGACGATGACGACGCGGATTACGTGCTGAGGGAAGTGCATGAAGGAATTTGCGGAAATCATTCTGGCGGGAGGTCCCTGGCCCACAAGGTCTTAAGGCAGGGATATTTCTGGCCGACGATGCACCAGGATGCGCAAAGGAAGACCAGGAGCTGTGCAAGCTGCCAGAGTTTTGCAAATTTTTCTAACCAACCACCAGAGAAGCTCACCTCCATGGCCTCCCCTTGGCCATTCGCTCAATGGGGAATTGATCTGATCGGCCCATTGCCAAAGGGACGAGGAGCAGCAACACATGCGATAGTCGCTATAGATTACTTCACGAAGTGGATAGAGGTAGAAGCCCTTAGCAGGATCACAGAGAAGAAAACAACAGACTTCGTGTGGAGAAACCTGGTCTGTCGATACGGGATCCCATATGCCTTGGTAACGGATAATGGCAGGCAGTTCGATAATCACAGCTTCAGGGATTTCTGCCAGAACCTCGGGATAGAGCTGAAGTATTGCTCGCCTGCTCACCCCCAATCGAATGGACAAGTAGAAGCAGCCAACAAGACAGTCAAGAGGCTTCTGAAAACCAGGCTCGGAGCAAAAAAGGGTGCGTGGGTTGACGAGCTGTCAGGTGTGCTATGGGCATACAGAACAACCCACAAAACCGCAACGGGGGAGACACCGTTCGCTTTGGCTTTCGGACATGAAGCGGTCGTGCCGGCTGAGGTAGGAACGACCACACACCGGACAGACCATTTCAATGAGCAGGAGAACGACGAGCAGATATGTTTGAATCTTGATCTGCTAATGGAGAGGAGGGAACAAGCAGCCGAGCGATCAGTCACTTACCAACAGAGGGTTGCTCGGTATTATAACCAGAAGGTGAACATACGGCAATTCAGGGTCGGAGACTGGGTACTGAGAAGAGTGAATCAGAGCACCAAAGATTCGACTCAAGGAGTGCTGGGACCGAATTGGGAAGGGCCGTATAGAGTCAAGCAGATAGCGGGGCCCGGAGCTTACAAGCTGGTTCGCGCGGACGGCCACGAAGTGAAACGCCCATGGAACGCAGCACACCTCCGAAAATACTTCCAGTAAGACTTGCTCACATTTTAAAGCAATTTCTGCTCATGCTGTCTATCTTTTATTTTTATGTTTTATGTCCGAACAATTTCATGTAAGTCAAATCCTGCCATTAATGTAACGTCGACGAATTTATTTCGCTTAAAAAAAAAAAAAAAAAAAAAAATCCTGAGGCATGCAAAGGCTCGCCAAGTCTCAGAGCCTGTCTTATGGCGAGACAGAAGCCAAGCATGCCAGGATCTGCTCGGCCACGAGAAGGCAGCAGAATCCAAATCGTTTGAAGAAAATCCTAAGGCATGCAAAGGCTCGCCAAGTCTCAGAGCCTGTCTTACGGCGAGACAGAAGCCAAGCATGCCAGGATCTGCTCGGCCACGAGAAGGCAGCAGAATCCAAATCGTTTGAAGAAAATCCTGAGGCATGCAAAGGCTCGCCAAGTCTCAGAGCCTGTCTTATGGCGAGACAGAAGCCAAGCATGCCAGGATCTGCTCGGCCACGAGAAGGCAGCAGAATCCAAATCGTTTGAAGAAAATCCTAAGGCATGCAAAGGCTCGCCAAGTCTCAGAGCCTGTCTTATGGCGAGACAGAAGCCAAGCATGCCAGGATCTGCTCGGCCACGAGAAGGCAGCAGAATCCAAATCGTTTGAAGAAAATCCTAAGGCATGCAAAGGCTCGCCAAGTCTCAGAGCCTGTCTTACGGCGAGACAGAAGCCAAGCATGCCAGGATCTGCTCGGCCACGAGAAGGCAGCAGAATCCAAATCGTTTGAAGAAAATCCTAAGGCATGCAAAGGCTCGCCAAGTCTCAGAGCCTGTCTTACGGCGAGACAGAAGCCAAGCATGCCAGGATCTGCTCGGCCACGAGAAGGCAGCAGAATCCAAATCGTTTGAAGAAAATCCTGAGGCATGCAAAGGCTCGCCAAGTCTCAGAGCCTGTCTTATGGCGAGACAGAAGCCAAGCATGCCAGGATCTGCTCGGCCACGAGAAGGCAGCAGAATCCAAATCGTTTGAAGAAAATCCTAAGGCATGCAAAGGCTCGCCAAGTCTCAGAGCCTGTCTTATGGCGAGACAGAAGCCAAGCATGCCAGGATCTGCTCGGCCACGAGAAGGCAGCAGAATCCAAATCGTTTGAAGAAAATCCTAAGGCATGCAAAGGCTCGCCAAGTCTCAGAGCCTGTCTTACGGCGAGACAGAAGCCAAGCATGCCAGGATCTGCTCGGCCACGAGAAGGCAGCAGAATCCAAATCGTTTGAAGAAAATCCTGAGGCATGCAAAGGCTCGCCAAGTCTCAGAGCCTGTCTTATGGCGAGACAGAAGCCAAGCATGCCAGGATCTGCTCGGCCACGAGAAGGCAGCAGAATCCAAATCGTTTGAAGAAAATCCTAAGGCATGCAAAGGCTCGCCAAGTCTCAGAGCCTGTCTTATGGCGAGACAGAAGCCAAGCATGCCAGGATCTGCTCGGCCACGAGAAGGCAGCAGAATCCAAATCGTTTGAAGAAAATCCTAAGGCATGCAAAGGCTCGCCAAGTCTCAGAGCCTGTCTTACGGCGAGACAGAAGCCAAGCATGCCAGGATCTGCTCGGCCACGAGAAGGCAGCAGAATCCAAATCGTTTGAAGAAAATCCTAAGGCATGCAAAGGCTCGCCAAGTCTCAGAGCCTGTCTTACGGCGAGACAGAAGCCAAGCATGCCAGGATCTGCTCGGCCACGAGAAGGCAGCAGAATCCAAATCGTTTGAAGAAAATCCTGAGGCATGCAAAGGCTCGCCAAGTCTCAGAGCCTGTCTTATGGCGGGACAGAAGCCAAGCATGCCAGGATCTGCTCGGCCACGAGAAGGCAGCAGAATCCAAATCGTTTGAAGAAAATCCTCAGGCATGCAAAGGCTCGCCAAGTCTCAGAGCCTGTCTTATGGCGAGACAGAAGCCAAGCATGCCAGGATCTGCTCGGCCACGAGAAGGCAGCAGAATCCAAATCGTTTGAAGAAAATCCTAAGGCATGCGAAGGCTCGACAAAGTCTCAAAGCCTGTCTTAGGGCCAGACAAAAGCCCAGCATGCAAGGATCTGCTCGCTCGCGAGAAGGCGAGCAGGCTCCAAAGCATTTGGAAAGTTTTCTACGGCACGCAAAGGCCTCACCAAGTCTCAAAGCCTGTCTTACGGCGAGACAGAAGCGATCAGCGTTTCAGACGAAAATTAATTCATGAGTACGACACGAGATAGTAATCAACAACATTTTTATTAATGGCTAACAGAGGGGATAAATTTCATAAACGTTGTTCATTACAATACAAGAAGAAATATATCAAAAAGATGGTGGGTCAGTGAGCCGAGCAGCATCGGTTGGCTGGACCTCCTCGGGTGCGGGAGGGGTATCACCAGTTGCGTCCGGGGGGGTGCTCGCCTCGCCAACATCAGCAGGGACTGCACGAGGAGGAGAGTTACCCTCCTCAATCACGATCGGCTCTAACCCCTCGGCATCTTCCTTGGCCGCCTCCTCGTCCATATGTTGAGCAACACCAGCTGCAAGGTCATCCATCTTCAGATCAGGGTGTTGCTTCCCGAGGACGGCCATGATACAACGATACGAATGCCGAAGTCCCTGGTCGTACTGGTTGTCGGCCTCCCTCTCCAAGTTCTCTACATGAGCTCGGTGGGAATCGCGGAGAGATTCGAGCTGAGCCTCATACATAGCCCTCTGCCCTTGGAGGTCCTCCTTAACCTTGGTCAGCTCCTCCTCGAGTGTAATGGCTTTTGCTTGAGCAAGGGACTCTTGCTCTATCAGCTTGAGGTTCTCAACGTTTAGCTCCCCCGCCTTTTTCTCGGCAACGTCAGCTCTGGTCGTCGCCGATTGAATGTCCTCCTTCATCTTCCTGTCGTAACGGCCAACCTTGGCCTTATAGTAGGTGGCCATGCAGCTGAGATGGAAAGCACTGTACTGCATGGCTCCCACCAGCTCGCCCAGGGTACAACCGTCAAAGCCCTCCAGGTCCTTCTTGCTCACGAGTTTAGACAACTCATTGAGATAGGGAACCAAGTGTTCTGGTCGGCTGTCGGGTAAGCGGGACCGAGGCACAACAGGTGGAGAAGAGGAAGCAGGATCAGTGGCCGCTCTACTGGATTCCCCGACTCTAGCAGAGGCAAGAGGGAGAGCCTGCAAGGGAGGAACCTGCTGCACGATGTTCTTTCGCTTCGCAGCGGGAGCATCTTTGTCCTGGTCCCTATCGGTTGTTGGAGGCCGAGAGCGTTTCCTGGTCAGAGCTCCAATCACTGCGTCCTCCATCTTATGGCCAGGAAGTATCAACCGAGACTCGAGGAAGTTGTATGTAGATAGCAGTTCTCGGCTCGAGCAGGAATTGGCCAATACAGCCTCGACCCGTTTAAGCAGACCAGGTCGGAGCGGGAAGTGAACACCCCAGGAAACTACAGCACAAACAGACACTTGGTTAGAGACAAACCAATACAGCAGGAACAATTATGGATACAAGACATCTAAAGCGAGCAGGCAACCTGGGACCGTGAAACGGGGTGGGACGCGACAATCCTTCCCGTCTATTTGTGCAACTTGACCCCAGGGACCCCCAGCAAAAAAGAATTTCCTCTTCCAAGTCCCACCACCACCAGTTGGAAGATCAGTTATGGGTTTCCTGCTCTTGGTACCAGATTGGAAGTAGTACCAGCCGGCATCTTTAGGGCTGCTCTTCAGCTGGTACAGATGCTTCACCTCATCAACCGTGGGCTCGCTTTGGCAACATCTGTCCCACAATATGAACAGACCAGAGAGCACTCTCCACCCGTTGGGGTTCAGCTGACCAGGAGCCAGATTTAGCCCGTTAAGTATCCGGGCAAAGTAAGGCTGCAAAGGACACCTCAGCCCATACTTAAAGCTCTCCAGATACAGGGTAACGTATCCCCTGGGAGGCCGGCTAGGTGTATCCTTTTTTCCTGGGATCCTAAGAGGTATCTCACCAGGAATACTATACCTAAGTCGGAGGTCATTGAGCTCGTCAAACGTGGTCGTACACGACATGTAGTCAATGGCATAATCACGCGACAAGGCTCTACCCCCTACTGTACCCCGTTCTTCTGGCCGTGATGCTCCTGATGGGGACGCCTCACTAGAATCATCCCCTTGACCCTCACTCAAAGTGTTCTCCGATCCAGAAGACCCTTCTTCATCGCTACTGTCGCTCGAGGAGGTTGTTTGGGGAGACATCCTCCTAGCGCTAGTACCAACACTAGACCTAATGGGCTCTAAGGGGATCCCGGGATCAAAAGCAAAATCAGCGGGCAGACTAGGCAAAAAACCTAGTTCGTCGTCACCAACCTCAACGACCTTCTCCTTACCCTTCGACATATCCTAAGTTCTAACCAAAACACCACCGCCAACTACAACCTCAAGCAAAGCAGAGAGAAAGGAGATTACCTACAACTAACCGATACCAAAAAAAAAAAAAAAAAAAAAAATAGAAAAAATACCTGAAGCAGGGACTCGGTCAGAGAGAGACAGGGATGACAGCTTTGGCGCCGAGGTTCATTCGCCGGAGAGACAAGAATGGAGAAAATGACGAGTTCGTGTTTGAAGATTTTGGGTTTCCTTACTGAGAAGCAAACTCTTGGGCTGCCAGCATTTAATGACGCATATTCCGAGAATCCCGTAACCGTCGGTTTGAAATTCAAATGGAGGGGGGGATTTCTGCCACGTCACCTCGTCCGCAATTAAATGCGACATGACTCCTGGCAGCCTTTTCCAAACCCACGCGAGCGAGTACTATCGAGTTTCTACTGCTGGTCCACTACATTACCCAACACCAGAAACTGGGGGACCGGTGTTTGGGAGGGATACTGTTTGGGACAAATGCGTCGAAGGGACCAGGAATGACGAGCAGACATCTGATGGCGGAGTTCTGCGCACCGGTGTTTTCCGTTAAAGCCTGGCGCGTGGAAGAACAGGAGCAGAAACATCCTGCTCGTCCACGATGTTGTCGTCCGCGAGGCCAATTCCTATAAAAGGCATGAGGCCATTCCGGCTAGAGACCGAGAGGCGAGGAGACCCGGTCGACGGCAGTTGGCAAGACGCGCTCTCCAGCACGAGAACCTAGGCACAACAGCCACGCTTTCCCCAGAACCGCGACGTAACACGCAAGATCTCACGGAGCCATGACAGCCACACTTTCCCCAGAACCGTGGCGTAACACGCAAGGTCTCACAGAGCCGTGGCAGCCACGCTTTCCCCTGAACCGTGGCGTAACACGCTAGATCCCATGTTTTGCCCATAACGCAGCAGTTGGAGTCCCATACCGTCTCGAAAAGAGCGGAAGACTGAGATTCAGAGGAAGCCTATAAAAAGGTAGCCAACGAAGGTAAAAGGGTTAGCATTTTTAAGATAAAAGAGAAAACCACAAAAAAGCCATAAGACCTGTGGCAAGCGTTCCCCGAACCTTCATATCTGACTTGAGCGTCGGAGGGTTTGCGCCGGGAGAACAACCGGCGTACTCTGACTTGTCTGTGTGTGCAGGGACATCCGGAGAAGAAGCATTACTAGGAGACCTCCTGGTCGTGGTAGAGTTGATCGAGCAGGGATCCTGGTCGTAGAACGAGGAGAACCGGAATCTCGCATCAACAATAATCATTAAACCGAAAAAAAAAAAACCCACAAAATACAAATGTTTTGGCATTAGTTTAATTGGAGCAATTATGAAAACTGTATTGACAACTTTATAGTTTTTTTGTTTTGGGTAACATGTGACGTCATATTCATGTGAAAAATTTGATTGTTGGCCAAACATCCAGTTTGCTTTTTCATGTGATATAATTATTTATGAGTTGGTGGGGCTGGCTTACTACTCCCGGTTATTTGAAATTTTGAGGAGTTTGGATTTTATTCTTCGTTTGAAGCTTCAAACTTTTCGATCAATTGTGTCAGTTTGGCTCAAAAAATATGATTTATATGGAAGATAATTATTTTGTGGATAAGGTGGGCAATTTCAGTTCCGGTACTGATTAATTTACTTGGTCTAACCTTCATAGATTTTATTTGAAAGAATAATGATCACACACACAGATATATATATATATAGACACACATTTATGTATGTATACATGTGTGCGTGTGTGATGTATCATTCCTTAAATGATTAATATTTTTCACAAAATTGAGTGAATTTGTAAATTAATAAAAATCAAATTATAGATTACATAAAAAAAAATATATTAATATGTTTTGTTGTTTTTCATTCTTATTCTGTCCACATTATGGATATTATAATATTATTATCCTGATTTAGGTAATTCTCGCTTCATGGTAAAAGGCCCAAATAGTCAAATGAAACGTTATAAAATAAGAAAACATCTTTAAACGTTACAGACTGGTTGATTTATTATATCATATATCTAAGAGTTAGTGGAGAAAAATCATCAAAATTTCTGATCTAGATGAAGATCCACTCTCAATCAAAGAGAAGAGATGAAAGAAAATCAAATAAAAATAAGAAAAGTTTAACAATTTCCTATCGGGGAAAGTGCTCTTTTTCTAGAGAAGGATCGAGTGGTTTGTTTAATTGTACATTGTAATGGATCTACGTTAATTGAACTTGATGTGGTGTACTGGGATATTAACAAAGCCTCTCGTTATGCGATTTACTACCAGAGCAAATGCAATTACACGTTATGGGCTTCCACGTCGAATCTTGAGGATTCGGGATGGCAAAAACTTGGGTTGATCTGGCTCAACTATGTTTCGTAAACATCTAATCTGGGCCAACTTTTTTATTCGGGCCTAAAAAACCCCGAATTTTGTGTTTTATAAATTTTACATTTTATAATTTTATTTTAATTAAATTTGACTGAAAAATATGGAATTTAAATGTATAAAATTCCAAATATATGTAATGTGTAAACTAAATAAATATAACTATTTAAAAAAATATTTATTTTTAATTTTAATATGCATTTTAATTTTTTTCATAAAATTTAGATTTCTGGTTATACCGTAGACTTATCAAGTGAAACTTTGGTCCGAACTGGGTATTACCTAACCCGAATTTAGGCTGGGCGGCTATTTTTGAAAACCCTAATGAGAATTACATTGAGGGGATGAATATGGATAAACTACTTGAATTTTACTTTTTACACCCTTTAAAATCCTCATAAAACTCTATTTTTTAAACGATGGTTCTCTTTCTAGTCAAAATTACATCAAAGAACAAATATGAATTTAATTAAACTAAAGTCGTTACACCTGCAGATTATGAATCTTACTGTCTTTAAACCTTACTATATGATATAATTATTATTTTTCCCCTATAAACTCAAATTATTTTGAAACAATGATGAAATGCTTAACTAAGGAAGGGCCATAAATATAAAAGTGGAGTTTCATAAGAGATTCAAAGAGGTATTAGGAGCTCCAATAAGCTACTTTGCAAGATACAGCTGGTAGGCCCAAATTTATCATTTCAAGTCACCATATCCCAGTATCCAACTAAGAAAATGAATTGGGCCACGAGTAGTAATGACCTTTAATGTATTTACGAAAAGGGGTTTTAAAAGAATTCTTGGGGCTGTGTGAAAAGCATTACTCTTTATTATATAAGCAAAACATTTTTTTTAAAAAAGTTTTATTTGTTGTAATGTGTCGTATTTTCTGATTATTTCATAAGTATCGTATCTCATCTCATTTTATATTAGCCAAAAAAAAAAAGTTATATTTTCGGATTGATCCTATCGTATCAACCAGTCCCGTCAGTCCTTAAAATTTAAGGCCCAGCTCACATTAAACTTTGATAGGCTCTAGCCATAAGCCATGCAAACGTTCAAGAAAGTTTTTGCATGCCACACGATTGGAACAACTAATCTGCAGACGTCATTTGAATGAAACAGCCATATACAAACAACATTTACTTGCTTCTTCTTCTTCTTATTATTATTATTATTTCTTACTCTTTTTTCTTTCAGCCTTGGGATGGAAGCTTTGTTTTTTCAAATAGAACAGAGCCAGTCAGCCAGATACCTTGCCGCACCCTAAAGGAAACAAGTGGTTCGGATGTTAATCATCATCCTCTTACCCTCTCCACCAAACCCTTTCTCCCTTTCGTACTCCACCATTGACAGTAACTTTTATATTAAAAAAAGAAATTGTTTTGTTAATTTTTTTTAAAATTATATGTTACGTTATTTCCCTTCAAAATATTGACTTTAAGTGCTTGTTCTTATTGAAATGAAGTGTCATTTTTCATGCATATAACTTTCGCATGGGTGGTCAATAGTAAATATCCAGTCGCTGTGCATTGATGCTACTTCAAATTTAGAATGGAAGATTACTTAATAAGGAAAAAAAAAAGGTTAACTAGTTAATTCTGAACACCAACGAACATTCCTTCTTGATTTCTTATCGCTGTGTTTTAGATTTCAGTATGTTTTGGTATTATAAGTATTCTTTTAACTCTCACAAGACTACAGATGGTAGCCAGCAGCCCGCAGAGTACAAGTTTGATAATAATCTTTGATGTAACTCAAATCTATATTATCACCACTAATCAAGTGAATGAATTTAGCTTGTCATTACGATTTTACCAACATCTCACTTCAATTTGATTTTTAACTGCCAATATATAATTTGTTCGTGCTAAGTGCTAGCTCAATTCTTCATCACTACTTCAGCGATGAATGACGACTTTTACATTGTGAGAGAACTTTTGCATCAAATGAAGTTGAGATTTTATATCGCTGATATGTGATCACCTTTATCGTCAATGTTTTTCAATTTACTGATAAATATTCAAAATACGATGCTGTGGTAAATAATGAAATCATTAAAAAGGTCATGTTATGATACGCTTGAGCAACCAGTTAGCCTGTTGCCTTCCCCACGAGATGGCAACTTCACAAGTCGTGTACATTGTCCATCCTGTCCCTGCTTGTCATGCTTAAATTAAACGACTGGCCATGTCACTTGAACAGGTGAAACTTCAGAACAGTACAACACCAACCTATTCGCCATTGGTGACTCATTCGTAATGATGAGCCATATCACACTTCAAATTCTCCCTTAAATGATTATCCGCTTAACGGCTTTCAATACCACTTTGAAACTAGTCAATAATCTTTTAACTCGTATAAGACAATTCACTACCAGTACAATTTTTCTCACACACACGTGTCCCGCAGCATGCCCCTAAATTTACATGGGAATGCCTCACTTTTCCCTAAAAATTAATTTGCTTTAATGGAGACGCACAGTCGTCGTATATAGTATGTATCATAGTCTTTTAACTTAAAACTAAGTGTTAAAAATTAATTTGTATTTATACAGTTGCTAGATTAGTCAACTTGAATTCAAACAACTAGATTCGCTTCAAATAATTGCAAAATGCCAACCAAAAGAAATCACCTGGTGTCAACTTCCCGTCTCTTTAAAATTTGCAAGTAATCGTACTCATACGTTGACTGATACAGTACATTGTAAAATCGTCTACGTCTAAAACAAAACAAATACATTTCCTCATAAATTCAATAACCAGAGGTTGCCTGTCCAAAATGAGGCCACTGGGCCCTACTTCAAAGGCCTAATGTCCCTCTCTCTCATTCATCACCGTACCAAAACGAAAACGGATAGCAGCAAATCAACGATACGAGACGATCTCCATTCGCCAGTCTCACTTTAATCTTAAACCTAAAGTAATCATTTTGATTAATATATACATTACCTTAAAACCATCCCAATCCTTCAAACCAACTCAACAAGCAAACATTTCAATCAACAAATCAAATACCCCCACAGCGCTTCGCTTTCTCTCTCTAACCGCGAGGGACCTGTGAGAGGGAGGGAAAAGAGAATGAAGCTCTCGGCGTTGCAGCAGAGCTATCTGAGCCGTCGGAGCAACAGCTTCAGGGCATCAGCGCCGTTGGATTCGTCATCCGACAGCGCGATCAAGTCTCCCGCCGCAATCTTCTGGCTCGTCCTTCACGGCCTTTGTTGCTTAATCAGCTTAGTCCTCGGCTTTCGATTTTCTCGATTGGTGTTCTTTTTCATCTTCTCGACTTCCACCACTTCCACAACGAACCTCTACACGGCGCCGTTTCGGAACTTGGCTAGTGACATCACGACACCTTTTGTTTCGTCGTCGACTCCGGTTGAGATTCCGGTTTTAAACAGGACGACGCCGAATTCAAACTCCAGAGTGGTGGTGGGCCGACACGGGATCCGGATCCGGCCGTGGCCGCATCCGAACCCGACTGAGGTCATGAAAGCGCACAAGATAATCGAGAGAGTGCAGAGAGAGCAGAGAGCTCATTTCGGGTTCAAGAATCCAAGGACTCTGATTGTGGTGACCCCGACTTACGTTCGGACTTTCCAGACGCTTCATTTGACCGGTGTGATGCACTCGCTGATGCTGGTGCCGTACGATCTGGTTTGGATCGTTGTCGAGGCTGGTGGCGTGACCAATGAGACGGCTTCTTTGATTGCCAAGTCAAAGTTGAGAACTATTCACGTTGGAGTCGATCAGAAAATGCCAGCTTCGTGGGGGGGAAGACATCAATTGGAAGCCAAAATGCGGCTTCGCGCCTTGAGGTCATTTCTTGCTTCATCATTAGCTGCTTATTTTATTGATTAATTCCTCACTAGTTCTAAGTTTAAAAGACCTATAGTTAATCAGTCATAAGGACAAAACAATTACTAATCTTTAGCACAACTAACATCACTATGGGGCTAATTCTGTTAATGTTGCAGTGTCTTTGCTTTCTGCTTTTCTTTTATTATTGTCAAAATTGAGTGAGAAATGAAGAAATATCAAATGATATTGATTTAGGAGAAAATAAGTATGTTGATTGCTTTTTGTTTGTATATTGTGATATTTACACTGCTTTCAAGTGAATTCAGTATTGATAGGTTATTAGAATATCAATTTATTAAGTAGGTGTTTGGTGTTCCAGAATTGTGAGAGAAGAGAAGCTGGATGGCATTGTGATGTTTGCGGATGACAGTAATATGCATAGTATGGAGCTCTTTGATGAGATCCAAAATGTAAAATGGTTCGGAGCTGTTTCTGTTGGAATTCTGGCTCTTGCAGGTAATCAGGACGAGTCATCATCAGTGATAATGGAGAAGGAGGAGGGTGGAGAGAATACTGCAATGCCTGTTCAAGGACCTGCTTGTAACTCATCCAATAATCTGGTTGGATGGCATACTTTTAACTCACTGCCATATGCTAGGAAGAGCGCAACCTACATTGATGACAGGGCAACAGTGCTGCCCAGGAAGCTGGAATGGGCTGGATTTGTTTTGAATTCTAGGTTGCTTTGGAAGGAAGCTAAAGATAAGCCGGAATGGGTGAATGATCTAGATTTATTGGATGGCCTTGAGGATATAGAGAGTCCTTTATCTCTGCTGAAAGACCAGTCCATGGTAGAACCGCTAGGAAACTGCGGCCGCCAAGTTATTGTTTGGTGGCTTCGTGTTGAAGCTCGTTCTGATAGCAAGTTTCCTCCTGGGTGAGTCTTTATTCTTTTCCTCTCACTCTTATGCAACATTTTACACTTTGATGATATAATATGTTTTGAGTAATCACCAGTTGCATGCTTACTTTTATGTGCATTAAAGCCTCTTCTGGCTCTCGTGTCAACTCATTTTAAATATCCAGACTCCAGTGTGCAGTGTCTGTTTTCTTTGATGTTTGTTGACCAAGTCTTCTGGAAAGTTAAATTATAGACCGATTGATTCAGACTATTAAGTAGACAACTTTGGTGGAAATATGTTGGGATTAACTTTTTAATCAGTATTCAGGCTTATCTGAACTCTTTGAATGTTGCAATCTGTGGTTATAGTCGTGTAGTGACTGACGCTGACTAGCAACATCTTTACCACTGCTGCTTTACGATTTTATAAATTTGCATGCAAATGTTTCTTTACTATAGAGATGTTCTTATTGATCTTTAATTCTTATTGATCTTTAAGTAGAATTGGTATGCAACATAAGAACTATGCCTATAGTGTTTCATGTGGACATTTCCCTTCATACTTGTTTGTCACATCACATGCCCACGTATCTGAACTTACCCTCCTGAGTACCTAAAAAATAAGTAAAATTTCTTCTTTTTCTCAACCAATGTTTTTACTTGTTACGACACCTGTAATGCATATATTACTGTGCATTGACGGTTACAGGCACATGTTAGTTCGAGGAACCCAAATAACTATTCTGCTTTTTTTCTTATTGAGTAGCTTTAGTTATTTGGGTTACTTGAATGCCTTTATTTAAGAATCAAGCTTAAATTATTTGGAATGCCTAAAAGGAAAGAGACTTTGCGGTTGTGTCTAGACCGCCAAAAACCATACTGGGACAAGAATGGGTGTCTAGATTAAACAACTGTTTCTTATGTATTAGGGTATACGTTTAATGTCTCATTAATATAGTTCAATTGAAATAGGTTGTAACAAGTAGGTGGGTGCTTACACACATGTTTATGCTAGAGCAAGTTGCATGTAATTAACTTGTGGCAAACACCATGTTATGAAGGTATCTTCATAAGCTCTAAGAGCAAATTCCTTTACAATTTCTGGAGTTTCAACATTCATTTCTTGTGTCTGCATGCTAGTGGGATTGAGTTGAATGCACAAGTAACAGTTTAATCAGAGACACAGCTACATCTGCCTAAAACATTATCCATGAAAATTGAAGAAAATGAAGTCCATCCAAACTGTCATACCTTAAGGTTTTGTGGGTTTCACAGGAAATAATAATCCTCATGGTGCTGTGAGTGGCTTTTATGCATGCAAGTTCTTTTGTTTAGCATCAATCTTCTGTTTTGGCACCCAAAAAAACAAAATAAATAAATAAAATCAGTAAATTACTTGTCTGTGCTTGGTTCAGTTCTTATTAACAAAGGCTGTCATGCTCTAGTATGAGTTTGATGGCCAACGTATGTAGTTTTCAAATCCTCCTACATAAGAAACAGGCAAATACTCATTTATCGATTGAACTTGTGTATGTGCTATGGGCTAAGCACACCTCCCTTCTGGCAATTTAGCACTAATTTATGGCCTCATACTTCTGTAATTTCTTTGCTAAACCAAAGGTTTTGGCCTTTAACGAATTTTGATTTATGCATATCTGTAGTTGCTAGATTGTGCGTGCTTTGAACTCGAGACTACTTTAAATTCACGAATGAATGTAACTCACAGGAAATATTAAATATTTTTTGCGCTTAGCATAACCTACTTTCATTTTGAGGTAATAGGATATGAGTGTAAAGTTTGTTTTACTTGATTCTTAATCTCTTCTGCATTTATTTTGATAACATGGTGGGTTGTTAATGGCATCTCGTGACCAGATTAAAATGATTTCTTTGTATTTCATACAGATGGATAATTGACCCACCATTGGAGATCACTGTCCCATCAAAACGTACACCATGGCCAGATGCTCCTCCTGAACTCCCTTCTAATGAAAAAGTACTGGTTGGCATCCAAGAGCATACAGTGAAGCATACTCCAAAGAATCGATCATCCAGATCGAAACGAAGTTCTCGAAGTAAGAGAAAGCATGAAACAAAAGTGGTAGACATGCAGGCTTCTGCAAGGAACTCTGGAAGAAATTGAAATATTAGCCAAGGATATTCACAATATATATGCCGTGTGAATTTGGACAGCTGCCCTTCGGTGCCAAGAATTTAATCTTGAGGCAGACATTCTGAGGGGGATATACCTGGTGGTCGGTACATAGAGTAGGCACATGTTACAGTGGTCCATTGGATACGTGCTCTTGCAGTTCCAAGTTAGTATTAAGTATTACATTTTTCATTTCCTTTAATTTTTTTGTTGGAGGTGATTGGGTGGGTTTCTGCTTTCATGGAAGGAGCTGGCGTCATGTCAACTAAGAACTGCCACATTGTTATTTTGCAGGAAGCTTGTATCTTACATGCTTCAATTTTTTTATTTTATTTTATTTTATACATAATCTTCTGATAGGAATCAAAAGGTGGTGTTAAGTTGTTGGCCTTGGTAGAAATGATACTCGTTGTAATAAAATTTCCATTCTTTGTGAAAAGTTTGAGCATGCTGCATGCTGGAAATTTTATCTTCACTTTCTCAGAAGAATCCACGGAAAGGAAGCAGCGCATGGAAACTGACCAGTTTTTAACCCGCCCCACGCTTTCCCAATCCCGGCCATTCTCTGCCCATTAAGAAAGTTGAATATATTATATCTTTTAACATTTGTCTTTTTTATCCATAGAATCAGGTAATAGAATATAGAGAAGCCAGTGCAACTTGTTCGGCTGAGGTGTTTCGAATGGTTTCTTCTTCCTTGTGTGGGTTGGCCATACTGATCAACGTAACATTCAAATTAAAAGCAAGAGAACCGAGGTTGACCTGTCATAAGTGATCTGCTGAAGAAGCGGGTAACTTGGGGAGAGCAGCCCAGTTCTTGTTCCAACGGATAAGGAGGGAGATTGGGACTGCTCTTGCTTCGCAAGGATGACATTGAATATTCAGTCGTATGGCACAACTTTGGACGAATTCACTTGTTGATTTGGCACCGGCAAAATGATACAAAATGGTAAAATTAAAAATTAAAAATTTGAAAGATAGTAACTAAAGAACCTTGAAAGCCGAAATGTTCGATTTTTTTAACATCTTGAGAAAATTAGTCCTAGATACTACCTACTGCACCCTGGAAATACAAAAGCTTTAATTGCGATGAATTTGAACAATCAATTAGAGTTTATTAATTAAGTTCACAAATAAAAGCCCTCTTGCATGATAACTCCTCGGAGCACAAAAATCAAGCGCAATCTAGTCCACCACTTCGTAGCATAACATGATATGAACGTGCAGCAATCAGGCTTAACGTCAAGGCCAGGCTTAGATGATGAAATTTGATGGTTTTCTTTTTTGGGCATTACAAGTCCCCGTGACAGTTCCGCCCACCGGATACTAAATTCATTCATTATTTCGCTGGCAATTCTGCCCCACTTGCTATTTTATAAGTGATATTATCATTTTCTCATCAAAGGTATTTTGACACATCATGTTAGTATCATGGTTTGGTAAAATTATTAATTTACCACCAAACGTTTAAACTGTCAGCATTTTCCCACTATTCCGTTAAAACTCAGTTAATATGTAACAAAAAATTCATAAAAGGTCAATTTTACCCATGGAGCGTAAAAGACTATGTAATTAACCTTTTATGAATTTTGTAATTAAATCATCATTTGTTGTTCTTCCTTCTTAAAGGATAAAAATTACCCTTTATAAATTTTGTAAAATTAACCGTGTGGTGCTAGGTACTTCATAATTTGATTTAATTTATTTAATTTTTAAAGGACAAATTTATTTATTTAATTTTTTGTGTAAAATTATTATTATCATATCAAAGATTAAATTGCTTCTTTTGCATATTCTTTTTTTTTTTTTGCCCTTTCATAAATTGAGTTTTAGTAGTAGAATAAATTGTCTTTCGCTCGTCAATTTAATAAATAATTTTTTCCTTGAAAAATTAAATAAATTAAATCAATTTATGAATTACCTAACACCACACGGTCAATTTTATAAAATTCATAAAGTGTAATTTTTGTCCTTTAAGAAGGAAGAACAATAAATGATGATTTAATTACAAAATTCATAAAAGGTTAATTACATGATCTTTTATGCTCTAGGGGTAAAATTGACCTTTTAAAAAATTTTCGTTACATATTAACTGAGTTTTAACAGAATGGTGGGAAAATATTAACAATTTAAATGTTTGATGGTAAATTGATAATTTTATCAAATTATAGTACTAACATAATGTTTAAATTATAGTACTAACATAATGTGTCAGAATACTTTTAGTAGAAAAATAATAATATCCCTTATAGTAATTTTAAATTCTACGTTTGCAGACTGACACCCATTCATTTTATCTCCCACGATGATGGATATCGATTTTTAATAACTGCACTGAATTTTAGATGTCACCACTCACCAGTTGCATGGATGATGTTAGGCAACAGGTTCTGAAAGAGATTCATTTAAGATCCCCACTGCTGAAATATTCTGCAACAACTTATCAATGAAAATTTTACCTCAGGCAAGAGGCAAGCACATGCTTTTCTACTGTTTAAATCCCAATTTTAGCATAGCCCAGCTCCTTTCATAGCAAGTTAGCAACTTTAATGTAACCCTTATTTCATTGGACCAAAAATATCCCTGTCCGTTAGCACGCATTTCGAGTCTGACTTAGTGGTTTGAAGCGAGCACAAGCAAAACCCCCAGCTCTAAGGAACCTGTAAAGTTGTCAGACGTGGCAACAATCCATTGGTTTGAAGACTGATCTCGTGACTTTTCTGCCACTCCGGCCCATTTCTCATTATTGCTTTTCCATGACCGTTGGCCAGACAATAGCCTGTCCTCGTATTTTAAGTCCAAAACGACCAATTGATGCCCTCATTTTTATCTCTTTTCACCAATTTACACGACAATTATTAAAAAAAAAAAAAGTCAATTACATTAATACACTCTTTTTTATATTATTTTACATTCTATACACTTACCAAACCCCTACTATTAAGTTATTTTCTTTTTCCTATAAAAACCCATCAACTTTCTCCTTTATCTTCACCACCTCTTCCTCAATTCTCTTATCTTTCTGTTGAAAGAAAAACAAAAATGGCAACCGCTTCCATGTTTCTAGCCATATCCACTCTTGTATTCCTGTTCTTCATATCATCATCATCCGCCGCTGACATGTCGATAATCTCATACGACAACAATCACGACCATTCATCAAGCTGGCGAACAGATGATGAGGTGATGACAATCTACCAAACATGGCTTGCAAAGCGTGGGAAAACTTCTAACGGGATGGGACACAACGAGAAGAGGTTTCAAATTTTTAAGGATAACTTGAGGTTCATTGATGAACATAACTCCCTGAACCGCACGTACAAAGTCGGCTTGAACAAGTTCGCTGATTTGACCAACGAAGAGTACCGTGCCATGTATTTGGGCACCAGAAGTGACGCTAAGCGTAGACTCATGAAGTCCAAAGTTGCGAGCCAGCGTTACGCTTTTAAGGCCGGCGACGAGTTGCCGGAGTCTGTTGATTGGAGAGAAAAAGGGGCCGTTAATCCCGTTAAAGATCAAGGATCTTGTGGTAATTTTCTTTTTCCCTTTTTAACTTGCGTTCCATTTATTTTTTTATTTTTCTTTTGTTCCATATTACCCATATTTTCTTCTTTTTATGGATATTATAAGAAGGATGGATATATATATATATATATCTAAATTGATTTTATAAAGTTTTGTTCATAATAATAAGCTGAATTTCCAAAAATAAAAGAAAGGGGAATTTATGACTTATCAAGTATCTATTTCAGTCTATTAAAAAAAAAAAAGGTATCTATTTCAGTTAAAGATTATTATTGATGCTTTTGAGCATATCGACGAGGAAGCGGCGGTGGGTGGCAGGCGGCGGACTGGTAGTTAATACTGGAATTGGCAGATTTAGACTTTTCAGTTGAAGCCACGTGGGTTATTTTCTCAATTTTTTGCTTGCAGTTGTTGGTCGTTAAAAATTTATTCCTGAATCAAAGAATACATAATTGTTATTATTTTTTTTAAATGACGTCATGTGGGCTAAGTCGAGGCTACTAGACAAAACAGAATCTGACGTATGAAAACAGAATTGGGCATCGATCCAGGCCCAATCTGCAGTCAAACTGGGCTAAGCTAGGACATCAATTTGGCCTGGATCGACCCAGTTGTGCGCCTTGAATCTCGTTTGGAAGTAGTAGGTTAAAAGATGTATTTTTGTGATTCGCATTGATGTGTGGTGAGCAGGAAGTTGCTGGGCATTCTCAACAGTAGCTGCAGTAGAAGGAATAAACAAGATTGTAACTGGGGAGCTAATCTCTCTATCTGAGCAAGAGCTCGTGGACTGTGACAGAAAAATCAATGCAGGATGCAATGGCGGTCTCATGGACTACGCCTTCCAGTTCATTATCCAAAATGGTGGCATGGACTCTGAACAAGACTATCCTTACCTCGGCGCTGAAAACAAGTGTGACCCATCTCGGGTCTGTAAAATCCTTTAGCCTTTACTCTCTCTCTCTCTCTCTTTTTTGTTTTTTTGCAAACAAAATATTGAATTCCGATTTTTCTTTTTCCAAAAATTTCGATGTTGCAGAGGAATGCTAAGGTTGTTAGCATTGATGGGTACGAGGATGTATCGCCTTTCGATGAGATGTCGCTGAAGAAAGCTGTGGCAGATCAGCCTGTGAGTGTTGCTATTGAAGCTGGTGGCAGGGCTTTTCAACACTACGAGTCGGTAAGCTTTTCTAGATCATTATCACGTACAGTAACTTTTTATAAAAAAAAAATCAGAAAACCCCTCAAAAAAAGCACAAATGCAAAAGTTTCCAAGAAATTTATTTATCTTGTTTTGGATATTTGGTTTTTACAGGGTGTTTTTACTGGAGAGTGCGGATCGGCACTGGACCACGGTGTTGTTGCAGTTGGATATGGCACAGAAAATGGTGTGGACTACTGGCTTGTGAGGAATTCCTGGGGCAGCGACTGGGGTGAAAACGGATACGTGAAATTGCAGCGTAATCTGCTGGATACAAACACTGGCAAATGCGGAATTGCAATGGAGGCTTCTTATCCCGTCAAGAATTCCCAAAACTCTGCTAAGCCTAAGCCTCACAGCAGCGCTTGAACATCGTTTGTATGTGTTGTGGCTGATGGGTTCGGAGAAGAAGAAAAAGGTTATTAAAGTTGCAAATAATGTTGTTTAGTTTATCGTCATATTTGTGTCCGCTTGGTTGTTTACAATTCATGCCCTCTGTTCCTTATTTTTAAGTTTGCGGGAGGACGAGCAGGCTATCTATCTTATTTGGATAATGTTTCTTGTACTGTACATAGAGTCTCATTTGTCAAACTGGGCATTGAAAATTGATATTGTTGTGATTCAATGTCATTTCCTTTCGGAGTCTGTCATCAATTTCTCAAAGTTGTTGTTTCATTGTCTTTATATGATAATTGGTTGCCAAGACTTCCTTTTCATGATCTTTTTTTTTTTTAATATTTTTGAGAAATATAATACTGATGTGGTGATGTTATATAAATAATCACAATTGAACTTCTGTAACACCTGTTATACATGTAAGTATATTGTGGTAACCCAGGATTGAATTTGGACCTTCTTGTTAAAAAGTTTATCTGAGTTCATATATTGAAAGAGGGGAGTTGTTTTCATCAGCAGAAACCATGATAAGCTTTGGTTAAATTGTTAAGATGGGACATCCACACCCAAGAACAGAGGCGGGACAAGAGTTGTAGCGACATGCCTAAAAGCTTTTCCCTACCTATCTGCATGCAGAAAAAGGGAAAAAAAAAAGAGTGACTTACTGAAGTCTTCCAATAAGTGACTCTTTAATGGAACCCTTTTCTCAGCTGTCTGAAACATTTTATTTATTTATATCATTAGGTTTTGTTGTCAATAAATAAAAAATTATTTATTTATCAATAAGGTGCTGTCAAATTCAGTTGCTAAATCAGCTTCACACTCAAGTTCAAAACACATTGTATAAGAAGGGGGAAGCAGAGTATCAACGTTAACTCTCGACAATTTTTTAATAAGATAAGCCTATCAAGCATGAGTCCATATGTTTAAACTATAGTTGTTATCAAAGGCAACACTCTTCCCACTTGCCCCCTTGCAGAAATCATATGTGATTAAATCAAGAACTCTTCCATAGGCAGACATTTGAGATTTGTAAGTCGTAACAGGCAATGGAAATCTCTAAACTAACCTTGTCATGGCATGGGAAAGGTAAGGCATATTTTAAATTCGCACATCCTCCCCACTACTCTAGCATGTATCAAGTTCGTGTCACACATGATTTGCATAAATGGGCTCTCTTCTGCCCCTTGCATTTTACAGGGGCAAAAATTTCAAAACAATCTGGTATGTGGGTCAACTGCAGATTTCCATCTGCATATTAATTAAAATATTAGAAAAACTACATAACTTGGAGATGACTTTCGTGTTTAACATTTTTTTTTTGGTGGAGTCAAGATTTAATAATAGTATCAGAACAATTTTCTTTTCTTAAGCTTTGAACTGAATATATATATTTGCTTTTTCATCAAGTTGCTTATTTTAAGCTTTTAAGCCATTCCCAGGTTGCTGAAATGATTTCTTTTTGAAGCATCTCCAGCACTTTTTAAGGCACTTCTCCATTACTCATGTGGGAATGTTATTATTAGTATAGAACAAATGTAACAAAAGGGTGTAGAGTATTAAAAAGTAAAATGACTTTTAAGCTAGAATGAAACATTTCACCTAATAGCTGATTGGAAATTATCATTAGAAGCCATGGGGCCATCGCCATGGGTGTTACACAATTGGTTCAGTCGATTAAAGGCACCGAATAAATTACGTATATCCAACTTCTTTATATCATGAACAAGTGGAACAACTTTTCCAGTTTAGACTCTTATCTTGATCTTGAGGGAAAATAATTGCTGTGGTGGTCTTTCCTGGTGAGAAATTTTGTAGCCACATCAATCCAGAATCAAAAAATGGTTGCTGTGTTCAACAAAGAGCTTCTGAGCTGGTATCTCATTACTGTAAAACTTAGAGAAACTGTAGAATCTGGAATCCCCAAAACGTCTACTTCTTCTGGATTGCTTGAATTGCCAGAACAACCTCAAGAGCAGCTTCAGAAACAGCAGCAGACGCCGTCAGAGAGCCTGCATATTGTGATCGGAGAAGATGCTGAAAACTGTGAAGACGCAGCCACTTCTCCTGATTCTGAGTGGGTGATATCAATCAAAGAAAAACTTGAGCAAGCTCGCCAAGATGATGAAGCAGGATCATGGGCAAAGCTGAGCATATATAAAGTCCCTCAACACTTGAGAGAAGGTGGAGATGACAGGGCTTATGTCCCCCAGATTGTGTCCTTAGGGCCTTACCATCACGGCAAAAAACGCCTACGCCAAATGGATCGCCATAAATGGCGTTCCCTTCACCATGTACTCAAGCGTAACAGTCAGGACATAAAGATTTATCTTGATTCTATGAAGGAACTTGAAGAAAAAGCTCGTGCTTGTTACGAAGGTCCCATTTCTCTTAGTAGCAATGATTTTGCGGAAATGATGGTTCTTGATGGCTGTTTTGTGCTTGAGCTCTTCCGCGGAGCTTCTGAGGGATTCACGCGACTCGGCTATCCTCGAAATGACCCTGTTTTTGCCATGAGGGGATCTATGCATTCCATTCAGCGGGACATGATAATGCTTGAGAACCAGCTTCCACTCTTTATACTGGATCGGCTCCTTGGACTTCAGTTTGGGAAGCCCGAGCAGAAAGGACTTGTTGCGAAGCTAGCACTCAGGTTCTTTGACCCATTAATGCCAACAGACGAGCCATTAACGAAAGGTGAGAGGAACAAGTTGGAGTCCTCTCTTGGAAATGCAAACTTTTTTGATCCTTTATCAGATCAATGTGGCCTTCACTGCCTTGATGTTTTTCGTAAAAGTCTCTTGCGCTCAGGGCCTAAGCCTGAGCCCCCCAAGATTTGGATCAAGCGATGGTCACAGACTAACCGCGTTGCGGATAAAAGGAGGCAACAACTTATACATTGTGTGACAGAATTGAGGGAGGCCGGCGTTAAGTTCAGGAAGAGGAAGACTGATCGTTTCTGGGACATAAAATTCAAGAATGGGATTCTAAGTATTCCAAGGCTTTTCGTTCATGATGGTACCAAGTCACTCTTCCTCAATCTCATTGCATTTGAGCAGTGTCACTTTGATTGCAGCAATGACATTACATCATTTGTGATATTCATGGACAATCTGATAAACTCCCCGGAGGATGTTGGATACCTCCATTACTGTGGTATTATTGAGCACTGGCTAGGTAGTGATGCTGAAGTTGCAGACCTCTTCAACCGCCTCTGTGAAGAGGTGGTTTTCGATATCAATGACAGTTATCTTTCTAGATTGTCAGAAGATGTAAACCAATATTACAATCACAAATGGAATGCTTGGCGTGCAAGCCTGAGACACAAATACTTCAACAATCCCTGGGCCATCATCTCACTTGTTGCTGCTGTTGTGCTGTTGTTGCTAACCTTCGCACAGACATTCTATGGAGTGTATGGTTATTACAGGCCAGTTTCCTGAGTTACAGTCCGGTGTGCCCATTCCATTTTCATAGCCACATTGTTTCCGTTAGAAAAGATACGGTCATACGTCAATGACACCAGCTCGTTTCCAGATTTTTTGTTGGACATTGTACACCGATTGTTCAGTTGACCGAATGTATTTGCGTCTTCCATATAAATTTGACAGTTTTATCTTATCTATTTTTGCAGCTTTAATGGATTTTCCTTCAAGTACGGTTATCATGCTTTTCTTTGGTTGAGACGTGTTTCAGCAGAACTGGGAGAAAATAACAGAGCTAATATTATAACTTTCCAGCCAGTCTCATCTAGCCTTACAAAGCTCTCCATGCATCATACCATGCCAGAACTACACAATACTTTCCACCAGCCATCAGATGCAGTGCAAGAAAAATCTTCTGAGACCATTTCTCAAATCAATTGCAATTTTCAACCATTCTGGGGCCCTTCGGGGCCAAGAAAGAGACATTTGCAGCCATAGCCATTTTATATAGGCTAATGTCAATATATAAGAAGTGAGCCACATACTCACCAGTAATCCTTTTTAAGATAAAAATACACTCGCAAGTGAACGGCATGGCAAAGAATTCATTATAAAACTAGCATCTATAGCCTATAATTGTTTAAAACATATCACTTCCATTTAATCAATAGTCAAGCTATCCTCTATCTAAGAAAGGAAAAAAATAATGATCAATTGCTTAACAGAACTTCAGTGATTATTCTCAAGAATGGACCTCTAAAGGAGAGGATGTCATTTGTAGCTGAACAAAACAAATAAGTACAATTCAAAACCAAATTTTAATGGAATCCAATTGCTCTTCTTGACCACCATTTTCCTTAGTAGGCATAAAGTTACTGGCTCAACTTCTAAGCAACATGAATGGAGCATGGCCCTCCTATACAAAAGGATTGTTATGGGAAAAAGACGATGGGGTGGGGGGGGAAGGGATTAGTGACCACTTTGATTCGCTACTCTAAATTTACTAACAGAGCATACAAAAGCATGAGAAGAAAAATCTTGGGAGACAATAATTGTTCTCAAAAAGATTCTTACTACCACCAAACCTTAAAAGAGCTCCTGCTGTCAACTAAAGTGGGCTGGGGACAAAAAAGAAGAAAGAAATTAGGCCACCTCTGCCTGTGCGAATTTAAAAGAAGCATATATAATTATATAGTTCCCTCTATCTGATCACCTCAGTCCTCAGAGCTCGTGGCGTCCGATGAAGATGGCCTCTTTCCATCATATCGCTGTAAAAAGAAATAGAGAACAAGGTGTAAAATCATGAGAGCCAGAGCATATATCAAAAACCAAGAAACATAAACATATGGTAACTGCAATCAGAATGCAAGATAAATTAACAATACCTGTTTCCCAAGAGAGAATGGAACATATCTATACTTGATCATGTGCATAATCTGTCTCCTCATAGTGAGAGTGAATAGCATCAACCAGTAGAAAAGAAGTATTGGCCAAAAGACAGGCACATCAAACGCACTGAAGAATGTCAACACAAAACCAATGCAGAAGGACCTTGTGACACAGTACCTTCCATGAGAAAACCAAAACAACTTCAATAATGTGTTTGACCAACCAATAACATTGGCATAAAACAATTGGTCAATGACATTATACGACAAAGAGACACAATTGAATCGATTGATTCCAATTGCCTTGCACCATGCAAACAGAAGGAAAGAGACACTAAATTGTTCTGCTTCTTCATCAGGCCATATGCTGTCTACTCAGCCACCTCAACTCACCAAACTATTTCTCATCATACGTATTGTTCTGGTCAGGCTGTTAAAAAACAGACAGACAAAATTGTATATAGAAAAGGAAGAGACCATATAAAAACACATATTTCCAATCAATCATTAAGAGTTCATGCATACATTGACTGTGAAACAGACTGACATATATACTAGGGAATCAGGACCACACGAAATATGAAAAGCGCATCAAGATTCTACATTTCTTGAAGTTTAGATAATTTTACAACAGATGCCACAGTCTCTTCAGTTACTGGCCTCATGAATTGGTCAGCTGTAAACCTTTTCTCTTACGTAACAAATAAATGTTAACTTATTTTCCCTATCAGATAGCAAACAATTGTGAGAACATATTAACCACGAACCAAAAAAATTGAGGATAACAACGTTGGGGCCTGTTTGATTTGCATTTCAGATATAATTCATTCCTTAGGAAGAGAAACTTTATAGCCCAGTTTGTAAAGTTAACTTTAAGATCACAGACAAAATGGCCCCATTAGTTAAATGTTATCTAGAGTCACAAATCAATCAATCCCAATGCATAACTTCGCTTGATGATCAAGTAAAACTGCCGAATTTTATCATTCCATTACTTGATATGATCAAAAACAAAAACAGAGGGGGTAAAAAAACACAAAAACTAACCAAACCTACCAGAACTTGAACTCGGGCAAGCGGCGTACGAACGGCCGGAACTCGTCCGATCCGCGGGTGGGCAGCGTCGGCCCGTCGCTATACTCGGGGTCGATCTGCGGGGACAGAAATCCCATCAACAGATTCAACAAGTAGATGCCTAGACCGTACGTGATGATGTAAAACCCTTGGACAAGGTACACGCGTACGGCGTAGATTGAAACCACGGCCAAGCAGACAACCCAACGGTGCAGAACGTGTGGGACCGACTTGTCCAGTAAGTGCTGGTACCGTCGCGAAACATTGTATTTCCACCGCGAGATGGCTGCCGTCGGAGACGTTGACGATGATGAGGAGGAGAAGTCTTCTGCGGTTGCGGCGGTTGCGGTCGGTACGGTTTCCATTGGAGCCCACTACTGGTTGTAGATATTTTGGGCGAGATATATATATATAATTTTTTTTAATCAGAAATTAAAATAAAAAATAAAAATTGCGTTTGTATTGTGTGTGTCGATGTTTTTAGTTCAGTTTTTGTTAAACGATAATTGGATGCTTGGATCGCTTGACTCCGGCAGGGGAAGAAAGGACGCCTTTCATTTCGGTTCGGCTGAGAACATGGGTTGACATTTGTTTCAATTTGTTCATTAACGGGTTCGAATGGACCGGACCCGGCTTATTCCTTTGTGGAACGCGGGGGTTATAATTTTTGGCCTCAATTTATTTAAATTTTCCTCAAATATAACTACTTGTACCAAAAAGAAATATGAAAAAAAAAATTGATCAGCAAAATATTTGCAATGGTTAAGTCAATCAATATGAGTTCAGATTTTTTTATTCATAATATCCGTTTATGGAAATTTTTAAATAAGTAACTAGATCACCAAATTTTTTATAATAATTATCTTATTCTTATATCATTTGTTCTTAGAGTGTACTTGATATATTATATTGGTTGTAATACGTTATGATATATTACATTACGGTGCATTACATTAATTATAATGCAATACTATGTTTTGTATAGTATAGACTATATTATATAAAATAATATTTTGTATATTAATGTTAAAATTAAATCCATATTATTTTAATTATTATTAGTTTTTGAAATTAAGTATTAAATAATTATTTTTATATTCTAATTTTATAAAAATTAAGTGTTAATATAAAAATGATTTAATAACATACTATTATTAAATAATAAAATATTACAATATTATGTTATATTATAATATAATTCATGTCTCTATATTAGTTATTATAATATAGTATAATCCTATTATAATGTATTATAATTTACTATTATATTGTAAAAATACAATGCTATATAATTATAAAATATAATATATATAGTATTTTATAGTTATAATTTATATTAAATTAGAATATATTATTCAATTATAAATTTATTTCTTATTTATTAATATCAAATACAATTTTTAGTTTAAATTTATTTTTAAATTAATATTTCTGTAAATAATAAATGATTAAATTAAATAAAAAAACTTTGTATGTATTTAAAGTAAAATAATTAAAATGATTTTATATAATTAAAGTAAAAATATATATATTATCATTTATTTATCAATTATTTAGGTATCTTATATTATTATTATTATTTAAATTTAAATATTTTATTTTTAAATGATTATATTTAAAATGTGAATGATATTTTAATATAATCCAACCTAAACCGTATTCCCACAAGTTTATTTATTACATCTTTTATTGTATTAGATATTTTTTTAATGCAGTGCAATCCAAACCAAAAATTATAGTTAAATAAATTAATATAAGAATAATATTTTAATGTAATACTTTAGTGCAATCCAAACCAGATAGCTTGGTGGGCCACCACATATCGTATTCATCCACGAATTATAGACAGTGTTGAAATTTTTTTATAATATTGTTATACAAAATTGTTATTGAATATACAGATATTTCAATTTATTTTTGCAGTTAAATTATACAATTGGAACCTTCTCATGGCGTGTACATTAATCTTTTGAAGTACTGTTCAGATTCTTTAGGCTTTCGACATTTTCTAATATACGAGAGGTATTCGCTCCACTTACATTTTGTGAGAGAGAAATTGTCTTCACTTAATTATTTAATAATTGAGGGCGGAATGAAACTAACCTTTATAGTTTATAATACGAACCTTACTCTCACTATTGTAAGTATAAGGGTACTACACTGGGCTGAAGGCCCATTGGTCATGTGGGCTTGAAACTTAAAAGCACTGAAAGGTAGGCCCAAAAGCCTGTGTTTTAAATTTTCATAATCAACCGAAATAAATTGGTGTGCGGGCATGAAAATTACAAAATTAGCCGATTCTGACCGGCAAGAGCGGGTGTTTTGATTTACGACACAAACTTGTATGTTTGCAATTTATGCAAGAAGGCAGAAGCAAAAGTTCCATGTTAACTGAAAACACGCCACCATTCAAAATTGCAATGCAGCCACAATAAGCAAATATTAACTCGTATTCTCTAATCACATCACATGCAACATTTCTCGATCTCAATTCTCAACCCATTTCATCGCCGCGAAATACCCACAGCTCAAGTCAAGTTCAGCCCGGCATTTTAATTCTGGTAATTGATTTTCAAATTTCGCCAATAAAACAACCACTTTCGACTACCTAATTAATGACATGAATTTTGAATTTGCAATGCGCTTCAGGATTTTCATTTTGAACCGTTTGATTGCCAGATCTCATTTCGTGTGTACTGTATTCTGCATTGGCAGTTGCAATGTAGATTCTTTTTCGTTGAATATTGTATTTCATGATTTTATTTTTGAAATTTCGAATTCTATTTAGAATTTTATATTTATATTTTTGATGTTTTTGCACTTGTGTGGAAGTATAGAAAACAAAAATAAAAAATATAAATATAAACATTACCTGAATCAGTTCTGTCATTATCGGGTTGATGATTGATGTTTATTGTATCTAGAAAGAGAAATCCGTAGCTTGATGTATCAAGGAGGTCGATGCCCTGTATTCTTTTACAGATAATTAGAAAACAGTTATCTTTCCATCTGTCTGATTCGGATATTTGTATCTGTTGACTGTTGGTTTAGTTTACAGTATGCATTTTTCGTACTTCAGGGTAGAGGTCTGTGGAGAAGCTCAATTTGGGTCTTTAATCAGGATTAACCTGTGTTCGGGTAGTGGGATGGATTCAGATTCTGCAGACTCAGCTTCTCAACTGTGTGCCACATCTTCTGAGACTGAAGCTCCTGCAAACGTTCCTGATACCAACTCTCCTGCTGAAGTGTCCAACATGAAACATCCCGATAAAGATTCTGATGCCGAACCTCTAGTAGAAGCTTCCGACATTGAACCTCCTGCTGAAGCAAAAAATGTCGAAGATCCCATGAAAGCTTCTGACATTGAACCTCATGCTAAAGTTTCAAATGTTGAAGCTCCTCATAAAGCTTCTGGCATTGAACTTGCTGCAGCTACTCAAACTGGGGGCATTATTCCTTCAAACATATCATCTTGGGCTAAAACTTTGAAATTTCCACAGCCTGTGCCACCCCCACAGGACAACATGCAAACGGGAAGTCCTAGGATGTCACCATTTGCACGTTTCACTAGTGAACTAGGATTACGTTTGCCCTCAATGACTCCTGTAGCAGACAAGAGTGCTGAAGGTACTTCAACAACAAACCCAACTGGCGTTCTTGAGTCATTAACAAAAGGTTTGGTTGACTCATCTAGGAGTGCAGTAAAGGCCGTGCAGGTCAAGGCACGCCATATTGTCTCTCAAAACAAACGAAGGTACCAGGTAATTTATCTGTGACACTGCTGCTGGGATAATTTTGATTTCTATTGTAGTTTCAAGTTCAATTAGAATGCATCCATTGTTTATCATTTGACTTTTAATCATACTGAAAAATTAGATTGTTAATCATATGAACACGACCTTCTGATTAATATTCAGGAAGGAGAATTTGATTTGGACATGACATACATCACTGAAAACATAATTGCTATGGGGTTCCCGGCTGGTGACATAAGCTCTGGGTTTTTTGGATATTTTGAGGTGACTATGAGCTGTGGGGATACTTTACTAGTTAAAATTGTTTTCTCCTTTTCTTTATAACAAGTTGTGAATGAAATAAATGTGATGCAGGGGTTGTATAGAAATCACATGGAAGAAGTGATCAAGTTTTTTGAAACTCATCACAAGGTACAATAAAGCAGTGAATTTGAAGGATGGACTTTGCAGCCCTAATCTCCTTCAGAAAATATTTGGAATTGGTTTTTAGGTATCCTAGAAAATTGTGAATTCGTTTTCTCCTACATTCTGTAAAGAACCGAAGGAGGCTATTGTTTAATGCTCTTCTGACCTCTCAACCTCAAGTTTCTTGAATTACCGCACCACCATAATATGAGTATTTGGCACAAATAGAGCAAACACACTGAGTCAGAAAGGACATCAACCATCTATTTTCACATGACTATGAATGTATGTTGAAGCCTAAGTATGTTATATGAATTCATTTAATAGAGTTAAAAAGTCATATGATCTTAGCTATGGCTGATCAGATGTGATGTTTTCAAAAAGCAATTGGTGCTTGGTATTACTACAGGGACCTGCAAATAGTCAAATTGTACATAATGAAATAATTAATAGAACAATCGTAATTAGATATAAAGCAGGGAAAACCTCCATAATTCTTTCGAGCAGTATGTATAGATTAAAATATTTTGCCTCTCATCCAGAAATTTCCTTTGTCAGTGGAGTTGAATTTCTTCAAAAAATGGTTTTAAGTGCTTTCTTTTCTCTCTCTCACTTTTTTTTTTTTGGGTGTATGTTTCTTGCATTTAATTCATAGCAACCTATTCATATGTTAAAAATATCTCACTTTATCTGTCATAGGCCCACTGTCGAGTGGTTGATTCTGGTTCCACATTTTTGCCAATCTCAATCCACTGCTGTTGAGTGGTTGATTCTGGTTCCACATTTTTCCAATCTCAATCCGACCATTAGCTCTTGTCAAATTCTTCTGAAATTCCATGTCTTATAAATCAACATTTTATTTGCAGGGAAAATACAAGGTGTACAATCTCTGTTCCGAAAGGTTGTATGATGCAGCACTATTTCAGGGGAAGGTTTGCTTTTATTCTTATTTGCCTTCTAAACCATGAGATATAAGTGTTTACACGTGTGTGGGTTTGTGCAGTCGTGCAGGCTACATGTACGTGCATGTATGTGTGAAGGTGTCATGATAAATCTAGAAGTTTGCATTGTTAGGCCTAGGCAGATGTATGTCCGTTTCCTTAAGTTTGCATTGTTAGGCCTAGGCAGATATTAGTTGGTTTCCTTTTCTTCAATATTAACAGATCATGGTCGTCGTACTTTATTATCTGTTAATATAGATAATAACAGATAATATAAAAACTTTTAGTTACATTTATATTATCTGTTTAACTTTCTGAAATTTTTTAAATGTGGTCTATTGATTTATTCATGAAACTTATAAGGCTTTCACATAAAGAGTAAGATATGCTTTTGAAACCTAGCATGGGAAGTTGCCAATGCCATATCATATAGATAATAACTCAAGTCACTGACAGAAAGGACTGCTTTGTTGTCACTGCTTTTTTAAGCAATGGCCCAGATACACTCTTGGCTGTTCAAAAGTAAAACATTCTGCTACTTTTAGAGCTCTTTCCCTGACTTGAATAAGTTATGTCCTGCAAATAAACAAATTACAGTTTTTGTTATGCAAATAATGAGAACCTAATGGCTATTCATAATTTTATAACTGTCATGTTATGACATGTTATCGCTATGGCTGTCACCCTCTTATTTGGCTAGCCGCCTGAGTTTGAGTAGGGGACATAAGGGGTTAAAATCTATGCTTGAGCTCTGCCCAATCCCCTGCATTTTATGAAATAAAAATTTTATTGCCTACATCAGAGTATTGCTGAATCTTTGGTCCTACAAGTTTTCGATACTGTTACGGACTAACAAAGACCAGTGCAGCCTGAAAAAGATTGAGCAAATACTAACAATCTTTTTATTCACTTCCTTGTGCTGTCGGGTTTTGAGAAATGGCTGCTAAAGGATGCGCAAGAAATTTACAAATCTAAGACTGAGCTACATGTCATTTGTTATCGTCAGAGGGATAGTGCTTTTTCAGCATTTTTTATGCCTGATTTTTCTGACTATTTTCAGGTCGCATGCTTCCCATTTGATGACCATAATTGCCCCCCTATTCAACTCATAGCATCATTTTGTCGAAGTGCATACTCATGGTTGAAGGAGGACATCTTAAATGTGGTTGTTGTTCATTGTAAAGCTGGTATGGCCAGAACAGGATTAATGATTTGCAGCCTTCTTTTATTCCTTAAGGTGAGTTTTTGTTGTCAATCCATTAAGCTTGAGGGTTTTCTTGATGAATGAACTTCATTGCTTCTTTCAGCTCTGCAAGTTTGTTTCATGATTGGTTTACTACTCTCTTTGCAATCTCTGCAGTTCTTCCCCACAGCAGAGGAGGCCATTGATTACTTCAACCAGAAAAGATGTGTAGATGGGAAAGCTCTGGTTCTTCCAAGTCAGATTGTCAGTCGCTATTTCATTCAAATATTCTAACGTTTTAACTATTATAACTTTTAAATCATTCTAGCTAGTAATTATTTTTTTTCTTGCTTTCCTTAGAGGTATGTCAAATACTTTGAACGTATCTTAACGTACTCCAATGGAGAGATTCAGCCCGCACGTAGGTACAGCACTGATCGCTCTCTCAAAATGCTTCAAGTTAACCATCAAGAATTTATAAAATTATGATTTTACAGGTGCATGCTCAGGGGATTTCGACTTCTTCAATGCCCTTATTGGATCAGGCCTTCTATTACTATCTTTAATCACAGTGGTATGTTGTTCTTGCTATCTCTATCAATTATTTGATGATGTTGTGATATTGTGAGCTGTCAACCCATTTAAGTTGTTAATAGAAAGTTATATTATAGAGTAATCTGATAGAGCTTTTTGTACAGCGAGGATCTTTTGTTTGAATATCTGACTTATTTCAATCCAGCTTGTTTGATAACCATATTTTAGGATCTAGATCCAAATGAGTGTCTGGTTAATTTCAAAAATCCGGATAGCTGAGTTTGCAAGTTGTCGATCTCAGTTCCTCTCTCCCTCTCTCCCATTAAATAACTTATTTATAAATTGGAGATAGAAATTCAAGCATTATCTCCTTGCATAAGATTAATGCACGAAACTTTTAATTGTTCATTTTCCACGTCACTTTGACTGTACATATAGATGTTTTCAACTGTTCTGTGTTAATATAGTTTGTTGATCTACAGGAATTCTGTTCTCAACGAGAAAGCATCCAAAAACTAAGGATTTAATGGTAAGTGAATAATTTTGCATGACATTTTCATATTTCTAATTGTGAGCAAGTGAATAATTTTGGTGTTTGATTTGGGCTCACTGATTTTGTATTTGCAGCCTGAGGACTTCTGGATTAAAGCACCAAAGAAAGGGATTGTGGTATTTGCTTTGCCAGGGGAGCCCGGTCTAACAGAACTGGTGGGGGACTTCAAAGTCCTTTTCCATGACCGCCAAGGGGATTTCTACTGGTTTGTGACTGCCTATTTTTGTTTATTTGTGTTTAAATTCGTTAGTATATGAATGAGTTGTCTCTTTCATTAAAAGTTTTGGGACGTCATACTAGAAGGACATAGCAGTTTCCATGCTGTTCTGACCAGTATCAGCAAGCAGCAGCCAACACAACGCCCTTATCATTGTCATGGATCACTATGAGAAACATACGTTTTTTTAACTTAATAATTTGTTTCATGTTCAAGAGGTTGTTATGCACTCTAGGAATTTGTTTTCACTTGGAATGTGGTGTAGCATGTATTATTTTTCTCTCTTTTCCTGCTGTTCTTTATTCCTTTAGTTTGAATGCATACCACTTCTTGATTTTGAAGGTAACATTTTGTTAAATATCCCGTTTTTCAATTTGATTGCAGTTGGTTAAACACAACTATGACCGAGAACAGAAAAATATTGGATGGTTCCGATCTTGATGGTTTTGACAAGGTAAATGACAATCTTCTGTTTGCTTATATTTAAGCAATAAATGCTTTGCACACTCATAGGCATAGTTCCTTTCTGCTTTCTACTTCTTGATGCTTCCTTATTGACCTGCTGGCTCTACTTTGCAGAGAAAAGTGCCTTCTCCTGGATTCCAGGTTGAGATTGTGATGATAGACTATGACGGTATCTTACCAACAAAGACTAAATCTGATTCCGCCAATAGAAGACAAGACTGTAGCACAGATTATGCTTCAGTTCCAACTGATGGTGCTACAATTGGTCCCAATCACAGAAAAGTCACTAAAAGTGAAGACAATGATGATGTGTTCTCAGACAGTGACGGAGAGGAAGCCGATACTTCAAAGAGCAGGCAGGCTGATGCTGCTTCTGGGGGGGAATCAGCTCCGCATGGGATATTATCTAATTCCACGGCAGATAATGTGCCACAGAGTCAGAGAAGTGGACATTTGTCTCTCAGCAATGAGAAGCCAAAAGTGAAAAACGTTTCCAAAGAACCCACCACTGACGGGGTAAGAGAGCCAGCCTCATCCCTGCCGATGCCAAATCTGGACTCTATGGGGGCAAGTGATATCAAATCAATGGCTGCTGATGCTTCAGTTTTCAGCTTTGGAGATGATGAAGATTATGAAAGTGAGTAAAGCATTTTGGGAATCACTATTGCCTAAAATTGTCAGAAAAATGAATGTACATAACCTTATCGTAAACAAATGATAGAATAGGAGGGGAAAATCAAATTTTAACTGCAACCATTTTTTGCATTTATTCTTTTGAATTCATGTAACAAGGCACATTCTTTTCTTTTTCCCATAGAACTCTGTCCTGTTAAGTTGAATGAAGAGAATTGGCTAAAAGCATGAAGTTCTCGGCAAAATTTCTGCTAAGCAAGGACACAATCTGTGTGTTGGCCAAAACTCTTGTGTGCTCTTTGGTTGTCGGGTTTTACAAATTGCCCTTCCAGATTATGTTGTAAAATAAAAACATAAAAATTAAACTTTTAACTTTCAAAATTAGGCGATTTTGGTTATTTTACAGATATAAAAAGATTTATAAGAAAGTGATGCTATTACAAAGCTTTTTGGTAGTACTAAGCAAAAAAATCGAGGCTTAGGAAATGTGTTCTTATAGATATATGAATATTCGATTTATAAGAAAAAAAACTGAAATATTGGTTTGGATTTCGGTTCGTTTAGTTGAATTGAATAACGAAGAACTGAAATATTTTTATAATTTTACCAAAACATGAAATGCGCTATATGTTAATTGGCTATGCAAAATGATTACAACAAACCTGCTCACGCGATTGTTATTTTTATTTTGAGTTGTAACTATTGTTATTTTTATTTTTTACAACTTTATGCTTATTTAGATGGAGCATTAGAGTCTAAATTTGTATTCTTAATTCTTAATATTTCATATTTTATTAGTAGTAGTTAGTAAGACAATAGTGATAAATGTGTTTTGAATACTTTGTGTTTATTGTTAGAATTTGTAACGAAACCATGATGAACTGATTATTGAGAAAAATTATTCCACGAATGAAGTCCAATGGACTAAAAATTTAGAATTCAAAATAAGTTTAATAGGCCCTGAACCAAAAAAACGAACCCACCGAACCAAATGGCAAATGAATCGGTTCATGTTCGGTTCTTTATTGTATTTGATTCCTTTTATAAAATAACCGAATTTAATTGGTTTTGCTCAATCTCGAACCGAACTGCGCCCACCTCTACTTTTTAAAAAATATATCTATGCCATTGAAATAACTTCTATGTTAAATTTAGGACAACTCATATATGAACGAAATGGCATACCATGCACCAGGTGTACAGTAACTGAACCCAATTTTTAAAATTAATAATAATATCTAAATATAGGTGTATTCTACGGTATGGCTTACGTATTAATCACGATAATCAGATAACAATGCGGGGGATAAGGTGAGATGGAGCTATCCACCAAAAGGTCACTTTTGATCTGATTCTTGACTCTTTGACGTCCGATGGCCCATGGGCGGTTGGATATTATAAAATACCGCACTAAATTTATTTGCATAACCATTAGAATTGACAGCCATTCTCATCTTAAAATAATAACACTCGTCGCGCTACTCTCTTTATGTTATTTGTATACTTCCCTAATTTGCTAAGTTGTCAAACGTATTCATCCTTAAATTCACAACTGCTTTATCCAAATAAAAACCTTAAACGATAAAACTAACCTTAGTTTGATATTTAGATTAAATACACTGAAGTAGATGGCGGTAACAATCAGTGAGGCTATTTAAACCCACCAATTTCTTTTTAAACCCATATAATTAATTTTTTATTTTCAATAAAATTTTGATAAAATTATTTAATTAATCCCATTTATCTTCCTACAATTCTTGAATTTGACATTAGTTACTTCAAAACATTTCTCTTCAAACACTGCAAAATAAAAATTTCTGCTTGGTTCTCAACTTTTGAAAATTCATTTCACTAAAGCAGTCATAATTTATGAGAAACAAACCCCACCATTAAAGAATGAATATCAATAAATTTTACCAAACATGAAAATTATAAAAATCTATTTGAGTTTAGCATTTACCTATTGTATTGAATCAACAAATCTAAAAAATCAATGGCGAAAACTCAAAAAAATGAACTTAAGATTTAAGTTACAACATATGACATATCAAAGTAGAGAGAGGTAATAAGTAAAAAGTAATTTTAGGATTTTTTTTTAATTCATAATATATATGCGTGTGAGTGTTTTTCTAGAAAAAAATTTAATAAGTTCAAATAAACACACAACAAATCATATTAAATATTAATCAGATTTTTTCCATGGTTAGCTCACACTCAAAGGAGACACCGCGCCCCATGCCCCATATCCTATCCCAAAACGTAACAGGCTCCTCGTTTTCTTCGATGACACGGCCCTAATTTGTTTACAGTGGATCTCTCATTTTACCATGAAAGAGCCACCCAAAATTATTAGCTACTTCAGGAAACAATAGTTTTTCTGGAGAGAGAGAGAGAGGAATTGCGAATAATTGGACAAGCCGATGACGACTAGGCAAGAAAACAGTTTAATCAAATTAGTAAAATCTAAACCTCAGTAAATGATACATGAAATAATGCAACTCAACATAAACAATTTAATCAAATTAGTAAAATCTAAACCTCAATAAATGATACATGAAATAATGCAACTCAACATATATTCTGCACGGATCCCCTTCATTGCCTTTTGCCTTTCTCGCTCCTGCTTTTTTACACCTACATTTGAGTCCCTTAACGTCAAAATTAAAAATTCGACATGTATTCCCTTTTGCTAGTTTATAAAATAAAAATAGAAGAGAGCACTGGACAAAAAGACCTATTTCAACCTTGCATAAAACTCATTCCACTCGGAACATGAAGAAACACGTATTTCTTGTCCATCACCCAGAATATTCATAGACCAGGCCTTCAAATTTCAAATCCCACTCCAAAATTTGAGTAGAGGCAACAAATATAGGCAGCAAATTGGCGGAATATGTATGTATTCTAGAATACGGGCCAGAAATAGCTCAAAAGAATTACCATGACATTATTATCTTCTTCTGCTCTTTTGGTCCTTCATTTCTGCTACTTTCTTTTTAAGGTCAGAAATGTTCTTATCCTGCATAGAAATTTGAAAATCCTTCTCTCTCAGTTCTCTCTTCAATCTTTCAATCACTTTCAAGTGATCTTCACACTTGCACTGGTTTGTATCTGCTATTTTCTCCTCCTCATTTATCCACTTGATGTTATGTTTTTTGGACACACCTGCGTTCTCCTCACCTTCAAAAGTTCTCTTCTTCACTACAATTTGGTTAGAAGGCTCATCACATACCATTTTACGGACATACAGGCTGGCTATTATCCCTGCATTTGACTGAAATTCGACTAGTTTCTGAGGCCGTCCATAAGAATCCTGAAAGAATACAGAATGATGTCAAGATTAAATTGTGCTACCCAAAAAAAAAAAAAAATCTCTCTCTAAAAACTATTCTCTCTCTCCTCTCTTTCCATCTCACTAAAAAATAATGCCTTATCTCAGCTGGCATCTACATTCACAAAATTTCAGTTAGGAACACTACTCCAACCGCTAAAACAGAATATGAACTCATCCTCTAACAATTAACCTCACCATGCCATGGAAAAAGAATAAACAAATTATTGATTAAATGATTACCTCAAAAAGAAGAACAGGTCAGAGGAGATAAAGGGAAAATCTGTACGTGAAATACTTCTAAGTTATATGTACCTTACATTGGTTGCCTTTCACATTTTCAAATGCTTGATTTGCCTCTTGTGAACTGCTAAATATTGCAAAGGCAGCATAGTTGTCTCCACGAATCCTTTTAACTGCCTGACAGAAAATTATTTGCCGCATTAGAAACTTACGATGGGCATGGACAAAGAGAGAAAACAATGGGATGAATGAGTATTTAGCAAGAAGTAGTTCAGATAATTCTTGTTTAAATTCTTATTCAAGGCAAGGCAAAATTCTTATCCAAGCACAACAATGAATAGAGAGATCATCCACGTAATTGTAACAAGAATAAATAAACATCTGTTATCATTTGTCCAAATATGTTATCCAATAGCAATACTTGAAAACCAATATTGCCCTACTTCCCACCACATCTGACCAAATTGAAAAGATATGAAACCATTTATTTACAACTCATTTCATTTACCCCTGAACAAATTTCCAGCAGATTCAGAATATGAAGAAAAATCTGAAGAGTTTAAAGGGGTGGTTCAGGCAAGAAAATAAATTAATATACTACCACTCAGATAAAGAAAACCCAACTGTCATCCCATGACATAAATGAGTTAATAGAGGGTTTGTTCTTTTGATGAAAGAAAATTATGATAATTCAGAAGTGTGATGAAAGAGCTACAAACTCTTGCACAAACTAATGTGACAGAAACTCATTGGTTGGATGAAAATACACACTAATTAAAATAAATCATGTGGGCCAAATATTTAATCCAACCAATTGAATTAAACCACATCAATTTGTACAAAACAAGTCTATACAAGAGTTTGTAGATCTATCATTACTCATTAGGAATTATATGGGATGAAATGCAGACAGTAAACAAATCTCATATCTCACTCAAAAATGAATGTATACGCCTGGCAAGTCCAGCATGACAAGGTGAATGGCCCAGCTTAGAAGTTCAGCTAGGCAGCCATCCCATCGGCTACTATTTAAATGAGGAAAGTCCAACAACTCAAACCGAGTGGCCAAAGGACAAAATAAGAAAATAGTCAACCTTTGCTTCAATTGTGAAGTCCCCAGGAATGACTCCATGCAATTCTTCACTGGGCACTTTGGTGGGTATCCTGTGCAGAAACAACCTTGCCCTTTCAGTTTCTGCAACCTGCAGATTCAGATATCTCATCAGCAAGAATCATATCAGTAAAAAACAGAAATGACCATAAATCGTATGGATTAGCTTACATCTTCTTGAAGCAATGGTACATCATTATCAACTCTTCGCTCTATTATAGCAAGGACTAGTTTCATTGCAGCAGATGCATCATCCAGACAATTATGTGGAGTACCCTTCTTCCGAATCTCATATCCCAGCACAGACTGAAAATCACCAAATTTTAGATACACAGAGAGAACCATGCAGACAGTAGCTAGCCTTCCATAACTGTGTTAAATTTTTAATTTGATCATATGTAAGTCTCAGAATGATATTTAAAACAGATGCAGAAGGAAATATTCACAAGTCTCGCTTTGTGATAACCTTCAGGACCTGAAGTGAAAATAGAAAAACAAAAGAACAAGATGTAGGTTCCCTCCTTCCCAACTTATTATATCTATGGTCCATGACTAAGATTAGTAGCTGCTTACATTTTAGTAGTGCTTTGGATTACCGAGATTATATATGACATATAACATTAATGCACACAGAAATAACGAAATAACATATGCCAAACGTATTCTAAGGCGTGCAAGGTGCATTAATCTGATAATTCACATATTGTATACAATTTGGTGAGAAATCAAAGGTGCATACGCTCTTTGACACCAAATTTTATGTAACTTGCCTTGCAAAGATTATACAAAGAAGGTCTTCTATATTCATCCACATATTTGAAGATCAAGGATGTGTCAATCACTCTGGGATGGTCTAACTTCAGCACTGTAACCAAAGATTTGAAGACAGACAAACATAACCCCATACAAAATCAACAACTAGCTTAATTGATCCACAGGAAAAGCCCAAATGTTAAAAGTTAAATTATGATGTTTGACATACCTTCTAGGTCATTATTCAAACTGTGCCCCACTAGAATAGTTCCATTGGACAGTAACTTCTTCATTCTTTTCTACAAAAATAAAGTTAATAATTTCAAACAGCTAAGCATAACATCAGAAGCCCAGAAGAACAAACCAGATCTTACCTGTATTTCCGCTAATGAACAGGTTACACCAACCAAATCATCTGCAGTAAGTCCAGTGATCTCAGATCTATAATCAGCAACTGCTTTTTCAGGTTTTACAAGTTCATCTATTTTTACCTGAAAACCAAATGCCAAAGTGTCTATTTATTTAGGTGCTGAGGAATCAGCTATACTAAATCAAATATAAACTTTCCATTCCAACCCCAAAGTAACTTAAGTCTGCTTGAGATTGAGGTTGGGCAGTTGTAACTTAAAAGTTACAGCACTAAAATGTTTAGTAAATACTATTTATTGTAACTTGGAAGCTTAGTTGATTTGATTTTACACTCGTATGATGAAAAATCTATTATATCTTTACTATTTTCATCCAAATTATTATTTAAAAATTTTTTTTACTATATATTATTAACTTTTATTTTATAGTTACAACTTTTTTTTTAACAGAAGTTGTATCTTAAAAACTTCAGCACCTCAATACCAAACAAGACCTTAATGAGATGACTAGAATCTCTAATGGTCCATAAAATACCAAACTAACAAACTTGACGAGACAGTATCTTTTCCTGTCTGAGTAGTGAAAAATTCCATTTCAAAAGTTGAAAGCCAAATAATACCTTCAAATTTCGATCTACTACACACAGCCGCACCAAACCTTCACTGCCATCTTCACAGAGAACCATCTCACAATCAACAGCATACATAATGTTTGATGTCATCGTCTTGGAACCTTTACCAAGTTTGGTAACCAACCACCCCTGATACAGCACCACGAGTTAGCAGTTACGTTGGCCAGAATGATCGGTTGGTAATAAAGACACATGAAAATTAAACAATAACAGAACCCAAATATTAGTCATTTGTTTTCAAAAAGCGTAGGACAACGGCAATGTACAGCTCATCATTGCTCCCCGAGACATTATTTCAGGTGAAATATCTCAAACGATATAAGCATATGTAAAACCATGGGATATAAAGTAACACGTGTCAAACCATACTGCATTCATTCAACAACTAAAAGTGAAAATAGATAACCAGAATATATCCTAAAATAACCAACAGAGAAAGATGATTAAGCAAGTAAATCCTTGGAACAGAACAGCAGAGTCACCAACTTTAGACAACAATCAGTAAGGCAGTCAAGAACCTACATAACCATATACTAAGAAAAACCAAAAGAAAGATAGATAGGTTTATATGCTAAAAGATGCAAGTAAGAAAAAGACTCCTAAGGAGTTGGTTGTATTTCTAACTGTAACAGAGAGAAGATGTTGTGTACAAGATAGTCTTTAGGTAAACAAAAGATCCTAGATGGAGCAAAATAAATAAAAAAATAATTAAAAGAGTATGTTCAGCCAAAGGAAGTAGAAGCAAATCATCTCAGGTTAATGCACGAAGACAAATATCTCAAAAAAGAAAAAGAAAAAGAAAGACACGGCCCTCTAACATGAATTCCACCACCCATCCCCCAAATCCAAGTTGAAACTATAGAAACACAACAAATAAAGTTAGCAATAAGGATTTTGCATAATAAATAAAAATAGAGATAGAGAGAGGAAAGATTGAGACACCAAACCTCATCGCTTGATGGGAACATATAACATAAAGGGTATTGCGGGTGTTGAAGAGTTAGACGGACCAGCCTCTGCACTGCCGCCAAAGCAAATTAAAAAGGATGCTAGTAAGTTTTCCCATAAAAGAATTGGAATACTTTACATATTTGTCCTCACAAATTTCATGAGAATGCAACCAAAAGTTTAGGTAATACCAACAGAATAGGAGAGCACATAACACTTATCACCAAGTTGGCCACTCGTCATGAAGTTAAAAGGTTTTACTAACATAGTAAAAGAATGAAAAAAAAGTAACAACCATGGTCTTTAATATCACTTGATTACGACTAGACCGACATTTAGGTTTAGAACATAAAGCAATTGGCAATTTTGCAGATTAAAGCATAAAATCTACAGAAAACAGAATCAAAGAACAAGGGTTCGCCACGAAATACAGAAGGACTAAATGAATTTGAAGAGAGAAATACCAAAAAGAAAATCTTGTCAAAACAAGACAAAAACAAGACACAGTATCTTGAAATGAATCAATCAAGCCACTGTGTTAACTTCTCGCAAACCAAATATGCATAAGTGAACGATATTAAATGAAGCTGCATGATAGTGTTTCCATGCAATAACAGTCCCAACCCCCCAATAGATAAAGATGAACTAGACCATACCTGCTCCGGGGATTCATCATCAGGAGATGTCTTTTTTAATTGCTCCACTAAATCACGATTCAAATGGGATTGGACTACTTTAGCAATAAACTGAGAACAAAACAGAACATATGTATATAAAGGAATAATCTGTATCAATATTTCCAAGGAATCAAAATGTCAGTTACCTTCAAATCATCCTCTTTAGTGAATGTCTTCAGAAAAGATGACAATGCATCTTTGGACCTCCTAGCTGGATCACTTAGACTACTCCCAAACTTTTTATCATAGCTGGTTAAAAAATCCTTCCAGCCTCCAGCTGTACCTTCCATACGCCGCTTTTGAATCAACTTCACAATTTCAACAAGAGCCTAACAACAAAATCTTAAATGTTCAAATATTAAGACATCCAAAGCTCCAATTACAAGCCTACCAAACACAGCCTAAGCATTTACACCATAATGTTTCAATGCTCAAATAACTTAAGAAAGTCAGAAATTTTGGAAACCACCGCATACGATGCGTTGGATTCAGAAAATTCAAATCAATCAGCAAACACACAGCGTGTGGAACAGAAGGAAGAAAGAGAGGCTCACCTTTTTCTCGAGAGTGTCAAGTTTCTGGTCCATTTTCGTATTTCCTGTTCAGGATTACAAGAAGATTGTGCGGCCGGTTGCGGGTGTCAAGATTGCTAACCGAGAAGATGTTGAGAGGTTTAAGGGTTTAGGGTTGTTTGGTAACTTTTTAAATTCGTTATACTTTCTCTGGGGGTAGTTTGGATATTTGACATTTTTTGTATGGAGATTTAAGGATTAATTTCCGCCTCAATCTATTAGTTTTGACAAATTTCTACGTACACCCACAACTTTTAACATGTCATCAAATCGCACCTATCTGTCAAATTTTACCATTATCATTTTAAAGAGAAGGTCATAATGGCCAATTCAATCAAATTCACATAAAAATAAGAGGGTTAATTTTCGCGGATACCCATAACTTTAGACTAAAATGTCAATGCACACCCATATTTTATTCAAATTATGTAACCATAGTTTGATAGATGGATGTAATTTGATGACATGTCAAAATTTGTGGGTGTGCATTGATACTTGCTGAAACTTATGGGTATAGGAAGAAATTAGGATTTTATATTGTGTCGGACCGCAGCAATATCAACGTCTCTTTATTTCACTCATCCCATGATCCTAACAATTGATGAACTTATTAAAAGTTTTCAAACGAATCAAAATATCCAATCTAATTGGCCTAATGAATTTTTTTTAAAATTATCTTGATTGGATTTGTTTTTTATCGTTTAGAACTGTTTATAAATAATCATTATGTTTTATATCTAAACAAAGATTCAGAAAAAAAGAAATATTAATGAGAAAGAATTGACTGATTTTTAAATCTATGATCAATCAATTGCAGTCCAATAATGTACATCCGCTTAATTAAAAAGATTTCTTCATAAGAGAAGCACAAATACACAAATGTCGGCTTCTAACACCGTTTATTTCGAGCTGCAAAAGAGTACAATGTCATCAGTGATTCCAGGCTTGAACATGAAAAGTGCATTTGAAACGGAGCTGGTACCATGGTTTCGGCTGCCGGCTGCCGAGTCCTGCAAGGGCAACAGCATTGGTGTTCTCCACATTTTTCTGGTAATGGAGGAGACGCATTGGCAAAACAAACGCATCATTTTTTCTCAAAATCTTACCTTTGGTAAACAGCGAGGAAATAATAGATGAGCATTCGAACTAAGTTAAGGCTAAATTACGAGATTGTCTTATTTACTCGTGATTTATTCAACATCCAGGCTTCCGTTCCAAAGTTTGAAAAACAGGACACTAGAATCAAGTTCACAAGAAGTCAAAGAAATTGGTTTCTGAAAGTGACTAGCGAAATTGGTAAGCAGTGATGACTTCCACATTGGAGTCAACATCTACATGGCCCAGTCACTAACCACTCCCAGTGTTAAGCTTTGAATCATGTGATCTTAGTCAACAACACCAAAAGCTGGGAAATTTCCTCTTCACATGTTGATCCACCCACAGGATTCAAAGACACTTTTTTTTTTATTGAATGATTGAAAAGCTATGGTGCATAGATATTTTGCATAACAGCAGGAGCTTCATCAGGAAAGAATGGGTCTAATATAACTTATATTAGTCTAAGAGTAGTTTCCATAAACTCTAGTGTACTCTAGTGTTCTTTGGTTGTTAGCATATGTCATTGAACACAACTTTTCAATTGGATGTAAATTACACCTAATGTAACTTCGACCAAAACAATAATATTATTACTCTTGAAATAACTGCGAAAGTATTTGCTCTGACTGCATCGATGGCCAATAACAGAAGCAGTTCCCTAACCTTTTAACTGAAATAAACACCAAAATACAAAACCAAGTTTCTAAAGTGAGATTAAAACCTTGCACCAACATATCATATTTCATTATGCACATAACAAAACCATTATCCAACTAGTAGTTAACTTGAATTCATTAAAATGCATAGGTTACAGAACATCATTGGCCTACATAATCCAAATTCACCAGCTACACTGATGCATTTCAACAGAGTTGTTAAGCAATTCCTATGCTTCCCAACCAAATCAAGGAAAAGGTGCATGGGAGAAACAGATAATATCAAAATAACAGATTGTACCAGTAAATCCTTATAAATTTCCCAGATAACAGCAAGCCGCAATGACAATAATCTTTAACAATTCATTTTTGGTCAGCTATGCATTTAACAGCTTACAAAAATTTTAACAAATGATACTATTTAAAAAAAAAAAGCCAAAACAACAGACTTAAAACATAAAACAATTCAATGTACCAAACACCAGTCATTGTGTGTCTGAAGCACAAGTAATTTTTTCAACTATTGGACATGATCAATCACAAATTTTCATTAGAACTGCTTTCAGCATTAGACCATCTCCTAAATGCGCAAGGTACCAAATTCCTACCAGCAAAAAGCCCCAACTTCACCCGGAAAAACGCCAGTCTACCAAGACCATTTGTCGAAGCATCAGCACCATTTTCTTGGCCAGCCATCATCGGGAACTCCAAACCACTTTCTTGTATCCCACCATCACTAACACTCGCATCCAGACCATCAACCACTTCAGCATCCAAGTTAACGACCAAGGACCCTCTACGTTCTTTCAACCACTCAGCAACTTCACCACTCACTCCTCTACATTTCTTGACCTTGATTTTAACCAAACTGGGACACCCCCAAGCAAGAGCTTCAATTCCCAAATCGGAAATAGCACATCCCTTAATACAAAGCTTCTTCAACGCAACGCATTTTGCAGAAATACAAGCCATTTCGGCATCCCCAATTGTGCCACTCCCACAAAGTGCTAATCTTTCCAATTTCTGGCAACTGCAGGCAATTGCCATCAAGCTTAAGTGTGTTGCATTAACACCAATCAAAACAAGTTCTTGTAAATCAGGGCAGTGTTTGGCTACAGAAATTAAAGCCTCGTCTCCGATCCTATTACTCCTCCATCCGTCAATGTGAAGCTTCCGCAATGAACTACATTTCTCGGCAACGCAAGCAAGCCCTATATTTGAACACTCTGGAGTTTTGACAATATGCAAATTCTCAATACTTGAACATTTAGAAATGGCAGCGAGTCCAACGTCACTCACCTGAAGCCTCTCAAGGTGAATTTCGGTCAAAGTATCATTTTTTTCATTTCCTATAATTTCTAATACTTTATCCCAATCGCCTAGACAGCGAATGATTTTCAAAGTTTTAAGCTTTTTAGCTGCGATTACTAAAGGCTCAAAAGACTGACCGTTCACCAGCTCCTTCAGGCAGATTGACTTCAGAGACAAAGCGGCAGCGGCTCCAGGCTGGATCGGATCCGCTCCGTCGTGGATTCCTCTGAGCCGCTTGATGGATAGCTCCTCGAGAAGCTTACAGTGATCAAGAACCGAATTGATAGCTTTGGCGCCAAACATACACGAGCCGCAAGAAAGTTTTTTCAGAGTTTTGCAATTTTGAGCAAATGCGACCATACCGTGATCGGTGATCTCGCGGCAACCACGGAGCTTGAGGCGCGTGAGTTTCTGACAACGAAGAGAGATCAAAACCAAAGCGTCGTCGTCTAAGCTAATCGATTTGCGGTCGCATCGCAGAGCTAGCTTCGTGACGGAGTCGAAGCGCGAGAAAACTGAAGGCAGAGACGATAATATCTCGCTCTGAGCATTGAGAGATAGCCGATAGCGACTCCCGCCGTCCACGCGGAGCCACCGTTTGCACACAAGGGAACATCGCTTCCGATCTCCAGAACCGAGGAATTGAAAAATATATGCCAAACAATCGTCCGGTAAATCGCCGGTGAAATCCCGAGCCTTGTCCAATTCGTCGGAGAACTCAACACCATCATTGTAAACGATCGCCGGAGATAAGATATTAAACCGATCGCTCGGGTCTATCGCCGTTGAAGGTGTTTGGCCCATCGGCGAACAAAATAAACACACAACAAAAACGAGAGGGATCTTCTCTTAGTGCGTTCTTTTTTGGGTGCTTGGAGAAAGAGTTTATAATTATAATAAATAATTATGATGAATGAGATGCAATTGAGCAAAGGGTGCCTTGCCTGCTTACAATTCATGAATTTAGGCCCCGTCAAAAGGGGTGCGTGTCGTTGTTTCAATCGCCACAGCCGACTAGGTTTTTTTTAAACCATTTTATTTTTATGGGATAATAACAAGCCCTGCAATTTATAAATTCACAGATTGGAATATCATTTGTTTATTTTATCTCGATGGTCAACTTCTTCTTCTCCTTCTTTTTTCAATTAAAACGTAACAAAACGGGTAATCTTACTTTTAAAACAGTTGATTGTTATACTTTCTAAATTTTCAAATTAATAATTTTTTTTTAAATAAAAAGGAGTAATGCCAAACTAAGAAATTTTTAAAATAATATCATTCAATTTATGATGATAGATGTGGTGTTATTTAGGACGGATATTTAAATACCTTGAAAATTGAATAGGTAAAACGGAGGCCTGTGTAGAAATAATCACAAACTCTATCTTCCTTTTAATAATTTGTAACAATTGGGGACTCTATACTCAATTTTCTGTAAATTTAATTCATTTACTAGTTATCACGAACTCGCTGCTGACATGGACGCGCTTTTCATGGTGCGTGATTTCGGGCGTGGTTTCGCCATGCGGAATGATGAATTGATCAGAGCCGTCGAGAATGATGACTTGTTAAGTTGTGAGGTACCCACACAGCTTTTTTTGTGTGACATGAATGAAACACACGATACGCGGAGCTGTGAGTTTGCTTCGAAAGCCCAGACGGCGTTCGATTTTTGAGTTTCAAATTAAAAGAAAATGATAAAAAGACAATTTCGGATTCGGAGTATTAAATTTTAAAATGGTACGAATTGGACAAGTTTTGCTGAGTCTTCTTTTTTTGGAATTTTTTAAATTTGAACCAAAAATTCAGTGTGGTGGTTTCATTTGTTAACGATGCTTTTGTCTTTACTTCAATTTTTGAATGGAGAAATATATGACGATAAATGAAAATTTTTGAATCGTTCAACGTCGTCTTTGTTTAATTGTTGTTGTGAACTGTGACGCCATCGTAATCTTTACTTCTTGATAAGATTTTTTCACACAATGGTTCATATTCATATTTGTATTATACCATAATTTATTGTGCATTTGTATAATTGACCATAAACCATAGACATTTTTAATAGCTCATCTTTGTTACACTTGAAGAGAGATGTTGACACTGTAATTGTTAAAAGTCGTCAAAGTTTAGTCCGTTGAGAGAGTAAATGAACAGTGTATGAGAAAGATAGGACTATTTTCTATGTAGTAGTAAAAAAAAAAAAAAACCATTTTCGAGTCGAGTCAAAAGAAATGCAAGAAGGTGGAGATCAACAGCCAAAGATTTAAAAAGTAGACAAGTGGTAAAAGGAGGTTACGAATAATGGTTCAACGGCAACAGGAGTTTTCCACGACGATGCTAAATCTTCAACAGTCCAAGAATACGTTGTCAAAGACTCAAAAGGGACGTCAATTCATTTTTTTTTTATTTTTCTCTTTTTTCTTTTTTTATTTTTATTTTTTTTGTTGTTGGGGGGGGGGGGTGTTGGAAGAGAACTGGAAAGGTACCTACCTCATAAATTAATCTTCATCTTTGCAGTTTGGTCAACCAAATCTCGAGACCAGAAAGCCCAGTAACGTGAACGCGATAATTTGTTTGACCAAGTCATATGGCCCCCGGAACGCGAGCAAGTTTTTATAACGTGATATTTGAAAAGTAAAATAGCCATTGATTAGGTGAGTGACCGCTGAGACATGAAATTTTGGATACGATTGGGTCGGCCTCCCTCAAAAATTTATTCACGCTCCTCTATTATGGTTTTTTTTTTAAAATAAAAATAAAAATAAACTCCTCTTATCTTCTTAAAACCTCTTTCTGTGGTCTACAGTTCTACGGTGCATTAAAATTACACTGAAAAAGTTAATGATTTATGCCGCAATTTTAAATTTTTAACAATGGTGTTGTTTGTTTAATCTTTTTTGCCCGTCACGTTTTTTCTTTAAATATCGGTATTTACTAGGATTCCCCTTAGGTGCAACAATGGCACCGTGCCACTGTTGCACCGTAGCCTGATCCTATTTACTAATATGTTTACTGGATTAGTTATATAATTTTTTATTGTATTCCAACTTATAATTTTCATTTTATGGTAGATATTTCTAAATTGGGTGAAGTTATTTGAACCAAAAAATTTATTTTCACACTTATTTTTTTAAAATAAATTCATCATAAAAATTTAAAAATAAAACTTTTCCTCTATACAGCTCTCAGATTCCCAACTTAGCAAGCAAATCTCTTTAGAGAGTTCTATAAAAAAATTTCATGATGGGAAAATATCAATTAGCAAGCTCCTTTATTCTACTCTTGAACTTGGGCACTTTGGTTACATCTCTAGCTTGTGACTGCTCAAATAACCCTCCTCCTCCTCCCCCTGCTTCTAAGACATCAAACTGTCCCCCACCGCCTTCTTCACAGGTCCCTAAGACGCCGCCACCTCCTCCTCCGTTTGTGAAATCGCCACCACCTCCGGTCGTGAAGTCGGCCCTTCTGCCTCCGCCTCCTCCACCGGTTGTCAAGCCACCACCAACACCGATTGTAAACCCGCCGCCGCCTAATGGACCACCGCCACCTTGTGTGACATACCCACCACCACCACCAAAACAACAAACTTGTCCCATTGATGCTCTCAAACTCGGTGCATGTGTTGATGTTTTAGGTGGGTTAATTCACATTGGTCTTAGTGACAGTGCTAAGGAGAAATGCTGCCCATTGCTGCAAGGGCTAGCAGATTTGGATGCTGCAATATGTCTTTGCACTGCCATTAGACTTGAGGCTCTGAATCTCATTAATCTTCTCGTGCCCATCTCTCTACAAGTACTTGTCAACGACTGTCGCAAATATCCGCCCGCAGGATTTCAGTGTCCTGCTTAATTACCGACGCCTCATCCATGCATATGTTTTGCAACTGCATGGAAAAGATTAATTGACCATATTATTGTTTGTTATCTTCTACCTAGTTTCGCTTTGTTCAATGATAATAATTAATGTGAGAGCTAGAAGTTCAAGCTCTTCAAGAAAAAATCCTCTAGATTATATGTATTTTGTTTCTCTAGTTGCACGTCAAACCGAAATGCGCCCTATACAGCTCTCAGAATACCAAAAAGTACCCTCTCTTTCTGCATTAATTTTTCTTCTTTTTTTTCTCGTTTTCTTTATTTTTATTCACCGTAAATTCAATTCTATTTTTCAAATCTCAATTCAATACTGCAAAATCGCAGCATTACTTGACAATCAAATAACTAAAAGCCTTACGAACGACATTAGTCCACTAAAAAATTTTTTTTTTTTCAAATTTCAAAATTGTAATCATTTAAATTTCAAATCCATCAGCTTACATTAAAATATTATTTTATATTTTAAGTATAATCATTTAAATTTTATTTAATCATTTATTATTTAACAGATAAAAATAGTTGAAATTGTTAAATGGACTGTTTGGTTAACAAGAAAATAAAAGAAAATTTCAATTCAGAGAACACTTGAATTTTATTGATTCTTTCATAATGAAAATAGTACGAAACTAATTACATAGTTATTTATATACACAGCTGAAAATGCAGCTCGAGCTGATTACTAATTCTAACTAATCAAAACTAATCTTCACGTGTGCTGGTAATTACATAACCACCAGGTGCCACCTGGACATCCAAATCATCAATCTTTAACCGTGTGTTGTAGCTGCTGCAATCCTCTGTTTTATCTTCTGTTTGGCTTATCGTACTGCAAGCAAGATGAGCTTCCTTAACATCCTCCCTCAAGCTCAATGGTCTGTTGATGACATTGAGCTTGGATCTGAAATAGCTGAACTTTGGTAGAGATAAAGGCTTGGTGAGGATGTCAGCCACTTGCTCTTCAGTGGGAATGTATCTTACTTCTAATGCCTTGCTAAGAACCTTATCTCTGATGTAATGCACATCTAATTCAATGTGCTTGGTTTTAGAGTGAAAGATAGGATTTCTAGCTAGCTCCCCTGCACTTTGATTGTCACACCATAGCACTGAAGTAGGCAGCTGAGCTAAGTTCAGTTCTGAAAACAAAGATTGAAGCCAAGAAAGTTCTGAACATGCTGATGATAAGGCCCTGTATTCACTCTTTGTGCTGGACTTTGCTACAACTCCTTGCTTCTTTGAGGACCAAGAAATTAGATTGTTACCGAGATAAATGCAGTATGCTCCAATGGACTTCCTATCATCAATATCACAAGCCCAATCTGCATCAGAATAGCCATTGAAACCAGTAACTCCAAGTGATCCCCCCTGCTGCAGATAAAGACCATGTGTAATGGTAGCTTGAAGATATCTTAAAACTTTTTTACAAGCTAACCAATGTTGGATTGTGGGAGAACTCAGATACTGACTGAGTTTGTGTACAAAATATGCAATATCAGGTCTTGTTAGCACTAAGTACTGGAGACCTCCAACAATACTTCTGTAGAGAGTTGGATTTTCAAATTCCTGTCCCAAAGGTCCTTTTGCTTGCCTTTCTAGCTTAAGACCTGTACTGAAGGGTGTGTCAGTTCCCTTACAGTCTTGCATTGAAGCTCTACTTAACAGATCTTTAATGTATTTGGTTTGAGAAAGATGCATTCCATGATGTGTATAACACACTTCCACACCAAGAAAATACGCAAGCAAGCCCAAATCCTTTAAAGCAAACACCTTGCTTAGCTTAGCAACAAATTCTTCCAAAACAGAAGAATCAGGACCCGTGACTAGGATGTCATCGACATAAATCAAAACTATAATCAACCATTTGGTGTCATGCTTAATGAACAAGGAAGTGTCTGCTTTAGAATTGAAGAAATGCCAGGTTGTAAGACAGTGTTTCAGCTTGTCATACCAGGCTCTTGGAGCTTGTTTAAGCCCATAAAGAGCTTTGTTGAGCTTGCATACATAACCCTCTTTAACTGTAAAACCCTCTGGTTGTGTCATGTATACATCTTCTGTTAAATCTCCATTGAGCAAGGCATTATTGATGTCAATTTGCCTAATCTTCCAGCCTTGCATCACAGCCAAACTTAGAATAACTCCGACTGTTGAGGACTTAATTACAGGGCTGAAGGTTTCTGAATAATCCACCCCTGCAGTTTGATGGAATCCTTTTGCTTGGAGATTGATCCATCAGTATTATATTTAGTTCGAAATACCCACTTGCATCCTACAACCTTGAAATCTGAACACATTGGTACAAGACTCCAGGTTCTGTTTTTGATGAGGGCATCATACTCAACTTGCATTGCAGCTTTCCAGTTTGGATCTGATAATGCTTCAGAAGGAGTATTTGGTTCAAGGCTGTTGTGAGAAGTTACAAAAGCCTTAGGTTTAAAGATGCCTACCTTTGCTCTGGTAATCATGTGGTGAGTTGAAGCTCTAGTTTTGATTTGAGAATTTGGAATTGGAGTAGGAGTAAATGAATGAAATAATGGCATTTGAGTTGAAGATGATGGATAGTGGGATGTATTTTCACTTTGTGAATTTGAAGATGGAAATGTAGATATTGTAGTAAGTGAACTGGATGAAATATTTGTATCTAGACAAGGAGAAATGAGATCAGTAACTGTAGCATCAGCTTCAAAGGTGTTGAGATTGCTGTTGGATGTTGGCAAAGAATATGTCTGTAGAAGATTGTATTGAAAAGATGGAGTGTTTTGTTGTGAAGAAGATTGATTAAAGAGTGATGAATATGGAAAAGAATTTTCATCGAAAAGAACATGACTAGATATATACACCTTTCCAGAAGGATGCAAACATTTATATCCTTTATGGAGAGGGCTATAACCTATGAATATACACTTGGAAGTATGAAAAGAGAATTTGTGTTTGTTATAATCTCTGAGAAAAGGAAAATAGGAACAGCCAAAGCTTTTAAGAAAATTGTAATCATGCTTCAAATGAAAGATAGCTTCATAGGGTGATTTCATGGATAATGTAGGAGTAGGTAATCTATTGATGATGTAGGTGGCAGTATGAAAGGAGTCCCACCAGAATTTTATGGGTAAAGTTGCTTGTGCAAGCAAGGTTAAACCAAGTTCTGTGATATGCCTATGTTTTCTCTCTACTGTTCCATTTTGGTTATGTGTGTAAGGGCAAGAATGCCTGAATGTAATGCCTTCTTGATGAAGAAAATGAACAAAGGATCTGAATTCACCACCCCAATCAGATTGTAGGCATTTAATGGATCTGTTTAGCTGTTTTTCAATATGAGTTTTGAAGATTTTGAAGACAGAGAGAGTTTCACTTTTGGTTTTTAATGGAAATATCCAGGTGAATCTTGTAAAGTCATCAACAAAGCTTACATAGTATCTATAGCCTTGTGAAGAAAGTTCAGGGGCTGGTCCCCATAAATCAGTATGTAGAAGTTCTAGAGGATTGCTGGTTTTGATGAAGCTAACTGGAAAATGTGATCTATGTAATTTTCCCATCATACAAGCATCACAAGATTCAAAAGATTTACTTCTATTGATTGCCTTCAAGGCTGGATAAGTTTTGATTACATGATCTAAAATTTTTGAACTTGGATGTCCTAACCTTTGATGCAAAACAGAAGTACTTAACAAGCATCTAGGATTCATACATACAGCTGAGACAGTGTATGAACATGAAGTTTTATTTTGCAAATCTGAAGAAACAGCAGAAAACATTGAAAGAGGAATGTTGAGTATTAGAAAATGCATATTTATAAAGGAGAAAACCGTCATTTTACATTTTAAGTCTTACTAACAACCCTTACTTTTATATATTTAACCTTCTTGTGATTTAATTACATGTGCTTTATTTTAATTAAGTATTTTATGTATTTTAGGGGCATTATAGTCATTTCACAATAAAGGAGAGATCAGACGGCAAAACGGACATCACTTTTGAACTCAGGACGGTCGAAAACCTTAGGAGGAGCATAAAAGGAAAAATGGCACTATTCACATGTACGGTACTATTCACGTGTACGGTACTGTATACGTTACTGTTCACGACACTGTTCACATAGACGGATGATGACGTGGCATTGACCGATGATGTGGCATTGACTGATGAGGTGTCACGATCCTGTTGGACTAAAATTCTTATGTACTGTTGATGGTGACGTGGCAGCATATCAGTGGACGAAAAATCTCGCGTACGGTGCATGCATCACACAGGATTATTTTCAACCAAACCGCGTTATTGTTCATCCGGGTCAAACCGCGTTACTGTTCAAAGTCGGGTCAAACCGTGTTACTGTTCATCCGCGTGGTCAAACGTGGACTGTTGACTGATGACGTGGCGCAATCCTGAGCGTCCAAACTGTTTTTAATCCGATGACCATGATTTACTCCATGTATCTATAAAAAGGGGGCCTCCCCCCCCTAATTTGATATCTCTGAATCCATTTTTGGGATCCATTTTCTGTAATTCCCTCTCCATCTTGTATTTTCTTCGTATTTTAATAAATTCCCATTTTGCCCCTAGTTCAATTATGAGTGGCTAATTTTCTTTCAAGCTTGGGTTGAAGGTGAAGTCTCAACATGTGTCATGGGCTTAATTTGGTAAATTTATTTTCTCTTCCCCTCTAGTTTTTGTGGATGTTTTGACTTCTCGTCGACAAATAATACTAATCTTGTCTAGTACCGCCTTGGTTTCACCGGCCCTCTAGTACAAGGTTATTATTATTTGGCACGATAAGCCCTTAGCACCATATTGATTAGAGCGTGGTTCATGAGGTGTGGATTCCCCCCTCATGATTTAATTGGTATTAATACGGATTATTTAGCCTATGATGCATGTTGATACGGATCCAGATACCCAAGTACGTTAATTTAATAGATTTTCTCTTCAATTTATTCTCTCCATTGCAATTCCAGTTTTAGAATTTATTCTCGCCATTTTAATTTAAGTTTTAGCATATTCCAAATCATTTCCACCATAATTCCAACCACCCATTTACAAAATTAATTCTATATATAATTAAAATCCACCTCCTCGTGGGATCGACACTCGTCACCATTGATCTACACTACAATAGATTCGTGCGCTTGCGAGTACATTAAAATTTGCACAACAAGTTTTTGGCGCCGTTGCCGGGGAGGTAAGTAATTTTAATTCATAGAATTAATTTTTGTGAATAATTTCTTTTATTTGTTTTCTTGTATTTTTTTTTATTATTAAAAAAAAAAGAAAAAAAAAAGTGAATCTACATTTAAAGGTTAGTATTTTTTTTTCTTTTTCTCTTCTGTAAAATTCTGTAATTTAATTTTCAATTTATTTTTCTTTGTAATTTTTTTTTGTTTATCTTATTAATTTATTTTTAGTTAATTTATTTCACATATTTGTTTTTGTGTATTTTTATAGTAAGGTTGTAATAGCGCAATAAGGTTAGTATCGTAATTTCTCCCTCTTCTTTATTTTTATTTGTTTTGTTCCCATCTTTATTTTTTGTTTTGTTTGCATCTTTATTTTTATTTTATTTATTTTGCATGCATGGTCGTAGGTCATTATTACCTAATCTTGAACCTATAGACCTTGAATTAGAAAAAACACTTCGCACACACAAACACGTTAAAAATAAAATGGATTTACAAGCACCACAGGAGAGGCCATTTAAGGACTATTTTAGTCCCTTAGCTAATTTGAGCACGTCATGCATAAGATACCCAAATGTAGCTGCTAGGAGTTTTGAATTAAAACCTAGTGTGTTAAATTGTCTCCCTACATTTTATGGCCTAGAAAATGAGGATCCATATAATCATCTGAACGATTTTCATGTCATTTGTCAAACTTTTAAATATGAAAATTTTTCAGACGATGATGTTAAACTTAGACTATTCCCATTTTCTTTAAAAGATAGAGCTCGTTCATGGCTTAATACATTGCCTGCTAATAGCATTGCATCATGGGAACAAATGGTTACAAAATTTTTAAATAAATATTTCCCAGTGCATAAAACCAATGCTATTCGCAGGGAAATCTCGGAGTTTACCCAGAAAGATGACGAGCAATTTTTCGAAACATGGGAGCGATTCAATGGGCTACTCTTGAAGTGTCCACATCATGGGTACGAGAAATGGCACCAATGCCAATACTTTTTGGAGGGATTATTGCCGAATGTGCAAGAATGGCTAATGGCAACAAGTGGAGGAGAGCTAATGTCAAAAAGTGCATCAGAAATTTGGGAATTCTTCCAGCGACAAGCGGATAATTCCCAACAACGGAGTCGATCACTCAGGAATACTAGACGAATTAAGGGAGTAAATGAGGTTCAAATTGGCGAGTCAACTTCGGGAATCAAAGAAGTCAAGGAGATGGTTGAAGGTCTTGCTCGACAAATAGCATCGTTATCGACTGTTAAATCAACAGAACCACATGACCATGACTCATACTCAGATCAAGCCAATGCCATAGGTGTAATGAGAAAACCATCGAATTACAACCCATACTCCAACACATATAATCCTGGATGGAGAGACCACCCCAATTTTTCATGGTCTCAAGGATTCCAACAAAATGGACCAGCAGCTCCAGCTCCACCAATGCAACAAATTCCTCAAGCCTCTCAGCCCCCATTTAGACCATTCAATCAGAATCAGAACTACTCTCAACCCAGACCATGGGAGGATGCATTCCAAAATTTCAAGAATGTTACTCACTCCACGATTGAGCAACAGAACCGCACCATTGATGGACTACGAAATGAATTGAGAGCGGGCTTCAACTCACAAGCTCAATCAGTTTCAAGCCTCGAGAAGATGGTGGGACAACTCGCTTCTTCAGTTCAGACCTTGGCAATGACTGTTGAGAAAGGAAAATTTCCAAGTCAACCAGTGCCTAATCCTAAAGGAGTGCATGAAGCGAGTACCAGTTCACCACAGCAGCATGAAGAGGTCAAAGCAATAATGACCTTGCGAAAAGGAAAAGAAATCGACAACAAAGTGGAGATGCCGGTGACAAAGGAAAATCAAATTGTACCTGTAAACGTTGAGGACTCACCACCGGAGGAGAGAGAAGAAGCCAACCCACGAGAATACGTTCCCAAAGCTCCATTTCCTCAGAGGTTAGCGAAAGGAAAAAAGGGAAAATCTACAGGTGAGATTCTCGAAATCTTCAAACAGGTAAGTGTTAACATCCCTTTACTTGATGCTATAAAGCAAGTTCCATCTTATGCCAAGTTTCTTAAAGATTTGTGTACTAAAAAGAGAAACATGCATGTTCAAAAGAAGGCATTTTTAACAGAAAACGTTAGTTCTATACTCCAACATAAAATTCCTTTAAAATGCAAAGACCCAGGCTCCCCCACTATCTCATGTAGTATAGGGAACCACACAATTGAGAATGCTTTGTTGGATTTAGGAGCTAGTGTAAATTTATTGCCTTACTCTGTGTTTGTGAAACTTGGACTGGGAGAATTACACCCAACTCCAGTGGTGTTACAACTTGCAGATCGGTCCACGAAAATACCTCGTGGTATTGTGGAGGACGTGCTTATCCAGGTAGACAAGTTTTATTTTCCTGTTGATTTCATTGTAATTGACACTCAACCAATACAGGATTCAAGGAAGCACATCCCTATTATTCTAGGCCGACCTTTCTTGGCAACTGCGGATGCTCACATTCAATGCAGGACTGGAAATATGCAGTTGTCTTTCGGCAACATGACTATGGAGCTGAACATCTTCAACATTGCCAAACAACCTCACAGTGCAGATGATGGAATTGTTGATGTGGATTTAATTGAAGCATTAGTTGATGATACTTTTGTTTCAAACCTTAGTGATGATTCTTTACAAACATGTTTAACTCACTTTGGTTTTGATTTTGATATTGACAGATCGGTTGATGAGGTCAACGCCCTGCTTGACTCAGCACCATCTATGGACACTAATAAATGGAAGTCAAGAGTTGAACAACTAGCACCATCAGAGAAGAAACTCATCCCATCATCAGAATCACCACCGAAACTCGAGCTCAAACCATTACCCAACACATTGGAATATGCATTTTTGGGAGAAGAAAGTACTCTACCGGTAATCATCTCAGCATCCCTCAATGACGAACAAAAAGGTAAGTTGTTGGATGTTTTGAAAGAGCACAAAGGGGCATTAGGATGGACCATAGCAGACATTAAAGGTATAAACCCAGTAGACTGCATGCATTACATTCACCTTGATGAAAATGCTAAATCTACTAGGGAAATGCAACGTCGGTTAAATCCTAATATGAAAGAAGTGGTTAGAACTGAAGTCCTTAAGCTATTAGATACAGGTATCATTTACCCCATTTCTGATAGTTCATGGGTCAGTCCTGTACAAGTTGTCCCTAAAAAGTCATGAGTCACAGTAGTTACCAATGCTGATAATGAATTGATACCCACTAGAGTGACTACAGGATGGCGTGTATGCATTGATTATAGAAAGTTGAATTCTGTCACACGTAAAGACCATTTTCCTTTACCATTTATTGATCAAATGCTTGATAGATTAGCAGGACATGAATTTTATTGCTTTCTAGATGGCTACTCAGGATATAATCAGATTCCCATAGCACCAAAAGATCAAGAGAAAACTACTTTCACTTGCCCTTTTGGCACATTTGCATATAAAAGAATGCCATTTGGATTATGTAATGCACCTGCTACATTTCAACGATGCATGCTAAGCATTTTTTCTGATATGGTTGAACGATTTCTTGAAGTCTTTATGGATGATTTTTCTGTCTTTGGTGACTCGTTTGATCAATGTTTACATCATCTAACACTAGTTTTGCAGAGATGTGTCGAGAAGAACTTGGTATTAAATTGGGAGAAATGCCATTTTATGGTAAAACAAGGTATTGTTCTCGGTCACATCATTTCGAGCAAAGGTATTGAGGTTGACAAAGCCAAGGTGGATCTCATTTCTAATCTTCCTCCACCCAGAACAGTCAGAGAAGTAAGATCTTTCCTTGGGCATGCTGGTTTCTATAGACGTTTCATTAAAGATTTTAGCAAAGTTTCTAGACCCTTATGCAATTTACTTGCTAAGGATGTACCTTTTATCTTTAATGATTCATGTCTTATGGCGTTTGAAAAATTAAAACGGTTGTTGACATCATCACCCATCATTCAGGCCCCAAACTGGAGCTTACCATTTGAGCTCATGTGTGATGCATCTGATTATGCAGTAGGAGCAGTATTAGGACAAAGAGTTGATCGAATTCCCCATGTTATTTACTATGCTAGTATGACATTGAATGATGCACAGTTGAACTATTCAACTACTGAAAAAGAAATGCTAGCAGTAGTGTTTGCATTGGAAAAATTTCGATCTTATCTCATTGGTTGTAAAATAATTGTGTTCACAGATCATGCTGCTCTTAAATATCTTCTCACAAAGAAAGATGCAAAAGCTAGACTAATTCGTTGGGTGTTACTTTTGCAGGAATTTGACTTGGAATTCAAAGATAAAAAAGGGACAGAAAATGTTGTGGCGGACCATCTCTCTCGTCTCCATTTTGACACAATTATAGAACAATTACCATTAAATGAGTCATTTCCAGATGAACAATTAATGAGTGTGGAAGTATTACCTTGGTATGCTGATATAGTTAATTATCTTGTTACAGGTAAACTTCCAGAGCATTGGACCAAGCAAGATAAGGCTAAATTCTTTGCAGAGATAAAGAATTTCTTTTGGGATGACCCATATTTGTTCAAGTATTGTGCAGACCAAATTGTTAGACGATGTGTCCCAGAAAGTGAAATTCAGAATATCCTTTCATTCTGCCATGAACAAGCTTGTGGAGGCCATTTCAGCGCTAAGAAAACAGCGACTAAAGTTTTACAATGTGGTTTCTATTGGCCATCTATATTTCGAGACGCTTACACTTTCTGTTCTTCATGTGATAGGTGTCAACGAATGGGGAGCATTACACGAAGGAACATGATGCCACTAAATCCAATTTTAGTGGTTGAGATTTTTGACGTATGGGGTATCGACTTCATGGGACCCTTTCCCCCGTCTTTTGGCCATCAATACATATTGGTTGCTGTTGACTACGTATCGAAATGGGTAGAAGCAATTCCATGTAGGACCAATGATCACAAGGTGGTGATAGCATTTTTGAAAAGCAACATTGTTTCACGCTTTGGATTCCCACGAGCGATAATCAGTGATGGTGGTGCCCACTTTTGTAACAAAGCATTCAAAGCTCTTTTGACAAAGTATTCAATCACACACAAAGTGGCAACTCCGTATCATCCGCAAACCAGTGGCCAAGTTGAGATATCCAATCGAGAAATAAAGCACATATTAGAAAAAACGGTGAGGCCAGACAGGAAAGATTGGTCATTAAGACTTGATGATGCATTATGGGCATATAGAACGGCTTTCAAGACCCCGATTGGGATGTCACCCTACAGGCTAGTGTATGGAAAAGCTTGCCACCTACCTGTGGAACTCGAGCATCGTGCATATTGGGCCATCAAGAAATTCAATTTTGACATGCAGCAAGCCAGCTCAGAAAGAAGATTACAGCTGGCAGAACTTGACGAAATTCGCAATGACGCGTACGAAAATGCCAAGATTTACAAGCAACGAATGAAAGTCTTCCATGATAAGCAAATTATGAGAAAATCGTTCACTCCAGGTCAGAAAGTGCTTTTATTCAATTCTCGCTTGCACCTATTCCCAGGTAAGTTACGCTCTCGTTGGTCTGGCCCATTTATTGTTCATACTGTTTTTCCACATGGGGCAATTGAAATTAAAGACCCAAAGAATGATGTCACGTTTAAAGTTAATGGTCAAAGATTAAAGCCATATCTAGAGTACCAACCACATGAAGAAGACACCGAAATAAATTTGAGTGACCCACCAAATTTGAATTGATTTTTTTTTTCTTTTCGTTGATTTGATTTTTCTTTCTTTCTTTTTATTATTATTCTTTTGCTAATTGAAATTGTTTTTGCATAAGTGTGTTTATTTTACCATTAAGTTTTCTCTTATCGTTTTTAATCATGAGTACCTTACTTAGACCGTTCCTCCTGAACATTCTTAAACCACTTCAACGTGTCAAAACTCATCTCAAAAGACAAATTCAATTTTGTAAAACACAACGCATTTGAGCTCTACAACCACCAGAGTTAGTAGCCTATGTTGAGGGTTTAGAACGCCAACTCCGAGACATTGAGAGAAGTGTTTACGACATCCAGTTGGAGCTTGAGGTAAATTCAATAAGAGGACGATTTTAATTTTCTTTGTGTGTTTTAATTTGTTTTTCTTTTTGTGTGCTTTAGTTTGTTACCCCGGTGAAGTGGCGGATAACGGTACTCCGTGACAATCAAGTCGGTTACTTCAGTTTCCCATAATAACTGATATTCTGAGGCGAAGGTATGGACAGAAACGAGATTCTAGCGAAGCTTCACAAGCGATTCCCTTCACTTCCTCATAATGCCCTCCTTACGATCTATAAAGCTCGGTCCGAACGCATGCGATTACTCATGAGGAATAACATACCTGCTGACATCCGTTGGTTAATCGAGGATAAAGTACGATCGGCAGGTGAGTTACCTCCAAAATTTATTGCATACATGCCTGGTTGTGGTAAAGGAAATTATGCAAGAAAACGACGAGCGCGAAGAATTTCTGTTGCTTGTCATAAGTGTGCCAGAATGAGTTGCAATAAAAACCCATGTTCTTTAGGAATGATGTCTGATAACAGGGAAGATAAGATTCAATTCATTAGGGATGGCTTGAATAAGGAGTCATTGGATGATATCCTTTTGTCTCTTGAAACGCATCCCAGTGGATATGTGCAAGGAGCGATTCTCCAGTTATGGCCATTATTCCAGAAAGAGCATGCATGATATAGTCTCGGGAATCTGACTATAAACGACCCTGTTTGCCAGTTTATAAGAAAACTGGATAGGAAGCCTATCCTCGACCCATAGAGGGCGTTCAAGCCGTTTCTGGACGTAAAACCAGAGGAAGATGTGAGCCACAGTCGCAACTACCTGTAAATATCCTTTTACTTTATTGTTATTTTATTTCACTATTGTCTTATTGTTTGCATTATTGTCTTTAATAATTTTATTACTGTTTGCTTTTTCCTTTTTACTGTTTTCTTTTTGACTTGCGAGCCACGTGCTTTACGCATTATTTGACACTAACATATTACCTCATACACAACCATGACCCACTATCACCGAGACTCTTAAATGTGATTTCTTTTTTGTCAAGCACTCACAAATTGTTTTCGAGAAGTATCACAATGGCAGCTACTCCCAATAGACAATTCAAGAACATTTGTGTGCTTTCTGGATTTACCTATGGCAAACATAAAGAGTTCGTTGAGGCAGCCATTGGTCGAAGCATAGCAGCGAGAAAATTACACTTGGTGTATGGAGGAGGTAATCGAGGGTTATCAAAAATGGTCTCAGAAGCAGCTTTTATCAGAGGAAGTCAAGTGTTAGGCATCATCCCAAGAGTCCTAAAACCATTGGGCAGTTCGTCTGACTCATCAACTGGAGAAGAGTTAGTCGTCTCAGGTATGCAAGAAAGAATAACTGAAATGCTTAATTATGTTGATGCTTTTATTTTCCTTCCAGGAGATCTTGCAACACTAGAGGCACTTATGACACTAGCATCTTGGGCCCATCTACACATTCACCAGAAACCCATCGGTTTGTTAAATGTCAATAACTTTTATGATGGCTTTATCGCATTTCTTAACCATGCAATAAAAAACTATTTCATTCCCGCTAATGTGAAAAAACTTTTTATTTGTGCTCACACTGCTAATGAGCTACTTGATCTGTTACAAGCTTATAGACCGGAGCCAGACCCCTGGACCTTCGTGTTGGAGCGTCCAAATAATGATGGTAACAGTAGCAGCAGTAAGAAGTACAAATTAGATTTAACTCTCCGCCTATAAATATTTTCTTCTGTGTTGCACCACCTAGGTGATGTCTTCTAAACTCTACTTCTTTCCTTTCAAACATTGAGGACAATGTTTCATTCTGGTTGGGGGGAGGGAATAGTCGACAATTGTAGAATTTTGGTTAAGTTTTTACTAATTTTTGTTGTAGAAACTAACTGTTGCTAACTTTTTGTGTTGAAGATGGCTGAATATGGAGTGTAGTGACTCTAGAAACGCATCTTCATCGTTTATAAAAAAAAAAAAATTCAGACATTTTCTTTTTCTTTATTATGTGTTTATGTTTATTTTTCTTCTTTTTAATTTCTCCTCTATAAATATACATTTTCCAACTTTTGAGTCGAAGATGGCTGAATATGGAGTGTAGTTCCTCTAGAAACGCATCTTCTTTAAAAAAAAAAATCATTTTCGTTTTCTATCATTTTACGTGTAACTTTTCTAATTAGTTTTTATGCATCATTTTCACATTTCTGCATGCATATTTTCCTTTCATGTTTAGAATAGGTTGGGGGGTAGAATGTTGTTTAAAAAAAAAAAATTTTGTGTGATTTGTTTTAACATTGGGTGACATGATTAATTTTAAATTTTAGTATTTGTATTATCTTTGGTCTTAAGTGATGTTACATTATGTTTGCTACTCTACATGTTGATGTCGGAGACATATATGAGTTGCTTGAAGGAATGAACATGTCATAATAAGTACCAAGTGAGTTTTTGAGCCTATTATTTTTCTTGGAGAATAACCCTTTTGCCCACTCTTTATACAGCTTAGCAGTTTATTATTTTATACACGATCTCTAAATTACTTTTGAGTTAACCCTAAAAAAAAATTGTAAAATAAAAAAAAAGAAAAAAGAAAAAGAAAAAAGAGTGTGTTGCTACATTTGGAGGCCCATCTAACTAGTAGATATGGAAGGTTATTCAGAGCCCTAAAAGACGATGGAAAGGCCATCTTTGATCCGTTTGAGCCTTTCTAGCCATCCCTTTTATTAAATATCCATAGTTAACCCTTTTGAGCCTTTAAAAAATATATATATATATATATATATTTTCTTTGTCAACTTATCATCTTGACCCACTCCGATTTGGAGTATTACCCGATGTCTTATAAGTTCCATCACCTATTTATGTTTGAGAAAATGTAAATAATTATGTTGTTCAGTGAAGTTATGCCAAAAAAATAAAAAATAAAAAAAATAAAAATAAAAATAAAAACAAAAACAAAAACAAAAACAAAAGTTGTTGTTTCAAAAGAATAAAAATAGGTGAAATCCACCTTGCAACTTCCAAAAAAAAAAAAAAAAAAATTCTCTGCATTTTTCTCAAACATACACTTTGTTTTCCTTATTTTCCTTCTTTGTTAGCCATGTCCCTAGCCTACGTTTCATCCTAATAAAAGTCCTTCTTGATTTTAGGGAACTATAGTTTGAAGTAGAAACTAGTTATATGGGCTAAAAAGATGTAGTGATGCATAATTAAAAAAAAAAAAAAGAAAGATAAATAAAGTGGGTTGACTAACATTTTATTTGACTTGAGATCGTATTATTTCTAAGCTGAGGGCATATTTATTTCATCTTGGTGAGAGCATGTGATATCACTTCTTTATTATTTTCTCTCTCAATTACCATTCATTGGAGTGACTATTTTTATTGGGATTAATTTATTTGTGAGAGTGTCACTACTTCCAGTGAGATTTTGGGGTTTGACATGTCATTCTTGAGAGTAGCTAAAACAAAGTCTACTGGGCTAATTCATGTGGATGGTTGATGTGGGTGTGATGTTGCTTTAGACTGGAGATAATGCTTATACTTTTATTTGAGTGTTATCATTAATCTGATGGAATAAATACGAGTGTTTCTATTAAAAAAAAAAAATTATTTTGAATTTGAATTTTGTTTTCGCTTTATTTGCTAGGGACTAGCAATAAGCTGGTTGGGGGGTGTGTTGAGTATTAGAAAATGCATATTTATAAAGGAGAAAACCGTCATTTTACATTTTAAGTCTTACTAACAACCCTTACTTTTATATATTTAACCTTCTTGTGATTTAATTACATGTGCTTTATTTTAATTAAGTATTTTATGTATTTTAGGGGCATTATAGTCATTTCACAATAAAGGAGAGATCAGACGGCAAAACGGACATCACTTTTGAACTCAGGACGGTCGAAAACCTTAGGAGGAGCATAAAAGGAAAAATGGCACTATTCACATGTACGGTACTATTCACGTGTACGGTACTGTATACGTTACTGTTCACGACACTGTTCACATAGACGGATGATGACGTGGCATTGACCGATGATGTGGCATTGACTGATGAGGTGTCACGATCCTGTTGGACTAAAATTCTTATGTACTGTTGATGGTGACGTGGCAGCATATCAGTGGACGAAAAATCTCGCGTACGGTGCATGCATCACACAGGATTATTTTCAACCAAACCGCGTTATTGTTCATCCGGGTCAAACCGCGTTACTGTTCAAAGTCGGGTCAAACCGTGTTACTGTTCATCCGCGTGGTCAAACGTGGACTGTTGACTGATGACGTGGCGCAATCCTGAGCGTCCAAACTGTTTTTAATCCGATGGCCATGATTTACTCCATGTATCTATAAAAAGGGGGCCTCCCCCCCCTAATTTGATATCTCTGAATCCATTTTTGGGATCCATTTTCTGTAATTCCCTCTCCATCTTGTATTTTCTTCGTATTTTAATAAATTCCCATTTTGCCCCTAGTTCAATTATGAGTGGCTAATTTTCTTTCAAGCTTGGGTTAAAGGTGAAGTCTCAACATGTGTCATGGGCTTAATTTGGTAAATTTATTTTCTCTTCCCCTCTAGTTTTTGTGGATGTTTTGACTTCTCGTCGACAAATAATACTAATCTTGTCTAGTACCGCCTTGGTTTCACCGGCCCTCTAGTACAAGGTTATTATTATTTGGCACGATAAGCCCTTAGCACCATATTGATTAGAGCGTGGTTCATGAGGTGTGGATTCCCCCCTCATGATTTAATTGGTATTAATACGGATTATTTAGCCTATGATGCATGTTGATACGGATCCAGATACCCAAGTACGTTAATTTAATAGATTTTCTCTTCAATTTATTCTCTCCATTGCAATTCCAGTTTTAGAATTTATTCTCGCCATTTTAATTTAAGTTTTAGCATATTCCAAATCATTTCCACCATAATTCCAACCACCCATTTACAAAATTAATTCTATATATAATTAAAATCCACCTCCTCGTGGGATCGACACTCGTCACCATTGATCTACACTACAATAGATTCGTGCGCTTACGAGTACATTAAAATTTGCACAACAAGGAACAACTTGAGTAGCTGACTCAACAGTTGTGACATGATTTCGAGAAAGAGTTTTATTGGGTGACATCAACAGCAATCTGTATAAACCTTTGTCAGCCTTGCCCTGTAGTATGATCAAATTCTTCACCTTGTCCTTCACAAAGCAAAATTTATCAGTGAATTCAATTGCCACATTGTTGTCTTTGGTTAACTGGGATATGCTAATAAGATTTTTGGTAATTTGAGGAACCAGCAGCATATTGTACAGGTTAAGTGAGAATGAAGCTTTTGTATTATAATCATGCATCTTTAAAGTGGCATGACCAAGATGGGTAATGTTTAAATTAGCACCATTACCAACTACAAGTTTAGATATACCTGCAAAAGGCTCAGCAACCTGCATGTTGTTCATGTCATTAGTGAGGTGATGTGTTGCCCCACTGTCAAGATACCAGTTGGTATCTGAAGCACCTTCCATGTTTGCTAGATAAGCAGACCTTGGATTCCTGTTTGGTGGTGATTTATAAGCTCCTGAAGAAATGAACTCTTCAAGCTTCCAGCAGATATTAGCTGTATGACCTGTCTTAAGACAAATTTGACAAGTAGGTTTAGAAGCATTCCATTGAGGTTTAACATTTCCAGATGTTTTGTTATTATTGAAGTTGCCATATCCACCAGGATTCTGATTCCAGTTCCCTCAATTTCTTTGATTATCACTAAAATAACCTCTTTGCTGGAAATTAACACCAGATGAATTTCCTCCATTGACTCCAGCACCTCCAGAATTTCCTTTATAGCCACCAAAACCATAATATCCAGTATTACCAAAACCAGGATTGTATCCATAACCACCAAAATTCTTACCTCCAGATATAAAGCCTTTCTTAAAACCTCTGTTCTGGACTAAATTTGCCTCAAAGTTATGTTTCACATCCATACCAGCAAGCATGTGTGCTTGTTGCTCTATTCTAGCCTCTTGAGTTAACAACATTGCATAAGCCTCATTCACATCCATTTTACCAACTCCTATTTGACCAGTTATGTATGTAGCCACAGAATTATATTCAGGTCCTAAACCAGAAATTATGTGTAGAATCAAATCATCATTAGTTAAAGCACTTCCAGCAGCAGCCATATTATCAGCTATGTTCTTCATCTTAATGAAAAAATCAGTGACTTTCATATCATCTTTCCTAGTCGAATTCATCATGTACCTCAGATGCAACAATTTGGATTTAGACTGTGAACCGAATTGAACTTTAATAGCTTTCCATACCTCAAGTGAAGTTTCTAGACTGAAGACTAGACTGATGATTCCTTCACTCATTGAAGAAAGAAGCCATCCAAGCAGCATCTGATCTTGAGATCTCCAGGTGACATACTCTGGATTTTCAACAGATCTGAGATCATCACCAATTCTTTGAGCAATGTGAGAAGGTGGAGGAGTTACAGAATCATCAATGAATTTTTCAAGTCTGTTTCCACGAATGGAAGCAAGAACTTGAGATCTCCAAATTAAGTAGTTTGCTTGATCCAGCTTAACAGGAGTGTTGAATGAGAAGGTGACTGTGCTTGTATTAATGGCGGCATTATGAACTGTATTAGATGATGCAGCAAGATTTACTGAAGCCATAGCTGGCTCTGATACCAAGTTGAAATTGTTAAATGGACTGTTTGGTTAACAAGAAAATAAAAGAAAATTTCAATTTAGAGAACACTTGAATTTTATTGATTCTTTCATAATGAAAATAGTACGAAACTAATTACATAGTTATTTATATACACAGCTGAAAATGCAGCTCGAGCTGATTACTAATTCTAACTAATCAAAACTAATCTTCACGTGTGCTGGTAATTACATAACCACCAGGTGCCACCTGGACATCCAAATCATCAATCTTTAACCGTGTGTTGTAGCTGCTGCAATCCTCTGTTTTATCTTCTGTTTGGCTTATCGTACTGCAAGCAAGATGAGCTTCCTTAACAAAAATAAATTTGTAATTTTATTTAATAATCTATTGTTTACCAAATTTAAATTTAGATTAAACAGTTACATTTGACATAAATAAATAAATAAATATAAATTTATAATTTAATATTACATTATTTTGTAATATAATATATTTATACTTGATAATAGAATATATTTATATTTTATAATATAATATATCATAAAAACTAATATATTATAATATAATATAATTTATAATATAACATAATATTGTAATATTTTATTATTTAATAATCATATATTATTAAATAGTTTTTATATTATAAAAAATAATATATAAAATAATTATTTGATACTTAATTTCATAAATTAATAATAAAACCTTAGAATATTAATATATTTTAAATAATGTTAATTTAATTTAACATTAATATAAAATGAGGTTATTTTATATATAAAGTCCATACTACACCAAATATAATATTATATTATAACTTAATGTAATGCACCCTCATGTAATATATTATAATACAATACAGCTAATACAGTGTGCCAAATATACCCTAATTGTGTGTTTATATTTGCCACATGGAATTAGATAACATTGCATTAACTAATGCATGCTTGGTAGATTTTGAAAGCTGCATTACTTTTGGTGCGTTAGGCAAACCTAAATTGACTCTATTGTGTTCTCTCACTTCGTTACTGAGATTATCTGCCATATTTGTAACCTGAGTGAAGAAGAAGGTTGTCATCTGACTGTGCTCCTCCTCCTCGTATGCAGCTCACTTCTTTATTCTCTGTCTCAATCTTCATCTCTTTCACCTGTAACTTGATGGACCCAGTATTGCCATCACTGCCCATTATCTCGCTATTGCCGTCTATTAAGAAAGTTGTGTAACTTATAACTTTGTCAATCGAGAGCAATGAGTAGGTTAGACAAGTACTGTTGGCCCAAAATTCTATCTTGTTATTTTGTTTAATTAGTCTCGCTTAGTTGTTTACCTTGGACTCTCAGCTTCTCTCCAAAAAGTTATTATTATTACTATTATTTTATTTAAGAAAGTTATGTTCAATTTGTGTTGTAAAGTTGATCTTGGACCTAGTTTCAGTGCACCAACTGCGTCACACGACCATAATTCTCCACGTGTATTCATGCAGAATGGTTCCACAATTTCTGCAAATTACCATGCTGTAATGTCATCAATTTTGCATTGATCACATGATGTTATGAACATGCTTACATTAAGTAGATTGGATTATTTCAGAACTTCACAGGAATATAAACAACCAGAAACATAAAATAAAACCAAGTTCACATAACAAACATGTTATAACTCCGAGCATCAAACAAATATATTTTTATTGTACAAACCCAGAAGCCAAGAACTAATGCAACGGAAATCTTCTGAAATTACTCAATAAATCCTTATTTTAATAAATTCTTTCATAATGCCAATAAATTAGAAACAATCTATAAAATATATGAGCAAATACTCCAACAAATTAAACTGACAATTGCAAACAAAATTTACGAGAGTATTGACCGCGGGGAAGGGATAATGAAAAAATATCCCTCATGATGGGACCAAAAAAAAAAAGTCTTTCAACTTATAATAAGAAGTGATCCACCGAGGGAGGAGAAAGAGAGAATTAACTTCGTCGTCAACTGTCGTCATTTTCGTCTTCACTCATGTTACAAATATGGCAGCAAACCAGAGAAGAAATTAAAATGGAAAGAAAGGAAAAGAATTTGGATGATAATTGAGAGAGAGAACAAGAATATAATCACAAACCAATTAATTGTCTGTCTTTCATGTTTAGAAATTTGAAAATATTGCGGGGCAAAAAATAAGTGAGAAATTAAATTTAATTTGACTCTAAATTTTTTAACACACAGTCCCTCGTGTCTTTCAACTATTAGTAGGTGGTTTCACATAAAATTATGACACGAAACTTTTAAAAAAATTTATTTTAAGGAGTTGAGATCCAAATTAAGTTTTGAAATCATAAATAGAGAGAGAGGTGTGAGTGTAAGTATAAGCAAATTATAGATTAATCATTTAAAGGTAAAACCCCAAATTAATAATTAGAGTAACACAGAGTTGTGAAGGTTAAATGATTGATCTCAGAGATGTTGTCCCACTTCCTCACTGATCATCATGTGTTTGGTTTTGGCTTTTTGAATTATATAGTCAAAGCCATGCATGGATGCCAGGCCGTCACCACCACCATCATCATCATTAATTATTACAGGTTTTAATGGAATGGAATGACTTGTTGCTCAAGCCGATGGCAGTAGGCAAAAGCGTTTTGAGAGTTTGTCGATTTCTCAACGTGGGCATTTGTAAGAACATCCATTAAGAGCATTCCTCGAGTTGCTAATCAATTGATAATGTAATTGCCAGTGGAAGGTAAATAATTGCCATTAACCTTCTTTTTTACCTTTTTGGTGTTGTGTGTGTACGGGGGGGTGTGACTGTGTGTACAATTTTTGGCTTCTCATCATTTCCCATCCAACTGTATTATAAGCCTGTAAAAAAATGTAATCAGTCATTCATTTGGATGTTCATGTACCCATGAAAAGTTGTTGCGTATGTTGGTTCTCCGGGCCTGCCCGAGGCTAGCGAGTGAGCCCAATTTTGATTGTTTTAGATCTAAGAAGTGGGTTGATGTTAAAACTTAGCTACAACGAACGACAAATATCACACCATTACCGTTTTGTTTTCTTATGGGCAGGGGCACTAATAAGCAAAAGTGAAAAGAAATGTAAAAGTGCCAAATATTTCTTTGCCATTACATTTGCAGTCTGTTAGTAGCCGGTGACCTGGTCGCGCACTTTTTTTTTTTTAAGTTTGTTATATATAGATATTACTGACATTACATCAAATATTACAATTAATATTTACAATCATACTGTATAACTGGGACTACCACCATACATTGACACACTGAAGTATATACCCATATATTTTAACCCTCTCTAATATTCGAGACACTGAAGTATATGTCCAGATATTTTAAACCTTCTCTAATACTCGAGGGGTGCCTGCTCCACTCACATTTCGTAAGGGAGAGACTGTCTCCACTCAATTAATTGATAATTGAGAAAGAACTGAAATTAACCTCTATAATACTCTTATGGAGGTTCGAACTCTTGCACTCAACATTGTAAGTGCAAGGCTTCTCCAATTGGACCAAAGGCCCGTTAGTACCTGGTCGAGCACTTAAATGATGCAAACATTATTAAAACTTTGATCTGTGTGCGTGTTTATGGGAAGAGTGCTGAACAGAAATTGACTTTTAACGAAGACAGAGGAGCAGATTTTAGGATCTTGGTGGTATTGTTTTGTTAGGAATTCAAGAAATAGAAAAATTGCGCATGAGCTTGCTTCATTCAACTAGAAAGGAAAAGTCCCAAATGTAAAAGCAAATGCGAAAGGGGAAAAAAAAATAAAAACACAACTGTGTAATGATAAATTAAAGTGGCAGGTAACTATCTAGTGTAACTTTATTTCTGTTTTTAAACTTTGGGGGGAAAAAAAGGGGGGGAAAAAGGTTGAGAGTCGGATACTTGGATACTGGCTGGAGCTGGACAAGAGTCAAGACTCCTCTTTAGCCTTGGCTTTGCCCTTGCACTCACAATCCCACATCCATCAATTTGAAATGACACCCATCTCTCTCTCCCCACTCCGCATCTCGAGCCTTTTTATACGCTGGAAAATACAAAGTTTAATTACCTCTAACGTGGCTGGCATTGGCAAATGGCAACGACACAGTACAAATAAATAATCATATACACACGTATTGCTGAAAGAGGCAATTGAAAGGGAAAAGAGCAAAACTTACTTTTATGGACTGACAGAGAGAGAGGGGTTGATGCAGAAACCAGAACTGCACAGGAAAATCAAATTAGTCATCGGAAAATGAGGGAAAAAGCTTATATGTAGGCGACGCCCATTATGTAGTCCCTCTCAAAAGAAATGATACTATTACTATGTAAATAATTAACAATAATAAAGGAAAGAATAATAATAGGTTTCGTGTAAGCTTTTGCTTTTCATATCTTTGGACGCTGTAAAATGAAATCCTTCTGTTGCAGCTCCTGCTTTTCACATTTTTGGCACTTGCAGGTTTCCGAAGCTTTTCCAGATGCTGCCGCTGCACTGCATGCAGGAACCTTTTGTTTGTTGCTTTAGTTGTCATCATCTTTTAGATAAAAAACCGTTCAGTGGAGCAAGGGTTGATTACACAATAAATTAACCTAAGTTAATTACACATGTTTAATTGAAATTAACTAATACATAAGCCATAAAAATACAAGACTTTGAGATTTGATTATTTTGGCATTAATTAGTGAAAAAGAGATCATGACAACGACAATGTTAAAGAAAACGACTCTTGTGGAAAACAATCCTGCCGTTGGGCGTTGATATTTAATGCCGGCATTGCTTAAACGATTGGGAAAATGTGTGTTTAATTTGCTAAATAGATATTTATGCAAATGGCAGAATTTTAATTTTAATTTTATTTATTTATTCTTGTTAAAAGGTAGGAGAGTGAGACAAAACATCATATCCATTTTTAGACCCTGTTCCGGTATTCCTTTAGGATTTGAATTTATAGTATTTAATAAACATTACTCGGCCAAACATTGAGAATTGCCAATGACACAAATTGTTTACAGGGGTGGTGAAATTTTAATTCGCATTTCTTTAGGCCTCGACTTAAATTTCTTTTGGTAACATCAACATTATGGATTATGGAATTCTATATAATCTCCCGCAGTCCAATCTATGCAACTACTCGCAGACAAAATAAAATATCCGAAAGAATTCAAGAGCCTAAAGGTAATGTCTTGAAGAGGTCACGTTCACCATCAAACTATTTCAATAGATGGAGCCAATTGATCACGGAAGATTTCGTTTTGAGTGGTAAATTATTGAGACAGTCCATAAATAATACGTCGGTGTCTTATAGAGTTCTTTTCTCTGCTCGATTATATAAGATTATTATTAATATTTGAGAATTGAAAGAAAATTGAAATTGACTCTCATAATATTTTTATAGAGACTCGAACCATTTTTTATAAATACTCGAACCCTTATTCTCACTATTATAAATGCAAAGACTCTCCTACTAGATCAAAAACCCATTGATAATTGAAATTCGCTTATTGATTGATGATTCTTTCTTTTGCTGAATTGTTATAGTTAAGGAAATTTTAAGGACGGGTACACATAAATTTTGAAGACTTGTTTGCTTATCTTTTTGGGTCAAGCTTTAGCTATATATAATGAACTGAAGCGCAAATTTCATATAGTCCATAGATTCGAATAAGGGGACACTTTCCTATTCTATTTGTTTATCATTTGAATTGAAATTTTAAAAAGGTATTTTGACTCGTCCACAGGCAATGAATTTTGGACCTACTGTACCAACCAAAAATGCAAATAATATATACACCCATCTTTTGCTGCGTACTGTGTACATTAACTTCTAGGGACTTTCAAAATATAGGGCATTGATTCAGTATCATTGTCCAAATAGAAAACCAATATTATAATACAAAAGTCATATTTATAGACTTTATTTTAATTTTTTTTCATAATTGTATTAATATATGAATAAATATTTGTTAAATTAGTCTCGATAAACACAACGACAACTCATAGATCGTCTCTAAAATCTAAAAAATCAACTTCAACAAAGGAGAATTTTACTCATAATTAATTTTGAAAGCCATATTTTGTAGCCTTAAATATTATTTGCCCTGGGGCGGCGGGGGGCACTATTTCAATCTAATTTTTTTTTTCATAATTTTGAGCTAATAGTTTTATGTAATATAATAGTAAATATTAAAAGTTAAAATAACATTTAATGATGTAAATCCACCATCATTGAATTGCATGAGATTAAAGACTCTAAATTTGTATTAAAAATTAAAAATTATAATTTTTTGGGCAAAGCGCAATTTCATTTTTTATCCATTACCTCCTCCAATATTTGAATTCAAGTAGCCCACTAAATAAAGTAGTTTAAAAAATACGCTCGAAAGCAAATTATGGTGAAACAAAAGGGACTAAAATTCTCTCATATTCTCAACTTTTCTTAAACTAAATTCTCATGAGTGATTGATAATTAATAAATAAAAATATACGAGAAACAAAATTCTAACCATACTCTATTACTAAAAAACACATGGTATAATATTTTAAAAATCTCATAAGAGTTTAGATAAGGAAAAGACATAATCAAAACTTCAATGTGAGTTGACATGTATTTAACTATTCGGCTCCGTTTAGTACAGTTTTTCAAGTAGAGCTTTTACAAATAAAGCTTTTATCTAACAAATTTTAATTGTTTTGTTGTCAATAAGAGTTTTTATTAAAAATCTCTGAAATTACTTTAATTGGTAAAATTTTTAAGTTATGTTATGAAAATGATAAAATAAGATTGTCAAATAAGTAGAGGATATTTTGAATATTTTAACATTTAAAAAAAATTCAACATCTACTCCCAAAAGCTCAAAATTTGAGATTTTGCTGATAGAGGCAAAATAACTTATTTAAACTCTAAAAGCTCTACTAAAAAAATAACAAAAAAATAAAAATTATGATAATAGCTTACAAAATTAAATAAGCACTTATGACCATTAGATAAGTCCTACCAAACAAGCACTTCATAATCTTCTGCCACATGTGTACGTATAAAAATATACGGTTAACATTTGATTAGTTTTATATTTTTTTCAATAACTACCAATTATATATTTTTAAAAGGTTAGTAAAAAGATAAACTCAGTATTAAATCTAAATTCATAATGTAAACCAAATTATGTTAAATCCTCTTAAAATTTGTGTTGAAATAATTACAACAATGGAAATGAAGATGCACACAAATAAAAATCAACATGTTTATAAATCTATGTCTTGTAGGTTTAGGGAGTGATTTCGAACAGTTTTATTAATTGGATAGTTAAATTAAATTAAAATCTGAAAAAGTAGGGGCTGAAAAATCGACCGACCCCTATTTTTTTTTTTTTCCCAAATGTAAAATAAATTTAGAAAGCAAGTAGGGAAAAAACAACAAAGAGAAAGGGAGGAAGTATTAATAAATCGGGCAAAAAGAGTAATTAACAGAGGCGGAGACGCATATAAACAAATAATTTCAACTGATTATCAGTAAATAAAAATTAAAAAAAAAAAGAAAATAGAAAAATGAAAGGGAATGGCGAATGGGGGACACCAAAGGGAACGTACGGCATGTGGCTGACAAGACGGCAAAAGCAATGAGAGTTGGTTTCGGTTTCCGTTTTGGTTAAAAAAACAAACACCAACTGGTCTATGCCCCCCCCCCCCCTCTCTCTCTCTCTCTCTCCTATGAGTTGTCCCTTTTTCGTACTCTCTGCCCTCTGCCTGCCCACATCCCATTCCATCAAAAATCACAATCTCCTCTCGTGATTCACAAGTTATGTGCTGTGCTCACTCCTCCCTCCTCCCTCCTCCCTCCTCATCTCCCTTTCCTTTTCTTTCTTAATTGTTCTGGTTCTCAACCTAACAAGTTATTAAATCGGGGGTTTAGTCAATACTCATGTTCGTGTGTAACATGTTGGTGATTTGAAGTGTGAATATTGGAAGATTGTGCTAATTATCTTTAATTTAAATATTTTTTAAAATTATTGATATGTATCATATAATTAAATGTCTATTGATATTTATGTGTACCTATTAAAATTGTCTAAATCAATTCTATAACAATACAACTTAAATTTCTGTTTTTTCAAATTTATTGGACCACCAAAATCAATTTTATCATATCACAGCCTACATACATACCAGCAGTCCTTCTCTCTAGCTAAAGGCAGTGGATTAACTCGCGTGTTAGTATCACATATATTTCTTTTCTCACATTTAACTACAGTTGGCGTTCGCGCAATTATTTTATAAGCGTTTTGATGAAGTAAGATTGATCTCATCTCTTACATTTTCCCTCTAACTCCAGCTACACTACAGTGACAATCATAAATTGTAGATTCTTATCTTTTTTCTAAATTCTATATGTTAAGACTAATATTGATTTTATATAATCATAATGTATAAATTATATCTCATTTAACGTGACATCTAATCCGTTACTTATTGGTTTGTTTGAATTGTTAAATTAGCACATTACTAATTGAATGATAAAATTAATAATACTTTGCTAGTGATGACATAGTGATAAGTAAAAATATAACTTGACATATAAATTACGTAATTGTAAGTCTTAAATACTTTACATTAGATTTTTCAAAATCATACATGTTTTATTTATTTATTTTTTAAAAAAATACGATAGATAAATGCATATTTTATTTCACAATCACTAATCCACATAGGAACCATTAGATAGTTACATTTACTAGTTTTATAATCATCTAATGATAGTCAGTTTGAGAATCACACTTATTATAATTAATATAGTATTTATAACAATAAATCAAATATATATTTTTTATGAAAAGGAAAATTCCAAAGTAAAACCGTGAAGTTTCTTTTCTTTCAAAAGAATTTGGCTGCTCACAACACGGGTTAGTGGTTGCGTTTACGTACTAATGTACTTTTTTTTTTTTTTGAGACTGATTAATCATCAAATTATTGTATTACACAAATATTTATAACAATTGCTTATTGTAGTAGAGGTAAAAGAAGATGTTCATGCTCTACGTACTAATGTACTTTGGTTTTTGGGGGAAGGGGAAAAAAAAAAGGAAAGTAGCTTTAATTAAAAAACATTGGTAAACGTATTAAAAACATGAATTTAAAAAAAAGAAAAGAAAAGAAAAAGGAGCACAAAGACGAATAGTCACAAACAATCCATCGTACAATTTGCTTCCCCTTTCTGTTTTACTTTTGGCGGCCCGCGAAGCTCTTCCCCTATCGTGACACTGAAACCTGATCTTGATGTGCTGTCATTTCACAAAAAAAAAACGTTTTTGAATCATTAAAACATTTTTGAATTTGCATAAATTCTTCTGAATTTTTTCCTTGTTTTATTTGGTATTCAATTTCGAAAAAATGAAAATAGAAATACAGCGGGCGCTGTAAATTGCCTGATACAGTGAAACAAAGCAGTGCTTAGTAAAATGTAGTATTATTATTACTGACTGTATTATTCTAGATTTTTAATTCCTGGTGATGCCAACCATACGGATCGATTGACTTCTCAAAATGCACACCACTCATTGTAAAATCAACACGTTGGCTTTTTCTATTTTCACAACCTTCAAATGGATTATCTTAAAACAACTTCTTTCAACTCAAAAGTAAACCAACAGAGTGTACTAACAATAAAATATTGTGACTTTTATTTTTTAACTAAATTTAAATTTATGCAGCATATATATAATTCATACTTTTTATAGTAGACTTTTACTTATCGAGAATAGAAATGGGAATCAATAAATGAAAATAAAGAATATATTTAATTGCTTAAATAAAAATAAAAATGAGAATCAAAATGGTGAGTTCTACCTAAAATTGAAAGTAAAAATTTCAGTAATTATCTCCATAAAAAATGTGAATATGAGATTCTTGTTCTCTAAAGTGATTATATTACCTTTATTTAAATCTTAAAATTTTATTTTATCCTTTCTTATATTATTATTATTATTATTAATTGACATATGAGCTTAAGAAAGAAAATTAATCTGTAAATTCAGAATAAAAAAATATAAGAAGAAAGCAATGGTTTCAAACTGTTTATGTCATCATAAATTTGACCAACAGAGGACTTATGATTGGTCCACGTATCGACTGTCAGGAAATGATGATGATAGAACTGAATGATCACATCAATAACTACAATTATTAATTGAATTTTAAATAATTACAGAGAAAAATGAGAAAAAAAAAAAAACAAATCTCTTTAGCGAGTCGCACAATTTTCCATCAGAGACATGACAAGCTTCCGTTTGAAGCGGTCAAACCTTTGCCACCTTCATGGACCACATGGAGGAGGAGGAGGACACACTCTTTAAAACGTTGTTCAATGTTCGAACCCCGTCACGTCGTCCTCCCTGAGCAATCCTTTTTAAGTTTTAATCTATTCAACGTTCATATCTGAAGTGTGATCTCCCCTTTTTTTCTTTTAAATAAAAAATTAGTTAAATATTGTTGAGTTGAATTTTATATTAGTTATTAAACGAGGGTTATTTGTGTTTATAAATATGATAAATTTTTTATATAATATGTTATTCTTTTAGTGTAGATCTAGAAATTCTAAATATAATAGTATTAAATTTAGATTCTAATAGTCAAAATATGGTGATAGGAAATAATATTAAAATCAAATTTTAATTGTCAAAATATTGTGATAGGCAAGTAGTATTAAAATAAGATCCTAATAACTGAAATGTGGTGTTAGATTTTGTTATAGAGACGTGTCGAATAAAAGCATCAAGGTGATTTTCATTCGAAAAGGAAGTGGGTTGGTTTTATATAAGGGTGACTATTGATTTGTGTTTTACAATCTACATTAGCCGATAAAGAGGAATTACTTGAGTTTATAATTATGATATGTTTCTTCACCTAATAGATTAATATTTTGGATTGATAACTAAAACCCTAATAAATATTATTTTTACTCATTTTTTACTTTGAGGATATGTAAGATAATCATTTGAACTAACTTTGTTTATTAGTTATTACATATGGTTCATGTGATCTGGTGGTGATTAACTTGTCATTCGCTTGATACAATATATTCAGATTATTAGTTTTATATCAATTTAGACATAAAGAAAATAGAAAGAAAAACATTACTGTTCAGAGATTTATAATAAATCAAATTAAACAACAAACTAAATCAAAATTTAAAATGTCAGTTGACAAGTTGATGAATGATACTCAATAATCTCGAGCGTGTATTACACTCTCGTTGAAAAGAGAGGGATTTTTTTTTTTTAATTTCAGTTGATTCATTTCCAATTAGCAAGTCATCGTAAAGCAGATCTACGAAGTCTTTATATATATATATACACACGCGCGCGCGCGCACACACACACACACACCCGGTACGTATGGTATGGAGACGATACGGTACGTACAAATGAATACAAATATATGATTTTGTTTTCCCGTCACAGCGCGAGCCTGTGCAAACTGCAGGGCGTCTCATTATTTATTTCCAATTTTAATTTTTTTTTTTTACGGGAGAAAATATATATATAAAAAAAAAATGGTTCTCTGTGGCGTGCCGTTACTTATTACAACTTTTATTAATTTTTTGATTGGCGCCAACGGCAAGCCAGGTAGTCCCAGAAATGAAATGAACATATAAACCCTCAGCATAGCAATAAAATTAAAAAAGAAAAACAAAACAATACATGAAAATAGAAATAAAAAAAAGGACAGGCGTGAAAGGTTTTTCTCAGATAAAAACCCTTCACTTGCCCTCTGTCCCTCGCTTTCTCTCTCACACTAGGCTGTGTCCAGAGAAAAGAGAGAGAAACAAATGCCCAAAACTGATTTTTTCATGTTATAATGAGCCAAGGATTTATTTTCTTCTTCTTCTTTTCTGAAGAACATGGCTTTGCCACAAGATAATACTGATGCCCACCACCACCAGCTTGAAACCACTCCACTGGCTCTTGACGGCCTTTTTTGCGATGAAGAAAGTTTCGAGTTTGAGGAGTGTTGTATTGATGCTGAGACTGAGAGATGTGAGGAAAAGGAGTCGCCTTTACCACCTGTTTTGCAAGAACATGACTTGTTTTGGGATGATAACGAGTTGTTGTCTTTGATCTGTAAAGAAAAAAAAGAAAACTTTGTGCCTAGTGATCCAATCTCAGATGAGATTTTAATTCTGGCTCGTAAAGAGGTTGTTGAGTGGGTGCTTAGGGTTAAGGCTCATTTTGGTTTCACTGCTTTGACCGCTATTCTTGCTGTTAACTACTTTGATAGGTTCATTTTAAGCCATTCGTTTCAAAAAGACAAGCCCTGGATGGGTCAGCTTGTTGCTGTAGCTTGCTTGTCTCTGGCTGCTAAAGTGGATGAGACCCAAGTGCCCCTTCTTTTGGACTTGCAAGTATGTTTTTGTTGATGCATTGTCTGGGAATTTTTTTTAAATTTTTTTTTTGAGCTTTCTGTTGATTTATCAAAATGGGGTTCTTTTATTGTGTATACTTGTGTTTTTGTTTTTTTTTTTTTAAATATTTATAATTTTATTGGTCATTGAACTTGTTGTGTTTGTTTTGGCATGTGCGGTTTGTGATGTGTTTAGGTGAAGGACCCGAAATATGTTTTTGAGGCAAAGACTATTCAGAGAATGGAGCTTCTGGTGCTCTCTACACTTCAATGGAGGATGAATCCTGTGACTCCTATTTCATTCTTTGATCACATTGTGAGAAGGCTTGGGTTGAAGACCCACTTGCACTGGGAATTTCTCTATAGGTGTGAGCATTTGCTTCTCTCTGTCATTGCTGGTAAGCAATCAAAAACTGCCTTTTTTATTGCTAATTTTGGAGCCTCCACTGTGCAAAAGTGAATATTTGTAATTGGTTGATCATATTTGTTCTTCAAAATGCTAATATCTGGTTCTGGATTTGATTCCAGATTCACGGTTTATGTGCTATCTTCCTTCTACATTGGCTACTGCAACAATGCTTCATACAATTCAGGAGGTTGAGCCATGCAATCCTGTGGAACACCAAAATCTGCTTATGGGTGTGCTTAACATCAGTCAGGTTTGCATTCAGTACATTGGTTCCTCTGTTTCTGTTTCATTGTTATTTTCTTCTTTTGCCAATTTTGTCAGATTCGAATACATGATTGCCAATGGTTATAGGCTGGTTGTCTTTAAGCAGGATAAGCTTAAGGAGTGCTACTTGCTCATCCTAGAGTTATCAAGAGGCAACGGAAGCCAAAACCAGAGTTGCAAGCGCAAGCATTTTCCATTACCCGGAAGCCCGAGTTGTATTATTGATGCGAATTTCAGCTGTGACAGCTCAAATGACTCGTGGCCTGCTGCTTCGCCATTCTCATCACCACCGGAGCCTCGATTCAAAAGGAGCAGAATCCATGTTCAGCAGATGCGTTTGCCTTCACTTACTCGCACGTTTGTGGATGTGCTTAGCAGCCCTCGTTAGTCTTTCCTTGTCCTAATATCTACTATAGGGGATGTTATTCTATAATCGCACTTTTAGCCTTTTGCTAATATCAGCAGGATGAGTTCTCAAAGTGCAATTACTTCATGTTTGTGATTTACTTACTATTGCAATTCTCGCTCAAACTTTGATATCAAATTAGTCAGAAATGAAAGGAAGTGCACTCTTTCATCTTTTGCAATTGAGTTGAATTGTTAAATGGTTTGAGAATGAAGGAATAGATAGTGGGTTTTCCCCCCCTCCCTTTAAATTAGCATGCATGTTTATTAATAACCCATGATCCTAGGATCTCATTCATCTCCATTGTCCTTAGTTCTTTGGTTAGGTCCTGGATGAACAATAGGTGGTGATGGGTTGCCTAAGTGAATGATTGTCTTGAATGAGAAATTGATGATTTCCTAATGTGATGTACAGAGACATGGAGATTTTTTTTTTTTTAATTTGATTGAAAGTAACATTGACAGAGATTAGTTTCATTTAAGTATAAAACATCTAAACTCTAAACGAGTCAATGGGCTCTTCAGAGTTGTTAAATATTAAGGTGAAAGTCTTAGGAGTAACCTAATTCTCACTGCAACAAATTCTTCCTGCTTTCAAGACCTCTCTCCCTCTCACCCTCTAATGTACTTAAATTTGTTACTTTCAAAATTAGTACTCGGTGGTCAACTGTAGGTTTCTGTGTACTTGCGCATACCCTTTTCAGTGCGTACCAACCAATTTGTGCCTTTAATTGCACCAAGTATTAGCCCTTTGCTGCAAAGAGTTTTACTGTCTGAATATTTAGCAAATTTGAATGCCTATTCCACAAATGTCTCTTGTGGCTAAGTGACTTTTATGCTTTCCTCTGTCTGAGTCACAAATTGGTATTTCTTGTGTACTTTTATTCCACAAATGTATTTTTATTCTTTGAAGCTATCACCAGTAACAATTCTAGAATATAAAAGTTACAGAGTGAGATGTTTCATAAATATGAATAAACTTAAGGTTTTACGGTATTTCTTGTGTTAATGTATTTATCATATAACTATCTGTTAAACTTTGTACTACAAGAAGAATTGATAGGAAAAAGGGCTTTGCTGGTGCATTTTGATTTTTGGTACTTCATCAGTTCTTTGCTTCGTAAATCTTAAGTTATTAACAGATGGATAATAGTTGATAATTTTGCATAAAGAATTGTGGAAGTCTATGCTTAGATGAATAATATACTGATTTTGTGCTGATGTTTTACTTGTAGTACTTTGATCCCGTGTCCTAATTTTGCTTTGATGTTAGACATTAATCAAGCATAATGTAGCTTAGCAAATCCATGACAGAGTTCAACAGAACAGCTAAGGCTGTGGCCTGTGGGCTACTAATAATAATTCTGGAATCATGTTAATATATTACCTCCTATTAAAGGTCGTGGCTAGTTGTTAGCATGAAGTCTACGGCGATTTGGTTTTTCAGTTGTTTTTCCCTTTTAATTATTTTGGCAACTTCTATGGTACTAGACACAATTTTAAAAAAGAAACAAATTACCTTTTCCAATGCAAGACAGATTAAAACCAGCTAAAGTGATATAATGAAGATTAACCCCCTCTAAACTAAATATTAGGTGTATTAATGTCTTGACAAAATGTAGGTGCATTGTGCAGGAAATAATTGAGTTATAGCCAGTTTATTTATGAATCTGATGGAGATACAAGTATTGAGTCCAGAGACATGTGACCGAGATGACCAATGCCATGGCAGTAAGTGTAGCTCAAGTTTGCTGTGGCCTGTGCAATTATGAAATCTTGTATTTAAGGTTTTAGTGTTAAATCTATATCTTTATTTACCGGTGTTAAAGCACCTGATGGGATTGGGGAGACATCAAAATTAGAATTTCAACTGACTTTTGAACTTGTGGGCATCCTATAGTCAACACCAGAAAGCTTTTGTCTAATCATTTGATAAAATCCATTGGTTAAGATATGTATAATGTGTTAAACAGCATGTCAAGAGGATTTGACTTTATGCTTACAGGACTTTTGTCTCTCCCACATTACCCCATTGTCCTTGCCTAAAAGGAAAACAAATAAACAATCATGAAGGGGAACAAGAAAGAAATAGATTTGGAGTGCACAACTGGTCAATGGTAGATGGATAAAAGTAAAATAAAATTAAAACAAGAGAGGAGAGGAGATAGTAGTGAACAGCATGTGAAATAACAGAGGTTGAAGTGGTTGAAAACAGCTAGAGAAAAGCTTGTCTTTTTAATATTAAGTGAGAAATTGTCAAAGTTCAGTTCCTTTCTTGACACTGATAATGAAATAGGACGTTTCAGATAGTTGGGACAGCTGACGTTTATGTGTATTTTTCAGTCAGTTGCCAGCCATGCCACTGCTCTCAAGTCTATGCAGCAAATCATTGAGAATACAAGCAACGACATATCTGTTAAATCTTATCAACATCCAGTAAAAAACAAACATACTCAAGCTCAGGTTCACTGGTTCATGTTTTCTTGATCCCCAAACTTGAACAATCTTTTGCTTCTACGCCCAATCAAAAATTCAAAAGACAGTCATTACCAGAAATTAAAAATTGACAATACATATATATATAAAATAATACCCTTGCAGATCAAATGTCTGTCCTGAAGAAGGCAAGTAACTAAAAGAGAAGAAGTTTTTGTAGTTGTGTCCTGTGTTACAAATATAAAACTTAATGTATATTCATTAGTCAATAGATGGGCCTCTGCTGTTGTGACTGGTGAATATGCATATCCGTTATGCTTCTGTTGTCAACAACCACCGTACCTACTATTGAAACACAAAATTGATGGCCTTTTTTTTGAGACGTGTCATGATCTAACCAGAAGTCCATTACGGTAGGAATTATGCTCCATGATGCTCACCTAACGTCGGGAACATCACAAAGTTATAGATCAGAGCAGCTGAAATTTGCACTTCAATTATTGAATCTCACTAGCAGTTTGTAACCAAATTTATTAATAAAGTTTTGGGAATACTAAAATTTATAACAAGGGAGCTCTATCAATTCCATTTATTGATGAAGGGACCTGCATCAATTTGGAAATGTGGCATTATTGTGGAGGAGATTCGGCTGTAGGTTCTTAATGTCATGCTCTAGAGAACTACACCTGTACTGTAACTTTGCTTTTTGAAGTAAATTTTGATGTTGAAAGTATGTTAATGAAGATATGTTTGAAATTCCGATGCTACAAAGCACAACAGGCCTGTCGAAGCCCTTATCTCATTACAAGCACTAGAAAATTGTATTTCTGTGGGAAAGTTTGAAGTTGCGGACGCTAGATTTGTCTCTCTCAATTTGCTAGAGCCAAGGCATGCTAGACAGAACTGTCCTTTTAAGGAAATATTCCACCCACACAAGACACTGTCTTGGTGCAAGATGAACAACATGGCGATGTATCCTCCAAGATATAATTACTTGGTTTTGTAAGAGTACACTCCCAAATACAAATATACTTGAACAGCTATGGTACAATACATCCCTAGAAATATATATAATTTCAGAGTGCTATAGAGGGTTTTCCTTCAAATCCATCTCAAACTATAATGCTTATTTAAATCATAATCCCCACCATTAAAGCATCAATAAATTAGGGGTAAATATGTCCTTATATCGATACTGTCACTCATAAAAATAGTATAAATAAAAAATAACATGATTATTTTAATAAATTTTGTTCTATTGTACACACATTTATGAAAAATTTAACAATTATTATTCCTATTAAACTGCTTAATTTCTTTTCAATCAAATGAGAGAAATGATGAATTTCTCGTATTTTTCCTTTATTTTGTATCTCCAACCAAAGTACTCTATGAAAATTTAGCAAGTGTTGTCCTAAAACATGCCTTTGAAATCAGCTTCGAGAACATGAAAATCATTCTTTTCATATTGAAGAATTACACCAAGAAATGGTATCATAGAAAGAGAGTGACGAAGTACTGAATTACTGATCAATGTCTCAAAGAGTACATGAAGTTCAAGTCATTCATGTTCATAGAACAGAAGTTTAATGGTTTTCTTCTAATAGCGTGTGAAGTTTGTTCTTCTCAATCGACAAGACAAGTAGCAGACAGCAGGAAACCAAAGCTTTCAATTTCATGACGAAGAATTAACCCTGCATGTGCACGCACAAACAAAAATAAGTGACTAAGGAGGGCTATTATTGGATTATATATTTCAGCAAAAATAAGCTAGCAAAAAAGATGAGCGACGAAATTGAGGTAGCTGGCTAGGCTTATATCTTGCCTTGGCAGAGACATTGCTAGAGAGCCAATCAAGACCCTCATAAAGTCCTTGACCAGAGGTGGCACAAGCTGCCTGGATATACCTGCTCAATTAAATTTTGAAATTCCATTAATCATCAGAAGGAGGTTAAGAAGATTGCCTCAATAGATTAGTTGAAAGGAAGCAGTGTCTTTATTATGATTATTTTTTTTTATACCAGCGACGTTGGCGAAGTGAGTGCAGGCCAAGTTTGTCAGTGACTTCTGAAACACTCATGGCATTTGGGAGATCCTGCTTGTTAGCAAATACAAGCAATACGGCCTCACGCAGCTCATCCTGTAATTAACATTACCAAACAAAAACCACTTTCTTCATTTTGTTGCTGTATGTGTAATAATAAATGATTTACATATACATGCCCTGCATTCAACTGCAAATGCATCATTGACACCAATTTTAGTTTCCTCAAGGCTCGAGGGTCAAGATTTAAGGATGTTCATAGACGAATTGTCGTTTATGTTTATTTAATGAAACTTTTGCGAACCTCGCTCAGCATTCTATGCAGTTCATCTTTGGCTTCCCCAATTCTTTCTCGATCATTACTATCGACCACGAATATCAGACCATGTGTGTTTTGAAAGTAGTGTCGCCACAATGGTCTTATCTGCAATCAAAATAGAACCCAAAAAACGCAATTTGATTTTCTCTTCAACTTCTAGTCCACAATTAATTTCACTTCTTTTATGGACACGCTGAAACAAAAACATACCTTATCCTGCCCTCCTACATCCCACACCGTGAAGCTTACATTTTTGTACTCAACAGTTTCCACATTGAATCCTTGCCTCGTCCAAAATCAAACCAGTTATCAAACATTCTCATTTTCTCTTCGAATTTTAAAAAAGAATCGACTTGTATTCTAAGGAAAAGATGCAAAGCCGTCCAGTTATAGGCAGATGAATACAAATAATAGTTTTTCAAAAAAAAAAAAAAAAGCAAAAGGAATCATCTTCTTTAATCAACTATATATGAATATGATATAATCTAATTCACAAAATGATCACAGAGTAGTAATAGATAAAACAGAGGGTGAATTTGAAAATACCAATTGTGGGTATGGTAGTAACAATCTCTCCAAGTTTGAGCTTGTAAAGAATGGTTGTTTTTCCAGCAGCATCAAGACCCACCATTAAAATCCTCATTTCTTTCCTCGCAAACAGCATTTTCAGTCTTGATATTACCATACCCATTGTTTCTCTACTTCATTCAACCAAATTTATCACTAAAAAAGATGTAAAAAGAATTCGTGAACTTGAAGCAATGAAAAGAAAGATAAGAATTGGTTAACAAACCTTGAAAATTGAAGAAGAAATTATGAGCTGCGACCTGTAACTCTAGAGAACTGAGAACTATAGGGAAGCAAATTAGAGAGACATATATGCTAATGAAATGCATATTTGCATGGCCTTGAAGGCATAAAGCAAATGAGAATAGGATTCGCACGAAGTTTGTAGAAGAAGAATAAAGGGCACTAGCTTTTGTGTTACATTTGGTGTTTGGCAAATTGTAATTTGACATCGATTTTCTTAGAATCGTGTTACCAATTTGTGCCAGAAAGAGAATTTTAATGGGTCCTTCTGTATGTCCGCAGAACACATACTAAATTTGATTAGTTTGTTCATATTCTCTTTTTAAAAGGGGAAAAAAAGATAAAAAAGGAGGAAAAGGATAAATAGAGAGCGTGAAAGACAAGCTGGGAAAAAGAAGCAAATTCATTTCTGGTGTACCATAAAGCATATCTTTATGTTGCTTTCTGCATTTACATGATAATATTTCGCGGCCACAAAAACTTAGAAGGCCTGTTAACTAATGAAAATTATATGTACAAATAATGTTTACAGAATCAAAATGTTCAAGATAAAATATGGGGAGATTATAAGTTAATTTGCTTTTGTTGTATGGAATGTTACATGTGCATTTATTTTCTAGAAATGGCATCCCTGGCTGATTGAAGGGTGGTTGCCACAGCAGCTGCGGCGTCAGCCAAGAGACCACCACTGGTTGTGGGATTGCCGTGCGGATAGGTGTGGTGAATCACCTGCACATTCCTTGGCTCTTCATCCTGCTTCTGCCCTGCTGGTGACCGATAATCCTTGGTGTCCACGATTGTTGTTTCAACTGTACCTGGTGCACGCATAGCTTCCACTTCCTATTGAAGAGGTAAGATAAATCACATTTAATTAGATAAAAATAGAAATTTCTTAATGTTATCAACATTTTTGTCATAGTAACATGTTAGAGAAACAGATTAAAGAGAGGAGAGAGATTTGGAAGCTAACCCTGTTAATTTGTGTATTCATGTTGAAGTTTACAAAGATTGTAAATTCAGATTTTGAGGTGAAATTTCAGATTTTGATGAAGAATTTATATGAGACGTCCCCTTATTTCGTGGTTCAATGAGAGCTTGTGGTTTGCTGCTTAATCTTGGAGAGACATTTATTCAGCCTTAAAAAGAGGGCTGAATCTCAGCCTTGGGTCATGCAACACCTCCAAATGTCACCAATTGTTCAAACCTCATTACACTCTTACAGATTCTCTCATCCCTATTGTTTTTCTTAAATATTTAGTTTTGGTTTTTGAGAATGTTTTTCTGTTAAACCAAGACTCAGGAGCCTCGACTGAAACAATTTCTGTAAGAAATTCTTCATCCATTTAAACAATTTCTGTAAGAAAAGCAAATGATTTCCAATCTCTAACATTTCAACAAATGAAAAATCACAATTGAAAGCTAAGAAGAAGAGCTTCATCACTCCCTAAAGTATTTTATCTATGTTTCTGATTTTCATTAGAGAAAAATGAGCGAAAAATGCCAAACAAAAGAACTTGAGGCAAAATGGCAGATATAATTTCGAGCTCCAGGCAAACAGAAGCAGCTGTGTAATCATCTTAGGCTAACTGTAAAACACTGTATTTCACGATCCCACCATTTTCTGAAGTACATTTGAAACATCAATTGCTACAACATATATGGTAAAATGTGCAGAGAAAACTATCTTGCAAGCTAGATGGAATACAACAAGTAAATCATGGAAATGAGAAGTTAACTCAGTAAGTCATAAGAGGTGACCCACTGCAGTGGACATCAGAAACATCAGAGAGCCTTTGCCTAGGAGACAATGTTGTGATGCCAGCAGTATCAACATCAACATTCACAATGTTCTTCCTCTTCTGAGTTTCTGAACTTGTTCTTTCTTCCGACACTTCAGCAATAGGACTCAGCGGTTCTGCTTCTTTCTGCTGATGGAACACCATGGCTTGAGCTTCAGCCACCACTGATGCATCATCATCTGTAGCATACAGGATCCTTTTAATTGCTCCTACAATCTATAAACAGTACAAAAGTCAGTTATTATCACTTCATAAGACCAGTCGTTTATATAAGATTATGCACTACTCGAATGTCACCAAAGATATAGCCAAGAGACACTACAGGCAAATGTTCAATCCCCGGACTCTGACACAGAATCTCAATATCTCGTAACTTCGCAAAGTAGAAGTCCCTCTCCTTCTCGAGGCTATCCACTGACAGCTTCAGCTCTGTGATCTGCATAAGAGAAGTATTAGATTCACAAATATGTCATGCTAAAATATCTCTGTCAATCACATTTCATATGAAGTATCTACCTGTTCATCGTATGCTGGCACAACAGCAGATGGCTTTGAGGTCTTAATAGCTTGAGTTGTAGGGTTGACAGACGTTACATCATGCCTTCGAGCATTGTGAGAAGACTGAGCTTTAGGAGCGGCTGTCACACCCTTGTTTGTAGATTGAGATGATGCAGATTTTTTGCTTGCTTCCTTTCCTCCCTTGCAAGACTCCCTTCTTTCCAATGGATTGTAACTATCAACAATGGTAATAAGCAGTTTACTATATATGACATAATTCATAAGTCATCATCCAAAAAACCTAGACAGAAAGGGAGCCTGGAAACTTTCGTCTCGTATGAAAGCTTGAAGGCCTGGAAGAGAAGACATCAGGATAATACATACAGTCTTTCAGATATTTACCATTAAATTTTTCTTGTTAATATAAATTTCAAGGGGTAAACAAGTATCAACACAATTAGTTATTGTGGGTGCTACTTGGTTTAACTTGTAAGACCTCTGAGGGGCAGTACAAGGCGTTTGGACTTTGAATCTCCTTACATTGCTGGGAGAGGGGTGGTTTCATTTCTATCTTTAGAAATAAACAAAAAGGTACATAAATAAATGAAAGTTTCAATTAATCTAGAAGTTTTGCGGATCAGACAATAATCAATTTAAAATTGACCCATTGGTCTAAATTCAACCTTAGTTTGCTTTGCCAAACAACAGTATCCATTAGACTTCCAAGTTCCAAGTATCAAAAAGGAACCAGAGCAGTTCTAATCAATCAATAATCATTAAAAACCAATATATAATTATGAAGATAGGAAGTTCAGGTGGCAGATATTTTAAAATCGTGATATTTTAATAAATGACGTGGAATGTACCAAATTGAAAATAGTATTAGAATAATAATCCATATACATATGTATTGGATGGGAATAAAATTAGCCAAACTAATGCTTTCTTTAGTTTTAAGAGATAACGCCTGAGAAGGATACAAGTCCAAAATATAAATAGGAAAAAATATACCTGTGTATAAGACCTCCGTTAACCGAATCGCAGTATCTCTTCATCCATTGCATGAATTCCAAATTGTCAAGCGGCCTTCCTTTAATCAGCTTGTTAACCTCGATGTGCTAAATTGTCAAAAGGCCAAAATATAATCATAAATAGAATTAATAAATCGATGAGTGGGAGAATTTTGTATAATCATAAATAGAATTAATAAACGTAACATTTTTTTTTTAAAATCCAAATTCCGAATAAGGAAAAAGAAAAACACCTTAGTGATCTTAAGCTTGTTGAATACATCTTGAAGGACCTTGTAATTTTGGATCATCTCGTACTCGCTCTTGGCGTCGAAGTTGACCTTGTGCATCGGCACCATCCCTGGATGAGTCGCATCCATTAACTGACAGTGAACTGCTCCCGTACATGCCTGAATTTCAGAGATTCAAACAAATTATATCAGAAATTACAAAAAATAAGCTAGGTTTACGTTTTGAAGAAGAAGAAGTATAAAACCTCTTCAACTTTGGCGAGATTGAGATGAAGAGTGGAGTTGATCCAAGCGAGGATCTCCGATCTACCGACGAAATAAGCCGAATCCATCATCCCGATATTCGTCGCCATTTCGTCTTTCTTATTTGATTTTGAATTCAAATTTCTTTCTAACGTCCGAGTCTCTACTTTGTATCCAACGTCTCTTGTCTTCTCGATTCCAGAGACAGATTGACGGCGAGAGGAGGGCTTTTAAAATGAGTTGAAGAGCGGGACTTTTTCAATTCAAAATGATTCGTCTGACCTGACCTAACGGTCCAAAACCGGCCGCCCGCTCCTTGTTTGCTGATTAGGTTTTCTGGACCGCAACGATATTGGACGACCCCCCCTCAGTAACTTAAGCCAAGCCCAGCGCTATAACGGCCCAATATCATCTCACTCTTTAACTAATTCTTTTTTAGGACAATTCTGTAGCTAGGGTGGGCAAATAACCCGGCCCAATCTGATTAATTTGGGTTCGGTTCACATGCAGATTGAGGCTGTAACTCGATCCGATTTGATCCAAAAATTTGATCGGGTTAACATTTGACATTATTATTATTTTTTTAATTTTTAACTCAAATATCTAAGATCTAGTTGATTACTGACTACACAACACACAAGAATTGAAGAAAGTGACAAACCATTGCGCACCTAGCGCACACGAAGACCCGATCTGATCATACTCACCGTCGTGCACCCTATCGGCCGGCCCAGCCATCTCACCAGCATGAAGCTAGGTCACCGTGATGAGACCTCTACTTTACCGTGACACAACTTGCTGCAGTCTGCTCTATCGGCCCCGGTGACCATTGCTGCAGCTTGCTTGACTTTGACCGCGCCACCTCAAACCAATTGCCACTTTTTAGTTCTAAGCCCAGTCGATAGCCACCAACAATGAAATTTTTTTCATGGTATTTATTAAACAATTAATTTCAATTTTTGATTACATTTTTAATTTTTTAAATTCAATAATTTTTTATGTTTAATAACACTTTCCAACAACAAAAAGTCATAATTATCAATGATTTTAGTTAGAATTAATAGTATAGTGAGTATGAGCATAGAGATCTAACTCCCTCAAGCTTAATAGTGATTTTTTTAAATTTCAATTTCAATAAAAATCAAATCCTATAAATTTATATAAGAAAGTTGTTTTTTACATTATCCGAATCCATACTGTTTTACCCAAATCTAATTGTAATCTAAAACCAACTTAATCTATATGTAATCATAACCTAATTCGATTTGAACTCAATCTGAATTTTTTATCTAATTTGAACTATATTCGAATGGAATCGGATCGGACTACAAATTCAAATTGAGTTCAAATTAATTCTTTTCCAATCAAATCATTTGAAACTTGACCTAAATTTACCTTGTAACCAATTTGAAAAAAATTAGTATCAAAACTAAGCATACAATAAAATTCCTTACACTCTTGAATTCGAACAAATATGGTAATTTATAAATTTATATTAATAATTATAATATAAATTTATTATTTACATATAATATTAAATTTTACATATTTTATTTTATTATTATTATAATACAAATTTTAGAAATTTAATCATTAATTTTTAACATTTACTAAAAAATTATTAAAATTTCTAAAATTTAAGATTTCTATATTTATTATTTTTCTAAGTATTAATAAATATTATTTTCTAATTATTTAATTTAATTAGTCACAAAAAATTAATACAATACAATGCAACGCTAAATATAGTCTAATTAAAAATTAATACAGTACAATATAACATCTAAAATTGTACAACATTGTTATAATACAATACTAATGCAATACAACATAATACAATATATCAACATTAAAATAGTGCAATACAACATAATATAATACAGTGTATCAAATGCACTTTTAAAATAAAAGGATAGCTTCCATCACCCATGTCAAATGTGGATGATGGCTATCATTGCCCATTGATTGGGCTATGGTGCCATCGCCTGCTACCATCACTTGAGTGATAGCACCTATCGCCCACCACTAATGCTTAGGCGATGGCAACCATCTACGATACCATCGCCCATTGCCATCATAGGTGATAACACCCCTCGACCAGGTGGTGGTGCCATCGACCATTTTCATCACTTAGGCGATGATACCCATCTCACTAGTAATGACGACAGGCATGACAGCAAATTGAACAAAAGAAAAAATTAAACTTACCTGCAAACAATTTTAAATTGAGTTTCACAGAAAATGACAACAAATTGAACAAGAAAAAAAATGACAAAATATAACCTTAAACGTATTTTTTAACAAACACTATTTTTGTAAACTAATTATCAATTATCATGTCCAACACAAATCTATTGCTCATCTTCTATAGAAATTCTGCAACAAGCCATTAGAACATATTTAATGAAAAAAAATGACAGAGAATGAAGAAAATCTAATGCTTTGTTCACCAATAAAACATTGGGCGTTCAAACTCGAGAGAGGAGAGCTAATGCAATTTTCTTCTCTTCACCTGAAGGATTTTAACTTTTTGTCGATCGCTTGTGTCATTGAGAGTCAAAGCCATTGTCAAATGCCACCATTCTGAAGATAGCACGAAACAACAAAATTGCAGTTAACGATGTCAAAATCAGCAAAGGGAATGGTTGGGTAAATGGATTTCTGAGCGACAGGGGATGGACTGATAGTCGAAGGAGATGTTATGATAGGAGTAGAAAATCAATAATATTGAAACAGAGAAAACAGAATTTGTTTATTTTTCACAAAATCACAATACAACGAATTTGTACATTATTCTCTTTATATACATCAGTAGTGATTTTAACTAACTAACTTTTATAACTAATCATAAAAGCTAATTAGCTAATTATCTAACTAACTATTTTGCACAAGAAAGACTATAACAGATTCTATTAATCTTCACGTGTGCAAGAGATTACAAAATCACCAGGCTCCAGCTGGCAAGCCATGTCATTCACTTGTATCTGTAAACAGTTGGTGTTACAATCCTCTACTTCACTGACCATTCTATGCATACGAGCTTCCTTAACATCCCCTCTCAAGCTCAAGGGTCTACCAAACACATTGAGCTTGGATCGAAAGTAACTAAACTTAGGGAATGACAAGGGCTTAGTGAGGACATCTGCAACTTGCTCTTTAGTAGGAATATACCTCACTTCCAATTCCTTGTTAAGAACCTTGTCTCTAATATAGTGAACATCTAGCTCTATGTGTTTTGATCTTGAATGAAAAACTGGATTTCTGGCTAGATCTCCAGCACTTTGGTTATCACACCATAGAACATGAGTTGGTAATTTCGTGATGTTAAGCTCAGAAAATAAAGATTGCAGCCAAGAGATTTCCGAGCTAGCTGCTGACAAAGCTCTGTATTCACTCTTAATACTAGATTTAGCTACAATGGCTTACTTTTTAGAAGACCAGGAAACCAAGTTATTGCCAAGAAAAATGCAATAAGCTCCAATAGATTTTCTGTCATCAATGTCACAAGCCCAATCGGCATCTGAATATCCTGTCAATCCTATAGTCTCCAAGGTTCCCTCCTTCTGAATGTAGAGACCGTAAGTGACAGTTGCTTGAAGATATCTGAGCACCTTTTTGCAAGCTAACCAATGTTGAAGTGTAGGAGCACTTAGATATTGACTAAGCTTATGGACCGAATATGCAATGTTTGGTCCGGAATTAAGTATTGCAACCCTCCAACAATGCTTCTATATAGAGTTGCATTCTCAAATTCTGCACCCAAAGAACCCTTAGCTGATCTTTCCAACTTGTAGCCTGTGCTGAAAGGAGTGTCAGTTTCTTTACAGTTTTGCATTAAGGCTTTAGACAACAGATCCTTGATGTACTTAGTTTGAGAGAGATGCATCCCATTATCTGTATAGCAGACTTCTACACCAAGGAAATATGTCACTAGACCCAAGTCTTTTAGTGCAAAGACCTTGCTGAGCTTAGCAATGAAAGATTCCAATAGATCTGAATCTGATCCAGTGATCAAAATGTCATCCACATATATTAAGATAAGAATTATACTCTTGACATCATGCCTGATAAATAGAGAAGTATCATCCTTAGAATTAGTAAAATTCCAGCTTGTAAGACATCCTTTAAACTTATCATACCAGGCTCTTGGAGCTTGTTTTAAGCCATAAAGGGCTTTGTTTAGTTTACAGACATATCCTCCCTCTGAAACAAAGCCTTCTGGTTGTTGCATGAACACATCCTCAATGAGATCCCCATTAAGGAATGCGTTATTGACATCAATTTGCCTAACATTCCAGCCTTGCATGACTGCCAAGCTAAGAATAACTCTGACTGTAGAAGACTTTACTACCGGGCTGAAAATTTCTGAATAATCGACTCCAGCTGTCTGATGAAACTCCTTTGCAACTAAACGAGCTTTGTACTTAGAAACTGAACCATCAGTATTATATTTGGTTCGAAAAACCCACTTGCAACCTACTAACTTGTATTCTGGATCCATTGGTACTAGGCTCCAAGTTTTGTTTCTAATGAGAGCATCAAATTCATCTTGCATTGCTGCCTTCCACTTAGAATCAGACAAAGCTTTACCACCATTAAATGGTTCTAAACTGTTATGAGCTGTCAAGAATGCCTTTGGTTTGAATATGCCAGCTTTAGCTCTGGTAATTATAGGATGAGTAGATATGATGGATTGTGGAGGTGAAGAAAGTGATTTGTAAGTTGATAATGGCATGTCTGGAGAGGTTTGATTTATTGTAGGTAAAGGTGTAATGTTTGAGATTATAGCTGGTGTGATGTTTGAGGTTGCAGCTGGTGTGATGGTTGAGGTTGCAACTGGTGTGGTGTTGAAAGTTGCAGCCGGTGTGGTGTTTGAGGTTGCAGCTGGTGTGGTGTTTGAGGTTGCAGCTGGTAATGTGGTAAAAGGGAGTGGGATGATGTTGTGAGTAGAACTTGAGGTATGGGAATCTGTACCTGCATAAGCAACTTCAAAAGGATGCTGATTGCTATTAGGGATTGAAATATGAAAGGATTGGAATGAATTGTAAAAAAAGTCAGAGGACTTTGATGGCATAGAATGCAAGAAGGTGGGATCATTAGAATATGGAAAATAAGTTTCATCAAAGAGAACATGACTGGCTATATAAACTTTCCCTGATGAATGGAGACATTTGTAGCCTTTGTGTAAAAGGCTGTACCCTAAGAAAACACAATTAGAAGTATGAAAATAGAACTTGTGATGATTGTAATCTCTTAAGAAAGGAAAACAAGCACAACCAAAAGTTTTGAGAAATGGATAATCTGGCTTTAGATTGAAAAGATATTGATAAGGGGTTTTCAAGGAAAGAACATGAGTTGGAAGTCTATTGATAATATAGGTAGCTGTATGAAATAAATCCCACCAAAATTTTATAGGTAACTTGCCTTGTGCAAGTAAGGTTAAACCCAACTCAGTGATATGTCTATGTTTTCTTTCCACAAGACCATTTTGATTGTGTGTATAAGGACATGAATGTCTAAACTGAATTCCTTCCTTTTGAAGAAATTGAACAAATGATCTATACTCACCACCCCAATCAGACTGAAGGCACTTTATTGATTTATCTAATTGTTTCTCTATTTGAGCTTTAAACACTTTAAATACTTGAAAGGCTTCATATTTGGTTTTTAAAGGAAAGATCCAGGTGAATTTTGTGAAATCATCAACAAAGCTGATGTAGTATCTATAACCTTGTAAAGAGAGTGTAGGAGCAGGCCCCCATAGATCTGTATGTAGAATTTCAAGTGCAGTTCTGGTTTTGGTTTCAGTTACTGGAAAGTGCAGTTTATGCATTTTTCCCAACTTACAAGCATCACAAGAATCAAAACCTTTATTTCCATTGATAGTTTTGAAAGATGGACAAGAGTTTATTACATGACTCAATACTCTAGCATTATGATGACCTAATTTTTGATGTAAAATCATAGTACTCAACATACAATCAGAGTTTTGACTATACTGTGCTTCAGTATGTGACTGAGAAGCAGTTTTATTCTGAAACTTAGAACTAACAGCAAAAAACATTGAAATGGGTTGAGTTGAGACAGCTGACTCAACATGAGCAAGAAGGCCCTGGTTTAACAAATAAGAAGAAGATTTGTTTGCTGAGACTAATAGCAATCTGTACAATCTTTTTTTAGCTTTGCCCTACAACATGATCAGATTCCTCACCTTGTCCTTAACAAAACAGAAATCATTAGTAAATTCTATCACAACATCATTATCTCTAGTTAGTTTGGATATACTAATCAGGTTTTTGGTTATTTTAGGCACAAGAAGAATGTTGTTCAGCTTAAGCTCAAATTTATTTACAGAACTTTGCATTCTCAAAACAGCACAGCCTGTATGTGTTATGCATAAACCAACACCATTTCCAATGACAAGTTTAGAAGTACCTGCAAAAGATTCAACCATATGCATATTGTTCAGATCATTAGTGAGATGGTGAGTAGCCTTACTGTCAAGATACCAATTTGTATCAGCTGGAGCATTCATGTTAGCTAAATAAGCAGCTTTTGGTCCTCTATTTGGTGGTGGTCTGTAAGCACTTGAAATAATGAATTCTTCCAGCTTCCAACAGATGTTTACAGTATGTCCAGGCCTGAGACAAATCTGGCAAGTAGGTTTTGAAGTATTCCACTGAGGTTTAGAATTCATAGGTGGTTTGCCATTGTTAAAGTTGCCAACTCCATTATTATTATTCCAGTTACCTCCTCCTCCTCCTTTTTGATTGCCTGACTGATAGCCTCTAAACTGAGTATTAAAACCAGTACCAGCACCAGCAGAGTCAGTACCAAAATTTCCTTTGTAATAACCACCATTTCCAATTCCAGAATTATAACCATAACCACTAAAACCTCTTCCACCTGACATGTTATTCTTCTTAGCTCCTCTGTTTTAAGCATAATTAGCCTCAAAATTGTTCTTCATATCTACGCCAGCAAGCATTTGTGACTGTTGTTCAATCCTAGCCTCTTGAGTTAAGAGCATGACATATGCCTCATTCACATTCATTTTTCTAACTCCTACTTGACCAGTAATGTAAGTAGCTACTGAATTATAATCTGGTCATAGTCCAGATAACACATGCAAAATCAGATCATCACTACTTAAAGCACTTCCTGTTGCAGCCATATTGTCAGCTATGTTTTTCATCTTAATAAAATAGTCTGTAATCTTCATATCATTTTTCCTTGTAGAATTCATCATGTACCTTAAATGGAAAAGTCTAGATTTAGATTGCGAGCCAAATTGTACCTCAATTGCTTTCCACACTTCAAGTGATGTTTCCAGGTTGAACACTAGACTTATGATTCCTTCACTCATGGAGGAGAGCAGCCATCCAAGCAGCACCTGGTCTTGAGATCTCCATGTTATGAATTTTGGATTTTCCACAGATCTGAGTTCATCATCAACTCTTTGAGCTATATGAGATGAAGGAGGAGTGATCGAACCATCGATAAACTTTTCAAGCCTATTTCCACGAATTGAGGCTAGAACTTGTGATCGCCATATGAGATAATTGGATTGATCGAGCTTGACTGGTGTATTAAAAGTAAAAGAAACAGTAGTTGAATTTGCAGCAAGATTTTGAGTTTGGTATGAGGAAGAAGAAGCAAGATTTGCAGACGCCATTGTTGGCTCTGATACCAAGTAGAAAATCAATAATATTGAAACAGAGAAAACATAATTTGTTTATTTTTCACAAAATCACAATACAACGAATCTGTACATTATTCTCTTTATATACATCAGTAGTGATTTTAACTAACTAACTTTTATAACTAATCATAAAAGCTAATTAGCTAATTATCTAACTAACTATTTTGCACAAGAAAGACTATAACAGATTCTATTAATCTTCACGTGTGCAAGAGATTACAAAACCACCAGGCTCCAGCTGGCAAGCCATGTCATCCACTTGTATCTGTAAACAGCTGGTGTTACAATCCTCTGCTTCACTGACCATTCTATGCATATGAGCTTCCTTAACAATAGGCAATAAACTTACATGAATGAGGCTGTAATGATCAATGAAACTTGCGTGAACAGGGGTTTAGTTGTTTGATTAGTATTTGTTTGAGGGTATTTTGGTTCAACGTGAGTGTAAGCGATTAAGAATGTAAGAAAATTTTTTATATGCTTAGTTTTGATAATAATTTTTTGAAAGTAGCTACCTAGGTAAATTTTCTAAAATTTGTGAGAAGCTTTTTTATTTTTTAAATATTTTTTTGTTCATTATATTGATGATTATGATTATTATTAGATGTTGACTGCACTAGATCAACTAACTTTAGGACATGACATCAATCTTTTCCTCAACTCAAAACTTTGTTTATTAGGAGAGCTCCATTATTATTTCTACCTGCTTATAACTGATAACATAGTGCTTTATATGAAATACCAACGACAATAGTGTAATATGTACATTGAATGAAAAGCTTTAGACTTCATTGATTCGCAATTTTCAACACATTTGTCTTCTATAGAGAAATGATATAACAAGCCCAAGGAAAATGTGTTCCAGAGGACACTTCATGTCGCCCATCAATAATTTAGCCATTTGGCAAAAGGCTTTGTCAACGACATAATTCAAGCGCCTAATACTGACATTTGCCAATTGAAAGAACTAAAAGAGAAATGCATCTCCAGCTCAATAAAGAAATGTCACCGTGTTTTATATGATATGATAGAAAATGACAGTTATGAATAATAATAAGAAGATAATGTGACTTTGATAATGGCCTTACTTTATTGATTGCATGCAATTATCCTTAGTTTATTGATTGCATGCAATTATTTGCACAAAATTAGATCGACCGAAAATTCAACAAATATACAATGACCTCAGTGCGTTCATATTGTTGGACTACCTCATAACCCACGCATGTGCATTTTGTACTCAAATAAAGCAACCAAATCTGGAAAAAAAAAATTGGAACCCAAAAAAACACAGCAAAATCAAATTAATAGAGACAAAAAGCAACCCCGAATTTCCCAGGACGGATAACTAAAAATGACATGGACAGAGTCCAAAATTATGAAGAAAAATCAGTGTTACAGCAACAGCAGCTACTCATAAACTCAACTCAGTTACAACTTACAATCCAACGTCCAAACCCGGAACAAATAAGGACCTAGCAGTCAATCATACATACATCTCTCTACAATACAAATGGCTCCAAGTCGTTCTTACTCATTAGTGACCGTAAAGGTAGGGTGAAGGTGAAGAAGGAATTTTCTCGAGAGCTTGGAGAGCTTCCTTCATTGATGGTCTCTTTTGTGGGAGAGGAGATGCACAACTGTATCCTAGCTTGAAGCAGGACAACAAGGCCTCCTCTTTGCCCTCAAAATCAGCCCGTATTGCTGCATCGGCGAGCCTAATAGCACGGTTCTTATCTTCAACCAAAAGCCCATTCCCTTGACCCAACTCGTCCACAACTATGACCTTTCCAGTTAGAAGCTCAAGCAATATAACCCCAAACGAGTAGACATCCCACTTGGGATTAGGCTTAATGCTCCGCAGTGACTCAGGTGCATGGTAAGGTGATATGCCTCCTAAAGAGCTTGGACTAGGACTTGGACTTGGACTAGGCCCAGGTCCAAGATCTTGGAAACTATCTCGGGACGCCGTAGACCTCTTGCTTCCGAAATTTCTTGCCGACCCTCCCGCTTTGGAGGAGCTCGTATCACCCGTTACAAGCCGTTCAAGACCAAAATCTCCAATTTTGGGCTCCATATCGTTACCCAAAAGAACATTCCGGGGCTTCAAATTTCCATGCACATGCTTTTTCTCGTGGAGGAAGGCCAGCCCACGTGCGACTCCTTTCGCTATCTTCAGCCGGGCCTCCCATGGTAGATGACAAGGCGATGAGCCCATTTTCCCTGGAATTTCCAAATTCGGAAACACCATCAGTAATTTAAATTATTATTAAAAAAAAAAAACAAGAAGAAGAAGAAGAACAATCAACCAGAGCCAGCATATCTACTGGCGCAAAATAACAAAACTGCGACAAAGACTACTACTAAAGAGTAAAAGACTATATATGGTCATTTTCATCATTTTTTTTTTCAAAGAGAAGTGATCTGTTTTGGAAATTATATACCGCTATCAAGCGCCGTGGGGCTAACGATAGGGAATACACAACCCCTCACTCTCCCTCTCTCTCTCTCACGGAGTTGACTTCTTTCATGCATTAAAAAACAGACGTTCGGTTACACCTACTCCACCGTCGAATCCCAGTCCCCAGTGCACTTTAGCAAAAACCACTGATTTCTGCTAACGTATGCAAAATGCACGACAGAGAGAGAGCAAATAATAAATAATGCAAGAAACAAGACGTACTGTAACGAGCATTGGCAAGGCTGCCATTTGGGACAAAATCATAGATAATAAGCTTCTCATCAACTCCCCAATAGAACCCACGAATACGAACCAAATTGGGGTGCACCAATTTGGCTATGACTCGGACCTGGGTCTCGAAATCCCTGAACCGGTCGACACTGTTCTCCCCAATTCTACGAACCGCAAGTGCAGTGCCATCCTCAAGAACTGCCTTGTACATTATGCTTGAACCAGACGCACCAAGTATATAAGCTGAAGCTTTGAGTAAAGTCTCGAGCTCAAGTTCCTTGTCTCCATCAACGATCACCAATGTCCCTTTCTTGTTTTGTCGCTCATGGACATGGTCTTGCTGCCGTTGATTATCCACACTTAATTTTCGACCGCTATGGTAATTATCTTCAACATCAGAGACCGAAGCATCTGATTCTTCATCACCGTCGCCTCTTTTGCGCAAACATGACCATCTTGTGAATCCTCTTGACTCTGAAGATGAAGAAGATGGCGAAAAGGAAACAGTATCTTTTGCTGAATTAGCCTCCTTCTTGAGTGTGGATTCAACGTTCTTTCTTTTTATTAACCGGTAAACGTAAAAGAAAACAACAGCAAGAATTCCAATTCCTGCAATATCTCCAATGACAATACCAATTATAGTCCCCGGTCTCAGCCCTTGCGAACCTTCTTGCCGAGGTTTACTGACCGATCCATCATCAGGGTTTGTTGCTGGAGTTGAGTCAATGGATTTTGGAATTGCAGCAATTGCAGGAGGAGAAGTTGGTGCTGTGGTATTTGGAAGATCAAAAGGTGAAGAAGGGATTGGACATGGATTCTTTGTGGGTTGGCCACAGAGATCAAGATTTCCGGAAAATGAACTGCTTTCTTGGTTCATAAAAACATTAGATTCCGGGATTTCCCCGGTAAGGTTGTTAAATGAGAGATCAATTGTAGCATTAACTGGGATTTTCTCCCCGAATTGGGGCGGAATTTCGCCGGAAAGTCTGTTGTAAGAGAGGTTTAAGTAACGAAGACTGTAGCCTCCAATATCAGGAGGCAAAGATCCATTGATAAGATTTGAGGAGAGATCTAGAACTTGAACAGAGTTGAATTTGCTAGGAAGACCATCTGAAAAGTAATTATTTTTCAAGGAAACAACTGTTAAGCTTTGCAAAGTGGTGAGACTGACAGGTAGCTTTCCCGCCAAGGCATTATCAGAGAGATTAAGAAGTTGAAGGTTCTGTAACGACCCCATTGTTTCTGGTAAATGACCAGAAATCAAGTTGTTTGACAAGTCAAGATTCCGAAGCTGGGATGCGTTGAAAAGAGAGAAAGAAAGTGAGCCATTTAAAGAATTGTTGGAAAGATCAAGATATTGAAGGAATTCAATCATGCCAAGATCGGCAGGAATTGAGCCAAGCAGCTGAGAATTTGGAAGAGCCAAGCCTATAACACGAGAGTCGTTGTTGCCTTCGCCTGGACTTGCACATGTGACTCCATTCCACGAGCATGGATTTTCATCATTGTAGTTCCAGCTTCCAAGAACGCCAAGAGGGTCACTGAGAACTGAGTACTTGAAAGAAAGCAAAAGAACACCGTCTGTGTTAAGCCCAAGAGATTGAACAACAACTCCACAAATAAAAACTAAAACAACAAGAACCCTCCACCATAAATAGAGATTAAAACAAGACGAATTCATGATTTCTCAAACTGATACCGCATATCTTCAATGAAAAAACAGAGAGAAAGAAAGAGACAAGAGAGAGCAGGGTAAGTGGATTTATGATTGTGCAGAGGCCATGTGATGGAAGTTGGTTAAAGAATATGTACTACGGTGGGGGAAGTGAAAGGAAACTCAACACAGCTCACCAAACCAAACTTCTTTGCTACCAAAATGCTCTCTCTCTCTCTCTCCGCCCCTTTCTGTGCGTCAGGTCTGCAAAGATAATAATAAATTAAGGCGTTGCTACAAATTAATATGTTATCACCGTTGGTTTTGTTCACATTTAAGAAGCAGGAAATGTGATGCGAATAGCATCTTTGCTACAAGACACCGGGGTGGAGTTGGAAAGTTGCACTGCTCTCACTTAGATTGACTTTACATTTTTTTTTCTTATGTTTTTTTGGCCTCTATTATTATTAGATAAATGCTAAGTTACAGCCGTGTGTAACTTAACCCTCACATATAAACAGTAATACAGCGATAAGTTAGACAATAACACAGCGGTGGAACTCACATAATTTTTGTGAGAAGAGAAAGTTATAATCGGTTGTAACTTAACAAGCTCTTTATTATTATATTGTTATTGATAACTAGTTCGATAAAATAGATTAAATTTTATATTAATTTATTATGATTATGATTCTCTCTTTATTTTTTTCTCTTCTTGTTATCTTCTCTTCTTATCTTTATAATCTAGTGAATAAAACTGAATTGATTATAAAAATAAATAAAATAGTAAATACAAAATTCAATTTTAGTCATTTATTAAAAAAAGAGAGGTGGCAATGAGAAAAAAAAAAAAAAAGAGAGGATGAGAGAATGTTTGTTCATTTTCTCTAGCTTTTGAGATTTTTTCTTTTTAATTTCGTATATAGGTAATAATAAGTACGAGTTCAATATATATAAAATATTAAATGAAAAGTGGTCCCGTCCCACCAGAGTTAAGAAGTCAGCAAAATCAAGGGTCAATTTCATTTTTCCAAAAGTGTTCTCGTATGGTTCTGAAACGAAAACGGATATAGAAGATTTCAAGGAAAAAAAAAATCGAAAACCCGCTTAATTTTCTTGAATTTTGGTACATTCCATAATGAATGATTTGTACAATCTCATTGCATTGAAGGCAAATGAAAAATTTGTTCACTTTAGCCTATATTGTCATGCAGTGCAGAAGGGAAAAGAAAAACCAGGTATCATGGTCCATAAGTTACTATATAATGATAATATCCATCGGCAGCATTATTGCAGGGGTCCCGAACGGGACCTAATATTGTTTCATCACTGCATCATTATTGTTCACATATGAAAATTTTTGGCATTCATTCATTGCTTCCCCATTTCAAATTTGACTAGCAGATACTCCATTAGGATCTATCTCATGTATTGACACAGTGGTGCTTTGGTGGGTGTGGATTTGTAGATTTGGAGTTCTCAATAACACTAATCTGACCATGCCCCAGCAATGAAGCATCTCACACTTTAAATGAAAATTATTAATGTCTTTGTTTAATGATGTGGACTAAGCAGAAACTTCAAAACATTTTCTCTTAATTATTAGTAAAATTTTTCAAAACGTCACGGCTCCGCGCCAACTCAGAAGAACTTTATCTCACCAATATGGTACCACGATACCACATTCATCAAGGCAAGTGAAATTTGTTTGTGGGCTGCCCATATTTCCAATACATTGTTGCAGCAACCAAAGCTCCCCGAAGGCCAATTTAAGCACCCCGATAACGGGACCAAATAAGACATGTTCTCATGTCCTCTAACAACTCTAACTCTTACACCTGATTAACTGGAACATATGCTGAAGCTCTTTATTATGATTCCAGTTCCACTACCAAAGTTGTCCCCTTTATGACGGTGGATGAATATCAGGCAGAGAACTTTAGATCTTTGTTGGATTTGGACCCTTCTGTGAAAATATATTAACAGATCGTAGATTTGGCAATGGCTTTATTGTCAGCAACAGGGAGTTTTTTGAGACTTTACAGTGGGGTTGTTTGGATTTTGTACAATATTACAGCAGAAATACTGCTGAATTTCCGACTTCAAGATCTGAGCTTCATCAACACATGGGAATGCAACGCATAATCTCACCTACCGTCATCCTTTTTTTTTTTTTAAAAAAAAAAAATGGTTTGTGGCAGCTGTTTAGCCTTTTTCTCTCACCTGATTATAAAATAAGTTAGCCAATAAAATAATTAAGTGAATGTCCTTTATTATATTAATAAATCCAGGGATTAAAAGATCTGGCGCCACTTTCATTGGTGGGTCATTTACTTTACATGTTCAATAACCAAGATTAGGAAAGCCTCACTTTTCTTACCAGTATCACTCCATTATGTTAGCTTCTTTTTCTTCTCGGTTTAACAAAAATGCCTTTTTTTTCCCAAATAAATCTCAACTAATGAGACACCATTTTTTAAAGATGAATAATAATATATTCTTATTCAGGAAACAAAATGAGTTTTACCTTTCAAAAACTATAACAATTAAAAAAAAAAATTGAAAAGATAGACAATAAAAATGCCTTTCTTTCTCTTTAAAAAGTGAAAACATTACCTAAAGAAAAGCTCTAAAGCATTGAACGTTTCCTTTATGTGAAAAGCCGATGACAGCAACTAGTGAGGTTAAAAGCAAGAATTGGCCCATGGCTCTAGTGCTTGACCCAGATTAGAAACTCTACGAAAGGTCCAAAGAAGTCCTGCAAAGCCTATGGCCATCAATACTCTATTCTAATAGGTTTGCTTGATTAAAACAATACGATACGATGACATAATCAAATACCCAAAATCTTACATTAAATTAATACACAAGGACCCTGTTGTGCAAATTGAATCCAAAAACACCCTCTTTTTTAACAATACCTCAATTTAATCAATTGAACATAAGTTGTTTTAGGACAAATGTTCATTAATAAAGACTCAATATAGCGTTTTAATTATTTCAGAACTGCTCTCTCATACATATCAAAGATCAACCCCAATACTGTGTATTTGTATAAGGAGAAAACGTTTGTGCTAAGTTAAAAAAACAGGCCTTAAAGTTTGACATTTTGCAGTGGACACACTCCGTGTCTAGGAATTGCTTTGAATCTGTTGGCTTTCTACTTCTATTTACCCCAATGAGCGGATCGTGTTCCTTCTTCTCTTTGTTTGGACGCAAGGAAAATTTGTACAATTTTGAAGACATGATAGCGATCAATCATATAATTATTGATCTCTAATCTCTAGATAGTTGATATAGTCAGATATTCAATCAATGTACTTTGGTCACACTCTTGTCTCAGAGGGATAAACAAAAATAAAATAAAATAATATGCATTCTAATACAATGTATTTTATTTTGTAATCTATTGTAATTTGTGTTTTTTGTTTTACCTTATTCCTTACTATATTAAGTAGGATATCCCCTTGCTAAAGTTTTAATTACATGGGCGACGTCGCTTTCCCTTATTCTCCATAAGGAGAACGACAATTCTGGTGGCAACCTCTCATTAGAAGAGTTTGTCTATCAGTCTCTTAGCTCTCCTAATAGTTTTCTAATTAGCAATTTCTGACTTTAATAAAGTCAGAGATTAGCTAAAAGATAAAAAAATTTAAAATTTTATGCACTAAATGACAAAATTAATTATAGTCTTTGTTTTAATGCAAAATTAATTAGCTACTATTAATTATTTTTCTCTCCTCCTATTCTTCTCTCAAAAATATTGTCTTGCAAAATTTTAATTTCTACGAATACAAATAGAATTGTAAAGAACCAAAACCAAGAAGAAAGGAATCAAAACAAACAATAATTTTTTTTTTCTTTTTAAGTTATTGCTTTTATGGTTTAAGGAGGTTACTCTTTGCTTTTTAAAAATTGTTGCGACATTGACATTAACAAACATGCAGTATACATAATTTTTTCACAATCGTTTAATAAAAATCTAACGGCTGTGGAAAAATAAGGCAATAAAATCATATAATTTAAACAAAAGTCTAAAATCCTGAAAT